>NC_134096.1:9055950-9680325 GCF_000715075.1 Nicotiana tabacum
AAGTAGGTATTCTTCCTATGTCTCACATTTTGAAAACTCTCACTCTGTTTCTAGTCCATACATGTATGGGTATTCATATGGTTACAATTGTGACTCTGGTTAGGATGAATACATTTATTATGACGGAATGAAAGCGAAGTGAGACAACCACCTCAAGCTGAGAATGGTAGTTTAGAAGAGCTTATGTATAAGTTCATTAATAAGGTGGAAGAGAGATTTACACAAGATGATGAAACCATTAACAACCTAACAATTCAAATGACTCAAATAATAAGTATACTTTCAGAAAGCTCATTGCATTATGATGGTGAATATATGGAAGATATACCATGTGAAATTGAGCCTAACCAAGATGATGAACATCTACATAGAGAGTTTTCCAATCTGCAAGAGGACTCTTTTTCAACTGAGATAATTGAAGATGAGGTTTGGGTTTATTGTGCATCAATAAAAGAAGAGTTCAAATCCCCATCCACCTATCCACAACCACATTTTTATTAGAAGAGAATGAGGAACAAATGGTCTAGGACATACCATAGGAACACTCACATGATCCTTCTTCTTCATTTTCTTATTCTAACCTTGATCATGTGAATTTTATTTTTGGTGATTTACAGGAATATGCACGGATTAATCTTGTGAATGAATGCAGAAACAAGTTGAGGATAATCATACAAGAACAATCCACCGCTTAAAATGAGTCTAAGAAAGAAAGAAAAAAATGGGTCTTTAAAAAATCCCTAAAGGACTTTGGCCTGATGAGCTCCATAAAGAATCCTGAGGAGCGAAATCGAAAAATGCATTTCGAATTTGGGGTGGAGTTCACAAGTTCTCGGAAATGAAAAAGTCCAGGGAAGTTTTCTTTACCTCTTGCTTTTTATTTGTGTGTCATGGGGACATGCCACAATTTAAAGTGTGGGGTGGGATGTAAATATATAAATAAATGTTTGTTTTTGTTTCTTATGTGTGTTTTCGTTTCTTTTGATTGAAATTTTTAAAGTCGAATATATATATATATATATATATATATATATATATATATATATTATTTTTCTTAGGTAGTATAATAAATTCTCCTTGGTTTTTCTTAGTGCCGCGGTTCTTTTCCAAGAGTTTTGTTTGAATCAGGTGTAGTTAGTTTTTTTTAGGAGTAGGAAACCTTGTGCAGTGATTTTAAATGAAAGCAATATCTCTTGACTTCATTATGCCTTGAGAATAATAAGTGCTTTAGTTATGACGATTAGGCTCAATTTTTAACTCTTGTATAAGCACCTTAAATTGTACGATCTTAACTTTGCTTAACTACTTTGATTAGAGTGTCTTGATGAGTCCGATCCTGATTGAGTTATGTGCCATGTGTGTGTAAGATTTAGTGTATTCTGTGCATTGCATTTGTTGTCTAGAACTTGCCCCGTGTGTCCGCAAAGCGAAATAGTAGTTTGTTCAGTCTTGGAAGTGATCTAGGCGTTTCTTTGTTGAGCCATCTATATAGTTTACCCACCAAATTATTATGTATCATAGTAAACCTCTTTGAGCCTATACTCTTGTTTTTTTGGCAACCACATTACAAGCCTTACCCATTCTTTTGAATTGACTATCTATTTGAACCATTTACCTCTCGTGAGCACTTAAAATTGTATGAACTTTGTAAAAGTTAAAGTGTGGGGTGGTTGGTTTGGCTTTTGAGTGGAACTATTGAACTAAGGAGAAAGGTGCACTATTTTGAAAAAGAAAGAGCCACTTGAATTGAAAAAGAAAGGAAACAAATATAAGTGTATGATTGTGAAAAATTTCCTTGATAGTGGTTACTTGATGTAGTTGTGCTTAAAGAAGTAGGGAGTTAATGTATATTGATATGAAGGTGGAGTTATGGTTTGACATAAGTGTGGGATTTTGAACGGTCAATTGTATGTATTAAAGTACTTAGGGAGGTATATCTAAATGTATCCTACCCGTCCCGCAGCCTACATTACAACCAATTAAAGTCCTACTTGATCCTTGACTGAATAAGCTCAATTAGTAGAGTAGTACACTACGGGCAAGCTTATGGTACATTTATTGTTGCACATGAATTCTGTTCTGAGAGTGAGCGAATTCTTCATATCTTGAGTTCCTAATTGTTCTTGAACTTTATTATTTGTGGAACTACTCTCTATTCTTGTGTGAGGCCACTTGAATCATGAAGGAATGGTAATGTCATTGACCTCTATATTAGAGTAAGTGAGCAGGTTGTGAAAAATGTGTGGTGTTGTTGAGTCAACTCTTGAGGCGAGGATGTTACGGTCTTATGCTTAATCTGCTCGAATATTCTTAGTGTGATGAGTTAGGAGAGTTGCTTAAAAAGGTCATGTCTATGTGAAGTGTAGTTTGATTGCTCGAGGACGAGCAATGATTTAAGTGTAGGGTGTTGATGGTAGGCTATGATCCCGTATTTTAGTCGCTTATTGCACTCTAATTCACTGCACTTTACTTATATTGAGCTTTAATTAGGCGTGTTTTGCACTTATTGTGTGTTTTATGCCCTGTAGGAGTGATTCCGAGCTATGTAGATGTTGTGGTATCAATTCATGCTATTTTGGAGTTTTGAAGTCTGAGTAAAAGCCCAAAGATTAACTCGGGATCGAGTTCGAGGATCAACGGATGATAGTGGAACGAAAGGAAGAATCGAGCAGGCATATTACGCAGTGTCCAGTAAAATGCACATAACGTCTCGGAACTCTGTTTTTGCTCCACAATATATCATTGGAAAACTATTTAAAAGGGCTACATCTTTCATGTTTTACATTTTCCCAAATTTCCAACTTACCACCCAGGTGCGCGCACTTGGGAGAAAATAATGTGCAAAATACGCGACCAAGTGCGCGACCAGGTGCGCGATCGCATATATTCTGTCCGGGAAAAGTCATATTTTGCTAAGAAAGGGTAGTTTCATCCGGGATTTGTTTTGGGGGCGGATTAAATGCCCCAAAACACTATTTTTGACAGACTTTTGGATAGATTTCGACCTAGGGAGGCCAAGGAGGCTAAGGAGGAGTTTGAAGAACACAAGCACAAGGATTTCATCATTCCTTCCTCACTCAAGATCCAAGTTTGGATTGTATTTATGTTTTTATCTACTTTTATTTCATTTGTGAAGAACTTCTCCATGTCTAAGGAGTAGAACCTTTTGGATTTTGATGGATTTGGTATATTGATGGTTGTTTGTGGATTATAACTCTATTTTTATGTATTTGAATTATTTTTGGAAGATTTAATTATTGCATCTATGTTCACTTATTCTTGTAATCGAAAGAGGCATAACTCGTGATATCTTTGCACTATATTGTTGGTTGAGTTCATAGATTCTTCTAAGTAATAAAGAGGCTAGTTGAATCCTTGATTAAACCTAGTCAGGAGGATAATCGAAAGAGGTTCTCTTAAAGACAAATTCATTACTAATTCTTGCATATCTTCACCGAGCTTAAATTGGTTCATATTGTGAGGTTGAGACTAAATCGATAGAGGCGTTTCTACTAAACATTTGTACTGATAATTAAGTGAATTCGAGAGACTTATTTGGACATTAGAAGTGAATTATCTAGAGTTAGATCCCGAACAATTATCTTGCATCTATCCTATCAACCCATATTTTCTCCCATTGATAACCTCCTTGCTTACCTTTGTTGAGATTGTCATTAGTCAATAGTTTAGGTTCTTATTTAATTTCAATTCTTAATTGTATAAATCTCTATTGTTGATCCTCCTGGATAGCAATCGAGCTACAAACTACGATAATACTGTTTAAATCCAATCCTTGCGGAGATGATAATTATACTATACTATCTTTGACTACTGAGCACAATTTAAGTATGTGTTTTGCGCTCGTCAATTAATATCAGCAATTAATCGGGCATAAATGTGTGATGACCCAAAAGGTCATCTTATATTTTAGACCTCTAATTTGCGCTCTTAAGCCAAAACAAAATCATATATTTATCCTCCTCGATTTACGTGCGTAATCCGGGCATGTTTCCGAATAGCTTTATGTTGAAAATTGATGAAAATAAGAATTTATGCCTTAAAAAGTTAATTTTATTTGATTTCGGTCAATATTTTTGGTAAACGGGCCCGGATCCATATTTTGACGGTCCCGGTGGGTCTGTATCGAATTATGGGACTTGGGCGTATGCCTGGAATCGAATTTCGAGGTCCATTGCCCGAGAAATAAATTTTTGACTAAAATTGAATTTCAAAAAATTTATGGTTTTAAAGTATATGCTTAATGCTTGATTTTGATGGTATCGGGCCCGTATTTCGGTTCCGGAGCCTGGTACAGGTCCGTTATAATATTTGAACTATGACTGTGAAATTTGGTGGGAAACGGAGTTTAAATGACGTGATTCGGACCTTCAGTTGAGAAAATAGTAACTTTAAGTGTTCTTGAGAATTTCATTGATTTTGATGCTAAATCCGTAGTTTTAAGTGTTATTTTGGCAATTTGATAGCACGAGCAAGTCCGGATGATGTTGTTAGACTTGTGCGCATGTTTGGCTTGGAGCCCCGAGGGCTCGGGTGAGTTTCGGATAGGCTACGGGGTGATTTATACTTAGAAAATCTGAGATTTTTGCTGCAGCAGCTGTTCTGGTGTGCCCTTCTTTGCTTTCGCGTAGGTAGTGTTGCGAACGCGAAAGGTAAAATGGGGGCAAGGGAATTTCTTCTTCACGAACGCGAAGCATTGGGGGTGATGCCCTTCGCGAATGCGATCAGTCTCCCGCGAACGCGATAGTCTAAGGGACCTGGGGGGGGTCATGTTCTTCTACGCAAACGCGAACGCGAAGGTTTGGGGGGAGCTGCCTTACGCGAACGCGTAGAAAGGCTCGCGAACCTGAAGGCCTTAGGCCGCTGTGCATTGCGATCGCGACAGGCCTCTCGCGAACACGATGAAGGCCTATCCAGTGTTTTAAACCATACTTCAAAGATGGGAATTGTTCAAAATTTCACATTTTCTTCACTTGAGCTCAACCTTGGGCGATTTTTGAAGTGGGAATTCAAAACCAAATGTTCGTGTTCTTAAACTCATTCCTTTCAATTTCCATTAACACCTACTAGATTTCTACGCCTAAATCTTGTTCTTTAAGGGAAGAAATTAGGGATTTTAGGAGAATTGGGGATTTTGTAAATTTGGGAATTTAGACCTCGATTTGGGGTCGGATTCCGGAACTAATGACATATTCGGGCTCGGGGGTGAATGGGTAAACGGAGGTTGGTCCGAACCTCGAGTTTAAAACAAGCGGCCCCGGGTTGGTTTTTGACTTTTTTTGAGAAAATTTGGGAAATATGTAATTATTCATTAAAGTTGATTCCTTTAGCGATAATTGATGGTATTAAGCTATTTGTGACTAGATACGAGTGAGTTAGAGGTGAATTTTAGGGGAAAAGTGGTACTTGAGCAGTGAGTGGCCTGCGAATCGAGGTAAGTGTCGTGTCTAACTTTGGCTTGAGGGAATAGGTATTATGTGTTTATTTGCTACGTGTTTGGTTGTTAAATACGATGTATAGGTGAGGTGACGAGCATCTATGCATCGTTGTCAAGTCATAGCATGCGAGTGAAATTCTATTCTTGTCTATTTTGTAGCCTTAAATTCAACTATCCATGCTTAGCGGGTTATTTGAAATGTTGGGTCACATATATTTGGTTTCACTGAGATTTGGTAACTTTCGAATAATGATTCAAGGTTGAGGTTACATTGTGTTATTGATTATGGGTAAAATACTGGTTTCTTTGTGATACTCCTATCTATCCGTTGTTATTGATTCTGTGATTTGTGAGGAGGAGTGTAAAGCACGAAGGGTAATGTCATGCATGCATTATTTATATTGTGAGGAAGAGTGTAAAGCATGAAGTGTGATGCCGTGTATATTATTAGAGGTTTAATGCACGAATGGTGATGTCGTGCTGTTCTATTTATTTATTTGGTGAGGTTGAGAGTAAAAGCACGAAGGGTGATACCGTGCCGTTTTATTTATTTATTTGGTGAGGTTGAGAGTAAAAGCACAAAGGGTGATGCCGTGCAGTTTTCCTTTGCTGTTTTATTTGCTCAATTCATTTAAGGATTTTTGGTTTAATTCTGTCTTTTCATTATTCTCACTCTTTATATTGTATTTCCCCCACTGTATGTCCCCTTCCCATTATTTTTTCGTTATTTATTTATTTACTGTTGTTGCCACTAGCATGATTATACTATTCAGGTTATATGTGGGTGTCTTGTCCTAGCCTCGTCACTACTTCGCCGAGGTTAGGCTCGACACTTACCAGTACATGGGGTCGGTTGTACTAATGCTACACTCTGTACTTTCTATGCAGATTTTGGTACCGGTTCAGGTTGATCGAGATTTTACTATTGGTCCGCTGTCCGAAGACCCAAGGTAGATCTGTCGGTGTTCGCAGACCTTGAAGTCCCGGTCTATCTTTTATGTCCTACTGTTTTCTTTCATTCAGACAGTTGTACTTCTTTCAGACTATTACTTATAGTAAATTCTAGAATGCTCATGAATTGTGTCTCCAGATCCGGGTGGTAGTAATTAATACAGTTTTATAATAATCCACACTTGTTATATTTCATCTTAGTTAATTATTGTTATTTACTGAATGGAAATAAGGAATTGGTTTAATAATTCTCTATCGTTGGCTTGCCTAGCAAGTGAAATGTTAGGCGCCATCACGGTCCCGTCGGTGGAAAATTTTGGGTCGTGACTGTTGGTATCAGAGCACTAGGTTGCCTAGGTCTCACGATTCACGAGCAAGCCTAGTAGAGTCTGGAGGATCGGTACGGAGACGTCTGTGCTTATCTTCTAGAGGCTATGAAGTTTAGGAACAAGTTTCACTTCTATTCTTCTCTGTCGTGCGATTTTGCTTTCTCAATACTGATTGAACTCTTCTACTCTTATTCTCTCGCATATGGAGAGAACACGTACCGCTTCCTCAGCTGAGCAGCAACCAGGGCCTCCAGTGGCAGCTCCTACATGGGGCAGAGGTCGAGGCCGAAGCCATGCCAGAGGCCGAGGCAGGGGCAGGGCTTAGCCTAGAGCATGAGTAACAACCCCAGCAGTGGAGCCTCAGATAGAGCTTGACGACGAGGTTCCAGTCCAGACTGTTCCTACCGGACCAACTCAGGTTCCGGAGGGGTTCATTGCCACCCTAGTACTTCAGGACGCTTTGGTCCGTTTGGTGGGCCTTATGGATAGTATGGCCCAGACCGACGCATTTCCCATGGCACCAACAGTCTCTCAGGCAGGAGGAGGAGCCCAGACTCCCACCACTCCCGCTCCAGAATAGATAGCTCCCCAATATCAGGCTCTAGCAGCTCAGCCAGTCGGATTAGTTCAGCCGGTTATTGCGGCACAGGTCGGAGATGGGCCAACTATGTCTTCTGAGGCTTTATGGAGATTGGACAGGTTTATCAAGCTCTTTCCTGTTCACTTCAGTGGTGCTCCTTTAGAGGATCCCTAGGAGTATCTTGACAGTTGTCACGAGGTTCTACAAAACATGGGTATAGTGGAGACTAATGGGTCGATTTTGCTGTATTTCAGATGACTGGTTCCGCCAAGAAATGGTGGAGAGATTACTTGTTGACAAGACCAGCTGGGTCGCTTGCTCTTACTTGGGGCCAGTTCTCTCAGCTCTTCATAGAGAAGTTTCTACCTATCACATCGAGAGAGGAGCATCGCCTTCAGTTTGAGCATCTCTAGTAGGGCATTATGACTGTTACTCAGTATGAGACCCGTTTTGTGGATTTGGCCCGTCATGCTATTCTTCTGCTTCCTACTGAGAGAGAGAGAGAGAGAGAGAGAGAGGGTGAGGAGGTTTATTGATGGACTTGCTCAGCCTATCAGATTGCAGATGGCTAAGGAGACTGGGAGTGAGATTTTTTTTCAGGCGGCTGCTAATTTCGCCAGACGAGCCGAAATGGTTCTTACTCAGGGAGGTCAGGGGTCTGACAAAAGACATCGTCATTACGGTGAGTTCAGCGGTGCCTCATCTAGATGCAGGAGTACTTTTGGTAGAGGCCATCCTCCCAGGCCGTTTCATTCAGCGCTCCAGGCATCCCATGGTGCCTCAG
Source organism: Nicotiana tabacum (assembly GCF_000715075.1). Lineage (NCBI taxonomy): Eukaryota > Viridiplantae > Streptophyta > Magnoliopsida > Solanales > Solanaceae > Nicotiana > Nicotiana tabacum. Next base: position 9,064,050 of record NC_134096.1, read on the forward strand.
GTAGTCGTGTCCCTCAGATGCATTATTCCGACCAGCTAGCCTACAGTGCACCACCATCTCCTATTAGTCCACCTCCACTCCAGAGTTATCAGGGTGGTTATTCAGGTTGACAGGGTCAGTTTCAGGGTCAGCAGTTACAGCAGCCGAGGTTATGTTATACTTGTGGTGATCCGAGGCACATTGCTAGATTTTGCCCTCGGGCAATGGGCAACTCACAGCATCAGAGTTCTCATGCCATGGTTCCGGTACCAGTTCCTGCACCACCTGCTCAGCCAGCCATAGGCAGGGGTCAGGCAGCTAGAGGTAAAGGCCAGACTGTTAGAGGTGGAGTTCAGGCTGTTAGAGGTGGAGACCAGCCAGTTAGAGGCCATCCCAGGGACGTAGCTCAGGGTGGTAGGGCCCAGCCCCGGTGTTATGCTTTCCCAGCCAGGCCTGAGGCTGAGTCATCTGACGCTGTTATCACAGGTATTGTTTTAGTTTGCAGTAGAGATGCTTCAAATCTATTTGACCCGGGATCTACTTACTCCTATGTGTCATCCTATTTTGCTTCCTATTTGGTTGTGCCCCATAATTCTTTGAGTGCTCCTGTGTATGTGTCCACACCAGTGGGGGATGCTATTATTGTAGATCGTGTTTATCGTTCGTGTGTGGTCACCATTGGGAGGTTTGAGACTCGTGTAGATCTTCTACTTCTCGACATGGTTGATTTTGATGTCATATTGGGTATGGACTAGCTGTCACCTTATCATGCTATATTAGATTGTCACGCCAAGACGGTGACCTTAGCCTTGCAGGGGTTGCCTCGATTAGAGTGGAGAGGGAATCTTGGCCATTCTGCCAGCAGGGTTATCTCTTATGTGAAGGCCCGGCATATGGTTGAGAAGGGGTGTCTAGCTTATTTGGCTTATGTCCGCGATTCTAGTGCGGAGGTTCCTTCCATGGATTCAATGACGGTTGTTCATAAGTGTCCAGAGGTGTTTCTTGCAGACCTGCTGGGGATGCCACCCGACAGGGATATTGATTTCTGCATTGATTTGGCTCCGGACACTCAACCCATTTCCATTCCCCCATACCGCATGACCCCGCTAGAGTTGAAAGAATTGAAGGATCAGTTGCAAGATTTGTTTGATAAGGGCTTCATTAGACCTAGTGTCTCACCCTGGGGTGCACCTATGTTATTTTTGAAGAAGAAAGATGGATCGATGAGGATGTGTATAGATTATCGGCAGTTGAATAAAGTCACTATCAAAAACAAGTATCCATTGTCGAGGATTAATGATTTATTTGATCAGCTTCAGGGTGCCCAGGTGTTTTCGAAGATTGATTTGAGATCTGGCTACCATCAGTTGAGCATTAGGGCATCCGATGTCCCTAAGACAACTTTTTGGACTCGGTACAGGCATTTCAAGTTTCTAGTGATGTCATTTGGGCTGACAAATGCCCTAGCAGCATTCATGGATTTGATGAACCGGGTGTTCAATCCCTACTTGGATTCCTTTGTGGTTGTGTTTATTGATGATATCTTGATCTACTCTCACAGTCGAGAGGAGCATGAACAATACCTTCGGATCATTCTTCAGACTCTGAGAGACAACCAGTTATATGCTAAGTTCTCAAAATACGAGTTTTGGTTGAGTTCAGTTTCTTTCTTGGGTCACATTGTATCAGCAGAGGGTATTCAGGTAGATCCTAAGAAGATTGAGGCAGTTCAGAACTGTCCTAGACCCATATCAGCTATAGAGATCCGTAGTTTCGTGGGTTTGGAGGGCTATTACCGTCGATTTGTGGAGGGGTTTTCATCCATAGCAGCCCCGTTGACTAAATTGACCCAGAAGGGTGCCCCATTCAGGTGGTCAGACGAGTGTGAAGCGAGCTTTCAGAAGCTCAAGACAGCTTTGACTACGGCACCGATATTGGTGTTACCCACAGGTTCAGGATCTTATACAGTATATTGTGACGCATCTCGTATTGGTCTGGGTGCGGTGTTGATGCAGGGTGGAAAGGTTATTGCATATGCTTCGCGGCAGCTGAAGGTTCACGAGAAGAATTACCCTGTTCATGATCTAGAGCTGGCAGCCATTGTTCACGCGCTGAAGATTTGGAGGCACTATCTTTACGGTGTGCCATGTGAGGTATTCACTGATCATCGGAGCTTGCAGTATTTGTTCAAGCAGAAGGAACTCAATTTGAGGCAGAGGAGGTAGCTGGAGCTATTGAAAGACTATGATATCACTATATTGTACCATCTGGAAAAGTCCAATGTGGTGGCCGATGCATTGAGCAGAAAAGCAGTGAGTATGGGCAGCCTTGCTTATATTCTAGTTGGTGAGAGACCACTAGCATTGGATGTTCAGGCCCTGGCCAACCATTTCGTGAGGTTAGATATTTCTGAGCCCAACCGTTTCCTAGCTTTTACAGTTACTCGGTCTTCTTTGTTTGAGCGCATCAGAGATCGGCATGATGTCGATCCTCATTTACTTGTCCTTAGAGACATAGTGCGGCACGGTGGTGCCAAGCAAGTTACTGTTGGAGATGACGGAGTTTTGAGGATGCAGGGGTCATATTTGTGTGCCTAATATGGATGGGATTTGTGAGTTGATCCTTGAGGAGGCTCACAGTTCTCGGTATTCTATTCACCCGGGCACTGCCAAGATGTACCAGGACCTGCGGTATTACGTGGCTAGGTGCTTGAATTGTTAGCAGGTAAAATATGAGCATCAGAGACCCGGTGGTTTGCTTTAGCAGATGGATATTCCTGAGTGGAAGTGGGAGCGTATCACTATGGACTTTGTTGTTAGACCCCCACAGACTAAGAGGAAGTTCGACGCCATGTGGGTTGTTGTGGATAGGTTGACTAAGTCAACGCACTTCATTCCTGTGGCAGTTACCTATTCCTCGGAGCGGTTAGCAGAGATTTATATTCGGGAGATCGTCCGTCTTCACGGTGTGCCCGTGTCTATCATTTCTGATCGAGGTATGCAGTTTACCTCGCACTTTTGGAGGGCAATACAACACGAGTTGGGTAAGCGGGTTGAGTTGAGCATAACATTTCATCCTCAGATGGACGGGCAGTCCGAGCGTACTATTCAAATCTTTGAGGATATGCTCCGTGCTTGTGTCATAGACTTTGGAGGTTCTTGGGATCAATTCTTGCCCCTTGCAGAGTTTTCCTACAACAACAGTTACCAGTCGAGCATTCAGATGGCTCCCTATGATGCATTATATGGTAGGCGCTGTCGGTCGCCAGTTGGGTGGTTCAAGCCAGGAGAGACTCGGTTGTTGGGCACAAACTTAGTACAGGATGCCTTGGATAAGGTCAAGATTATTCAGGATCGACTCCGCACAGCTCAGTTCAGGCAGAAGAGTTATGCCGACCGTAGAGTTCATGGTGTTGCATTCATGGTCGGAGAGAGAGTGTTACTTCTGGTATCACGCATAAAGGGTGTAATGAGGTTCGGAAAGAAGGGCAAGTTGAGCCCTAGGTATATTAGACCTTTTGAGATTCTGGAGAGAGTGGGAGAGGTGTCTTACAAGCCTGTGTTTCCACCTAGTTTAGCAGCTGTTCATCCGGTATTCCATGTGTCCATGCTTCGAAAGCATCACGGTGATCCATCCAGTTGGACAAGGATTTGACTTACGAGGAGGAGCCGGTGGCAATTCTAGCCCGGCAAGTTCGCCAGTTGAGATCAAAGAGTTACCCTTTAGTTCGAGTGCAGTGGAGAGGTCAGCCTATTAAGGCAGCTACTTGGGAGTCCGAGTCCGATATGCGAAGTAGATATCCCCACCTTTTAACCAGACCAGGTACTTTTCTATGTCCGTTCGAGAATGAACGGTTGTTTTAGAGGTGGAGAATGTGATGATCCAAAAGGTCATCTTTTATTTTAGACCTCGAATATGCGCTCTTAAGCCAAAACAAAATCTTATATTTATCCTCCTCGATTTGCGTATGCAGTCCGGGCATGTTTCCGAAAAGTTTTATGTTGAAAATTGATAAAAACAAGAATTTATGCCTTAAAAAGTTGATTTTATTTGACTTCGGTCAACATCTGTATTAAACGAGCCCGGATTTGTGTTTTGACAGTCTCGGTGGGTCCATATCAAATTATGGGACTTGGGCGTATGCCCTGAATCAAATTGCGAGGTCCATAGCCCGAGAAATGAATTTTTGACTAAATTTGAATTTCAGAAAATTTATGATTTTAAAGTATATGCTTAATGCTTGATTTTGATGGTATCGGGGTATTTTGGTTCCGGAGTCCGATACAGGTCTGTTAGAATATATGAACTATATCTGTGAAATTTGGAGAGAAACGGAGTTTAAATGACGTGATTCGAACCTTTGGTTGAGAAAATAGTAACTTTAAGTGTTCTTGAGAATTTCATTGATTTTGATGCTAATCCGTAGTTTTAGGTGTTATTTTGGCGATTTGATCACAAGAGCAAGTCCGTATGATGTTGTTAGACTTGTGCGCATGTTTGGTTTGGAGCCCCAAGGGCTCGGGTGAGTTTCGGATAGGCTACGGGGTGATTTGCACTTAGCAAATCTGAGATTTTTGCTGCAGCAGCTGTTCTGGTGTGCCCTTCTTCGCATTTGCGCAGATAGTGTTGCGAACGCAAAAGGTAAAATAGGGGCAAGGGAATTTTCTTCTTCGCGAACGCGAAGCATTGGGGGTGGTACCCTTCGCGAACGCGATCAGTCTCCCGCGAACGCGATAGTTTAAGGGACCTGGGGGAGGGGGTCATGTTCTTCTACGCGAACGCGTCCACTGGGTCGCAAACATGAAGGCTTGGGGAGAGCTGCCTTACGTGAACGCGTAGAAAGACTTGCGAACACGAAGGCCTTAGGCCGCTGTGCATCGCGATCGCGACAGGCCTCTCGCGAACGAGATGAAGGCCTGTCCAGTGTTTTAAACCATACTTCAAAGATGGGAATTGTTCAAAATTTCACATTTTCTTCACTTGAGCTCAACCTTGGGCGATTTTTGAAGTGGGAATTCAAAACCAAATGTTCGTGTTCTTAAACTCATTCCTTTCAATTTCCATTAACACCTACTAGATTTCTACGCCTAAATCTTGTTCTTTAAGGGAAGAAATTAGGGATTTTAGGAGAATTGGGGATTTTGTAAATTTGGGAATTTAGACCTCGATTTGGGGTCGTATATCGGAACTAATGACATATTCGGGCTCGGGGGTGAATGGGTAAACGGGGGTTGGTCCGAACCTCGAGTTTGGACTAAGCGGGCCCGCGGTCGGTTTTTGACATTTTATGAGAAAATTTGGAAAATCTGTAATTATTCATTAAAGTTGATTCCTTTAGCGATAATTGATGGTATTAAGCTATTTATGACTAGATACAAGTGAGTTGGATATGAATTCTAGGGAAAAGCGGTACTTGAGCAGTGAGTGGCCTGCAAATCGAGGTAAGTGTCGTGTCTAACTTTGGCTTGAGGGAATAGGTATTATGTGTTTATTTGCTACGTGTTTGGTTGTTAAATACGATGTATATGTGATGCGACGAGCATCTATGCGTCGTTGTCGATTCATAGCATGCGAGTGAAATTCTATTCTTGTCTATTTTGTAGCCTTAAATTCAACTATCCATGCTTAGCGGGTTATTTGAAATGTTGGGTGACTTATATCTGGTTTCACTGAGATTTGGTAACTTTTGAATAATGATTCAAGGTTGAGGTTACATTGTGCTATTGATTATGGGTAAAATACTGGTTTCTTTGTTATACTCCTATCTATCCGTTGTTATTGATTCTGTGATTTGTGAGGAGGAGTGTAAAGCACGAAGGGTGATGTCGTGCATGCATTATTTATATTGTGAGGAAGAGTGTAAAGCACGAAGGGTGATGCCGTGTATATTATGAGAGGGTTAATGCATGAAGGGTGATGTCGTGCCATTCTATTTATTTATTTGGTGAGGTTGAGAGTAAAAGCACGAAGGGTGATACCGTGCCATTCTATTTATTTATTTGGTGAGGTTGAGAGTAAAAGCACGAAAGGTGATGCCGTGCAGTTTTCCTTTGCTGTTTTATTTGCTCAATTCATTTAAGGATTTTCAGTTTAATTCTGTCTTTTCATTGTTCTCACTCTTTATATTGTATTTCCCCCACTGTATGTCCCCTTCCCATTATTTTTGCATTATTTATTTATTTACTGTTGTTGCCACTAGCATGATTATATTGTTCAGGTTATATGTGGGTGTCTTGTCCTAGCCTCGTCACTACTTCGCTGAGGTTAGGCTCGACACTTACCAGTACATGGGGTCGGTTGTACTGATGCTGCACTCTGCACTTTCTGTGCAGATTTTGGTATCGGCTGAGGTTGATCAAGATTTGCTATTGGTCAGCTGTCCGGAGACTCAAGGTAGATCTGTCGGCGTTCACAGACCTTGAAGTCCCCGTCTATCTTTTATGTCCTACTATTTTCTTTCATCCAGACAGTTGTATTTCTTTCAGATTATTACTTATAGTAAATTCTAGAATGCTCGTGAATTGTGACTCCAGATCCGGGTAGTAGTAAGTAATACAGTTTTATAATATTTCACCCTTATTATATTTCATCTTAGTTAATTATTGTTATTTACTGAATGAAAATAAGGAATTGGTTTAATGATTCTCTAATGTTGGCTTGCCTAGGAAGTGAAATGATAGGCTCCATCATGGTCCCGTCAGTGGGAAATTTCTGGTCGTGACAAAATGGTAGACTGTACACCCTATAGCTCTAGTATAAATAGGGGCTTTCATTCTATTGTAAGGGAGGAAGAAATACCGATGGAAAAAGACTAGAATTATTTCTCTCAAGCTATATACAAGTGTTGTCAAGATTTTCTAATTATTCTAGATCCCGATGGGAATATTCTAAAGCCCAGGCTTGTATTTTTCTCAATTCTCTTTATTTTAATCGCTTTGTTCTTCATTACTTTATTTTATCGGATAAATTTAATCTATATGTCTATAAACCACATTACAAATTTAACTATACTGTTTGTTGGGTAAATAGTTTGGCGCCCACCGTGGAGCATAGACAATTATGGTATTATTTTGATATGTTCATCTTATACTATCGTGCTTTAAAGGTTTTTTCTATTTTAAGCATACTACAGTTATGGCACACAATAATATCAACAACTCGCTCAATGTTGGAATAAACTACAATGATGAGCCCGTGGACAATCTCCATGATGGAAATCAACAATGTGGTTCAACTAATGAAACCCATATCGGTGGAAATGAGTCAACTCCTAACTTGGTAGAAAAGATTCAACATGAGAGGAGTCCTACCCCTGATGATATGGATAGTGTGTCGGTGACTGATAAGTGTGTAATTTGACTACTTATTAGTACCTTTTTGCTTTTGTTTTAGTTCGAAAGTATTAATTTATGTTCCCCAAACTAATGAAAGTGTACAAATTGCAGGAATGTTGGAAGTTTGGGCTCTCACGATGAAATCTGACTTAAAAAGGAGTGTTACGAATCACAAGGCAAGAAGGAGCGCACAACTTAAGAAGTGCAGTCCATAGAAGGATTTCTGCGGCCGCAGAAGAAAGTGCGAACCGCATAATTCCATCTGCGACCGCAAGACAAGTGAAAGAGCTGAACAAAGTTCTAGCTAATGTGCGGACCGCACATGAATTGTGCGGCCGCAGAACAAGGTTTGCACTAACAAATGATTCAAACTTCAGAGAGTGCAAATGACCAAGACTTGAGCCTCGCCTGAAGTGTAGACCACACAAGATATGTACGACCACAAATGATGCTTTGCAGCCGTAGACCAGAACTGTACGGCTGCAGAATCCAAGACCTTGCTAGATGAAGAAATATGTGGACCGCACATGGAATTGTGCAGTCGTAGAACCTCCCTAGGGGCAGTTTTATCAGCGAATTGTGGGCCACTATAAATAGACGAGATTCACATTTTAGGTCTAATTTCGAAGTTTGAGCTGTTGTAGCAGTTATATTTTGCCATTTTAGGAAGTTTGTGATTATTTAAGGATTTAAACATCATATTTTACCATTTAAATCTTAGATTATGAGTTTAATTAGCATTTATTCTTTGTGTTTTTCATTTCGCACTATGAGTGTCTAGATTCTTACTAGGGTTGTGACCCAACTTAGTGTGTAAACCTTATGGGTATCTAATTTAATGCTTGTTTATGATTGGGTGTTGATTATTTAGCTTAGTTTATGCTTTAATTTTAGAATTAATGGTTGTAAACATTGATTCATACCTTTTTGACTTGGTCTCTACTTGAGAAAATGGGACCTAGTCTAGGATAACTTGGCTAACAAGGAATTGGGATAATTGAGGATATGATTAGCCTAATTAAAAGGTTCAAACTAGGGATGGTGAGAACCCGATTTGAGCTCATATCAACTATTTTGTTCGATACCCATTTGGGCTTGAGAAATCCAAATTGGGCAAAATCACTCTTTGACCGAGATATATTGAGTGGGTAACGTAGAGTTGAGAGCTATAATACACCCCAATCAACAAAACAAGTGTTAACGCATTTAACCAATTAGGCGAATACCTAGGTTACGATCACATCCCTAGGCTTTTTAACTATTATGAAAAACACCAAAAACAATCATTCGCTTCTAATTTCTTTTCTTAGTGTATAATTGCTAGAGTAAAATTAGAATTAGAAATCAAAACCTTTTGTTGGAAGTGTAATTTATTTATTCCATTCGCTTTCATCAAGTGTGTACTCCTAACACCCATAGTAACTCCATGTGAAAATCGACCCCGATTCTTATTGGGTACTATTCTTCCAACGACCGTTTCCACTCACTATTGAGTGCATATTGGACGTGGATTAATTTTTGGCATCATTGCCGGGGAGTTAAAACGGTGTTAGCTGTATATTTGGGTTTGTTTTTGGAATATCTTCTTTTTATTCTGTGTTACTAACTTGTGTGAGAAATCTTAGGTACAACCATGGCGAACAATGAGCTCGAAAAGTTTCCTTTGGGGATTTAGATGCAGATGACAAGCAAGTAGATGAGGTACCTCATGAGCCACAAGCTAATCAAAGAGGCCGGGTACCTCATGATAATGTACCCATTCCACCCCCACCTCCACCATGAGCGGCTCCACACCGGATATTGCCCAACAAAGGTTATGCTAGTGTAATAGTCCCTCCCCGTATTAGGGCGGGCAATTTCCAAATCACCAATGTGATGCTCAGTTTGCTTGAGCAATGAGGTTTCTTCACCGGTGCTCCAACACAAAATGCTTATAAACATTTGAAGGGGTTTGTGGATACTTGTTGGGGAGAAAACAAATGAATGTCTCCGAGAATGCATTGAGGCTAAGGCATTTTCCCTTCTCTCTACAAGGGAAAGCTTTAGATTGGTTGGAACGATTGTCAAACTATTCAATTCACACTTGGGATGAGTTGGCGAAAAAGTTCATTGCTAAGTTTTTCTCTCCTGGACACATGGCTACACTTCGATATGAGATTTTGACATTCAAGCAAGAGCCGAATGAACCACTACACGAGATATGGGAGAGCTATAGAACGATGGTCAAGGAATGTCCCAACAACGATATGATGGAAAACATGATTCAACAAACCTTGTATTGTGGGATTAACACAACCAACCAAGGTGTAGTGAATCAACTAGCTAGTAAGAACTTTATGACTACGCCTTATGCGGAGGCATGTGAGATTTTGGATGATATAGCGGACACGTCTTCGGCTTGGCAATTCCGGACCAATGTTCCACAAGGTGACCCGAATATGATCCACCGTCACAAAGAATTGCAAGACCATGGGCAAGCCATTGCCGAATTAACAACTACCATGACTCAACTAGCAAAGGCCCAACTAAATCAAGTGCAAACTCCAAAGCAAGTCAATGCTATGGAAGGAATGAACATGATGGTGAACATGAGAAGGACCAAGGGTCCACAAGTGCAAAATTGAGTGGAGAACTATGTGCAAGATAATGGTGGCTTTTAGCAAGATGATTCCCATAATGAACAAGAAGAGGAAGTGTAATATGTGAATAACTTTCAAGGGCAAAGAAACAACTTCCAAGGCCCAAGCCAACAACAATGGCAACCACAAAACAATCAAGGCAATTGAAATTCTAACAATCAAGGAAATTGGAGTGGAGGCAACAATCAAAGGAATTGGTATAACAACAACAATCAAGGAAATTGGAGTTAAAACAACCAAGGAAATTAGGAAGGCAATAATCAAGGTGGGTTGAGAAACAATCAAGGCAACTGGGGGTCGGGTTTTCAAACCCCAATGTACCAACAACCAAGCAATCCACCTTCTTATCCTTCCTATGGTTCAAGTTCTTCAAACAATGAGATAGGGCGTATTGAAAATATGTTCAAGTAAATGATGGAAAAGAATGCCGATTCGGATGCCCAACTTTCCTTACACAACACATCAATCCGCAACCTAGAAGTTCAAATGGGGCAAATATCTCAAGCTTTAAATTCTCATCCTAAGGGGGCACTACCAAGTGACACGGTGATAAACCCAAAGGGTGGTAACAACACGAGGCATGCCATGGTGGTTATCATAAGAAGTGGAAGAGGCGGGAATTCACCCACCTCAAGTGGAAGGCAACTTGTTGATGATGATCAATTGATGCAAGAAGAAGAGATCCCGAACAATGTGGTGCAACCTAATGATGAAGTTCAGATTGATATTGATGATAGTATGGAAGAGACTCAAGAGGAGGTGAGCCCATCTAGGGAACACATTATTGACATACCAGAACCGATAGTGTAAAAGGCTAAGGCACCATTACCTAAGCCTCCACCTTCATACCCTCAAATACTTGTCAAGCAAAATTGTGAGAATCAATTCAAGAAGTTTATTCAAATGATGAAGAGTCTTTCAATCAATGTGCCATTAGTTGAAGCTTTGGAACAAATGCCCGGTTATGCAAAGTTTACGAAGGATCTTGTGACAAAGAAGTGGTCAATGAATTTTGAGATCATCAAAGTCACTCATCAAGTGATTGCAATTGTGCATTCAATGGCTCCTAAATTGGAGGATCCCGGTGATTCCATGATTCCTTGTACAATTAAAAGTGTCGAGTTTGCTAAATCTCTTTGTGATCTTGGGGAAAGTATCAATTTGATGCCCTATTCAGTTTTCAAAACTTTGGGAATTGGGCAACCAAGACCCACCTTTATGAGATTGCAAATGGTATTTCGTGCCATGAAGAGGCCTTTGGGTGTGATTGAAGATGTTTTGGTTCATGTTGATAAACATATTCTCCCGGCAAATTTTGTCATTCTAGATTGTGAGGTTGATTATGAAGTACCAATTATTCTTGAGATACCTTTCCTTGCTACGGGTAAGGCTCTTTGTGATGTTGAAGCCGGAGAACTCATTTTTCGGGTGGGTGATGAAAAAGTGGTATTCCATATGTGTAAGTCCATGCGGTAACCAAATAGCAATGAGGTGTGTTCTTTTGTGGACTTGGTAATCGATGTTATTGTCGATGAAACGAATGCTACAATCAATGTTGGTGATATGTTGGAGGCCGTCTTGCTCAACTTTTATGATGACGAGATGGATGACTTCATGGAATGTATGAACTCTTTGCAAGGACTGGGATCATACAACTATGCACCCCATAAATTCTCCTTGGATATTGAAAATAGGACAACTCCTCCTACAAAGCTTTCTATTGAAAAGATCCTATCTTAGAGTTGAAGCCATTGCCTCCACATCTTCAGTATGAATTTCTCGGTCCTTATTCTACTTTACCGGTTATTATTTCCTCTTGTTTGACTAACGTGTAGGAAGATTCCACATTGGCGGTGGTACAAAAGAGGAAGAAGGCTATTGGGTGGACCTTGGCGGATATTCGGGGGATAAGCCCCACGTTTTGCATGCATAAGATCAAGTTGGAGGATGGAGCCAAACCATCTATTGAACATCAAAGGAGACTCAATGAGGCTATGCAAGAATTTGTCAAGAATGAGATTATCAAGTGGTTGGATGCCGGGGTTGTCTACATATCTCTGATAGTTCATGGACTTCTCCGGTTCAATGTGTTCTAAAGAAGGGGGGCATGACGGTGGTCACCAATGACAAGAATGAGCTGATACCTACTAGAACGGTGACCAGTTGGAGGGTGTGTATGGACTATCGCAAGCTCAACAAAGTCATAAGGAAGGATCACTTCCCACTTCCTTTCTTAGATCAAATGTTCGATAGATTGGCCGGCCGTGCTTTCTATTGCTTTCTTGATGAGTACTTGGATTACAACCAAATTCTCATTGCTCCGGAATATCAAGAGAAAACAACCTTTACATGTCCCTAGGTACTTTGCTTTCAAGCAGATGCCATTTGGTTTGTGTAATGCACCGGTGACTTTTTAAAGGTGTATGATGGCTATTTTCACGGACATGGTGAAGGACTACTGATCACGCCTAACTCTAGTCCTAAAAAAGATAAGCGGTCGTTGGAAATATAATCCGGTCTAAAAGTTCGGATGTTGAATCCCACAGAGAACTAAGGCTTAGCTACAGTTGTTCAATAGCGCAAAGAAACACATGTTCAAATAATTTTCTAGTTATAAAGATTTGATTTATATTTCAACTAATTAACTAACAAATTTTATAAAGCAGTAAAATTATCAACTAACAAGGATGAAATTGGAGACAAGCCTAAGGAGGTCTAGAGTAGTGATTTCCCCAATTGTCGGAATCCTTCCCACTAAGTTTTCTATAATTTCACCTAAGTATTCTCTACCGATCGTGAGTACTTCGGGTATCGTAATTCTCTTCCGAGCAACTACCACAATTTACTAGATCATATTCTTTCGAACTACGCTAGCTGGCACTAATTTACTGCTCACTAAGATCGCACCAAGGTTTCGTTATTCCTAATCCCACCTTTAAACCCTCCATATTGATTCCTCAAATACGTTAGGAGTGATGTTGTTCAACAACTACCTAAATATGTACCCTTTTCTAAGCAATACATACTAAATAGGCACAGTCAATTGATGGCCATTCAATCAACAACAATAAACATGTAGTTGAACAAGTAGAGAAATCCAATGACTCAATTATATAAAAACGTATTAAGAATTCATCCTACAAAAGGCTTCATCAAAACCCTAGATAACAAATTAGCTATTCATAATAGTATGCAAAACTACAATACTAGAATCCATAACCAATAGTAAAAATAGAAAGAAGGAAGTGAAAAACTAGTAGATGAATTCTCCGTCTTGCTGCTAGTGTGTTTTTGCCTCCTTAGGTCGAATACCCTCTAAAAAACGTCTCCCATTTGGTCGAATCTGCTGTAAGAAAAGTCCTCCCCTCTCTTAGGGAGTATTTATAGGCTATGGTTGAAGCCCTTGAGTTCAAATCCGGGTTGGAGACTTTTAACCCGTGACTTTTACTATAGACCTCGCGAAGCCAGGCTTATAGCGCGGTCAAGCTGGCTATAGACCTCGGGAAGCCTAGTTTGTAGCGTGGTCAAGCTGTCTATAGACCTCGCGAAGCCTGGTCTGTAGCACGGTTTGGGTACTTCATGATTTTGTGCTATTTTCTCGTATTTTGTCCTCTTTTTGTATAACTTTCACTCGTATTTGTCTTCCGATGCTCCTACACATAAAATAACATAATTTAGCTCAAACGTTGCACAATTAACCTCTAAACTAACAACATGTAAGGAGAGTAATGTATTAAAAATATAGTATTTTTGCCAAACATCACTATCCCACACTTAAACGTTGCTCGTCCTCGAGTCAACCACCAATTCCTAGAGCACCTTATTTTTGTTTAGCACATCCGAAGCACACCATAACTATGACTATGGTTGTTAGCAACAATTAAACTTTAGCATATGCCTTCAACACACACTTCCCTTTACTCCATGTCATACTTCAAAAATTTATTTAACAACAAGACAACATACTTATAACAATCCCAGCCTCACAAACCGACTCAATATCACAATACATTTGTGGCTTGAACACTTAACATCATAGAGACGTCTAATAACGTCACCTATCCCTTGCGAAACCATGTGCCCTCACCACAAGAATAGGAGAGTAAGTTGAATCCACACATTCGAATCAAATGCTCAAATATATTGTAAGGACTCACATATATCAAAGAATTTCCTCACTCTCACAAAGACGTCACATGCATGCACAAAGTACCATAGGCTTGTCCATTATGTAAACCTCCACTAATGTAGGCTCGCTCGATCTAAAATCAATTAGGACTTTTTTATGGTTGTAATGTGGATTACAAGACGGGTAGGATATATTTTTGGAATAGTGTCTAACCCTCCTAAGCACTTTAACACATCACAAAATTAACTTTAAGCGCAAATTCGTCAATCCCAACTTCAATTTCACAAACAAGATCACACCCCAAAAATATTCCCTCCTTCTTTAAGCACTACTTTACTTTATACCCCACTAGCAAGAACAAGACAATAATTTATTCATCTATATTTTTCCTTCTTTTCTTCTCTTTTTTTACTATTATTTTAACTTTTAAGTTTACGCTAGTGGTGTATTACTTTACAAAATAAGTGCACCATTATTTCTTTCATTGGTTCCACTCAAAAGTCACCCCACACTTAGTCCTTACTTCTTCTAGCGCTCATTTTATAATTAAAGTGCTTTAATAGGTAAAAGGATCAAAATAATGATAATTAAGAACAAAGGGGTATAAGCTTGTAATGTGGTTGCCAAACAAAGTTTATAGGCTCAAAAGGGTTGACTAAGGATAATTTTATTTGTGGTATGCATTAAGTTCAAAAGGATCAAATAAAGCCTAAATTCATTTTTCAAACCGAGCAAAACCTAAAATTCCGCATCAACTCACATATCGGGAAAGTTCTACACTCTAATGCAATGACACGGACTATATAATTTCTCACCACACATGGCACATGACTCACTAAGGACAATTTTATTCCGATTCTCAAACAATTGCAAGTATTCACAGAGCCACAAAATATTAAGCATCAAGCACAAAGTGACACAAGCCGAGAAAATGAGATACATGCGTCAATACACATGTTATATACTCAACAAGGCATCATAAGCATTTTCAAACCATAGGGAATGTACTACACATGCTAGAGCTTAAATATGCTACTATCAAACAAGTCAAAAAGGCACCTAAAAATTTCATCTTCCTTCTTCTATTCCCTAAATCCTAATCTACTCTAAAAACAAAAAACTATGACCCGGTTCAAACTAAATCCCATGAAAAAGAACCGAGGAGCAAAGAAAAACTACGGGGTATTATTACTACCTACAAAAATAAAAGAAGTATTTATGGATTTTTCTATTTTTTTAAATTTTTTTGTGTTTTTGGTTAGACTTTAAACCCTCAAGAAAACTGTCTAATAGATCCATAGTCGAGAAAAGTCCAATATTTTCTATTTTTCTAAAAAAAAAAAATTATTCAATTAAACTAACACAACTAAAATAGCATTGAAAGTCCCCCCAGACCATCTCCTCACCACGCACTTAAAATTATGCATTGTCCCCAATGCACACCCATATATACAAGAGGGTAAATGAAACTCTCTGGTAGGTCAAAGGCTGAAGCATTAGTAGCTCATAGGGTACTCAAACTTCTCCCATACTTGGTTCTTTGTGCGGGCACCCCACACTTAATTCTAACCATCTCACTTGCTTTTGCTTTCTTCCAATGGCCTTGCTTCCCATGCTCCTAGAGAAATAAAAAATAATACTACAAGAATAATACAATAATAAAAAATAAAGAATAAAAAATAAAAATAAAAAAAGAAGTAAAGCTGGGTTACCTCCCAATAAGCGCTTGATTTAACGTCGCGGCACGACGCGAATCACTTTTTACCTCCACTTCGAACTTATGAATTGGACCCCAAGTTTTGATTCAAGCTTATGATTATGCTCCTAGGGTGGTGGAACGAATCTAACTGGCCCAAAAAAATAATGTAGTATTCTGCACTTCTTGGCCTTTAGATGAGGTGTGTAATCTCGGCTTTCTAGCAAGAAGAATTCTAGAATGTAGGCACCTTGTTCCTCATTTCTTGACTCCTCAAGCCTCCTCAAGTGGCTCGGATGACTCTATTTCTATATCATCATCCAAACACAATGTGGAAAAATGCCTGGTGTGTGGACCAATGCGCTCTACTACATGAACTTTGAGACTGTCAACATCCTCAACACCAATGATACTAGAGTCAACTAAATATGTATCCTCAATGTCCTTGGTTGACTCTAGTATCTCTTCTACAACATTGGTATCCTCAAATTCTAGTTTGATTGATTGTTGGTGTTCTATTATGGACCCCTCTATTGGCACCTCAATTTCTGTCTCTAATGCACACTGCTCCTGGCTACTATTCATAATATTATCTTGTTGGGCATTTAAAGCCTCAACCAATTTCCTCACTTGTGACACCAGGTTAAAAATAATTGCCTCTTGCCTTTGGATAGTATCCCATTGCCTTTGGTTAGTATCCCCTAGCCTTTGTATTTGCAGTTATTTCTCATTACTTCGTTCCATGAGGCACTTTAACATATCTTTGATCTCTTTCAGGTTATTATCCTTGGGTTCTTTGTTCCTATTAACTTCACTAGAAAAAGAAGAACCATCAAAGTAAGGGGTTGGGGGATGATAAGAAATATAAGCACAACTATGAAAGTGACCATCTTGACCACCACACATATCACACATATTCCACACATAAGATTGAGTTGGTGCACATAACTTATTCTCGGGAATATTTGGATAATTTTGCCACATGGGGTTTCTTCACAATATGTATGAGAATCAATAGTAGAATTACCAATACCTAAACTCCCATAATTCCAAGATGCCATGTTTATCAAATCAATAAGTAAAACAAAAATAAAAAAATCAAATACAAAAAAAATAAAAATAAAAATAAAAGTTCAAACTTGAAACCTAGCAATATGTACACCTACAACTACACCATTAGTTCCTCGACAACAGTGCCAAAATTTGATCACGCCCAACTCTAATCCTAAAAAGGATAAGCAGTAGTTGCAAATATAATCCGGTCTAAAAGTTCGGATGTCGAATCTTACAGAGAACTAAGGCTTAGATACAGTTGTTCAATACCGCAAAGAAACACAAGTTCAAATAATTTCCTAGTTATAGAGATTTGATTTTTATTTGTACTAATTAACTAACAAATATTATAAAGCAGTAAAATTATCAACTAACAAGGATGAAATTGGAGACAAGCCTAAGGAGGTCTAGAGTTGTGATTTCCCCAATTGTCGGAACCCTTCCCGCTCCGTTTTTTATAATTTCGCCTAAGTATTTTCTACCGATCGTAAGTACTTTGGGTGTCGTAATTCTCTTCCGAGCAACTACCAAAATTTACTAGACATATTTTTTCAAACTATGCTAGCTGGCACTAATTCACCGCTCACTAAGATCGCACCAAGGTTTCGTTATTCCTAATCCCACCTTTAAACCCTCCGTATTGATTCCTTACATACGTTAGGAGTGATGTTGTTAAAAAACTACCTAAATATATACCCTTTTTCAAGCAATACATAGTAAATAAGCACAGTCAATTGCTGGCTATTCAATCAACAACAATAAACACGTAGTTAAACAAGTAGAGAAATCCAACGACTCAATTATATAAAAACGTAATCAGAATTCATCCTACAAAAGGTTTCATCAAAACCCTAAATAATAAATTAGCTATTCATATTAGTATGCAAAACTATAACACTATAATCCATAACCAATAATGAAAATAGTAAGAAGGAAGTGAAAAACTCGTAGAAGAATTCTCCGCCTTGATCCTAGTGTGTTCTTGCCTCCTTAGGTCGAATACCCTCTCAAAAACGTCTCCTTTTTGGTCGAATCTGCTCTAAAAAACGTCCTCCCCTCTCTTAGACATGTTTAGGGAGTATTTATAGGCTAGGGTTGAATCCCTTGAGTCCAAATCCGGGTTGGAGACTTTTAACCTGCGATTTTTAATTACCAGGCAATAGACCTCGCGAAGCTAGACTTATAGCGTGGTCAAGTTGGCTATAGACCTCACGAAGCCTAGTCTGTAGCGCAGTCAAGCTGGCTATATACCTTGCGAAACCTAGTTTATAGCTTAGTCAAGCTAGCTATAGACCTCGCGAAGCCTGGTCTGTAGCACGGTTTGGGTACTTTGTGCTTTTGTGCTCTTTTCTCGTATTTTTATCCTCTTTTTGTGCAACTTTCACTCGTATTTGTCTTTCGATGCTCCTATACATAAAGTAACATAATTTAGCTCAAACTTTGCCCAATTAACCTCTAAACTAACAACATGTGAAGTGAGTAATGTACTAAAAATATAGCATTTTGGCCAAACATCAACTTCCTTGAGGTTTTCATGGATGACTTCTCGGTGGTTGGAGATTCTTTTGATGACTGTCTTGCAAATTTGGATAAAGTGTTAGCTAGATGTGAAAAAATAAATTTGGTGCTGAATTGGGAGAAATACCATTTCATTGTCGAGGAAGTTATTGTCCTTGACATAAAATCTCAAGGAATGGATTTGAAGTTGACAAGGCAAAGATTGAGGTGATTTCTAAGCTTCTACCCCCTACTTCGGTGAAGGGTGTGCGGAGTTTCTTAGGCCATGTGGGTTTTTACTGGCGCTTCATCAAAGACTTCTCTAAGGTGGTAAATCCTCTATGCAAGCTTCTCTAGAAGGATGCTAAGTTTAATTTCAATGATGGTTACATGAGAGCTTTTGAATTGTTGAACCTAAAGTTGACAACTACTCCCATCATCACCGCTCCAATTTGGAGTGTGCCTTTTGAACTCATGTGTGATGCAAGTAATGTAGCGGTTGGGGCTCTTTTGGGGCAACGCATCAACAGGATTTTCCATCCGGTCTACTATGCTAGTAAGACCATGAATAGTGCCCAAGTCAACTATACCGTTATGGAGAAATAGCTCTTTGCTATTGTGTTTGCAATTGAGAAGTTCAGCATGTACTTGATGGGTGCAAAAGTTATTGTCCATACGGATCATGCAGTGCTTCATTATCTTATGAGCAAAAAGGACTCCAAAGGTCGGTTGATGAGATGGGTGCTCTTGTTACAAGAATTTGATATTGACATCCAAGATAGGAAAGGTAGTGAAAACCAAGTGGCGAACCACTTGTCTCGTTTGGAGGAGGAGGGGAGGCCGCGTGATGGCATTGAAATCAATGACTCTTTCCCCGATGAGCAACTCTTGGCAATTTTAATGAAAGAAGTGCCATGGTTCGCCGACTTAGCAAATTTTCTTGTGTGTAGAATTATTCCGGATGAGTTCTCTTCAAGCCAAAGGAAGAAGCTCAATAGGGATTATCAAGATTATTATTGGGATGAACCATACTTTTTACGGATTTGTACGGATGGGGTGATTAGGAGGTGTGTACCGGAAGAAAAGCAAGGTGATATTCTTGGGGCTTGTCTTCGCCCTATGGTGGTCATCATGGTGGAGCAAGAACGTCAGTCAAAGTGCTTAGTTGCGGTTTCTATTGGCCCACTCTTTATAAGATACAAGTGAGTTAGTGAAAAGATGCGATGAATGTCAACGGACTGGTGGAATTTCAAAGAAAAACGAAATGCCTCTCACAACCATTTTGGATATTAATATTTTTGATGTGTGGGGTATTGACTTCATGGGCCCTTTTGTGAGCCCTTGTAGAAACACCTAAATTTTGGTCGCGGTGGATTATCTGTCCAAATGGGTTGAGACTGTTGCTTTACCCAACAATGAGGCGAGAAGTGTGGTGGCTTTATTGAAAAAGAATATTTTCATAAGGTTTGGTACTCCACGTGCAATTATAAGCGATGGGGGGTCACACTTTTGCAACAAAACTTTTGACACTTTACTTAGCAAGTATGGTGTTACTCACAAAGTCACGACTCCTTATCACCCACAAGCTAGTGGGCAAGTGGAAGTCTCCAACTGAGAGATAAAGAGTATCTTGTCCAAAACAGTGAATGCTAATCGGACGAATTGGTAGAAGAAACTTGATGATGCATTATGGGCTTATCGAACGACTTACAAAACACCTATCGGAATGTCGCCATACCAATTGGTGTTCGAAAAAGCTTGTTATCTTCCGATGGAACTAGAGCACAAGGCCATGTGGTCTCTAAAGAAGTTGAATCTTGATTGGGATGTAGCCGCTAATTTGAGGGTTGCACATTTGAATGAATTGGATGAGTTCCGGTACCATGCTTATGCGGGTTCGTCCTTGTACAAAGAAAAGATGAAATATCTTCATGACAAATACATTTGGAACAAAGAGTTCAAGGTGGGCGATCTTGTATTGTTGTCTAACTCAAGGTTGAGGATGTTTCCCGGGAAGCTAAAATCCAAGTGGAGTGGTCCTTTTGAAACTGTGGGTGTGACACCTTTTGGTACATTAGACTTGAAGAACAAAAACAATAAAGTATTCTAAGTCAATGGTCACCAAGTGAAGCACTAATTGGGCAAGTTTGGAGATAGCCACGTGGTGGCGGTCCTTCACTTCATTTGAAAGTTTTCTGTGTCGTGCCGCAGCGTCAAATCAGGCGCTTCTTGGGAGGCAACCCATGTTTCTTTTCCATTTTCTTTTGTAGTTAGGTGTTATTTGTGTTCTAACTTGATTTGAAGTGTGCTGCGGGGATGAGTGTAAGTGTTCAAAAGATTGCGGACCGCTCTTTATTTGTGTGGATCGTACATTTTTATGTGCCATAGCAGATGAGCATTGCAGCCGCACATTTCTTTTGCGGACCGCACATTCGACACATCAAAAATACCAACTCTCTGAAGTTTAAGCTTGTTAGTGCAGAGGTCGATCTATGACTGCACGTGAAATCTGCGGCCGCATAGGAAAATGTGCGGACCGCAGATTGGGTTCTGAGAATGTTCACATAGGTGGTAGGGTGGGGATCGCACATGAAAATGTGCGGCCACAATCGTCTATTCTCCCTTCTCAAAATTGTTGGTATATATAGAACAATAGACCTCATTTTACCCTTTTCCCACTTTGAACAAAACACTATTACTCTATCAATGTTTCTTGGAGATTTCAACTGTCCACACACACAACCACCTAGATTAATCACTCAGTGCACTCACTCTATTTGGTATGCTTTAATTTCATGTTAATTTTTATGTTAGTTTAATTTTTAGATTTCTTTTAGTTCTTTTTAGGCCATCTGTTATTAGAGTTCCATTATGTGTCCATGAGGAGTAGATCTAAACTGATAAACTTGATACATGCTCTACTGGGATTGGGTTAGTGAAATTTTATGTTTATACAATGTTGATATGCCTATTTGTGCAAGAAATTGAAAAATCTTAGAATAAAAAGTTGTCTGCTCGTAATTGTTTGAATTCTACGGCCGTACTTGAATTGTGCGGTCCGTAGATTCTGATTTTTGAAGCTTAAGTGAGGCTGGAAACTGCAGCCGCATGTCCAATTATGGGGACCATAGATTTTCTCTTGCGGGCACATATTATGACCTTCCCAATCATCAGAAAGGCTTCACTTTTGAGACTCCCAGGTGCGGCCGCAAGTCAAATTGTGCGGACCGCCGATTTCGCATTACAGTCGCAGATTGGCCATTTCTGTGTCATCAGAGAGGTCACAATTTTGGGACTCATAAGTGCAGCCGCGATCTCAAATGTGCGGACCGCACTTCCCTTATGCGGATGCATAACAGAAATATGCGGATAGCGAGTTCCCATCTGCGGCCGCACATAAAAAATATGCGAACTGCAAATCCCTTATGCTGCAGGCATGAATCAACTTCATAACCCCACTGTGTCCAATCGTTTCCCATTACCTACATGACTCCTGTATGTGTTTGAATAATTAATTGCAACTAACAATATTCTCTGCTTGATACAGAAAATGGTCTGATCAAGAGGCCGATGTGGCACTTCAAAGGGAGGAGGTGAATCTTCTTGGGGTCGAGGTAAAAGTGCCTTGCCCCTTGGCCATCCCAAGACAATCAGAAAGAAAACAACAGCCGGCAGAGGGAGATGTGCAGACCACTCCGAGTTTAGCTCCTATGTCCCGTCTATAGAAAAAGGATGAAGATGACCAAAGTACGCAACCTCAAGGTAAGGTTTGATCAGCATACGCTAAATGCATACTTGGTCTTCACAGCACCTCCGAGCGATTGGAGAGTGCTAGTCAGGCTTCTGAGCCATCAACTACACCAGTCCCTGAGGCATATATTACACATGACATCCCTGATGATGGTAGAGGGGGAGATGCTATAGCTAAACGGCTTGAGAGATCAAAGAAGAAATAAGTTTGGGAGGATCATTTTGTCAGGTTGGCCGCCTTTACCAGTTTTCATATGTGATGGCCAGTGAGGTCGCTAACTCTTGAGCGACAGTTTCTATTGAAGGATTTGGAGAATTACAACCCAGCTATATTGAGACAGTTCAGGGCACGAAGGAGGTGGATGTGGTTCATGGAGAGAGTGGAGGATGCAAAAAGAATACCTCGTATGAGAAGTTTATTCCAATGTTGCTCATATCAAGAAAGGGACGAAGGTGACCAAAGTACGCAACCTCAAGGTGAGGTTTGATAAGCATATGCTAAATACGTATTTGGGCTTCGAAGATGTTGAGCTGAC
Organism: Nicotiana tabacum; assembly: GCF_000715075.1. NCBI lineage: Eukaryota > Viridiplantae > Streptophyta > Magnoliopsida > Solanales > Solanaceae > Nicotiana > Nicotiana tabacum. Next base: position 9,086,663 of record NC_134096.1, read on the forward strand.
GGAGTATCTGGAGAAGTGCGCACTGAAGGAGGAAGTCTAAACTTGGTTGGCTGAGATTCTAGGACCACCAGAGACACCACCATGGATTACTGTTGGGGTTCCCATTCAGCAGAGTACTTTGAGCTTTGAGGCAAAAGGGTGGCAGACCTTTGTTTGCAGCAGGTTGGATCCATGCCAAAACGAGACTCACCATCCTACTCCTTGGGCAGTTCTTGTGGCTTCCATTATGGCCGGGTACCCAATCAATGTGGGTGCTGTGATATCGGACAACATTTCAGTGGATTGCACGGCAGGACAACTCGGCCTACCCTTATCCTAACACTATCACAGAGTACCTTATTGATGCAAAGGTAGAGTTGAGAGATTGACCAAGGTAAAGCCAAAAAAGCTGTTCGACTGGTATTCTCTGATGGGTGCGAGCAACCCAAAGAAGAAAGTTCAACCTTCTACCACCACATGCAGTATGATGAGCCAATATTGGTAGCTTCTGAGGCAGCTGATCTTCCATCCACCTCTGCTGAGCCTTCTACCAGTGCCACTACTACGCCTCCACCAGCATCTTTAACTCCTACCAAAACCCCTAGAGTTGCTCTAAAGCCATTGCCTGTGCCCACAGTTCCCCTATATGCTTTGCGAATCTCCCAGACATTGACGAGTCTAAACAACTAGATGCAAATAACTACTTCTAAGCTGTTTGACTTGTCTAGTACTGTTGCAGCACAGTCCACTTCTCAGGCACCACAAGCTTCATCTGACATTGATGAGACACTGAATAAGATTTTGGAGAACAAAAAGAAGATCATGGACACCTTGGTATAAAATGGGTCAGTTATTGAGGAGCTGGGAAAGGAAGTAAAGAAGATGAGGAAGTCCCAGGTCAGCAAGAAATCAGTGGACAAGCTCCGACGGGAGGTGACTAAACTTGCTACAGCTGGAGATCTTCCTTTTAATATCCTGCTTAACCCGTACCAGTCCGCCCCAGATCCTTCAGCATCAGTAGCACCAGCTGGCCAGTCTGACGAGCAAGACCTTGCTACCGACACTGCTGAGGCAGTGCGCGTGATGTTCGACAACCCATCCATGCCTAGATTTGATGATGATGAGATTCAGTTGGCAACCGTTAGGAAGATTACATTGCTGGGGACACTGAGATGCCCAAGAATCCTTAGGGAGTTTTCTTCACCCTCTTTTCTTTTACTCTTATTTTGCTAAGCATTGGATACAATGCTTACTTTTATTCGGGGGGGGGGGAGGGGGTCGAGTTTATTTGACACATTGGTACACTTTGATACAGTTGGTCTGCAATAATTTGATGATACTCTTTCTTTTCTTATTTGTATTTTCTAGCTTCTCTATCTTCTCTTATATATATTTATCTCTCTTTAGTAGTTTTTACTTATTAGCTTCTTTATATTTTTTTTCCATATTAGTTCTTGTTTTGTTAAGTAGCTTCTTTTTATGCTTTAGTAGATAATAATCCTTTGGTTTTCTTAACGCCACGGTTCTTTCCAAAGGTATTTGTTGTGTAAACCGGGTGACTCGTCCCAATGATGGATGGCGTGACAACCTTCTTAAGGGAATGAGTCTGTTTTTGTGTTTAGGTAATATTAGTAGTAGTAATGAATAAAAAAACCTAATCAAGTTATTCTCGAAGAGGCAATCATGCTTAAATTAGTACCAACACACTTAACTACGTGCATATGGTTAAAGACAAGATTTTTGAAAGAAATAGCTCTAGTTAGTGACTTTGTGACTCTTGAGTTGACTTTGGTAATCATCGGGTGGTTTAACTGGACCATAGTGATCTTTAAACTTGAATGTGGTCGTTGTAGGCTCTCGACTCTATCCTCTTTTACAATCTAGTTGCATGAGGGGTGAGATAGATTGTTGCTAGTCCAAGTATCTGTGCGAAGGATCTAGAACTTGCCCCGAATGTGTTTCAAGGAAAAATCCTAAGTTTTTCTTGGTTTGAGAGGTGATTGTAGGCTTTCCTTGGCCCGTTTGAGCTTTCTGTTGCCAACCAATGTCGTTATCCCTAGTCAACCCCTTTAAGCTTCTAGCCTTTCTCATTTGATAACCATGTTATAAGCCTTCACCCGTTTTGTCTTGACCCTCCCTTGGTACCAGAACTTTCCTTAACACTCTTGTAAAACAAGTGGCTTAAAACATAAGTTTGGGGGAGAGATGAGGAATTTGAAAAGGGTATCAAGGCACAAAAAGAGAAAAAATGATCTCTATGAAAAGAGAAGGCAAGAAAAGAAAAGAACAAAAAGAAAAATGCAAAACATGAATAAGTGGAAGGGTTGATGGATTCAAAAAGAGGTAATGATCCCTAGCATGAGCAATCAAAAAGGAAGAAAAAGAATGAAATCAACAAGAAAGAGTGATGTTAAGTCTCTCTAGTCCCCAATGAAAAGAAAATGCCTCTAAGAATTGGTAATTGTGAGCCAAGAAATGAAAATGTACTTGAGAAAGAAGTAACTAGTCTAGGATAACTTGGCTAATAATGAATTGGGCTAATTGAGGGTTTGATTAGCCTAATTAAATGGTTCAAACTAGTGATGGTGAGAACCCGACTTGAGCTCATATCAACTATTTAGTTTGATACCCATTTGGGTTTGAGAAAGCCAAATTGGACAAAATCACTCTTTGACCGAGAGGTATTGAGTGTGTAATATAGAGTTGAGAGCTATAATACACCCGAATCAACAAAATAAGTGTTAACGTATTTAATCCATTAGGCGAATACCTAGGTTACAGTCACATCCCTAGGCTTTTTAACTATTTGGAAAAATACCAAAAACAATCATTCGCTTCTAGTTTCTTTTCTTAGCATATAATTTCTAGAGTAAAATTAAAATTAGAAATCAAAACCTTTTGTTGGAAGTGCAATTTAGTTATTCCATTCGCTTTCGTCAAGTGTATACTCCTAACACCCGTAGTAACTCTATGTGGAAATTGACCTCGACTCTTGTTGGGTACTATTCTTCCAACGAACGTTTTCACTCACTGTTAAGTGCAGATTGGACATGGATCAGTAATTGTTGCCATAAAAATGTTGAGAGCACAACAATGAGAAATTATGGACCATCTCTCAAGATAATATCAGATAATAATTGAGCTTCAACAAGTAATACCGGGGGCTTCAAATAATTTAAATGGTGGAGTTCGAGTCCCTCCTTGTGTCCCTATAAATCAAACGTCACTAAGAACCGATGACGCCATTACCAGGGGGAAGTTCGAAAGAAACAACAATAACGCAGGTGGTGCATGTAGTGGATCTGAAAATAAAAATAACGCAGACTATTCTTTCAAAACCGAACTCATGAGGTTTATGATGGAAATAAATGCTCGAATGGATCAAAATACTAAAGAATTTCATGCTCGGATAGATCAACAACAGGGAGCACCTCCAGTCCTAAAGGCCCGAACTCAAAAAAGTAATTTCAATTCAAACCTAGCGCGGCTCGGGAGTTGATCCCAAAGAGATTCAAGATGCCAAATATTTCAAAATACAAGGGAACATTGGATCCACAAGAACACATTACAACTTATACTAAAGTGGTGAAGGGAAACGATTTGGCCCCACATAAGATCGAATCAGTCTTGTTAAAGAAATTTGGCGACACTCTAACAAAAGGGGTTTTGATATGGTATTCTCTTTTACCTGAACATTCAATTGATTCTTTTGAAATGCTTGCAGATTCTTTTATTAAAGATCACGCTGGAGCGAGGAAAGTTCAAGCTAGAAAAGCAGATATTTTCAGAATCATTCAAGGAGACTTAGAGTTATTGCTAGGGTTCGTGATAAGGTTCCAAAGAGAAGGCGTGTTGTTACCGACAGTAGCAGATGAATGGGAAGCAGAAGAATTTACCAAGGGTCTCAATCCCTTAAGCTCCGATGCCTCATGGAAGTTAAAGGAAAGTTTGTTAGAATTTCAAGCAATAACTTGGGCAGATGTTCATAATAGGTAAAGGTCAAATATTTGTGTAGAAAATGATCAGGTAATTACATTGGCATCTTCTACATCCTAGAATCAAGGTCAATAGAACTTTGATCAGAGGCATTCTAGACACCAATTTGAACCATACCCATCAGCATCATGGATTGGCATGAGATAAGGGCATACCCGAAGCAAGTCGCTAGAAAATAACTTCGATGAAAGATAATAATATCTATGAATGCTGGGGACTATTGCGTTAGAGTAGCAGAAACCCCGACAATAAGAACCAGAAGCATCTGAAGATGGCTCCGGAACAATCCGTACAGGATACCAGAGATAGCCCAAACTATCTCTAGAGTAAAGAAAAGGACTGGCTAGACCCAATAAATGTTAGCCCGGCCGCAATACTCTTGCAAGGTATTTTTTTTCATTTCTTGTAAACTATCGTATTTGCAAGTTATAAATATTTGTGTACGTTCAAGGTATGAAATAAAGCAAAACTTGCACTTTCTAAAAACATTCTCGTATATGTTTGAATGAACAAAATCATTCTTAATATTTGCCCATACTTAGAAGCAAAAATGGGATTACAATACCGTAAACATAAGGGCCCTCTCTTATGAAGCCATCCAGTCAAATGGCTAAAAGTCGGATGTCATATTTCCCAATCGTAAAGTTAATCAGAAGCATTAAAATCCCGGATTTCATCAAAACTAGAAGTATAAAATTCCTGGTCGTAACATCTTCGGTCTCTAAGGCTGTGAAGTTATAAAAGTTTTGGGTTCACCTAAAAACACAAGAGTCAAAACTCAAATAAAAGTTTTTGAGTACAACTAAAAACCCAAGGGTCAAAACTCAAAGAAAAGTTTTCGGGTACAACTAAAAACCCAAGAGTCAAATCTCAAAGAAAGGTTTTTGGGTACAACTAAAAATCTAAGAGTCAAAACTCAAAGAAAACTTTTGGGGTACAACTAAAAACCAAAGGGTCAAAACTCAAAGAAATGTTTGGGTATAACTAAAAACCCAAGAGTCAAAATTCAAAGAAACGTTTTCGGGTACAACCAAAAACCTACGAGGCAAAGTTCAAAGATTAAAAGTTTCGGGTGAACACGTTTGACTCAAGATCAAGCTTTCTACAATGGTAGTACTTTTTCAGCACCAATCGGTCAACAATGAAAGAATAATACGTGATGGAGTGATAATCTGAATCCCTAAGTTTTGTACTCTTTTTTCCTTCGTCCGGATTTTGTCCCGATTGGGTTTTTCCGGCAAGGTTTTTAATGAGGCAGTAACGAGGGTGAAAGACTTCCACTTCCCGATCACATCATAGTAAGTAATCGAAAATTGGGGGGACTATAAATATACGGTAAAAACAAATCTCAGAAGATTGGTGAATTAGGAAGTAACACGTGTCAATCAGCAGTGATTCAACCATGTTCACATCGGATATATACCTGTGACCGGATAAGACATTGACACCAGATACAAACATATGATCAGATAAGAAATAATTCAAGATATGACCGTTACAGAGACGGTACAGAAGACCCCAAGATTCCTCCAGTCTTTATTACCCTTTATTATTCTTGATCAAAGACTAGAATTCTTTCTCTCATGCTTTATACAAGTGTTGTCAAGATATTCAAATTATTCCGGATCCCACTAGGAACATTCTAAAGCTCAAGCTTGTATTTTTCTCAATTCGCTTTATTTTAATTATTTTGTTTTTCATTACTTTATTTTATCAGATTAATTTAATCCACGTGTCTATAAACCACGTTACAAATTCAATTGTACTGTTTTTTGGGAAAAACATATGTAATATTTTACTTTAGCTCCCAGTTAAACAACTTTATTTGCTCTTTTATATTTCTTTTATTTTTGCCCTCAGAGACATTGCACTCGGAGCCAGGCTTGTCATCTTCTTCAATTTCAATTGATAAGTTTTATTTTTAAACTTATTTCTTTAACATTTTTGGATCAAATCAAATCACTTGTCTTTAAATCACGTAACAAATTCAACTGTACGATTTTATGGGAAAATAATTTGGCGCCCACCGTGGGGCATGGATAATTGTGGTGTTATTTTGATATGTTCATCTTATACTAACGTGCTTTAAAGGTTTTTTCTGTTTTAAGCATACTACTGTTATGGCACACAATGATATCAACAACTAGCTCAATGTTGGAATAAACTACAATGATGAGCTCGTGGACAATCTCCATATGGAAATCAACAAGATGGTTCAACTAGTGAAACCCGTCTTGGTGAGAATTAGTCTACTCCTAACTGAGTAGAAAATATTTGACATGAGAGGAGTCCTACCCCTGATGATATGGATAGCGAGCTGGTGGCTGTTACCGTAAAAATATTGAGAGCACAACTACGGGAAATTGTTGACCATATCTTAAGACAAGACCCGATAATGATTAAGCTTCAACAAGCAATACCGGGGGCTTTAAATAATTTAAATGGTGGAGTTCGAGTCCCTTCTAGTGTCCCTATAAATCAAACAGCACCAAGAACCGGTGACACCATTACCAGGGGAAGTTTAGTAGAAACAACAATAAAGCAGGTGGTGCCGGTAATGGATCTAAAAATAAAAATAAGTGTTGTCAAGATTTTAAAATTATTCTGGATCCCGGTGGGAACATTCTAAAGCTCATGCTTGTATTTTTCTCAATTCTCTTTATTTTAATTGCTTTGTTCTTCATTACTTTATTTTATCGGGTCAATTTAATCCACGTGTCTATAAACCACGTTATAAATTTAACTGTACTATTTTTTAGGTAAACAGTTTGGGAAACCTAACCCTAAAACATTGGTGTTCGGGGTTGGTTCCGGTATGTTCTTAGGGTTCTTGGTCTCGCAAAGGGGGATCGAGGTAAATCCGGATAAAATCAAAATCATCGAAGACATACTCGATCAACTAACAAATGTAAAAGAGGTATAGAGGTTAACCGAAAGGTTGGCCGCTTCAAGCAGGTTCATCTCAAGATCCTAAAAAAAATGTTATCACTTTTTCTCACTTTTGAAGAAGAAATATTTTGAGTGGACTCCCGAATGCCTGCAGGCACTGAAGGATTTTAAAAGGTACCTGTCCAGCCCCTGTTACTATCAAAACCGGGGGAAGACGAACAATTATTGATATATCTAGCGGTCTCTAAAGTAGCGGTAAGTGTGATTTTTGTCCAAAAAGAAGAAGGTACATAATTTATTGTTTATTACATTAGTAAAATATTATCGGGAGCGGAGACTCGCTATCCGCACCTCACAAAACTAGACTTAGCTCTCGTAGTCGCCTCTCGAAAACTTAGGCCTTATTTTCAATGCCAACTGATTTCCGTTGTGACAACCTTTCCCTTAAGGAATGTCCTTCACAAGCCTGAGTTATCAAGCTATTTGGCTAAATGGGCGGTTGAAATTAGTGAGTTTGACATTGAATTCAAGCCTAGGACTACGATCGAGTCACAAGTTTTGGCCGACCTGTTGGCTGATTTCAGTCCCGGATTAATGCCCTTGGCTGCTAAGGAAGCGGTGTTGGTATCGAAAACAATATTGGGAGTTTGGACCTTGTTTACGGATGAAGCTTCCAACGTAAAAGGGTTCGGTCTCGGGGTAGTTTTAGTCAAACCATCAGAACAAACCATGAGGCAAGCCATTAAGATTGTTCCATTAACTAATAACAAATCCAAGTATGAGGCTTTGGTTGCAGGACTTGAACTGGCCCGGGGGCTTGGCTCCAAGGTCATCGAGATAAAATGTGATTCCCAACTGGTAGTAAACCAAGTGTACGAGATTTTTGACACAAAGGAAAAATGCATGCAACAGTATGTGAACAAGGTTCAAGCATTCCTTGCATGGTTCAAGGAATGGATGATCATTCACATTCTAAGGGAAGAAAATGTGAAAACGGATGCATTGGACAATCTTGAGTCACCTATGGAGATGAAAGGATCTTACTCCGGTACTGTTGTTCAACTTCTACATTCGATATTGTATGTGTATGGTTATTGCGAGGTCAATTCAACCAACCTCTTATGGGACTGTAGGAATGAGTTTGTCGAAGACCCAAAGGTTCTCGGGCGCTACGAACCAAAGAAGCTAGTTACTGACTCGTGGGTGGGCAATTGTATATAAGATCATACTAAGGATCGTTGGCCCGATGCTTGGGACCCTCGGAGGTGGACTACATGATAAGAGAAGTCCACGAAGGAATTTGCGGGAACCATTGCGGTGAAGATTAGTTAGTTCTAAAGCTGATTAGGGCAGGTTACTATTGGTCCCGGATGGAGTAGAACGCAAAGGCATTCATTCAGAAATGTGACAAATGTTAATGTCATGCACAATTGGTGCACTAACCAGTAGAACTCTTACATTCGGTTTTGTCCCAATGGCCATTCTTGAAATGGGGGATGGATATAGTTGGTCCTCTGCCACCGAGGCCAGGAAAGGTAAGATTTATGTTAGTTTTAACTTATTACTTCACTAAATGGGTTGAAGTAGGTCTTAACCAAAAGATCGGTGAGCAGGAAGTGATGAACTTCATATGGGACCACATAATTTGCCGGTTCGGTATACCAAAGGAGATTTCATGCCACAATAGACTACAGTTCGTAGGCTCAAAGGTCACAAAATTCTTGGAAGATTTGAAAATCAAAAGAATTACATCCTCATTGTACCATCCAAGTGCTAACGAACAAGCGGAATTAATCAATAAGGTGATTATCCAGAACCTTAAAACAAAATTAGAAATTGCTAAAGGCAAATGGCCCGATGAGCTACCGGGAGTACTATGGGCATATCGAATGACTGCAAAATCATGCACAAGAGAAACATCTTTCTCTCTCGTATATGGCGCAGAAGCTTTGATACCTGTAGAAGTGGGGGAACAGACTTTACAATTTTCTAGAGCAAACTAAGAAGCAAACAATGAGGCATTGCTAGTAAAGCTGGATTTGCTCGATGAACACAGAGATTTTGCATACGTGAGGATGGCGGCTCAAAAGCAAAGAAAGTAAAGCATACTACGAGAGGAACATCATCGGCAAAAATAAGACCTTTAAATGACAAGGCATTGAAATCTTCACAATAATGATAAACATCTATGGGGATGTTTAGATAATCTTTGGCTCGATGGAAAACAAAGCTTGCCATCAGACCAAAGATTATTCAACCATTCACCAGTTGTTCCCGCCAAAGAAGCAAGACTTCTAGTGTTTTAATTCACATACTTCACATTTGAACACTGGGCATTCAAACACTGGGGGGGAATAATATCTGATACGGCACCAGGAATGCCACATAAATCGGGGATTGCTAGAATCGGGAACAATAATGTCTCATCGGGACCGGGGACTGCATGATCAGCCCGTATAAATAAGTTGTACAAATTTAGCCACACGTATTGGCAATATTTTTCTTACTTTACAAACAAATGTTTTTGTACTTTTAAAGAGGGAAAAAATAAAATAAAGTCTTTTTGTTCTTATCTTATTTTTTGTTCAAATGATGAGTTAATTTTATCACTTGAAAGTTAACAAAAACTTTAAATGCTTGTACCGGAATGAACATGAGACGTTCTCTTCAAGAGCACCGTAAACATAAGAGGGTCCTCTCTTATAAAATTCTCATAGTAAAGGGTTGATTCCGAAAGGATATGTGCCCGGAATCAAAAGCTATCGGATGAAGATATTCCTGAAGCTTTAATCAATTCAATGCAAAAGGAATATATTTTGCACAACACTTAAGAGAAAATTCTTTATTTATCAAAGTGCCAAACCCAGTGAAAAGTTTGGCATAATTGCAAGATTTTAAAAAGGAAAAGAAGCTAAATGTCATTGCTACCGGAGTCCGAAGGGAGAGAGGGATCTGTGTCTCCCCGGGTGGAAGAAGGCGGATCAGCTGCCGGTTCGGGGCACGGACCTTCATCATCATGTTTCTCAATCTCTTCTTCGATTACTGAGTACTCGGAACTGGTGCTCAAAGAGTCGGTTACAGCAGGAGGAGCAGGAAGATTTTCTCGAGCAGTTAGCTCCAGTTTTCGGACCTTAATGATGCAGTCATCAATATCGATGATGCTCGCTTTGACATATTTCAAGGTTTTCCTCCTTATATGATATATAGCATAAGTCTTCTCAGATACAAGGGAATCCTCTTGGTACTTGAGCTTTGCTATAAGTCTATCAACCTCAGCTTGTAGGTCCTCCCTTTCAGATCTCATGGCACCGAGGCGAGAATCAAGTTCCATAGTTGTAGATAAATAGATCCAATTTTGTTCCATTATTATCTTAAACCTTTCCTCCATCTTGGCCCTCTTCTCCTCGGCAGTGTTGTCCACCTCGATTTTGGAGCTTAAGTCAGCCTTTAGCTTATTTATTTGCTCCTCGGAGACAGACTCGCGCTCGGCCGCATCAAGCACAATGTCATGGAGATCGACCCACTTAGCCTTAGCCTTTTAAAGTTGTTCAAGTAGTTGTGTGGCTTTTTGGTTATGGGCTATTTTATCTTACTCACTCTTCTTTAATCGGGCCTCAAGCTCGCTCATCTCAGTAGCCTTTGCCTCTAAAACCGGGAGGCGTGTAGCAAGTTAGCTCCTTTTGGCCATTAGTTGATCCCGCTCGAAAGCGAGTCCTTTCTTATCGAGGATCAATTTCTGTTGGCCCTCGGAAGCGAGAAAGTTGGAATGTAAAAAAAGACTATCAAGGTTGGAATTTTTGTTAAAGCAGGTAAATGGAAAAGACTAATAAGAAAACAAATATGTTACCACTACCACATTGTGTATAACATTATTTAACAAGCATCCCCCCAAAGGGAATGCATCTTCTTCCAATCCTTTTCTGAAGCTAGTAGCTTCAAAAAGTTTGCAAGCTCCACTAGCTTGGACAAAATACGATACTCATTCGAAACCAAAAGAGTAGCACTTCTACTCCCTCGCGGATCTGGGAAAGGAGGTGAATAATTCTGCCCATGTTCTGGAGATAGAGGAGGAGAAGAACCCCTTTCCTGAACATCTACCACCGGTGGAGAAGATACAATTGGTGTTGGTGGTGAAGGTACAATTGGTGTTGATGGGCGTGAATTTGTTGGTGCGGAAGGATGAGAGATAGATGTAGTAGTGGCAATGTTGATTATTTCTTTCTCAGTTGCGAAAGACAGAAGAGGTCCAGGGTGTAAACCCCTTGGGCCAAAGGTAGAAACGGAGGAGGGAAAATAGGAGTCAACATTATCTACTAAGTCCATTTCACCCCAAAGTGCTTGGACCTCTTCTGCGGTTGGGTTTTGAAGCTCCCCTGACTGAGCATCCAGTTGAGGTGATGAAGATGTTTTTCTCCTTTGAAGGGGAGCCTCTTCATCAATGGCTTCCCCTTCATCCACAACAACCATTGTGGTTAGCTCAACTAGTGCTTTCTTTATTCTTTTACTTTGAGTCCCAGTCAAGAAAGAACGTCGCCTTTTTGGTTGCTTGTTCTCTAGCTGGGGACTCCGAGAAGAGGCACCTTCAGTAGAAGCAGATCCGCGAGCACTGCTTTAAGCAAGAGCACTTTGCAGCACCCTCCTAGCTTCTTCAGGGTCAGACAAAACGTCAACCTCGGGGCAAGTGACAGAACCCTGCAGAAGTCCCGAATTAAGCAAAAATAGAGTTAGCAAAATTACCTATATTCATACAAAGTTAAAAGAAAAAAGGACTCGGTTTACCATGATTCTTGATCTTCTATCCATATATGAAGGCCATTTCCTTCCACCGGAGAGATTCTAGTAATTCTGAACCCATTGGTCTAGGCCTTGAACCCGTGGTGGTTCCCACCGGGAAGCTGGAAACAAAAAGATCAGTAAACAACGGAAAACAACCTTTTCACGAAGGAAGGAATTTAATATATCAAAAAATTACAAAAACAATTCCACGACTTAGGAAATGATGAAGTTGTGGTCGAAATGATGTCCCTGGTAGTGATGACGATGAATTGCTCCATCCACCTGCGATCATTGTCGTCATCCATGCTAGTAAAAAGAGCATGGTGGCTGCGTTTGCTAAAATTTATTACTCCCTCATGGAAAATTTTAGGGGTGTAGAGATTCATCATGTGTGCAAGGGTAAGGGTTTCTCCGGTTTCCATGCACAGTTGTCGAATACAGGCCACCGTCCACGATATAGATGGGCCTACTTGTGCTAATAAGACCCGATATCAGTAGAAAAATTCCAAAATTACGGGGTCAAGCCCTTCAATCCGCCCTTAGAGACAATGGACCCAAGGTAAAGGGATATGTATAGACATACATAAAACCCTGACGAGCGCAAAACACAACACGAATTAATTCTCGCTAGCCAAAGATAGTATAGTTAAATAATCGTCTCCACAAGGATTGGATTTAAATAATGCTCTAGTAATTTTTGGGTTAACTACTATTCAAGATCATTAACACTTTAGTTGGGATGATTAATAACTAAAATTAACTACAAAAACTAAAGCAATTAAAAATTGATCATAAAAAGACACGAGTTGAGCAACACCAAAATATCAATGGGAAAAATAAGGGTCGTGACATGATAGGTGTAAGTTATCTATTTGGGATCTAACTCTAATTCAATTTACTCTAATCTTTTAATGATTCTCACGAATTCACTCGATGATTAGTTCAAACGTGTAGTCAAGACTCCTCTCTTGATTAAATCTTAACTCTACGAGGTGAACTAATATAAACACTATGAAAATATGCAAGCATGCGTTAATGGATTAGTCTTCAGGAACGTCTGTCAAATGTTCTCCTAACTTGATTAATCAACAATTCAATAAGCTCTTTCGATTACTTAAACGAATCACTGAATTAAACCAAATAAAATAATGAAAATATAATCACCAAAATACTCCTCTTTCGATTAAATAAACTGGTGAATAAAGTTGCAATCAATTCAAAGCTCCATAAATGAATTCAAGCAAAGAACTAGATTTAAAATCCACAAATATCAACAAAAACACCATATTCGTCAAACCCTAAGGGAAACTACTCCATATTCATGGAGAAATTCACCACAAATAAATTTTAATAATAAGAAAATATGAATTCAATCCAAACTCGGGTGTTGAGTTGAGGAAAGAATGATGAATCCTTGTACTTTGAGTCTCCAATGCTCTTTCAATCTTTCATAGGTCAAAAGTCCTCTAAAAATTGTGTGTTTTGGTGTATTTATACCATATAGGAACGGGACCAGATGAAACTACCCTTTCTAAGCCAAAGTGGGACAATTGGATTGCAAAAATACACTGGCGCGCCGCCCCATGTGCCACATTAGTGAGGATCTTCAGAAAGTTGATTTTTTTCACTCTGCAAGAATTTTGCACTAGCGCCCTGATCTCCGCGGTGCGGTAGTGCATTTTTCTCAGAGTAATCTTTTCTTTCTCAGTTTTTGATATCTAGACTTGGTACTCGACCCCTGAACGTGATCCTGACTTAATTTCATGAGCTTTTATTCAGACTTCAAAGGTCCAACTTGTTTAAATTAGCTACAAATTATCTTAATAGCTCGTAATCACTTCCTTCAAGGCATAAAACACATAATAAGTCAATACACTAACATTTAATCTCAAACACATGTAAAATACAGTAATTGGAGTGCAAACTACGACTAAAACACATGTTTCTATCCTACCATCAACACCCCACACTTTAACCATTGCTCGTCCTCGAGCAATCAAACTACACTTCACATAAAGACGACCTGGTTATCAGACAACTTCCCTAACATATTATGCCAAGAATATTTAAAGCACACTACCCTATCATATCATCCTAGTCTCAAAACTCGACTCAAAAGCACCACACATCTTTTTCACAACCTCCTCACTTACTCTAACACAGAGGTCAATGTCATTACCTTTCCTTTGCAAGTCATGTGCCCCTACACCAAAATAAATAGAGAGTAGTTCCACACATAATAAAATTCACGAAAAAATAGGAACTCAAAATAGACAGAACTCGCTCACTCTCAGAATCAAAATTCACGTGCCACAGAAAACATACCATAGGCTTGTCTGTAGTGTAATACTCTACTAATTGAGCTCATTCAGTAAAAGATCAAGTAGGAATTTAATTTGGTTATAATGGAGGTTGCGGGACGGGTAGAATACAATTTGGATAATAGTGGCTACACCTCCATAAGCACTTTAATACATACAACTTCACAAATTCAAACCCCACACTTATTTTGAACCAAACCCCAACCTTCACACATAATAACATCAAGATACCAATATCTTTAAGCACAAACAAGATGAGAACTACCATTAGCATGGAATCCATTTTTTTTCTTTTTTAAGTTCTGATTTTTTTTCTTTTCAAGCAAACTCACTTTTCTTTTTCTTTCAATTCCCTACAAGTGGCTCTCACATTTTTTTTCAAACAGCATATTTCTCCTTTTTAATAGTTCCAATAAAAAAACCCAACCATGTCTCCACTTAGCTTTTAACAAGCTAATAAATATATCAAGTGCTCATAGAGAGGTAAAAGGTTCAAACAGATAGTCAATTCAAAACAAAGGGGCCAGGCTTGTAGTGTGATTGCCAAAACAAATAGGATTATAGGCTCAAAAGGGATAACTAGGATACACAACAATTAGGCTGGTCACGGGCATATAATTGGCTCAACAAAGAAATGCCTATATCACTTCCTAGACTGAACAAGACTGCTATTTTGCTTTGCAAACACACGAGACAAGTTCTAGACACCAACTGACATTCACATAATATCTACACAAACCTCACTCACACATTGGCACATAACATACTTAGGATCAGATCTATCCCGACTCTCTAGTCAAAGCAGTTAAGCAGAGTCAAAATCAAACAATTTAAGGCACTACAATACATGAGTCAAGAACTGGGCTTAGGCATCACAACTAAAGTACTCACTACTCTCAAGGCACAACAAGGTCAAGAAAAGTCACCTCCATTTAATACCGTATCACAAGACTTCAAATTTCGTAAAAAAGAAAAACTAACTACACCCGGTTCAAACAAAACCCTTGAAAAGATTCGCGACATAAAGAAAAACCAAGAGGGAATTGTTACACTACCTAAGAAAAACAAAATATTTTTTTTTCTCCGAGTTTGTTCCCTCAAGAGGCAAACACTCATGTACATATTTACAATCCCCCACCCCACACTTTAAATTGAGGCATGTCCCCATGACACACAAATAAAAAGCAAGAGGTAAAGGAAATTCCCCTGATTCATCTAGTTGGGGTCTGAATCGAAGTCGAGATCTCCTTTCCACGCCCGACCCAGTGCACATATCCATGCTGAGAGCTTCTTTTTGGCCTTCTTTGGGTACACCCCACACTTATCAATTTTACTCTCTCAAATTTTCTCCTTTAGGGCCCCCAATGTTCCTTCCATCTTGAAGATCACCCTCCCCCCCACTCTAAGCATGAGCTGCCTTGCTTGAATGTCCAGGATTGCTCTGCCAGTAGCCAAAAAGGTCTTCCTAAAAGCATAGGAACCTCCCTATTCTCCTCCATGTTCACCACAATGAAGTCCACAGGGAACACAAATTTATCCACCTGAACTAGCACATCTTCCACTATTCCTTCATATATGATTATGGCCTGATCCGCCAATTGTAAGGACACAAGTATCGACCTGATTTCTCCAATATCTCCCTCTAATTTCCTGAAAATAGACAAAGGCATAAGATTAATAGAAGCACCTGAATCACACAAAGAATTTTCAAACTTGGCACTTCCTAAAGAGCAAGGTATAGTAAAACTCCTGGATCTCCACACTTTTGAGGGAGATTATTTTGCAGAATACACTACAATGATCTGTGAGCTTGACAACCAATGTCTCTTCCACTTTCAGCTTTTTGGACAATATCTCCTTAAAACATTTAGCATAAGCTGGCATATATGATAGCACATCTATGAAAGGTATATTCACATGCACCTACTTGAGCACTTCTAGAAAGCGTCGAATTATTTGTCCAGCTTCTCTCTTCTCTGGTTTTGAGGGAAAGGTAGAGCATGCATATATTTACTTTCTTCAGTCTCCTTATTTAATGCATTCTCATCTTACTTCTTCTTCTTCTTCTTCTTCTTCTTCTTCTTCTTCTTCTTCTTCTTCTTCTTCTGATGATGATGATGATGATGATGATGATGATGATCTCTAGTCTTCTCCTTCTTCTTCAGACCACCATCTACCATCCCTGCACCTTCTTGAATGTTGCTATTTTTCTACTCCTCCATAACCTCCACATGTCTTTCAATCAGCTCATCCTTTTGTTTTGCCCTGGGATCCTCCAATACATGCCCACTCCTAAAAGATACTGCATTTATTGTCTCTTTTTTTGTTTCTTTTAGTATCAGCAGGGAGAGTTCCTCGAACCCTCTCAGACAATAGATTAGCTAGTTGCCCCACATATCTTTCCAAGTTTCGAAAGGTCGTGCCCAATTCTCTGATGGCTGCCTTATGGATTTCAAGTCTCTCATATGTCTTAATAATAAAGGTTTTCATCAGATCTTCCATGCTAGACTGATTAGACTATGGAGGATGATATTATTGCCTCTGCTTATTTTGAAAACCTGTAGCTCCCTGCCCCTAGGGTATGGAGATATTTTTCTGCCATATATTTGCACTACCACCTGATGAACTCCAAGAAAAACCTGGGTGCCTCTACCCCATGGAGTTAAAATTGTTTCCACTTTAGTAGTTACCTCTGTCAAAGCTCCCCACAATATTTACTACTTCAATTGAAGCTCGAAACTCATGTGTAGGGTGTCCCATTCCACAAAATCCACATGCTACTTGCGGCTTACTCTATACCTTGTCCAGTGTTAACTTTCTCATCTCTCTGGCCATGGTGTCTAGCTGAGCTTGCACTGATATGTTAGAGTCTAATTGGTGCACCCCAAATGATTTTATTCTATGGTTATCATCTGCAGGCCATTGATTTGCATCTTCAGATAATTCATTCAGAATTGCAGCAATCTTCTCAGGAGTTTTCTTCATAAGAATACCTCCAACTGCGTTATTTAGCGTCCTCCTATCAGAGGGTGTCAAACTATCCCAGAAATCTTGGAGTTGCCTCTACAAGTATACCCCATGATGCTGACATCTTCTCACATTATCATTATATTTTTCCCACGCTTCAAACACCGTTTTCTGTCTCTTTCTACTCGAAGTTGTGGATCTCTCTTCGAATTTTATCTGATTTTGCAGCTGAAAAGTATTTTTCAAAGAACTTCACTGTCATGTCTTCCTAGGTTTGAAGTGACCCAGTTGGCAAACTCTGCAACCAGTGCTTAGCATCTTCCTTGAGTGAAAAAGCAAATGTCCTTAAGTAGATAACATCTTTTGATACTCCGTTGTGCTGGAAGGTATTTATAATCTCATCAAAATCCATCAAATGAGTATTTTGATCTTCATTGGGTTTGCCATGGAAGACACAATTGTTCTGAATGGTCTGAAGTAGCCCTTGTTTGATCTCAAAATTATTGGTTACGATCGGAGGGGATCGCACACTAGATACTCCTTGGTTGTAGACTGGCCTGGCGTAGTCACCTAGTGATCGTCCAAGCCTGGGCATATTATTTTCAAATTTGTCGTCAACTAGAGGTCTGTTCGGGATGAATCTTCGTCCTCCGTTCCCGTCCACCATTTCATCAACTCTGAGAGATGCTTTATTGTTGTTTCTTCCAAACTTTCCCCGGTAATAGTGTTACCAGTTCTTAGTGTCATTTGATTTATAGGGACACCAGGAGGAACTCAAACTCTACCATTTGAATTATTTGAAGCCCCCGATATTGCTTGTTGAATCTTAATCATTATTCGGTCTTGTCTTGAGAGATGGTCCATAATTTTCCGTTGTTGTGCTCTCAACATTTTTACGTTAACAGGCACCGGCTCACTATTTATATCATCAGGGGTAGGACTCCTTTCATGCCGAATCATTTCTAACCAGTTAGGAGTTGACTCTTTCCCACTGAGACAAATCTCACTAGTTGAACCATCTTGTTGATTTCCATCATGGATATTGTGCACGGGGTCACCATTGTAGTTTGTTCCAATATTGAGCGAGGTGTTGATATTATTATGTTCCATAACTGCAGTATACTTAAAACTTAAAAACCTTTAAAGCATGTTAGTACAAGATGAACAGATCAAAATAACACCACAATTGTCGATGTCCCACGGTGAGCGTCAAACTATTTACCCAAAAAATGGTACGATTGAATTTGTAACGTGGTTTATAGATACATGGATTAAATTAATCCGATAAAATAAAGTAATGAAGAATCAAATGATTAAAATAAAGAGAATTGTAAAAATACAAGCCCAGGCTTTAGAATGTTTCCACCCGGATCCAGAATAATTAGAAAATCTTGACAACACTTGTATAAAGCTTGAGAGAACGAATTCTAGTCCTTTTCCATCAGTATGTCTTCATCTCTTACAATAGAATGAAAACCTCTATTTATATTAGAGCTCTAGGGTGTATGGTCTACCATTTATTCCCCATTAATCACCAATATTATAGCTACAATAAGAGGTAATAAAAATGTGATAAAGAATAATAAAGGGTAATAAAGCCTAATAAAGGCTGGAGGAATATTGGGGTCTTCTGTAACAGTCATATCTTGAATTACTTCTCATCCGATCACATGTTTGTATCCGGTGTTAACATCTTATCCCGCCACAGATTTATATCCGGTGTGAACATGGTTAAATCACTGCTGATTGACATGTGTTGCTTCCTAATTCACCCATCTTCTGAGATTGGTTTTTACCGTATACAAATAGAAGTTACCCACTTTGCACAAAAATTTGCAAGTCTACCTACTTTAGGATCAACTTCAGACTTATCAGGTCTGAAGTTAAAAAAAATAAATTAGTCTGAAGTGCAATGCACTTAAGGCAAATTAAGTATGGAGTGCAAAAATTGCACTTAAGACCAAATAGTTCTGAAGTGCAATAAATATTTTCATGCACTTAAGACCAAATAGGTCTGAAGTGAAGAAATTGCACTTCGGATCCACTTAAGGTCAAATAGGTCTAAAGGGCAACCAATGTTTTCATACACTTAAGGCCAATAGGTCTGAAGTGAAAAAATTATAGTTCAGATGCACTTAAGGCTAAAATAGGTCTGAAATGCAACTAACATTTTCATGCACTCTAAATAGGCCTGAATTGCAAATTGCCCAGAAAAAGAAACATGTTCTTCGAATTTCAACAATCCAATACACGAGTTAACATCTATATCTATTCCAAATGAGCTCAAATTTGAAACATAACCTCCAAATATCATTAAGAATAGACCCCACTCATCAATTTGTTAAAACTGCAATAGATCTAACATACCCATTTTACAATTAAGAAGAAGAAGAAACCCTAAGCAGTAATAAAGAATAAAGCTCCACAACAGCTTATCGCTATAAAACATCATAAATTCCCTTAAAACATTCTCACAAATACCATATAAAGTCACTTTCACCTTTATTTTCACAGCGAAGAAGAAGAAAAAGAAGAAGAAGAAGAAAAAGGTGGAGGAGGAGGAAGAGAAAAAGACCTGAAGTTGTTTATACTTTAGGTACTAGTTAAAAATTATAAAAAATTATAATAGATCTAACATACCCATTTTGTAATTATGAAAAAGAAGAAGATACCCTAAGAAGTAATAAAAAATAAAGCACCACAACAACTTATCACTATAAAATATCATAAATACACTTAAAACATGCTCACAAACACCATATAAATTCACTATCACCTTTATTTTCACAGCGAAGAAGAAGAAGAAGAAGAAGAAGAAGAAGAAGAAGAAGAAGAAGAAGAAGAAGAAGAGGAAGAAGAAGGAGGAGGAGGAGAAGAAGAAGAAGAAGGAGAAGAAGAAGAAGAAGAAGAAGAAGAAGAAAAAGACATGAAGTTGTCTATACTTTAGGTACTAGTTAAAAATTATAAATGGGTACATGTTAAATGGGGACGACCAAATAGGGCGCTCGGTGAATTCTTTACAAGAGAACTTGAGTTGGGAAATGAGGTCTTTACACAAATAGTCAGCCAGGTTTAATATTTATTTTTTCTAGTTAATAGTATAAATTATATACTGATTATACATGTGTAAATACATATTACATACAAATTATATTCCCTTTGTCTCAATTTATGTGAAGGAGTTTGACTTAATACGAAATTTAAAAAAATAAAGAAAGATTTTTGAAAATTATGGTTTAAAACAAGTCATAGAAATTTATGTAGCTATAAATCATCTCATTAAGGGTAAAAATAAATTTTAAATTTGAATTATTATTAAATATGAAAAGGTGTCATTCTTTTTGCTTGACTAAAAAGGAAAGATGTGATAACCCAAAAGGGTCATCTTATATTTTAGAACTCGAATCTGCGCTCTTAAGCCTTAAAAATCTCTTTTTTTTACCCTCCTCGATTTGCATGCGCAGTCCAGGCAGGTTTCCGGAAAGCTTTTATGTTGAAAGCTAATGAAAATAAGATTTTTTACCTTAAAAGTTGATTTTAGTTGACTTCGGTCAATATTTTTGGTAAACGGGCCCGGACTCATACTTTGACTGTCCTGGTAGGTCCGTATCGAATTATGGGACCTGGGCGTATGTCTGAAATCGAATTCGGAGGTCCCTAGCTTGAGTTATGAATTTTTGATGAAAATTAAAGTTTGGAAATTAATTATTTTTTAGAATTGATTGATATTTGACATTGTTAGTATCGGGTCCGTATTTTGGTTCTGGAGCCCGGTATAGGTTCAATATGATATTTAAGACATGTCTGTGAAATTTGGTGAGAAACGAAGTTGATTTGACATGATTCAGACGTCCAATTGAGAAAATAGAAATTTTAAAGTGTTCTTGAGAATTTCATTTGATTTGGTGCTAAATTTAGAGTTCTAGGTGTTATTTTGGATATTTGATCGTGCGAGCAGGTCCGTATGATGTTTTTAGACTTGTGTGCATGTTTGGTTTGGAGCCCCGAGGGCTCGGGTGAGTTTCGAATAGGCCACGGGATATTTTGGACATTGGAAATCTGGTTTTTTCTGCAGAGTCTGGGTTTTGGCATGTCCTTCTTCGCGTTTGCGAAGGTCCTCTCGCGAACGCGAAGAGTAAACTGATGAGGCACGGATTTTTCTTCGCGAACGTGAAGGCTTAGTCGTGAACGCGAAGCGATGGGGGCGTTACCCTTCGCGAACGAGTAGTGTTAAGCACACCTGGGGGAGGGTTGGTCGTTCCTTCATCGCAAACGCGAGCAATGCCTCGCGAACGCGAAGGCCAGTGGGAGTAACCATCGCGAACGCGAGCAGTATCTCACGAACGTGAAGGCTTGGCAGCCAGTACCCTTTGCGAATGCGATAGTGGCCTCGCGAACGCGATGCACACTGTCGCCCATCACTTAACAGAATCCAAAAACGGGATTTTAGCCAAAAATTCATTTTTCTCAAAAACCAAACGGTGAGAGGCAATTTTTCAAGAACCATTTCTTCCCCAAATTGTTGGTAAGTGATTCTAAACTATTTTCTTTCAATTACCTATTATATTTCTTGAATTTTTAACCTCAAGTCTAGAGTTTTCATGGTAGAATTAGGGGTTAGGGTAGAAATTAGGGATTTCGGGAATTTGGGGATTTAGACCTCAATTTGAGGTCGGATTCCAAAACCAATTATATTTTCGGGCTCGGGGATGAATGTATAAATGGATTTTGGTCTGAACCTCGGGTTTTGACCAAGCGGGCTCGGGGTCGATTTTTTGACTTTTTGGAGGAAAATTTAGGAAATTGAATTTATGCAATATAATTGATTCGTTTAGCAATATTTGATATTATTGAGTCATTTTTGAATAGATACGAGTGGTTTTGAGGTGAATTCTAAAGGAAAAGCTGTGATTGAGAATTAAGTGGCCTTCGGAGCGAGGTAAGTGTTGTGTCTAACCCTGACTTGAGGGAATTAGGAACCTTAGATTACTTGCTAAGTGAAATCCATGTGAGCGGCGTATATGTGAGGTGACAAGTATTTATGCGCCGCCAAATTACCTGTTTTCCGTGTTTTCTCTGTTTTTCTTATATTGTCTCTTTCCTATGGCAAATTGCTACGTGTTATACTAGTGTTGTTCAATTTATCGTTCTTATCATGTTTACGGATTTTCTAGTAATAATTGAGTTTTTATTTCAAAGTTGAGATTGATATTATGGAACCAAATGTTGAAGTAAGGTTTGTACGTATTATTCTATCTCCCTGTTGTTATTTATGCATTGTATTATGGTAAGCGAGAGTGTTAATGTACGAAGGGTGATGTCGTGCCATATTGTGAGTGTTAATGCACGAAGGGTGATGCCGTGCCATATTGTGAGAGTTAATGCACGAAGGGTGATGTCGTGCCATGATATGAGAGTTAATGCACGAAGGGTGATGCCGTGCCGTTTCTATTATTTTTATGGTGAGATTGAGAGTAAAAGCACGAAGGGTGATGTCGTGCAGTTTTCCTTACTGTATTCACTGTTCCTGTTGATTCATGGTATATTGACTGCTCCGGTGATCATTCTGTTGTAGTTCTTTATCTTGTATTCCCCTCAGTATGTTCCCCTCCCAACAATTCTTATTAAGTTCTTCATTTCTGTTATTTATATATACACTGTTAAATTGTACAGGTTGATTTGTAGGTGCCTTGCCTTAGCCTCGTCACTACTTCATCGAGGTTAGGCTCGACACTTACCAGTACATGGGGTCGGTTGTACTGATGCTGCACTCTACACTTTCTATACAGATTTTGATACCGGCTCAGGTTGATCGAGATTTTGCTATTGCTCCGCTGTCCGGAGACTCAAGGTAGATCTGTTGGCATTCACAGACCTTGAAGTCCCCGTGTATTTTCTTTTTGTCCTACTGTTTTATTTTATTCAGACTATTACTTGTAGTAAATTCTAGAATGCTCGTGAATTGTGACTCCAGATCTGGGTGGTAGTAGTTAATACAGTTTTATGATATTTCACACTTATTATATTTCATCTTAGTTAATTATTGTTAATTACTGAATGGGAATAAGGAATTGGTTTAATGATTCTCTAACGCTGGCTTGCCTAGCAAGTGAAATATTAGGCGCATCACGGTCTCGTTGCTGGAAATTTTGGGTCGTGACAAGTTGGTATCAGAGCACTAGGTTGCCTAGGTTTCACGATTCACGAGCAAGCTTAGTAGAGTCTGGAGAATCGGTACGGAGACGTCTGTGCTTATCTTCCAGAGGCTATGAAGTTTAGGAACAAGTTTCACTTTTTTTCTTCTCTGTCTTGAGATTTTGCTTTCTCAATGCTGATTGAACTCTTCTACTCTTATTCTCCCACAGATGGCGAGAACACGTACCGCTTCCTCAGCTGAGCAGCAACCAGAGCCTCCAGTGACAGCTCCTACGCGGGGAAGAGGTCTAGCCGAGTCAGGGGCAGGGCTCAGCCTAGGGCCCGAGCAGCAGCCCCAGCATTGGAGACTAAGATAGATCTTGACGAGGAGGTTCCAGCCCAGACTGTTCCTGCCGGACGAGCTCAGGTTCCGGAGGGGTTTATTGTTACCTCGGTACTTTAGGACGCTTTGGTTCATTTGGTGGGCCTTATGGAGAGTGTGGCCCAGACTGGCGCATTTCCCATGACACCAGTAGTCTCTCAGGCTGGAAGAGGAGCCCAGACTCCCACCACTCCCGCTCCGGAGTAGATAGCTCCCTAATATCAGGCTCCAGTAGCTCAGCCACTTGGATTAGTTCAGCCGATTATTGCGGCACAGGTCGGAGATGGGCCAGCTATGTCTTCTGAGGCTTTATAGAGATTGGACAGGTTTACCAAGCTCTTTCCTATTCACTTCAGTGGTGCTCCTTCAGAAGACCCTTGGAGTATCTTGATAGCTGTCATGAGGTTCTACGGAACATGGGTATAGTGGAGACCAATGGGGTCGATTTTGTTGCATTTCAGATGACTGGTTCTGCCAAGAAATAGTGGAGAGATTACTTGTTGATCAGACCAGCTGGGTCGCCTGCTTTTACTTGGGACCAGTTCTCTCAGCTCTACATAGAGAAATTTCTGCCTATCACATTGAGAGAGGAACATCGCCGTCAGTTTGAGCATCTCCAGCAGGGCAGTATGACTGTTACTCAGTATGAGACCCATTTTGTGGATTTGACCCGTCATGCCATTCTTCTGCTTCCCACCGAGAGAGAGAGGGTGAGGAGGTTTATTGATGGACTTGCTCAGCCTATCAGATTACAGATGGCTAAGGAGACTGGGAGTTTGATTTCTTTTCATGCGGCTGCTAATGTCGCCAAATGAGTTGAAATGGTTCTTACTCAGGGAGGTCCGGGGTCTGACAAGAGACCTCGTCATTCCGGTGAGTTCAGCGGTGCCTCATCTAGAGGCAGGAGTAATTTTGGTAGAGTCCATCCTCACAAGCCGTTTCATTCAGCGCTCCAGGCATCCCACGGTGTCTTAGGTGGTCGTGGCCCTCAGATGCATTATTCCGACCAGCTAGCCTACAGTGCACCGCTAGCTCCTATTAGTGCACCTCCATTCCAGAGTTATTAGGGTGGTTATTCCGGTCGACATGGTTAGTTTCAGGGTCAGCAGTCACAGCAGCCGAGGTTATGTTATACTTGTGGTGATCCGAAGCACATTGCTAGATTTTTCCCTTGAGCAACGGGAAGCTCACAACATCGGAGTTCATGTGCCATGGTCCCGACACCAGTTGCTGCACCACCTGCTCAGCCAGCCAAAGGCAGGGGTCAGGCAGCCAGAGGTAGAGGCCAGACTGTTAGAGGTAGAGGTCAGGCCATTAGAGGTGGAGACCAGCCAGTTAGAGGCCGTCCCGGGGACGTAGTTCAGGGTGGTGGGGCCCAGCCCCAGTGTTGTGCTTTCCCAGCCAGGCCTGAGGCTGAGTCATCTAATGCTGTTATCACAGGTAATGTTTCAGTTTGCAGTAGAGATGCTTCAGTTCTATTTGATCCGGGATCTACTTACTCCTATGTGTCATCCTACTTTGCTTCATATTTGGTTGCGCCCCCTGATTCTTTGAGTGCTCCTGTGTATGTGTCCACACTAGTGGAAGATGCTATTGTTGTAGATCATGTTTATCGTTCGTGTGTGGTCACCATTGGGAGTCTTGAGACTCGTGTAGATCTTCTACTTCTCGACATGGTTGATTTTGATGTCATACTGGGTATGAATTGGTTGTCACCTTATCATGCAATATTAGATTATCATGCCAAGACAGTGACCTTAGCCTTGCAGGGGTTGCCTCAATTATAGTGGAGAGGAATCTTGGCCATTCTGCCTGTAGGGCTATATCTTATGTGAAGGCTCGGCATATGGTCGAGAAGGGGTGTCTAGCTTATTTGTCTTATGTCTATGATTCTAGTGCGAAGGTTCCTTCCATAGATTCAGTGCTGGTTGTTCATGAGTTTCCAGAGGTGTTTCCTGCAGACCTGCCGGGGATGCCACCCGACAGGGATATTTATTTCTGCATTGATTTGGCTCTGGGCACTCAGCCTAGTTCAATTCCGCCATATCGCATGGCCCCTCTAGAGTTGAAAGAATTGAAGGAGCAGTTGCAAGATTTGCTTGATAAGAGCTTCATTAGACCTAGTGTCTCGCCCTGGGGTGCACCTGTGTTGTTTGTGAAGAAGAAAGATGGATCGATGAGGATGTGTATAGATTATCGGCAGTTGAACAAAGTCACCATCAAGAACAAATATCCATTGCCGAGGATTGATGATTTATTTGATCAGCTTCAGGGTGCCAAGGTGTTTTCAAAGATTGATTTGAGATCTGGCTACCATCAGTTGAGGATTAGGGCATCCGATGTTCCTAAGACAGCTTTTCGGACTCGGTATGGGCATTATGAGTTTCTAGTGATGTCATTTGGGCTGACAAATGCCCCAGCAGCATTCATGGATTTGATGAACCGGGTGTTCAAACCCTACTTGGATTCCTTTGTGGTTGTGTTTATTGATGATATCTTGATCTACTCCCACAGTCGAGAGGAGCATGAGCAGCACCTTCGGATCGTTCTTCAGACTCTGAAAGACAGCCAGTTATATGCTAAGTTCTCAAAATGCGAGTTTTGGTTGAGTTTAGTTTCTTTCTTAGGTCACGTTGTATCAGCAAAGGGTATTCAGATGGATCCTAAGAAGATTGAGGCAGTCCAGAATTGGCCTTGACCCACATCAGCTACAGAGGTCCGTAATTTCCTAGGTTTGGTAGGCTATTACCGTCGATTTGTGGAGGGGTTTTCATCCATAGCAGCCCCATTGACCAGATTGACCCAGAAGGGTGCCCCGTTCAGGTGGTCAGGCGAGTGTGAAGCGAGCTTTCAGAAGCTCAAAACTGCTTTGACCACGGCACCGGTATTGGTGTTACCCACAGGTTCAGGATCATATATAGTATATTATGACGCATCTCGTACTGGTCTGGGTACAGTATTGATGCATGGTAGCAAGGTTATTGCATATGCTTCGTGGCAACTGAAGGTTCACGAGAAACATTACCCTATTCATGATCTAGAGCTGGTAGCCATTGTTCACGCGCTGAAGATTTGGAGGCACTATCTTTACGGCGTGCCATGTAAGGTATTCACTGATCATTAGAGCTTGCAGTATTTGTTCAAGTAGAAGGAACTCAATTTGAGGCAGAGGAGGTGGCTGGAGCTATTGAAAGACTATGGTATCACCATATTGTATCATCCCGGGAAGGCCAATGTGATGGCCGATGATTTGAGTAGAAAGTCAGTCAGTATGGGTAGCCTTGCATATATTCCAGTTGGTGAGAGACCGCTTGTATTGGATGTTCAGGCCTTGGCCAACCAGTTCATGAGGTTGGATGTTTATGAGCCCAGCCGTGTCCTAGCTTGTACAGTTACTCGGTCTTCTTTGTTTGAGCACATCAGAGATCGGCAGGATGACGATCCTCATTTACTTGTCCTTAGAGACATAGTGTGGCACGGTGGTGCCAAGAAGGTTACTGTTGGAGATGACGGAATTTTGAGGATACCGGGTCGTATTTGTGTGCCTAATGTGGATGGGCTTCATGAGTTGATCCTTAAAGAGGCTCACAGTTCTCAGTATTCTATTCACCCAGACGCTGCCAAGATATACCAGGACCTGCGACAGCATTATTGGTGGAGGAGGATGAAGAAAGACATAATTGCCTATGTAGCTCGGTGCCTAAACTGCCAGCAGGTAAAGTGTGAGCATCAGAGACCTGGTGGTTTACTTCAGAGGTTAGATATTCCTGAGTGGAAGTGGGAGCGTATCACTATGGATTTTGTTGTTGGACTCCAACGGACTCAGAGGAAGTTCGATGCAGTTTGGGTTATTGTGGACAGGCTGACTAAGTCAGCGCATTTCATTCCTATGTCAATTACCTATTCCTCGGAGCGGTTGGCAGAGATTTACATTCGTTAGATCGTCTGTCTTCACGGTGTGCCAGTGTCTATCATTTCTGATCGAGGTACGCAGTTTACCTTGCACTTTTGGAGGGTAGTTCAACGTGAGTTGGGTACGCGGGTTGAGTTGAGCACAACATTTCATCCTCACACGGACGGGCAATCTGATCGTACTATTAAGATCTTGGAGGATATGCTACGCGCTTGTGTTATAGACTTCGGAGGATCATGGGATCAGTTCTTTCCCCTTGCAGAGTTCGCCTACAACAACAGCTACCAGTCGAGCATTCAGATGGCTCCCTATGAGGCATTATATAGTAGGCGATGTCGGTCGCCAATTGGGTGGTTCGAGCTGGGAGAGGCTCGGTTGTTAGGCACAGACTTACTATAGGATACCTTGGATAAGGTCAAGATTATTTAGGATCGACTCCGCACAGCTCAGTCCAGGTAGAAGAGTTATGCCGACCATAGAGTTTGTGATGTTGCATTCATGGTCGAAGAGAGAGTGTTACTTTGAGTATCACCCATGAAGGGTGTAATGAGGTTCAGAAAGAAAGGTAAGTTGAGCCCTAGGTATATCAAACCTTTTGAGATTTTGGAGAGAGTGGGAGAGGTGGCTTACAGGCTTGCGTTGCCACCTAGTTTAGCAACTGTTCATCCGGTATTCCATGTGTCCATGCTTTGAAACTATCACGGTGATCCGTCCCATGTATTAGATTTCAGCTTTGTCCAATTGGACAAGGATTTGACTTATGAGGAGGAGCCAGTGGCAATTCTAGCCCGGCAAGTTCGCCAGTTGAGATCAAAGAGTTACCCTTCAGTTCGAGTGCAATGGAGTGCTCAGCCTATTGAGGCAGCTACTTGGGAGTCCGAGTCCGATATGCGGAGTAGATATCCCCACCTTTTCACCAGCCCAGGTACTTTTCTATGTCCGTTTGAGGATGAACGGTTGTTTTAGAGGTGGAGAATGTGATGACCCAAAAGGGTCATCTTATGTTTTAGAACTCGAATATGCGCTCTTAAGCCTTAAAAATCTCATTTTTACCCTCCTCGATTTGAGTGCACAGTCCGGGCAGGTTTTCGGAAAGCTTTTATGTTGAAAACTAATGAAAATAATTTTTGCCTTAAAAGTTAATTTTAGATAACTTCGGTCAATATTTTTGGTAAACGGTCCCGTACACGTGATTTGACGGTTCCGGTAGGTCCATATTGAATTATGGGACCTAGGCGTATGTCCGAAATCGAATTTGGAGGTCCCTATCTTGAGTTATGAATTTTTGATGAAAATTAAAAGTTTGAAAATTAATTATTTTTAAGAATTGATTGATGTTTGGCATTGTTAGTATCATGTCCGTATTTTGGTTCCGGAGCCCGGTAGAGGTTCAATATGATATTTAAGACCTATCTGTGAAATTTGGTGAGAAACGGAGTTGATTTGACGTGATTCAGACGTCTAGTTGAGAAAATAGAAATTTTAAAGTGCTCTTGAGAATTTCATTTGATTTGGTGCTAAATTTAAAGTTTTAGGTATTATTTTGGCGATTTGATCGCGCGAGCAGGTCTGTATGATGTTTTTAGACTTGTGTGCATGCTTGATTTGGAGCCCCGAGGGCTCGGGTGAGTTTCAGATAGGCCACGGGATGTTTTGGACTTTGGAAATATGGTTTTTTCTGCAGAGTCTGGGTTCTGGCATGTCCTTCTTCGCGTTCACGAAGGTCCTCTCGCGAACGCGAAGAGTAAACTGATGAGGCAGGGATTTCTTCTTCGCGAACGCGAAGGCACGAACGCGAAGTGATGGGGGCGTTACTCTTCGCAAACGCGACAAGCCCATCGCGAACGCGTAGTGTTAGACACACCTGGAAGGGGGGTGGTCGTTCCTTCATCGCGAACGTGAGCAATGCCTCGTGAACGCGAAGGCTAGGGGGAGTAACCATCGCGAACACGAGCAGTATCTCACGAACACGAAGGCTTGGTAGCCAGTACCCTTGGCGAACGCGACAGTGGCCTTGCGAACGCGATGCACACTGTCGCCCAACACTTAACAGAATCCAAAAACGGGATTTTAGCCAAAAATTTATTTTTCTCAAAAACCAAACGGTGAGAGGCGATTTTTCAAGAACCATTTCTTCCCCAAATTGTTGGTAAGTGATTCTAAACCAGTTTCTTTCAATTACCTATTACATTTCTTGAATTTGCAACCTAAAAACTAGAGTTTTCTTGGTAGAATAAGGGGTTAGGGTAGAAACTAGAGATTTCGGGAATTTGGGGATTTAGACCTCAATTTGAGGTCGGATTCCAAAACTAATTATATATTCGGGCTCGGGGATGAATGGATAAATAGATTTTGGTCCGAACCTCGGGTTTTGACCATGCGGGCCCGGGGTCGATTTTTCGACTTTTTGGAAGAAAATTTGAGAAATTTAATTTATGCAATATAATTGATTCCTTTAGCAATATTTGATATTATTGAGTCATTTTTGAATAGATACGAGTGGTTTTGAGGTGAATTCCAAGGAAAAGCTGTGATTGAGAATTAAGTGGCATTCGGAGCGAGGTAAGTATTGTGTCTAACCCTGACTTGAGGGAAGTAGGAACCTTAGATTACTTGCTAAGGGAAATCCATGTGAGCGGCGTATATGTGAGGTGACGAGTACTTATGCTCCGCCAAATTACCTGTTTTCCATGTTTTCTCTATTTTTCTTATTTTGTCTCTTTCCTATGGCAAATTGCTACGTGTTATACTAGTGTTGTTCAATTTATCGTTCTTATCATGTTTACGGATTTTCTGATAATAATTGAGTTTTTATTTTAAAGCTGAGATTGATATTTTAGAACCAAATGTTGAAGTTAGGTTTGTACGTGTTATTCTATCTCGCTGTTGTTATTTATGCATTACATTATGGTAAGGGAGAGTGTTAATGGACGAAGGGTGATGTCGTGCCATATTGTGAGTGTTAATGCACGAAGGGTGATGTCGTGCCGTATTGTGAGTGTTAATGCACGAAGGGTGATGTCGTGCCATATTGTGAGTGTTAATGCAGAAGGGTGATGTCGTGCCATATTGTGAGTGTTAATGCACGAAGGGTGATACCATGCCATGATATGAGATTTAATGCACGAAGGGTGATACCATGCCATGATATGAGATTTAATGCACGAAGGGTGATGTCGTGCCATTTCTATTAATTTTATGGTGAGATTGAGAGTAAAAGCACGAAGGGTGATGCCGTGCATTTTTTCTTACTGTATTCAATATTCCTGTTGATTCATGGTGTATTGACTGCTCCGGTGATCGTTCTATTGTAGTTCTTTATCTTATATTCCCCTCAGTATGTTCCCCTCCCGACAGTTCCTGTTAAGTTCTTCATTTCTGTTATTTGTATATACACTGTTAAATTGTACAGGTTGATTTTGTAGGTGCCTTGCCTTAGCCTCGTCACTATTTCGTCGAGGTTAGGCTTGACACTTACCAGTACATGGGGTCGGTTGTACTGATGCTGCACTCTACACTTTCTGTGCAGATTTTGATCCCGACTCAGGTTGATCGAGATTTTGCTATTGGTCCGCTGTCCGAAAACTCAAAGTAGATCTGTCGGCATTCACACACCTTGAAGTCCCCGTTTATTTTTTTTATGTTCTACTATTTTCTTTCATTCAGACAGTTGTATTTCTTTCAGACTATTACTTGTAGTAAATTCTAGAATGCTCGTGAATTGTGACTCCAGATCCGGGTGGTAGTAATTAATATAGTTTTAGGATATTCCGCACTTATTATATTTTATCTTAGTTAATTATTGTTAATTACTGAATGGGAATAAGGAATTGGTTTAATGATTCTTTAACATTGGCATGCCTAGCAAGTGAAATGTTAGGCGCCATCACGGTCCTGTTGGTGGAAAATTTCGGATCGTGACAAAA
The DNA here is from genome assembly GCF_000715075.1 of Nicotiana tabacum. Classification (NCBI taxonomy): domain Eukaryota; kingdom Viridiplantae; phylum Streptophyta; class Magnoliopsida; order Solanales; family Solanaceae; genus Nicotiana; species Nicotiana tabacum. The sequence continues at coordinate 9,117,947 of NC_134096.1, forward strand.
GAGTATCACATAAATTTGGATAGAGGGAGTACATAGATTTTACATTCGCGGGCTATTTTTCTCGTATTATTTTATCCCTCGATTTTTATTATTACATATTGTTTCCTTTACTTCGTTTATCTTATTGCTTTGACCACTCCCTTGGTTGGGGGCCGTAACTCCCCTATCCTTTCAGTTTTTCGATTCTCATGTTATTTTGCTATTGTTACTGTTCTTGTCTTTATTATTCTCAACATGGCTTCTTCACTACTGTTTTCTTTTTCAAACCTGTTTTGAAATACTTTTTTGTAGATGATGGTCTATTGGAAACAATATATCTACCTCCACAAGATAGGGGTAAGGTTTGCGTATACACTACCCTCCCCAGACCCCACATGTAAGAATATACAGGATATGTCATTGTTGTATACACTAATTATGCACATATTACATATGAATTATACACAAATTATACATCTGCTGACTCGCTTTAATTTAAGCAGTTGAATGGATGACTATCTAAGTTAATTCTTTTTGTAAAATTAAGGTGAAAGAAAGGTGGATGTTCAAGTTGAGTTAATTTTCTGGATAATAGGACATTCTGATTGTATTTGTAACAAAATGATACAAAGGTGACTTTATTGCTTTATAATAATTTGAATGATTATCTAAGTAATTAACGCAATTATAACATGTAATAGCATTTTAATTAGGTGCATTTTTACCTGGTTACCATAATATTTACCATAGAAAATTCTGTACACCTATCTTATGATATAATTGTATAAATATTTAGCATAAAACTTAAATTCTTTTAATAATCGTCGATAATACAGGTACAAACTTGATCTTAAAGAGCGTTATTCTTGGGTCAAACAATATAATTATCCCATATCACTGCAGCATAATATTAATAATTAAACGTTACTTACTATGACAACTATAAAGTCACTAAGCATTTTTATCACTCCATCAGCTTTTATAGTATGCTGACTTTTCGCTTGGAAATAATACAATTACCGAACCATTCTTATCATGATTTTCAAATTTCTTAGGTAATTTCAAAGTTCATAAGGAATTTTTTGAAGTAGATTAAATTTATTAAAATGGTCTGATCACTATTCATATTGTGGATGATATGATGTGTATATCCTTATTTTTATTGACATATGATATGCATACCTATTTGTTGGTTTAAATAACATGGAACCTTTTGTAAATCAAACTTACCATATTGTTTTATCACTTAACAAATTCATCAAATGCAATTTGATTGCACTCAACCACTCATTTATAAATGAATCTCATAATATGCTCCTAAAATTTATAATTTGGTAGCAATATCAATCTCGAAATCTGTATATCAAAACTAAATTAGTTACCCAAAATAAACGTCAAGGCTTAACAAATCTGGTTACTAAATTTGAAAGTCATAGGCACACATTCCGTGACAGATCGAGAACGTTTGGTTTCCAGTTTAAAGAGTGTGATAACCCGAAAACTCATCTTTAAATTTAATATTTATTTATGTATTCTAAGACCTTGAATAATACCTTTAAGCATTCCTCGACTTGTGTGCGCAGTCCGTAAATTTTTCTGGAAAGTTTTTATGTAAAAAATGTGAAATAGTGCTTTAAAACTCACTTAAGTTGACTTCGGTCAATATTTTTAACAAACGGACCCGGATCAGTATTCTGATCATTTCAATAGCTCCGTATGGTGATTTTGGACTTAAGAGCGTATTCGGAAAATTATTTGGAAGTCCGTAGTTAAATTAGGCTTGAAATGGCTAAAATAAAAATTTAAGTTTGGAAGTTTGACCGGGGAGTTGACTTTTTGATATCGGGGTCGGAATCCGATTCTGAAAATTTGAATAGGTATGTTATGTCATTTATGACTTGTGTGCAAAATTTGAGGTCAATCGGACATAATTTGATAGGTTTCGGCATCGAATATAGAAGTTAAAAATTCTTAAGTTCCTTAAGCTTTAATTGGGGTATGATTCATGGTTATAGCGTTGTTTGATATGATTTGAGGTTTTGAATAAGTTCGTGTGATGTTTTAGGGCTTGTTGATATATTTGGTTGAAGTCCCGGGAGCCACGGGTGAGTTTCGGATGGTTAACGGAATATATTTTGGATTTGGAACTTTGCTGGAAATTTTCTGGTACAATATTTGGTTTCCTTCATCGAGTTCGCGAGAGGGGTCTCGCGTTCGCGAAGAGGAACTGGAGGCAGGCGAAATTTACTCTTCGCATTCGCGAAGAGTGTACCGCGTTCGCGAAGGGTAATGGACAGTGTTCATCGCGAACGCGTGGGAGTGTTCGCGTTCGCGTAGAAGGGCGAGGCCTGGCCGGGCACCAGGCGATAAGGATTTGCGTTAGCGAAGGGGTGACCGCGTTCGCAAAGGCCAAGCTTGGCAAACCATCGCGTTCGCGAAGAAGAAATCCCTGGGCAGCAGAACTTAAGTTCTGAAAATCCCATTTTCATTATCTGCGATTTAGAGTTCGGTTTGGACGATTTTCAGAGGGATTTTCACAAGTTCGAACTGGGTAAGTGTTCCTTATCCTATATTGGTTAAATTTCATGATTTGATACTACAAAAACCTTTGTTGCAACCTGCATACACTTTAATTATATTACTTTCATATTGTAATTGTGCTTAAATTTATTTGCTGCTACCATCTCTTAGGACAATCGTTTCCTTCCCCTGCTTGGTCTCCACGATAAAATCCAGATCTGACCATTATTGGTCCGAAGAATACTAACCCATTCTCTATTAGTTACTTTCAGCTGATAACTTCCGGCATTTTAAAGCGACGTTTTGGGATTCAGATCTCCCCTGTCCGGCGATCAGGTATCTTATCTTACGGCATTTCCTCTACCTTGCGTGTCGGAACCAACAGTTCAATAGGCAAAACCTACTTTTAGCATCACTGTCTCGCTTCCGACCAGGTTCAATCGTTTCTTTTTCCTATTTATTTCTAGTTCTGGGTATTGATTTACTTCGTTAATTCTTCTGTTGCTTCAATTCTTCTACCGCTTATCAATTTTAGGGAATCCTTTCTGTTGGTTATATTCTTGCTTAGTTATTTTAACATTTTTGCCCTGAGTTTTTGAATCTGAGTAGCATTCTTGCTTTGTTATTCATCGTTTCTACCGGGTATTTCAAATTAATTTGCATTAACTTGATTTCCCCATTCTTGATGTGTCCCTCTGTTTAGGTATTTCTGTCTCTCGTGCTTTATTTTGAATCTTTATTGCCGTAGGTATAGTGGTTGTGGTCTAGGATGGTCGAGTGAGGTCATGTCCTCGGAGGGGGTGGGACGGGAGGTAGGGCAGGGTTTAGGGGGTGGGGCGGGAGGCAAGGGAGGTAAAGGGAACAAAGGTGTCTGCAGGTTGAGAATTGGGTCATAGAACGTAGGTACATTGACGGGTAAATCTATAGAGTTGGCGAAGATCCTCCAGAAGAGGAGGGTCAATATAATGTGTGTCCAGGAGACTAGGTGGGTAGGGTCGAGAGCGAGGGAAGCAGATGGGTATAAACTTTGGTACTCAGGAGTCCATAAGGGTAAGAATGGAGTGGGCATCTTAGTGGATAGGGAACTTAGAGAGTCTGTGGTTGAGGTTAGAAGAGTGAATGATAGATTGATGATTATTAAGTTGGTGGTTGGAGAGTGCACCCTAAACGTCATTAGCGCCTATGCGCCGCATGTGGGCCTAGATGAGGAGAAACGGCGCTTCTGGGAAGGATTAGATGAGATTGTGCGTCAGGTTCCGCCTGTTGAGAAGTTATTCATAGGAGGAGATTTCAATGGGCATATTGGGTCGACCGCAGGTGGATATGGCGAGGTGCACGGAGGCTTCGGTTTTGGGGAGAGGAACGAAGGAGGTACATCATTGTTGGACTTCGCTAAGGCTTTTGGGTTGGTGATTGCGAACTCTAGCTTTCGAAAGAGGGAGGGGCATTTGGTTACTTTTCAAAATGCAGTGGCGAAGACTCAAATTGATTATCTCCTCCTCAGGAGGTGTGACAGAGGGTTGTGCAAGGATTGCAAGGTGATTTCGGGTGAGATACTCGCGACGCAGCATAGGCTCTTGGTAATGGACGTTGGTATTATGTTAAAGAGGAGGAAAAGGTATACCCAAGGAATACCGAGAATCAGGTGGGGAGCCTTAATCAAGGATAAAGCCTAAGCATTGGAGGGGTAGTGGTGACGCGAACACTATGTGGTCAGCGACAGCAAACTGTATTAGGGAGGTTGCAAGAGAGGTGTTAGGGGTCTCGACGGGTGTCTCTGGTGGGCACAGAGGAGACTGGTGGTGGAATGAAATGGTGCAAGGTAAAAAGAAATTAGTCAGCATACCTAAAGTTAGTGGGGAGCATAGGTGAGGAGGAGAGGCGAGCGTGCATGGAGAGGTATAAGGCAGCTAAGAAGGAGGCTAAGCTGGCGGTCAGGGAGGCTAAGACTGTGGCTTATGATCGTATGTACGAGGAATTGGGAAAAAAAGACGGGGAGAAGAAGTTATTCCGGCTGGCCAAGTTGAGAGAGAGGAAGGCTCGGGATTTGGATCAAGTGAGATGCATCAAGGACGAAGATGGTAGAGTAATGATGGAAGATGCCCAAATTAAGAGGAGATGGCAGACTTACTTTCATAAACTTCTGAATGAAGAAGGGGATCGGGATATTGTGCTAGGCGAATTGGAGCATTCCGAGAGTCACCGTGACTTTTGGCTACTGCAGGCGTATCGAGGTTGAGGAGGTCGTGGGAGCTATGCGTAAGATGAGTAGGGGCAAAGTGACCGGGCCAGACGAGATTCCAGTAGAATATTGGAAGTGTGTGGGGAGAGCAGGTTTGGAGTGGTTGATTAGGTTGTTTAATGTTATTTTTAAGACGAAGAGGATGCCGGATGAGTGGAGGTGGAGTACGGTGGTTCCATTTTATAAGAACAAAGGTGATATCCAAAGTTGTAACAATTATAGGGGTATCAAATTACTGAGTCATACCATGAAAGTGTGGGAGAGGGTGGTTGAAGCGAGGGTGAGGATGACAGTGTCTGTATCCGACAATCAATTCGGGTTCATGCCGGGTCGTTCGACTACAGAAGCTATACACCTTATTAGAAGGTTGGTGGAACTGTACAGAGAGAGGAAGAAGGATTTGCACATGGTGTTTATTGACCTAGAGAAAGCGTATGACAAGGTTCCTAGAGAAGTTCTCTGGAGATACCTGGAGGTAAAAGGTATGTCGGTTCCCTACATTATGGCGATTAAGGACATGTATGATGGTGCTAAGACTCGGGTTAGGACAGTAGGAGGCGACTCTGAGTATTTTTCGATTGTAATGGGGTTACACCAAGGTTCTGCGCTCAGTCCGTTCTTATTCGCCCTGGTGATGGACGCATTAACACACCATATTCAAGGGGATGTACCATGGTGCATGCTATTCGCCGATGACATAGTTCTGATTGATGAGTCGCGAGCCGGTGTTACCGAGAGGTTGGAGGTTTGGAGACAGGCTCTTGAGTCTAAGGGTTTCAAGATGAGCAGGACGAAGACGGAATACCTGGAGTGTAAGTTCAGCGCTGAGCCAGGGAAAGTAGGCGTGGATGTGACGTTTGATTCATAGGTCATCCCGAGTAGAGGCAGCTTCAAGTACCTTGGTTCGGTTATCCAGGGGGAAGGGAGATCGATGAGGATGTCACCCACCGTATTGGGGTAGGATGGATGAAGTGGAAGTTAGCATCTGGAGTCTTGTGTGACAAGAGAGTGCCACCGATACTCAATGGTAAATTCTATAAAGCGGTGGTTAGACCAGCCATGATGTATGGGGCTAAGTGTTGGACCGTTAAAAACTCACATATCCAGAAGATGAAAGTAGCAGAAATGAGGATATTGCGGTGGATGTGCGGGAACACTATGATAGATAAGATTAGGCATGATGATATTCGGGAGAAGGTGCACGTGGCTCCTATTGATGACAAAATGCGGGAAGCGAGGCTTAGATGGTTCGGACATGTTTAGAGAAGAAGCCCAGATGCTCTGGTACTGAGGTGTGAGTGGCTGGTTGTGGAGGGCACAAGAAGAGGTAGAGGGCGGCCTAAGAAGTATTGGGGAGAGGTGATCAGGCAGGATATAGCGAGGCTCCAGATTTTCGAGGACATGACACTTGATAGGAAGATGTGGAGGTCGAGTATTAGGGCTATAGGTTAGGAGATAGTTGAGTGGTGCCTTACTTCGTACTATTGTGGAACTAGTCATGTAAGGTTTTTGTCTAAGATAGCCAGTGACAATGTTGTGTCTTACTATTTCGCTTTTCAGTGCAGGTCCTATTTACTAGCTATCGCTTTTGCTTTGCATCTTTCTTCTAGATTTCAGGGTATTCTTATTTTTCTTATGATTGTTGTGGTGATACTAATATTGGCTCCCTTTGCTTTGCAGCTTTCTTCTGGATTTCATGGTGTTCCTATTTTTCCTATGATTGCTGTTGCGATACTAATATTATCTCCTTTTTGTCCTTTTGTCTTTTTGTTTTTTGAGCCGAGGGTCTTTCGAAAATAGCCTCTCTACTCATTCGGGGTAGGGATAAGGTCTGCGTACACACTACCCTCCCCAGACCCCATTAATGAGATTTTACTGGGTTGTTGTTGTTGTTGATACTCATTCACATCATGAATTCATGAATCTATTGAAGAAAAATCAGATTTTATAAAATATTCCAAAAGTGTAAAATGAAGATTTGAAAGGAAATCCGATATCGGAATTCGATAATATTTGTATGGTTGAACTCGTATCGTAATTGGATCCGTAATTTTTCATCGGGTTCCGAAAAGTGAGTCCCGCATTGACTTTTGTTGACTTTTCCGAAAATGATTTAAATTAAGTCTCTTTCGAATTGTGAATAATTTCTAAAGCTCAAATTAAATTGTTGGTAAATAATTTGCTAGGTTTGATTTATTTGAAGGAAAATTCGAAAGGAAAAGTTGTGGTCGAGTGATCAATTCTGTCACGACCCAAAATCCGTTAAAGGTCGTGATGGCGACAGAAACCACTATCAGGCAAGCCAACATTAAATAGTTAATTTAAATTCTCATTTTAATATTTTTGAAATTGTAAATTTACTTCAATTTATCTAGTAAAAGATGACTTACAGAATAAATAACAATGTTTTCCAATTTCAATATTGAACATTCCATAATCATCCCAGAAACCGGTGTCATAAGTGCATGAGCCTTTTCTAGGAATTTAAAATAAAATACAATAATTGTCCGGAATACAAATTTGGACAGAAAAGAAAATACAATACTCTGAAGGTCACTCTGCTGCCTGCGGTGCGTCGTATAAAATGCTGCTCACCTAAGTCCCCGCCATAATCGCGCCTCTGTGCCCACAAGGCCGCTAAACATATGTGTACCTGTACAAAAATATGCAGCAAGTATAGTATGAGTACGTAATTCAACGTGTACCCAATAAGTATCTCGCCTATACTCAAAGAAGTAGTAAGGAGAGGTCGACTCCGACACTTACTATAGGCTATAAATAAATTTCCAATGATATAGTTTAAGCATGAATTTTATAAAATGGCTCTAAGCTTGATATTCTGAAGTAAATAATTAATTCCTTTATAATTAATAAATCTCCAATTTTATTCCTCATCATTTAACAATTTATCTCAGGCCATAAAGGCAATATCAATTATCAATAATTCCAAAAATAATCAATTATGTCATGCGCAAATCATGCCGAGGTCGTACGGCCCGAACCAATATAATATTTAAACTGTGCATTGCCAGAGGGTCGAATGGCGCGAACCATATATGCATCTATTTAATCTACCGAGGCGTTCGACCCGTTCACAAAAGATAACACATTCAAACAATCAATCAAGAATTCATCAAGGGGCAATTATTCAAGAAAAAGGTAAATTTCTCTTTTAAAGGTCAAGCAAACGATGTCTAGCCTTTTAGAAATTTATTAACCAAGTTCGATATGAATTAAGCAATTTACATTGACAATGAGGTTACAAATATCGCAAATATAGCATGATTTTGGGTCCTAGACTCCCCGGACTTAAGCATAATAGTAGCAACGTACGGACTCTCGTCACCTCGTGCCTACGTAGCCCCCACAAATAGAAGCACGTATTGATTTAATTTACCTATGGGGTTAATTCCCTCTTACAAGGTTAGAAATGAGACTTACCTTGCTCTGAAATTCCATAACCGGCTCCAAGGCCGCTCCGACAATTCAAACTGATGCCCGTCGCTCCAAAACTAGTCAAATATGACGCAACCGAATCAAAATATAATCTAATACTCATAATTAATCATTTTATAATAATTTTCAACTCCGTTCGAAAAGTTGATAAAATACCCTCGGGCCCACGTGCCCGGATTCCGAAATTTTTTGAAGATAATCATTACCCATAATCTTATGAATTCAAATATATAATTTATTCCCAATTCCATTCCCAAATTCGTGGTCAAAATCAAAAATACCAAAATCTAGGTTTTCTACCAAAAATCCCACAATTTATACTAATTTCCATGTTCAAATCCATATAAACTCATGTATTTAATTCAAAATTGTGAAGAAAGCACTTACCCCATTATGGTTGATGAAGATGTCACTCCAATGTGCTCCAAAATCGGCTCCCATAGGCGAAAATAAAATGAGATAGAGCCAAACCCTCGCTCTAAAGCAGACACTGCCCAGCCCCGACTTCCGCACCTGCGGCTTCTTTGTCGCATCTGCGGTCTCGCAGGTGCGTCCATAACCTCGCACCTACGCATTCCCTCTACCTAGCTCGACTCCTTACCTGCGCCTTTCCTTCCGCATCTACGCCTTCGCAGGTGCAGACATACCCTCGCACCTGCGCTCCCAGATTCTTCTCTCACTCTCGCACCTGCGACGCACCTCCGCATCTGCGACCTCGCAGGTGCGGACAACCCTTCGCACCTGCGGTCACTGCCCAGCTTCGCCCAAACTGCACATGTGACCACTGACTCGCACCTGTGGCCCTTATTGCGTAGGTGCGATCACACCAGATATCAGCTGCCTCATCTTTTCTTCCAAGTCCAAACTCGATCCGTTAACCATCCGGAATCCACCCGAGGCCCTCGGGGCCTCAACCAATTATACCAACACATCCCAAAACATATTACGATATTAGTCGAGCCTTCAAATCACATCAAACAACTTCGAATTCATGACGAGTGCCTATACGTCGTCAAATTGATTGTCTGCCTATTTACCTGAAAATCATAAATTATTTTAAATCATGAATTAATTATTTCTCTCATATTCCTTGTCCAATATTATGTACTCAATTAATGTTATAATTGCTACATGCTATTTTGACTTATGTGCCTTAATTGCTACTTGACATTTACATATTAAATTGTCTATTTTCTCCCTGATTTCCAAAATTAATTGCTGCTTGTCATTACTTATTTTCTAAATAAATCATAATCATTGTATGCATTATTGCCTAATAATTTCTTATTTAATGTAAATTATATTGTTAGAACGGGTTGCACGCCGCAACAGATTTATTTCAAAGTTTATATTATTGGAGCGGGTTGCACGCCGCAACAAAATTATTGAAAGTTTATATTGTTGGAGCGGGCTGCACGCCTCAACGGAATTTAATTAAAAGAATATATTGTTGGATCGGGTTGCACGCCACAACGGATTTTATTCTAAGTTTATATTATTGGGGCGGGTTGCACGCCGCAACGAAAATTAATTAAAGGTTTATCACTGCTAAACTGACTTCAATTATTAATATGATTTACCGGTCTTACTTATTTTCCTGTTATTATATTATTATTTTCCTTTCAAGTTATTATTATTATTATTATTATTATTATTATTATTATTATTATTATCATTATCATTATCATTATCATTATCATTATTATTATTATTATTATTATTATCATTATTATTATTATCATTATTATTATTATTATTATCATTATTATTATTATTATTATCATTATTATTATTATCATTATTATTATTATTATTATTATTATTATTATTATTATTATTGCGTACAAGTTAATGTAAGCGACCTGCCTTAGCCTCGTCACTACTTCGCCGAGGTTAGGCTCGGCACTTACAGAGTACATGAGGTCGGTTGTACTCATACTACACTTTGCACTTCTCGTGGAGATACTGAGTTGGTCCCAGCGGCATACTGTAGATTTGCTCGGATTCAGCTATCAGAGGAGACTTGAGGTATATTTGCACAGTGTTTGCAGCTCTAAAGTCCCCTTCTATTTTATCTCGGCTATGTGCTTTCTTTCAGACAACTTTATTTTATTTAGACCCTTGTTTATATTATTCTAGAAGCTCGTGCACTTGTGACTCCAGTTCTGGGATGGTATTTGGACATCGTATTATTTTTGGTTTGCACATTTAATTTCAGATATTATTCCGTTTGTTGGTTTCTTTATTATTTAACTAAAATGAATTGTTAAAATGGTATAAATTATTCTAACGTTGGATTGCCTAACAAGTGAAATGTTAGGCCTCATCACGATCCCGAAGGTGAGAATTTTGGGTCGTGACAAGTTGGTATCAGAGCACTAGGTTACTTAGATCTCACGAGTCACGAGCAAGCTTAGTAGAGTCTAAAGGATCGGTACGGAGACGTCTGTACTTATCTTCCAGAGGCTATGAAGTTTAGGAACAATATCACTTCTTTCATATTTTGTCGTGCGATTTTATTCTATCATCGATGATTGAACCATTCTATTCTTATTCTCTCGCAGATGGCGAGAACACGTAATAAATCTACCGGCGGACACGGACCAGAGCCCCCGGTGGCAACTATGACCAGGGGTAGAGGCCGAGGCCGAGGTCGTGCCAGAGGATGAGGCAGGGGCAGATCCTAGCCTCGAGCTCGAGCAGCAGCACCTATTGTGGAGCCTCAGGTGGATTTCGAAGCGGAGGTTCCAGATTAGACAGTACCCGTTGGACCAGTTTAGGTCCCGGAAGGATTCATAGCTACTCCAGTACTTCAGGACGCTCTAGTCCGTTTGGTGAGCCTAATGGAGGGTATGGCCCAGAATGGTACATTTCTAGTTGCACCAGCCATCTCACAGGCTGGGGGAGGAACACAAACTCCCACTACTCCCGCTTCGGAGCAGATGGCTCCCAGTATCAGGCTCCAGCAGTCCTACCAGTTGGGATAGTTCAGCTAGTTATTGCGGCACAGGCCGGTGATAGGCCCGCCATGTCTTCTGAGGAGTTATTGAGATTGGACAAGTTTACTAAGCTCTTTCCAGTTCACTTCAGTGGTACACCTACTGAGGACCCATATGATTATCTTGACCGCTACCATGAGGTGTTGCAAAACATGGGAATAGTTGAAAGGGGTCGATTTTGCTGTATTTCAGATGACTGATTTCGCCAAGAGGTGGTGGAGAGATTATGCATTTACTAGACGATCTGATTCGCATGTACTTACCTAGGAGCAATTCTCACAACTAATTCTGGAGAAGTTCATTCCTATTACACTGTGGGAGGAATACCGTAGGCAGTTTAAGCGTCTCCAGTAGGGTAGTATGACTATTACCAAGTATGAGACCCAATTTGTTGACTTAGCACGTCATGTCATCATCTTGCTTCCTACCGAAAAGGAGAGAGTGAGGAGATTCATTGATGGACTCACCTATACTATCAGGCTTCAGATGGCCAAGGAGATAGGGAGTGATATTTCCTTCCAGACAGCCATGGTTATTTCTAGGCAGATCGAGTTAGTTCGTGCTCAGGAGAGAGGGCGAGTGTAAGATAAGAGGCCCCATCATTCCAGTAATTTCATAGGCACCTCATATGAAGGCAGGGGGTACTTATGGTAAGGGTCATCCTCCCAGGCCATTTTATTCAACACTTCAGGCAACTCACGGTGCTTCAGGGAGTCACGGTCCTATTATGCCTTACTTTGGGTAGCCAGAATTTAGTACACATTCAACTCCTATCATTGCACCACCGCTCCAAAGTCACTACAGCGGATATTCATCCCGTTCGGGTCAGCTTCAGCTTCAGCAGTCACAACAACAGAATGGGTGTTATGAGTGTGGGAACATTGGTTACATCAGAAGGTATTTCCCTAGGTTGTCGAGCAACAGATCTCAGCAGGATTCTTGTGCCATCATACCAGCACCGCTTACTCCACCGCCCGCCCGGCCAGCTAGGGGCAGGGGTCAGACAAATAGAGGTGGAGGTTAGGTTGTTAGAGGTGGAGGCTAGCCAGTTACGGGTCGTCCTGTAATGACCCGGTCGGTCACTTCGAGTATTACAACCCCGTTATTCTATTTACTGCTCAAATTATGCCTTACGGTTGTTATTCGGCTTGCCGGGGTAATTGGTTCGGGTCCGGTGAGGCTTTGGAATGATTTGACTTATGTGTATCGACCCCAGAGAAAGTTTTGCTAAGGAAATTAAGGTTTTGTGGTGCCGAGATAGATCAATTAGTACAAAGGTTGTAGAAGGGCCCTCTTTCTATTTAGGGGGTTGAACGTGGTGGTTGTTCGCTAAAATAGTTGAAAAAATGATCGCTGACCATCAACACTTCAGATTCATCTTGAGGCAGAACGTCTCGAATCATTGATTCCCTCTACTGTCAAGCTCGCCGCGGCTCGGAATTTTTGGGTTGAACAATACGTTGGCGAGTAAAAGAAAATTTCGGGCAGGAAAATATATTTCTGCAGCCCACTATGAGGATGCATAATCACTCTGCGGACCGTATAATGGCCGCAGAGTGAAGCAGAAATGAGCCAAGTTTGAGGACTACTGTGCGGTCAATTATGCGACCGCATAATCGTTTCGCAGACCGCAGAATCTATTGGATAATCAACTTGGAATTTCTGGAGGGAAGTTATGCGGTGCATTATGCGACCGCACAATAGGTCTGCGGTGTATTTTGCGATCGCATAACAGGTCTCCGGGCCGCATAACTACCCCAGACCCAGGAAGGCGACCCCTAGTTTTGGGCACCAATTTTTGGGGCCGATATGCGGACCGCATATCAATTCTGCGATCGCATATGCGACCGTAGAATATGTTTCGGGGCTTTATTTTTCTGATTTTATAAACCCGACCCCATTCTTATAAAATACTATTGGGTGTCATTTTGAAGGGTTTCATCTGATATTTTAGAGAGAGGTGAGAGCATCTTAGAGAGAGAAAGTGAAGACTTAGTCAATTGTTCATCAATTCTTGTTCAAGGCTTAAATATTTCACAAAGATCTTGCTAAGGCTTCAAAGAGGAAATAATTTCTTTCCCCAATTCTTCAATTTCGAGTTTGGAGTAAAAGATGAGGGATTAAGAGTATTATTTATACATGCTTGTACCGGTAAGGTTTGTAGCAAGATTATTGAGTTCAAATGGGTAAAGATTGGGTTGAAAATGATAGAAATCTTCAAAGATTTTAATTGAAGATTTGAGGGTCGAGTTGATGTCGGAATCTGGTAAAATTTGTATGGTTGGACTCGTGGTTGGATGGCCATTCATATTTTATAACTTTTGTTGGGTTCCGAGACGTGGGGCCACATACGATTTTTGAGTTAAATTTCGGATTTTATTGGAAAATTAGTATTTTCTTATAGAATTAATTATAATAATTGGTATTGACTGAATCGAATTAATTGTGGCTAGATACGAGGCTTTCAGAGACCAATTCTCGTGGCAAGGGCATAGAGAAATAAAGAATTACATGGTTTGAGGTAAGTAACAGTTCTAAATTTGGTCATGAGGGTATGAAACCCCTAATTATGTGTTATGTGATTGGTTTTGAGGCGACGCACATGCTAGGTGACGGGTGTGTGGGCGTGCACCGTAGGAATTGTGACTTGGTCAAATTCCATGGAACTGTATAGTTGAATAATCTGTTGATATCCGTATATTCTCTACGTGTTAGAGAAAATTAAGCTGAGACTCGTATTAAAAATCATGCTTAGGCATATGTTGTTATTGTTGGTACCCACTGGGGTCATTTCTGTGGTTGAATTATATGGTCAAATTGTAATTTCACACTCAGCCATGTTCATTCATTTCATATCATATCTCAGTCTATGTTGCTATTTATTGATGCATCATATCATTGTTGTTGGGCTGCTTATCATGATTTCTGAGAGTCCGAGAGACTAGAGAGGTTGATGACTGAGTGAGGCCGAGGGCCTAATTGTGAGGATATTTATGGGATCGGGCTGCACGCCACAGCATGTTTTTTTTATTTATGCCATGATTGGCTTGATATAGCGCTTGGACTAAAGGAGCCCCTCCGGAGCCTGTACACACACCCAGTGAGTGCAGGTACTTACTAAGTGCGAGTGCGAGTTAGAGTGCCGAGTGCTAAGTGATTGTGAGGAATGAGTGACTGTGAGGTTGGAATGAATGGGAGGACTGAGTGACTGTTTCCCTGAGAGGATGCGTTGATTTCATTATTGCTGCATTTCAGCTATCATATATCACTGTTTTGGAAAAATTTCTAAAAGACATTATCTTCTATTTCAGTCGAAGTTGATATGAAATTACTGTGGAGTTTTAAATGTTGAACTTGAAAGCATACCTACCCTTTTATGTTGGAAAGTACTGTAATTGGACTTAGCTGAGAAGCTCGTTACTACTTTCAGTTCTTATTTATTATTGTTACTTACTGAGTTGGTTGTACTCATACTACACCATGCACTTTGTGTGTAGATCCAGGTGATTCCGGAGATTTAGAGGTAGCTGTCATGTTTCATAGACCTTGTCTCTCCTTCTCTATCTCCTTGTTTACTGTATTTTGTCTTAGACTATTATAGATCGTGGTTTCCAGACTTGTAATGTATAGATGCTCATGTACTCAGTGACACCGGATTTTGAGAGTAAATTATATTCAGTATTGGTGGGATTTTTCCCCTTAAATTAATTATTATGTTTCCAATATTTGAAAGAAATTGTGGGTTATTGATGTTGTCGGCTTGACCTAGTATCGGGATAGGCTCCATCACGACAGGTGTGACTTTTGGGTCGTGACATGTCCCAGAGATACAGCTCCGAGTGGTAGGGCCCAGCCCCGATTTTATGCTTTTTCAACTAGGCCTGAGGTCGAGTCATCAGATGTCGTAATCATAGGTATTATTCCAGTTTGCCATAGATATGCTTCAGTTCTATTAGATCCAGGATCTACTTATTCATATGTGTCCTCCTACTTTGCTTTATATTTGGTTGTGTCTCGTGATTCTCTGAGTGCTTCTGTGTGTGTGTCCACACCAGTGGAAGATTTTGTTATGGTAGATCATGTCTATCGTTCATGTGTGGTTACTATTGGGAGTCTTGAGACTAGCGTGGATCTTCTACTTCTTGATATGGTAGATTTTGATGTTATCTTGGGAATGGATTGGCTGTCACCTTATCATGCTATATTGGATTGTCACGCCAAGACGGTGACCTTAGCCATGCCTAGGTTACCTCGAATAGAGTGGAAAGAGACCCTTGGCCATTCCACCAGCAAGGTTATCTCTTACGTGAAAGCTCGGCGTATGGTCGAGAAGGGGTGTCTAGCTTATTTGTCTTATATTCGCGATCCTAGTGCGGATATTACTTCTATGGATTCAGTTCCAGTTGTCCGTGAGTTTCCTGATGTATTTCCTGCAGATTTGTGGGATGCCACCCGACAGAGATATTGACTTCTGTATTGATTTGGCTCCGGGCACCCAACCCATTTCTATTCTACCATACCGTATGGCCCCGCCGGAGCTAAAGGAATTGAAGGAGAAATTACAAGACTTGCTTGACCAGGGATTCATTAGACCTAGCATCTCGCCCTGGGGTGCACTAGTGTTATTTGTAAAGAAGAAAGATGCTTCAATGCGGATGTGTATAGATTATCGGCAGTTGAACAAGACTACTATCAAGAACAAGTATTCATTGCCAAAGTTTGATGACTTATTCGATCAGCTTCAGGGTGCCAAGGTGTTTTCAAAGATGGATTTAAGATCTAGTTACCATCAATTGAAGATTAGGGCATCCGATGTCCCTAAGACAACTTTTCGGACATGGTATGGGCATTACGAATTCCAAGTGATGTCATTTGGGCTGACAAATGCCCCAGCAACATTTATGGATTTGATGAATCGAGTGTTTAAACTCTATTTGGATTCTTTTGTAGTCGTATTCATTGATGATATCTTGATTTACTCCAGTAGTCGAGAGAAGCATGAGCAGCATCTTCGGATTGTACTTCAGACTTTGAAGAATAATCAGTTATATGCCAAATTTTTGAAATGTGAATTTTGGTTAGACTCAGTTGCCTTTTTAGGGCATTGTATTGGTAGAAGGCATAAAAGTGGATCATAAGAAGATTGAGGCAGTTCAGAATTGGCCTAGACCTACTTCAGCTACAGAGATCTGGAGTTTCCTGGGTTTGGCAGGTTATTATCGTCAGTTCGTGGAGGGGTTTTCATCCATAGCATCTCCAATGACCAAATTGACCCAAAAGGGTGCCTCATTCAGATGGTCAGATGAGTGTGACTTGAGCTTTCAGAAGCTCAAGACGGCTTTGACTACGACGCCAGTGTTGGTATTGCCCACAGGTTCAGAATCTTATACGATGTATTGTGATGCATCTTGCATTGATCTTGGTGCAGAATTAATGCAAGATGGCACCGTGATTGCATACGCGTCGCGGTAGTTGAAAATTCATGAGAAGAATTACCTTGTTCATGACTTAGAATTAGCAACCATTGTTCATGCGTTAAAGATTTTGAGGCAGTACCTTTACGGTGTCTTGTGTGAGGTATTCACTGATCATCGTAGTCTACAATATCTGTTCAAACAAAAAGATCTCAATTTCAGGCAGAGAAGATGGTTGGAGCTGTTGAAAGACTACGATATCACCATTTTGTATCACCCCGGAAAGGCCAATGTGGTGGCAGATGCTTTGAGTAGAAAGGCTGTGAGTATGGGCAGCCTTGCGTATATTCCGGTTGGTAAAAGGCCGTTAGCTGCAGATGTTCAGACTTTGGCCAATCAATTTGTGAGGTTAGATGTTTCTGAGTCTAGTCAGATTCTAGCTTGCACAGTCGCTTGGTCTTCCTTGTATGAACGCATCAGAGAGCGACAATATGATGATCCCAATTTTCTTTTCCTTAAGGACACGGTGTGGCACTGTGGTGCCAAGCAGGTTGTTGTGGGAGATGATGGAGTTTTGCGGATGCAGGGTCGTATATGTGTTCCTAATATGGATGGGCTTCATGAATTAATTCTTAAAGAGGCCCACAGTTCCCGGTATTCTATTCATCCGAGTACCACCAAAATGTATCAAGATTTGAGACAACATTATTGGTGGAGGAGAATGAAAAAGGATATAGTTGCATATATATCTCGGTGTCAGAATTATCAGCAAGTCAAGTACGAGCATCAAAGACCTGGTGGTTTACTTCAGAAGTTAGAAACTCCATAATGGAAGTGGGAGCGTATCACTAAGGATTTTGTTGTTGGACTCCCATGGACTCAGAGGAAGTTCAATGCAGTATGGGTCATTGTGGACAGGTTGACCAAGTTAGCACATTTCATTCCAGTAGCAGTTACCTATTTTTCAGAGCGGTTAGCTGAGATTTACATCCGCGAGACTGTCCGCCTTCACGGTGTACTCGTGTCTATCATTTCTGATCGAGGTACGCAGTTCACCTCGCACTTCTGGAGGGCTGTACAACATGAGTTAGGTAGGCAGGTTGAGTTAAGTACAACATTTCATCCTCAGACAGACGGACAGTCAGAGTGCACTATTCAAATATTTGAAGATATGCTTCGCGCTTGTGTTATAGACTTTGGAGGTTCTTGGGATCGGTTTTTGCCACTTGCAGAGTTTGCCTATAACAACAACTACCAGTTGAGCATTCAGATGGCTCCATATGAAGTATTATACGGGAGGCGATATCGTTCGCCAGTTGGCTGGTTTGAACCGGGAGAGGCTCGGTTGTTGGGTACCGATTTAGTACAGGATGCCTTGGATAAGATTAAGGTTATCCAGGATCGACTTCGCACAGCTCAGTCTAGGCAAAAGAGTTATGTCGACCGTAAAGTTCATGACGTTGCATTCATGACAGGAGAGAGAGTATTGCTCCGAGTTTCACCTATGAAGGTGTAATAAGGTTCGGAAAGAAGGGCAAGTTGAGCTCTAGGTATATCGGACCCTTTGAAATTCTTGAAAGGGTGGGTGAAGTAGCCTACAGGCTTACACTACCATCTAGTTTATCAGCTGCTCATCCGGTGTTCCATGTTTCTATGCTTCAGAAATACCATCGTGATCCGTCCTATGTATTAGATTTCAGCTCAGTCCAATTGCACAAAGATTTGACTTATGAGGAGGAGCCGGTAGCTATTCTAGCCCGGCAGGTCTGACAATTGAGGTTTAGGAGTTATCCTTCAGTTCGGGTACAATGGAAAGGTCAGTCGATTGAGGTAGCTACCAGGGAGTCCGAGTCGGACATGCACAGTAGATATCCACACCTTTTCACCAGCTCAGGTAATTTTCTAATTCCGTTCGAGGACGAACGTTTATTTTAGAGGTGGAAAATATGATGGCCCGAAAGGTCATCTTTGAATTTAATATTTATTTCTGTGTTTTGAGACCTCGAATAGCACCTTTCGACATTCATCGACTTGCGTGCGTAGTCCATAAATTTTTTCAAAAAGTTTTAATGTGAAAAATGTAAAATAGTGCTTTAAAACTCACTTAAGTTGACTTCGGTCAACATTTTTAGCAAACGAATACGGATCAGTGTTCTGATGATTTTAATAGCTCCGTATGGTAATTTTGGACTTAGGAGCGTATCCGAAAAATTATTTGGAAGTCCGTAGTTAAATTAGGCCTGAAATGGCTAAAATAGAAATTTAAGTTTGGAAGTTTGACCGGGGAGTTGACTTTTTGATATCGGGGTCGGAATCCTATTCTGAAAATTTGAATAGGTTTTTTATATTATTTATGACTTGTGTGCAAAAGTTTAGGTCAATCGGACTTGATTTGATAGGTTTCGGCATCGAATGTAGAAGTTAAAAATTCTTAAGTTCCTTAAGCTTGAATTGGGGTATGATTCGTGGTTTTAGCATTGTTTGATGTGATTTGAGGTTTCGACTAAGTTCGTGTGATGTTTTAGGACTTGTTGGTGTATTTGGTTGAGGTCACGGGGGCTTCGGATGAGTTTCGGATGATTAACGGAATGAATTTTGAATTTGGAACCTTGCTGGAAATTTTCTGGTGCAGTATCTGGTTTTCTTCATCGCATTCGCAAGAGGGGTCTCGCGTTCGCGAAGAGGAACTGGAGGCAGGCGAAATTTACTCTTCACGTTCGCAAAGAAGGGACCGCGTTCACGAAGGGTAATGAACAATGTTCATCGCGAACGCGTGGGAGTGTTCGCGTTCGCGTAGAAGGGCAAGGCCATTGTCGGTCACCAAGCGATAAGGCTTTGCATTCGCGAAGAGTAGATCGTGTTCGCAAAGGCCAAGCTTGTAAAAGCATCGCGTTCACGAGACTGCCCTCGCGTTCGTGAAGAAGAAATCCCTAGGCAGCAGAACTTAAGTTCTGGAAATAGGATTTCGTCCCATTTTCCATTATCCGCGATTTAGAGCTCGGTTTGGGCAATTTTTAGAGGGATTTTCACAAGTTCGAGCTGGGTAAGTGTTCCTTATCCTATATTGATTAAATTTCATGATTCGATACTCATTAACATCATAAATCCATGAATCTATTGAAGAAAAATCAGATTTTTATAAAATCTTCCAAAAGTGTAAAATAAAGATTGAAAGGCAATCCGATGTCGGAATTCGATAATTTATGTATTGTTGAACTCGTATCGGAACGGGTGTCCTGGTTCCCTGATTTTTCGTCGGGTTTCGAAAAGTGGACCCCATGTTGACTTTTGTTGACTTTTTCGAAAATGACTTAAATTAAGTTTCTTTCGAATTGTGGATAATTTCTAAAGCTCAAATTGAATTGTTGGTAAATAATTTGCTAGGTTTGATTGGTTTGGAGGATAATTCGAAAGAAAAAGTTGTGGTCGAGTGATCACTTCAAATTGCAAAATAAGGTAAGTGTCGTGGTTAACCTTGATTTGAAGGAATAGAACCCTTGAATTATTTATTAAGTGAATTTCATGTGTAATGATGTATGGGCGAGGTGACGAGTGCCTATATGTCGTCAAACTGATTGTTTGCCTATTTACCTGAAAATCATAAATTATTTTAAATCATGAATTAATTATTTCTCTCATATTCCGTGTCTGATATTATGTCTTTAATTGATGTTATAATTACTACATGCTTATTTGACTTATGTGCCTTAATTGCTACTTGACATTTAGCATATTAAATATTAAATTATCTATTTTCTCTCTGATTTCCACAATTAATTGCTACCTGTCATTACTTGTTTCCTAAATAAATCATAATCATTGTATGCCTTGTTGACTAATAATTTCTTATTTAATGTGATATTTATTGATATATTTTTACATTTAAGAATTGTTAAATTATATTATTGGAACGGGTTGCACGCCACAATGGATTTATTTTAAAGTGTATATTGTTGGAGCTCGTTGCACGCCGCAACGGAATTATTAAAAGTTTATATTATTGGAGTGGGTTGCACGCCGCAACGGAATTTAATTGAAAGAATATATTGTTGGATCGAGTTGCACTCCGCAACGGATTTTATTCTAAGTTTATATTGTTGGAGCGGGTTGCACGCCGTAACGAAAATTAATTGAAGGTTTATGACTGCTGAACTGACTTCAATTATTGATATGACTTACCGGTCTTAGATATTATTTACTGATCTTACTACTGTTCCTGTTATTATTATTATTATTATTATTATTGTGTACATATTAATGTAAGCGACCTGCCTTAGCCTCGTCACTACTTCGTTGAGGGTAGGCTCGGCACTTACATAGTACATATGGTCGGTTGTACTCATACTATACTCAGCACTTCTCGTGCAGATATCAGAGTTGGTCCCAGCGTCGTACTGTAGATTTGCTCGGATTCAGCTATCAGAAGAGACTTGAGGTATATCTGCACAGCGTTCGCAGCTCTGAAGTCCCCTTCTACTTTATCTCGGTTGTGTGCTTTCTTTCAAATAACTTTATTTTATTCAGACCCTTATTTGTATTATTCTAGAAGCTCGTGCACTTGTGACTCCAGATCTGGGATGGTATTTGGACATCGTATTATTTTTGGTTTGCATATTTAATTTCAAATATTATTTTGTTTGTTGGTTTCTTTATTATTTAATTAAAATGAATTATTAAAAATGGAATAAATTATTCTAACGTTGGCTTGCCTAGCAAGTGAAATGTTAGGTGCCATCACGGTCCCAAAGATGAAAATTTCGGGTCGTGACAGAATTCGAAAATATATATCTAATTTTATCTATACTTACTTTTTACTTATATACATGAGTTCAACCTCAAAGTATTACATTCTACCGGACTCGCAAACTCATGATTGGATCTGCCATTGCACCTATTCAACGCGTGGAATAATTATTTATCCAAATTATTTTTAACTCATACAAAAATATTTTAAAAAAATACATATCCCTCTAACTAACTTTATTCCAATAATCTAGCATTGAGATTTCCCACATTTGGTGATCTCTAACGCTATAAAATCCTAGACAAACATCTCAATTGAAATAAGAGAAAAGAGATAGGTGAAAAAACTCTAAGAATGGAAATTTATCAAGTCATGAAAATTGTTGCCTCTTTGCTTTTGGTTTGGTTTTTGGGACTAGTGTTGTATGCATACAATGCACTAGTGACAAAACCAGAAAAACTTAGGTCTATTATGAGAAAACAAGGCATAAATGGCCCTTCACCCACCATTCTTTTTGGGAATACTTTGCAGATTATGAAGTACAGAAAAAATGCCAAAAAGAAGCCATATATATGTGGTCAAGTTCCTGCTAACCATAATTGTATCAATTCTGTCTTGCCTTTCATTGAGGAATGGCAGAAAAAATATGGTATGCATCAACCACCATCCTTTTTTTTTTCCGGTCTACTCAAAGCGTCGTGTTTATACCAATTCAGTAAACACATGACACATGTATTCACAAATATGGTAATCACCAAAATATAATTAACATCTTACCTTAATTTAGCACTTAATCATGATAAATTAGTATGAATTGGTGTAAAAACTCAATACTGATAAGGCAGAGCTTTATGGTTTGAATGGAGTTCAATTGCATCCCTTTGTCTATATATATAAATTGTCGAGCCCCCGTGACATAAGAGAAATTTTTAATTGAACACCTTCATCGAAAAATTATACTGAGTATACAGAAAATTATATAAATTATATATAAGTTAAAAATTACTTTTTATAAATATATATTAAATTCTGAACAACCTTTACAAAATTTCTGGCTCCGCCACTAACCGAGAAAGATGGCAAAAATATTGATTTAGGTTGCTAGTTTAAATTTGTGGCATTCTTATTATTTTTTTCTTCTAATTTGTGGAGTGTGTGCAGGAAAAATATTCATGTTTTCTCTGGGAAATACACAAATATTAAATGTGACACAAGTGGACTTGATCAAAGAGACAACAATGTGCACATCACTAGATTGGGGAAAACCAACTTATCAAGTGAAAGAGCGTGGTTCTTTACTTGGTACTGGCATTATCACAGCAAATGGAAATCATTGGGCATATCAAAGGAAAGTCATTGCACCTGAATTTTATATGGACAAGGTTAAGGTACAATATGTCCACTTTTTTCCTCTTTTTTGTTGTTGTTTGGTTGGGGTGTGACCGGATTCATTGA
This sequence comes from Nicotiana tabacum, assembly GCF_000715075.1. Classification (NCBI taxonomy): domain Eukaryota; kingdom Viridiplantae; phylum Streptophyta; class Magnoliopsida; order Solanales; family Solanaceae; genus Nicotiana; species Nicotiana tabacum. Next base: position 9,140,756 of record NC_134096.1, read on the forward strand.
TTATTATATTTAACAGGTATACATAAATTATAATTTGGTTATACATTATTATACATATATTATATATACATCGCCTATTTTAAATTTAAGTTGTTAGGTGAGCAGCTATGTAGGTTAATGCTTCTTCATTTTTTTTTTGTGTTGTTTGGTTGGGGGTGGAGTTCCATATTTATGTGTTCTAAAATTTGTCACTGAACCTAGCAACTCGTCTTAGTTATTAGGTTCATAATTAAATATTATTGAGACTAAGCAAAAGTTACTGGATTAATCTAAACTCGTAGCTAATACTCTAGTTCTCCCCTGGTTGTATGGGGAACCATCTTTCTTATGAGTGAAATTATAATTATCAATGCAATTTAATCGATTATAACAGATTGTTACTCTACGTACAAATTACCATAATCAAACTTGATATGTAGAGTTGTTAGGATTTATCTTATAACCACTAGTCGTGTGAATGAGCTTTGCATAAACTATAGAAGGTTATGTACTTATCTTAAATTTCAGGTTACCAATTCTATTGATTATGGATAATTTCCTTTACAATTTAACTTAAGACGTAATGTTTTTGTACACTATTACAATATTTTAACCTGTTGTATCCTGCAACATTGCTATAACAATTAATTTAACTTGATTATATAAAAAAAATTATGCACAGATATTGAACTCGTTGTTTACTACAATTACTCAAAAATCTGCTGCAGGGAATGACAAACTTAATTCAAGAATCTGCATTATCCCTCGTGAAATTATGGGAAAAGAGAATTGAAGCTGAAAAAGACATTATTGACATCAAAATTGATCCGTACTTAAGAAGTTTTTCTGGAGATGTGATATCAAAGGCATGTTTTGGAAGTAATTATTTAGAAGGAGAAGAGATTTTTGTGAGGCTTCGTGCTCTTGAAGAAGTTTGTACCAAAAGATTTCTCTTTTCTGGAATTCCTGGCATGAGGTACCTCTATTTTAACATAAATTTTTTATTACTTTTTGGTGTTTGGTTGTAGAAAATATTTTTCACCAAAAGGCGAAAAATGACCTCACTTTTAGAAGAAAAAAAATTATTTTCCTTCAGAATTATCTCAATTCTTTATCACGGCTTTAAATGACAATTAGACATTATATCAATATTTAATACTAAAAAGTTTCATCAAAACACTGCTTCCTCCATCTCAAATTATCTCTCGTGTTTCTATTTTACACGGCCCTTAAGAAACATTAACTAAAGAGGAATTTTTGACTATTTTATCCTTATTTATATCTTATGATATAATCTCTTATGTGTCATATCCATCATCAAAATCAATTACTTCCAAGGGCAAAATAAGAAAAAAATAATTAATTGTGTCTTGAACTTCTAAAATGATAAATAATTTGAGATAATATTTTTAGAAATCACGACAGATAATTTGAGACAGAGGGAGTATTAAAGTATGTTGCTATTATTATTAGTAAATCATTCAATAAATGTTATTTTCTTGGAAAAATATTTTGCACTCTCCAACCAAAGACCGAAATGCATTTTCCAAAACATAAGTCATATTTCAGAAAATATTTGAAAATAACGTCCATCATAACAAACACTCCCTTAATTATATACAATGAGTAAAATATAAATATTTTTATACTATATATCAACATTATTTAAGTTTTGATAACTAGTTAGATGCCATTTTTACTAGTTTACTAGTTTTTGACTTGACGCTTATTGTATATCTGCATTACCTCTTGACTGTATAGATATTTTTTACACCGTTCATAAAACTTGAATTCTTCTTAATACGTTCTTGAAACTCATAGGTATTTACCAACAAAAAGCAATAGGGAAATGTGGGCATTAGAAAAGGAAACTCGCACATTAATCTTGAAGTTGGTCAAAGAAAGGAAGAAAACTGGATATGAGAAGGACTTGTTACAAACAATTCTCGAAGGAGCAGAAAATAGCAATTTAAATTCAGATGAAATTGATCAGTTCATTGTTGATAATTGCAAGAACATTTATTTGGCTGGATTTGAAACAACTGCTGTTTCTGCAACTTGGTGTCTTATGTTATTAGCTGCATATCCCAATTGGCAAGAAAAAGTACGTTCTGAAGTTCAAGAAATCTGCAAAGAGATATATTTCTTTTAAAGCTATTTTGCTTTTGTTCCTTTTTTGTTTTTATCTTTCAATTCCTTTTAACTTTTGTTTTATTATAAGAAATCAGCTTATAACTGTAAAGATTTGCTTATATATACATAGATTTTTGAGACTCGACTTTTTAGTCTTTAAATTGAAAGATTTGCTTTTATATATATATATATATATATATATATATATATATATATATATATATTATCACATAGAAATCTGCAACACTCATTTTGTGGATATGTTGAATTTTAGCCGCATATCCACTACCACATAATGTAGCTGATATTATAGTTGTTCTCTAGAACTTATCTTTCACCTTGGTCGGTATCCTTTTATCACATAATACCCTGGTAGTACTTCTCTATTTCAACTGTCCAGTTTTAATTCTTTGAGTAACATCTTTGTCTATCATTCCAATCTCTTAAAATAATGAGCCTAAATATCTAAATTATTTGTATTTTGGCACCACAATTCCATCTAGTCTCACCTCAACTTCACTCTTCTCATGCTGTATTCAGTCTTACTCTTCTCCATTGCTCAAGCTTTTGGTTGAAACTCTCGTTAGTTTTATCAATTAGTATAATATAGCATACACCATAGACCTCATCTTGTACTTTGATGGTTAGCTTAATTATAACTACAGTAAATTAATAAGTAGGGGCTCATTGAATAACCCCGGTGTAGATCCACTATTATGGAAAATTCCTTTATATCTCCTACTATTATTTTCACGCTAGTGACAATTCCTTTATACATGTTCTTCACGATAAATATCTTTCTTTTCTATCACCCACCAAAAGGACCTTCCCAGGTACTCTATCATATACTTCTTATAGGTCAATAAACACCATGTGTAGATCTTTCTTCCTTTCGCAATAATTTTTTATTAATTTTTTTAGCAAGAATATAGCCTCTATTGTGGATCTACCGGATATAAACGCAAACTGATTATTTATCACTCTTGTCGTATTCCTAAGTTTACGGTCTATTGCTCTTTTCCAGAGTTTAATTGTATGACAAGAGTTTAATGCCATGATAGTTCCCACAACTTTGAATATCTCCTTTGTTCTCAAAGATTAGAATCAAGGTACTCTTCCTCCGGTTTTCGGGCATCCTATCACTTCTTAGTATCGCATTAAATAGCTTGGTGAGCTATTCTACTCCAACCTTTGCAAGACACTTCTAAACTTATATAGGGACACTATATGGACCACAAGCCTTTTTAACCTTCATATTTTTCATAGCATCTTTTACTTCTATCGGCCTAATTCTACGGGTATAGCTAAAGTTTCTATCATACATAGATGCCTGAATGTCTAAAATGATATCCTCTTGGTTTGAGTTGAACAATTGATCAAAATATTCTTTCCATCTCTCCTTGATCTTTTTATCTCCGGTCAATACTTGTTGCCTTTCTTCTCTATTAGTCGTGCTAGTTTAAAAAATTCTTTTTTCCCTACTTTTGTTTCTAGGTTTTGGTACAATCCATCTAGAGTTTTCCCTCAAGCTTTAGTAATCACCTTCTTAGCTTCTTTCTTAACTCTCTTATATTCTTCAAAGGCTTCTCCATCTTTTGCTTTTAACAACTTTCTATAGTATTCTCTTTTAGCTTTAATAACTCTTTATACCTCCTCATTCCACCATCAAAATTCTTGTGGCCGAGGTCCTAGACTTTTAGACACCCCTAGCACTTCCTTTGCAACTTCTTTAATGCAACCTGATATTTTCTTCCACAGGATGTCTACGTCTCCCTCTCAGTCTCAAGCTCCTTTCTTCTGACCCTTTTCTTGAAATGTTGATTGGTTAGCACCCTTTAACACCCATCGCCTAATATGGAGTGGTTTTCAAGTTATCTCCTTTCTCATTCTACTCTAAAGCTTTATATCTAAGAGTACAAACCTGTGCTGGGTGGTCATCGCTTCTCCTAGAATAACCTTACGGTCCTTGCATGTACTCGTCTTCTAGTAAGGATAAAGTATATTTGACTATGGTTACCACCACTATTCATAAAGAGTGATAGAGCTCAGAAAGAGGATAAAGTTGTAAGGGATCTTTATAGAAATAGCTAGTCAGATTCACTATTTACTTTTCGTAGTCAATATACATAAATTATACTCTAATTATAGACGACTATATACATAGTATACATATGATATACATTTGTCGGCTATTTTTAGTTTAAGTTGTTGGGTGAGCGGCTATTTAGGTTAATTCTTCAAGTTTTAACAGTAATGTTTATTTTGATTTGCAGTTGACTATGGTGATTAATGAATCATTACGCCTTTACTCAACTGTGCCAATACTAGCTAGGGAGGCATTTAAGGATATCGAATTTGGAAATGTGAAAATTCCAAAGGGTATGAATGTTTGGACAATGGTAATGGCATTACACACTGATCCAGAAATTTGGGGACAAGATAGCTATGAATTTAATCCAGAGAGATTTGCAAATGGAATATCAAATTCTTGCAAAGTTCCACATGTTTTTATGCCTTTTGGAGTTGGTCCTAGAGTTTGTGCTGGACTACCTTTGGCTTTGGCTGAGCTCAAAATATTGATCTCCCTTATTGTGTCTAACTTCACATTTAGGCTTTCACCAACTTATGTTCACTCCCCTAAACTTGGTATTGTCATTGAGCCTCAATATGGAGTTGATATTTCACTCAAGAAGTTAGAAACAACGCGTTAATCGCTACAGAAATGCCATGGCATGGTCAAGAAGAAATGGTATAACCTAGTTTATAGTTGATATTTCACTCAAGAAGTTAGAAACAACGCTTTAAGCGATACAGAAATGTCATGGCATGGCCAAGAAGAAACAGTAGAACCTTGTTTCTAGTAAAATAAGAGGGGACTTGGTTTAATTTTTTATTTGCCAGCTTTTTCTGCAGTTGAAACAAGAAAAACCTATTGCTTAATATTCTTCGTTTTCTTTTTATTCTCTATGTATATCTCTCCATCTTGATTGAGATCTTAAATCCTAAAACTGCTATTTATAAAATGTTGACATGAAGGATAATGAAATTTGTAAATTTTTAGATTCTCATATAGCTAAATAAAATAAGAGACAGAAAAATCTAGGTGCATTTCTATACCGAAGGGTGGGGTCTAACAGTTAATTAAATGGGTGAAAATCATAGTTCAAATCCTAACAGGGAAAAAAAATATTAGGTGATTTCTTTCTATCTGCCCAAGTCTCGGGTGCAGAGTTGTTCGATACCTGTATTGGCGAGACATTGAAGATATCCGGCTTACCAAAGTCTTGCACTTTGCCATACCCCATATGATCGAGCATAAACTAGTGTGAGTCTCTGTTTAGGAGGAAGAGATCATCTCTGCAACTGTAAATAAGAGGAGACTAAGAATTTTAAGGAAGGTAAGCATCCAAGTGTCCCAAGTATCTGTCAATGGTTATTCACCAAGAAAAGTACAATATGCAGGAGAGTCGGTTTAAAAACAAAAAGGCTTCGAGCCTAACTCAACCTCAAAAGCTAGCTCGTGTGGATTGCTAAAATTATGTAACACCTCTCCTCTCCTCACACGCCTAAAATTGGATATCTACATTAGGTAAACCAAGAACAGGAATGAGTCCGACTCTCATACCATGTAAAGACAATGAACATTGAAACTAACTCAACCGCGAAAACTCACTCATGAGGTGAGGATTGCCTAATACCGTATAAGAAGACAATAACCCATTCCCTCAACCAATATAGGACACTTAATAGGCTCTTCGGACTTCAATTTTCTTTTGTTTTACATGCGTAAATTAACTCTTTAAAAGTAAGTCCGTGAGGTGATGCCAAGATTATCTAAAGAAACTCATTCCCTCAATCAATGTGGGACACTTAACGCCTGCCCTCTCCTCGCACGACCAAGACTGGATATCTACATTAGGTAAAATAAGAATAGGTACGAGTTTGACTCTCATACCATGTAAAGAAAATGGACATTGAGACTAACTCAACCTCAAAAGCTCGCTCATGAAGTGAAGATTGTCTAAATCCATATAAGAAGGCAACAACTCGTTCCCTCAATCAATGTAAGACACTTAACAGGATAAGATTGGTTAAGCTTTAATATTTCTACATCCCATCCTTCCTTTCTTTCTTTTGTTGGTCAGTTGTATTACAGGTGTGATTGTCTACTTTCACCAAGTCAATCTTTTATTGTTGAAAATCAAATACAGACTGGAATTCTGAGAGTTCCACTAGATGAACTTGGAGAGCTCAACACAGTGGCATTGTAATTGCCTTAATGTGTACACTCAACAGTAGTTTACATATTATTGCTTATTTTTCTTCAGGAAATTGGAGTTACAAAGTCGCAAATATCGACTCAAATTCAACCCAGTTTCCCTGTCTTAGGAACTTTTCTGGGTTGGTGAGAGATAAAAACCAACAACAATTCTTAAGTAAAATCAACAGACTCCAGATTTTTCAAATTTTTCTCCTCAGTTCAGAAGCAGTTTTTCTCCTAAACAGAGCTATATGATTTTAACATCTAGCACAGTACAAGAACAATATAAAACCATAAAAATAACTGAGGAACCAAAGAAAAGGATTCTTACTTCACATCAAAAACTATCAGGAAAACCCAATACTGGAAATACATTAATATAGACATAAATGTAAATCAAGGATAACTGCTTGGTCATTACTGATCTTTTACATTTATGTTCACAATGCTTTTTCGTGCTAAGTAACAATGCTCCATATTCTTCATTTATTTCCTGAATCTCGTAAGGCGGGGTTCAGAAGCTACATAAATTAGGCATTTATTGTACAATTCTTCAGAGGAGCTACAAACATCTTCACCTACAGCCTACAATCGTGTTTCCCCCACCATCTCTTTACATAACTTCTCAAACTAACTGTTCATCGCCAGACCAACAAACACTACTGCCGAGTTTAATTTGTGGATGACGTTTGACAATCATACCTTTGATGTTTGAGATCCGGGGGGCAAGAAAGGCTCCCACCAACCAGATTCATACTTCGGATATGGTGCTGTCCATTTTTCTGGCTTTTCAAACTCAAGATTTACAGGAGTACATGCCAAAGCTTCTTCTGTACTGTCAGCCTCAAAGCTCTCTTGTAAAACTCTATCTAACCTCAATTTCATGAACCTGCAAGTTCCGAAAAAGCAAATCAGGTGAAATATAGAAAAGGTGCAAATTTTGTCCTTATACCTATGTTGCGCGGACTTTCCAAAATGATGTCGCACCCGTATCAAATCCTCCAAAAATACAATACTTTTAAAGGATCCGATATGCACCTGACGATATTTTCAGAGAGTCCGAGCACCATAGCCATCGACTATACAAAATATCGTAATTTTACTATCTGTTATACTTTGGGGTTATTCAATCCTCGCCATTCGTAAATTATCTCGTAAGCCCTTGACTTTAATAGAGCTCCAGGATGGATTGCGTGGATTCCACGTGTCAAGAAGTTTTAGGAAAAAGATCCAAATTTGCCATTCTATATTTGACTATAAAATTACCCTCCATTATACTTCAAGTTGGAGCTTCGTTAGGGCTTAGGGCAACTAAGAGACAATTTGCTAACTACAAGGATATTAATGATCTCAAAGTATAATTGAGGATAAAATTTAAATATTATATAGTAGAGAATTATATTTACCCTTTGCCCTTGATATAACTTGCTTATTAAAGACTCTGCTTTTCATACAGACAGGAAAATGGAGTAATTAGTGTGTCAATTATTTAAAGATGAGCGCCCCTTACGTGATCCATGTGCCATTGGTTGAAACAAGAGCTACAGCGGGTCTCTTCAGTCTCTTGGTAATATTAGGGTATTTATCCAAGAACTTGGGCTCAATTACAAGCCAGAAATCCTGTTCTTTGTTACGCTCTCCAAAAAGGCGAAGACGCTCAAACAATTGCTCCTGGAAATGCTCCTCTTCGTCCAGCATAAATTTGGCATTTGCAACAAGAAAATAGTACTTCTTCCTTTCTGTCTCTTGCTGTATATGCAACAGAAACCAGCATTAAAATTCCGGACTCTAAAACTAAAGCAAATGGCCTAAGGAAACTCAACCTATCATTGTATAACTGAAATATGCAAAGGCAAATGTAGACATAAAATGGAGGATATTTTTGCTAGAAGTCTTGGTCAAATAGGGAGTTATCTAAATTTTTGTCTTTTCCTTTTCACAGGAATAACCCGTGCTAGATTACCAGCACAAATACTCATCAGCAACTACGAGCAGGACTAGAAAAGAACAAACACTACTCGTCTTTTTATCAGTACAGTGTCTTCAGGGAACCCAGTGGCGGAGCCACATTGACTCATGCGGGGTCCATTGAATCTGCTTTGCCAGAAATATACATTGTGCAAAGGTGAACTCTTTTTCTAATTGTACATATATTGATTGCTGAATCCCATTAACACAAGGGAAGTTTCTTTTGTAGTGACAGAGGGTTCAAAAATGTTTTAGGTCATCGGTTCAACTCCCCATTGTGACATTTTATCATTTGAATCCCCTTGTCTACAGTCCTGTCTCCGCCCCCGGGGCACCATCATCCATATTGTCGAACTAAGAAAGCTCAGTTTTAATCAGAAAGGGGGAGCTAATGAAAAGGGTAAAAACATCAGTGCAAGCGAGCAATTGTAAATGAAGCCAAAATAATCCTAAAATTCATTGAATTCCTACATGTATAGAAAGGATACTTTTTGATCTTTCCTTTTGGCAGCCATTTGTACATACCAAAGTATCTTCTTGGTGCTTATTAATCTATAAATTTACATTACCTTCTCAAAAATATCAGTACAAGCGAGTAATTGACAGCTTTACAAAGTGGCCAAAAGAAAAAGGTCAATGTAAAATTTCCTTCATTTACTGCTCCTATATAAGAATTGATTCAGACTTAATTTTAACTACAATATTTTTTTTTCAACTATATAGCTCGAGCCAGAGGCAGTAGGTACGCTCATCCACTGCCTCAACTATACAAGCTGGCTCGAACCAGTGGTGGAACCAGGAATTTATAGAAGGGGCTTCCAAAAAATACTACACTGTCTAAGCACTTGTGATCTAAAACAATTTTTTAACCCCCTTTGTTACTACACAAGATTTTTTTCCTTATGTCAAGGGGATTCAACAATTTCTATATAACCAAAAAAATTCGTTTTCTTTCTCTATTTGCATAGTATAATTTTTTGACGAAGGGACTTCAATTGAATCCCTTTACTTCTAGCCAGCTCAGCTTCTTGTCGCAACACCAAGGTTAAAAAAAAAATTATTTACTTCTACATTCATGTAAATAAAGACTGTACATTCCATACTTTTCATAGAAATATTGGACATGAATAGCATTCAAAAGAAACCATTTTTGTAACAACAGAGAGCATGTCAACCAATTTCCTATTTTCCCCACAATTCCAAAGTTAAAGCTTAAATTACGGTCAATGAAGTGGGTGAGGTCTCAACTTCAAATCCCAGCTAAGGCAAAAACACTAAGTGATTTCTTCCAAGAGGTCCAAACCTTGGTGTTACCTGTTACATGTGCTAGTGGGAGTTAGCAGATACACGGTAGAATTAGCGGAAGTGCATGCAAACTGGCACAGACACCACGGATATACGGATATCAAAAGAAAAAGTTAAACTAAAATTCTTGGGAGTTAGCAGGTACTATGTGAAATTAGATGAGGTGCACGCAAGTTGGTCCAGACACTAGGTATATCAAAGAAATAGTTAAAGTCAAATTCTTGCAAATATAAAAAAGGTACTAAGCAAAACCTTTTCAGCAGGATCAGAGGAATCAACAGCAGCAACTGCCCTCTTCACCTTTCTACTCAATTCCCACCTCCTCCTGCTGCTTCCATTGAAGCCCTTGAGAACAGTATTGGGTGATGCCAAGAATTGCTGCGATTGAATACCATGAAAAAGCAGAGAAGGTTTATGAGAATAATGGGTCGGCAAATTCACTACCGAACTGCATAATGAACCAAGATTCAGAGCTGTTGAAGCTGACATTGCTAACCAAGAATCACTGTGTTAAGGATTTGCTCTGTGTAATGGAAAGTGCCAGGGGGGGAAAACACCAACCTTATCTAACCCCCCTTATCCTATTTTTTTTCCCCTCTCAAAGTAAACCCCTCCAATTTACATAATTTATTAAATTGAGTCATTAGCTTACAATTAATTGGTTATCACTTTGCATTTTGTTTTTCAACTTCAAGGGATACTTTTTATTTGGTTAGTATATATAATGGAGAAATTTTTATTTTTAGTCCCTCAAACATACTTTAGCCTTCAACTAATTGAAATGCGCGCTTTTGATTCCTTTGCTTTTTAATTTTCAAAAATTTAGCATGTATGTATCATTACATCATCTGACTAGCCACGTGTTATGTTACGATTTGTATTGTTACTCTATACTAGTATTACCATCCGCGATGCGCGGACACAAATTATGTCAAATTATAATATAGATTATTTGAATCATGTGCAAATAACCTTAAAATATAAACCTCTCAGATAAAATTATATAACATTAGATATTAATTATGAAGCAGGATATGAAATTATTGTTCAAATCTCGTAGCGGACAACATATTTTTTTTCTATATTTGTAGCAACTCAACCCCTTGATTTTAGTACTTGCATTTCGTTTCGCTGTCAATATTAAAGAATACTAAACATGTCATGTTGTGATATGTCTTGTTTGAGCACATTAGATCATATTATTTTAACAAAATTCTTACTATCACTTTGTTTTTATCTGAAAGGCAAATATGTCTTATTCATCACATCATTTTTACGCAAACTCTTTTTTCTTTTTGTTCTTTTCTTATGGTAATTGTATTATTTATTATTTAATATTATTATACTATCATATACTTTTTTATTAGCTTAATAAATAAATTAATGTCTTTCTTATTATCCTTTTAATAGTATTAAATAAATATAAATACTACCTCTAATTTCTTATACATTATCTTCCCTATTATAAATTTAATTAGATTTTATATTAATGTTTTACCTACATATAACCAAAATAATACTATTTTTTTAATTGTAACTTTGAATTAGTTTAAAATATTAATACATAAGTTATTTGATTATTATGTTCCTGTAACGACCCGACCGGTCGTTTTGAGCATTTACACTCCTTTCAACTATTTGAAATCTTGAATAACTTCCTACGAGGTATTATGACTTGGGTGAATTGTCGATTTTGGTTTTAAGGTATTTCGGAGTTAGTTTGGAAGAATGAATTTCATGTTGGAAGCTTAAGTTGAAATAGTTGACCAGATGTTGACTTATGTGTAAATGACCTATGATTGAATTTTTGATGGTTCTGTTAGCTCCGTTGGGTGATTCTAGACTTAGGAGCGTGTCCGGATTGTGATTTGGAGGTCGGCAGTAGAATTAGGCTTGAAATGGCAAAAGTCGAATTTTTTGAAAAGTTTGACCGGGGGTTGACTTTTTTGATATCGGAGTCATATTTTGATTCCGGAAGTTGCAGTAGGTTCGTGGGGTCATTTGTGACTTGTGTACAAAATTTGAGGTCAATCGGACGTGATTTGATAGGTTTCGGCCTCGTTTGTAGAATTTAGAAATTTCGAAGTTTATTAGGCTTGAATCCATGTGTAATTCGTGTTTTTGATATTGTTGGAGGTGATTTGAAGATTCGACTAAGTTCGTATAATATTTTAAGACGTGTTGATATATTTGGTTGAGGTCCTGGGGGCCTCGGGTTGATTGCGGGTGATTAACGGTTCAAGATTTGAAGTTGAAGAATTGCTGAAGTTTGAGGGCTGCTAGTGTAAACGCATCTGCGGATTGGGGACCGCAGATGCGAGCTCGCAGAAGCGAGAAAAGAGACCGCAAAAACGGCCAGGGATGCTTTGATTAGAGGCTGCAGATGCGGCCATCCGCGCGCAGAAGCGGTTTGCGCAGGAGCGCACGTTGGGCACAGATGCGGAGAATGGCGCAGGTGCGGGGGTTGTTCTGCACATGCGGTTGGCGCAGAAGAGGCCAAGTTGTCGCAGGTGCGGAAGGCCTGGGCAGAGCATATAAATATGGGACTTCGATATTTTTCACCATTTTCACCACTTTGAGCTCGGATTTTGGAGGATATTTAGAGGGATTTTGAAGTGATTACTGAGGTAAGCTCCTTGTGTCCATTTATCTTTAATAATGATAATTCCCCACTGATTTTACACCTAGTTGGTGAGTATTTGAGGTAAAATTTGGGAGTTTAGGGCTAGAGAATTGGAGAGTGAATTTTGGGGATTTGGACGACCAAATGGTGTCGGATTTTGACGAATTTGGTATGGTTAGGCTCGTGAGTGAATGAGCTTTCAGGTTTTGTGACTTTTGTTGGATTTCGAGACGTGGGCCCGGGGGCCGATTTGAGCCAATTTCGAATTTTGGCTTATAATTTCGTATTTTTCTTATGGAATTGATTCCTTTTGCCTATATTAATTGTATTGTACTGCTTGTGGCTAGATTCGGGGCATTTGGAGACCGATTCGAAAAGCAAAGGCACTTTGGAATAGAGTTTTGCGCGGTTTGAGGTAAGTAACAGTTTTAAATCTGGTTCTGAGGTTATGAAACCCCAGATTATTGTATTATGTAAGTATTTTGGAGGTGACGCACATGCTAGGTGACGGGCGTATGGGCGTGCACCGTGGGAATTGGGACTTGGTCCATTCCGCGAAACTGGAAAGTTGAATAAGCTTGTTATTAGCTATGTGCCCTTTCTGTGCTATAGAAATTTGACAGTGAATCATGCTAGAAATCATGCTTAGGCTATATGTTGGTGTTGTTAAGACCCCAGTAGTCGTGATACTTGTTGAACCTTCCTGCTTATTGTTACTTGTACTCAGTCGTAGTATTACTTGCATATTATACCTCAGTCTCTATTATTCCCTGCTGATACATTATATCATTCTGTTTTGGGCTGATTCCCTTTTATTACTGAGGGCAGTAAGACTAGAGAGGTTGATGACTAAGTGAGGCCGAGGGCCTATTTGTGAGGTATTCATACCATAGCACGTGAGTTTTTCGTGCAGATCTTGATATGATACTATAGCACGTGAGTTGTCCGTGCAGCACGTGAGTTGTCCGTGCAGATCAACATATTGATATTATAGCACGTGAGTTGTCCGTGTGAATTATAGCGCTTGGGCTGTAGGAGCCCATCCGGAGTCTGTACACCCCCAGTGAGCGGAGGTCCCTATTGAGTGTGAGTATTGAGAGTTGAGAGCCGAGTGTTGAGCTATTGAGAGAGCCTGAGAGACTGTTGCCCTGAGAGGTTGCACTTGTTTCATTTGTTGTTTCACTTAGATGATTTATGTTATTGTTCTAAAACTTCTGGGAAATTATTGTATCCGGTTTTACCTGAACTTGGTAATGTGTAACTGACTTGACTTAAATTGCCGGAATTGAAACATGTCTACTTTCATTGCTAAAATTACTTAAATGAACTGTATTTGTATAGCTCGCCACTACCTTTGAGTTCCTTAATTATTATTGTTACTTACTGAGTTGGTTGTACTCACGCTACACCCTGCACTTTGTGTGCAGATCCAAGTGTTTCTGGTCACGAAGGACTTTGATCTCGTGCGTGGTTGAGTATCGGAGATTCACGAGGTAGTTGCTGGCGTTCGCAGTCCTTGTCTCTCCTTCCTTGTTATCTTTTGTTTTCTGTACTGGTACTTTGACACAGACTCTTGTAGACACGATTTCTTAGACTGGTTGTTTAGATGCTCATGACTTGGTAACACCCGATATTTAGGGCTATTTCTCCGCACTGTTTTCTTTTACGAATACTCTGTCATGTAAAAGCTTTTGACTTATCTTTTGTGAAATATTTGATATTTTTGAGAATCGTCTTGCCTAGTACCATTGATAGGCGCCATCACGACAGGTTAGGATTTTGGGTCGTGACAAGTTGGTATCAGAGCCTAGGTTACATAGGTCTCACGAGTCATGAGCAAGTCTAGTAGAGTCTTGCGGATCGGTACAGAGACGTCTGTACTTATCTTCAAGAGGCTACAAGGCTTTTAGGAGCACTTCCCTTCTTGATTTCCTCATCGTGCGATTTGATTCTATTGAGGCTTGTGCCTTTATTTCCTTCCTACTCAATCTTATGCGACGCGAAGCGCTTGTTATCAATTGGGCATCGAGGAGTTGTATTGGTATTGCAAATGTGGTGTAGGATGTTTTTCCCTGTGTGTTCGGGTAGGCTATTATCGTTGCCTTGTAGAAGAATATTTTTTTATTCCAGCTCAGTATCTGTATTTTCTATGATTTTGAGACTGTGCATGGGTTGCTACGATGGCTATGCGTTGTTATCACACAATATTGGTGTAATAGCAAGGTGGTCGTTATGTGTTGAGGCGGTGAATGGCTCGAAGAGAGGATTTCTCAGTGCATGATTAAGGGGTTCAGCAATTAATTCCATCGGAGGAAAGGCAATCAGACTATAGATGTCCAAGTTTGGTTGTTAAAGTTACAAGACTTGGTATTTGCGAGCATAGTGGAATTTTCATTGTGATGCGGTGTCGCCGTCCTTGTTTGAACGCATTATGGTCCGCCGGTGTTACGGTCTTCTTGGATTTCGCCTTCGGGGCAGGGTATTATGAAATGGTGCATGAGGGGCGGTTGCCAGAGATAGTTGTGTGCAGCGGTTTAGAATCGAATGGGTATTTCTAATGTTGATGGCTCAAGAAAGATGATCTTCGAAGAGGCTTAGAGTCGGTAACATTTTATTGTTTCAGGTGTGACAGAGATGCATTTTGATTTGATGCAATAGTTGGGCAACAAAGTATGAAGGAAGACATAACGGGAAGTGTTTTGTGGTTGTTGAAGTACTAGCAGGTCAAGTACGAGAAGTAGAGGTTGAGAAGTTGCTTAAAGGAGATGGTTTAACCGAAGTAAGAGTGACAAATTAGCATATGAATTCTGTGGTAGGGTAGTCGTACGCCTTGAGAAAGTGTAGAACGGTTTGGAATCGTGATAAAATGTGATTTGGCCTACGAACTTTATTTGGAGTGATGGTTACTGTACGAAGAAAGATTGAATATGGTAGAAAGGAGTTTGTTTGAAACGAAGAGGGATGTGAAGATCTGATTATCGTTTCAGGCGCAATATGATTTGAGTTCGGAAGGTATTGTTGAACTTTCAGTTGCTGTCAATAGGGAAAGTGCAGACTTATACAAATAGTGGGCGATCATGAGCTCAGGAGAATTTACTGATTACGTGGTCGTTGCACCCAGTGCAGCATCGTTGGAAGATGTCGGTAAGGAATTCCACAGGTGGGTTATCTCCTGTGAGCAGTTAGCGGTGGCGTGATGTTGATGAAGCTTCTGCGAGGAATATTACTTGCTACCCGGTAAGAGGTCAAGTGTGTGACTGTAGCTAGTGAGTCAAAATGTTCATGAAAAGCTTAACAAAAGACTTCGAGAAGTCTGGCGGGTTAACGGTGCGAGATCATGGTAATTGAAAAGGAGAAATCCTTGTGGGTTCTAAGTTTATATAATTGCAGCTTAAAGCTAAGTGGGGGAGCCTGCTATTGATAATTTGATTTCATGGTTATGTGTTAAATTTTAGTTTTGGTCGGAGTCATATTTGTAGCTCAGTTATGACATGCAGAGATAGAGATCGAGGATAACTCGAGTAAGGAAATTCTTGAATACGGGTTATATGTCACTTTATAGAAATACGAAAATCATGGAATGATTAAATTGTTATTTTAAAGAATGTAGTGCGCACGAAGTATGAATTTGATTGGTGGTGTTAAGGCAGGGTTACTTCTTTGGGGGTTGTTGTGCTAATTGGGCTTGTACCTTTCGACCCGTTTGGGCGGTGCAATTTAGATTTGACAAAGTGCGTGACTCCCGAGAAAATTCTAATGGGTTTGAGAATTATATATAGCAATTGAGAATATTTTCGGACTTGTGTATGGATAAAATCTGAGATTTGCATTTGAAGGTGTCGGGACTAGCGGTAATTTTGTATGACTATGGATTCTACATTTTAGTATAAGAAAGGAAATAGGAATAATTTTAAATTCACATAAGGTATTTTCAAAGTGAGTGTTACGGTTGTGGTTTTTATGGGGTAATTATGATGTTGTTAGACTTTACAGAAATTTTAGTGGCAATATTCTTGGGTTTGGTGACCTGCGTGGCTTGGTCGAGTTAGAGGGATTCAGTTCTGATAGCTTGGTTATGTGCAAATGGATTTCAAAGTGTTGTTAATGGTTTCTACCATGGGGTGAATCAAATATATTCTACCGGTGTAGGGAACTTGTTGTGTATTATGAATTCCTCCTGGAAGGAAGCAAGATGAAGGTTACTGAATGATCGGGTATGTAATTTGCTGGTTATCCAAAGTTGATAATGATATTCTCGTGCTTGTCACATGATGGCATGATAGATATGGTATATGGCGCGAGATTAAGATTTACATGTACAAGGTGGCAGTTCATTCTTGAAAGGAAGATCACGAATTTTGGACAGAATGGTCAATTTTAGATAATTAGATGAATGTTATAACTGCTCGGTAATTCCTGAGAAGGGTGCGCATTTCAAAAGGCGCATTGTGTTTTGACTTACGGATGTTCATTGGTATTGCAGTACTCACCTGGTTGATAGACTGCTGATATTCAAATTATTGCTATATGGCACAGAAGAATTATGAAAGTATTCCTCATGGGAAGATCGTGAATGGAAGATGTGTTAGTCATTCTAGTGCTGGAGTTGGGATCAGTTACGGTGATTCATGTATTTGATGAATTTGGAGACTGAGAGTTCTCCAAAGTATATTGTTTCGGGTTGCTGCCTGTTTGAGGTGAGTATTTTATTTTAACTCAGTGGAGGCACTAGTTGCGTTAATTGTTTGTGATAGCTACGCGCTATAAGTGTGCATATATGTGAGGTTTGAGCCAATGTGCGGGCATCAGGGCAAGTATTCATACTCGAAGAGAATGCTTAGGCTATGATATGCCTATAGTTGACTGTTAAGCATAAAGTTATAACATTTCTCATGTTCGTACCTTTGTTGAGAACTATCTGGGCTACGTTTGAGGTTACAAAGAAGCTAATTCCCCTAAATAAACGGGGTAGTTACTATTTTTGCGTTAACTTGTCGATTTGAAGTGTGATAGCAGACTTTGCACATGATTACGCTATGTCGTGTTATTTATATCAGTCCAGGAGCATGCGAATCTTATTTCATTATCATATACATGTGTACTTGTTTAATTTCTCTTGTATAATATGCTGGGACTGAAGGCCTGTGACCATGCCAGACGATTTATATTATTGGCACGTGAGTTGTCCGTGCCTTGTGTGGGAATTCTATTTCTATGATAATTTATCTGATTTATTTATTTCCTTCCTCTACAATTGTGCATATACGCCTACGGTTATCCTCTTCACGAAATTTGAGGAGTTGGTTGTAACATTGCGGCTGTGGTGGTGCTTGTTTAACTTGCAATACGGTTCTCTTCCTTGAGATATCTCCCATATTTGGGTACACTGATTGCACAGTTTTGGCTTGAGTTATATTGATGTGGCATGTCTATGGGATAGTTGTGTTTAATAATATAAGGTCATTGTACCTAGAATGGGTACTATCAGGTTTGATTACGGTATATTCTGGAGGATAATATTGAAAGTCGGCTTAGAAAGTGATTATGGTTTATGGTTGGGGCTAGAGAGCTCCATGACTTGTTGCTCTAATAAGGGGTCATGAGATTTCTGCACGTTTTTTTTATTATCAGCAGTGTACGAAGATCTTGGAATGAGGTTTGGCTTGATATGGTGTTTAATACTTGTACTTGGTTGGTTTGGAGTAATTACTGTGATCGAGAATGGTGTTGCGAGCATGTGAGTTGTGTAGTATGTAATGTGATTATATCTGGGGTTATGGCTATGGTTTGATA
This sequence comes from Nicotiana tabacum, assembly GCF_000715075.1. Lineage (NCBI taxonomy): Eukaryota > Viridiplantae > Streptophyta > Magnoliopsida > Solanales > Solanaceae > Nicotiana > Nicotiana tabacum. The sequence continues at coordinate 9,158,818 of NC_134096.1, forward strand.
CAACTTGTTCAAACTTATACAGTGTAGATGTGAGATATAGATCTTGGAAAGAATTCTGGGTGTTAGAAATTGGGCTCCAAGTTTTGGGCTAAGGTTAAATTAATAATTTTCAGTTATGTTATGTTATCAAGCCTATATAGAATAGGGTGACAGAGAATCACCCCCAGGTATGTGCATGGTAAGGAGGAACAGTGATTTAAAGGCTTAGGAAGAACTCTTGGCACGTTCGAGGACGAACGTAAGTTTAAGTGGGGGAGATTGTAATGACCCGATCGGTCGTTTTGAGCATTTACACTCCTTTCAACCATTTAAAGCCTTGAATAACTTCCTACGAGGTATTATGACTTGTGTGAATTATCGATTTTGATTTTAAGGTATTTCGGAGTTAGCTTGGAAGAATGAATTTCATGTTGGAAACTTAAGTTGAAATAGTTGTCAGGATGTTGACTTATATGTAAACGACCTCGGATTAGAATTTTGATGGTTTCGTTAGCTCGAATTTTTTTGAAAGTTTGACCGAGGGTTGAATGTTTTGATATCGGAGTCGGATTCCAATTCAAAAAGTTTCAGTAGGTTTGTGGGGTCATTTGTGACTTGTGTGCAAAATTTGAGGTCAATCGGACGTGATTTGATAGGTTTCGGCGTCGTTTGTAGAATTTGGAAATTTCAAAGTTCATTAGGCTTGAATCCGTGTGTAATTCGGGTTTTCGATGTTGTTGGAGGTGATTTGAAGATTCAACTAAGTTTGTATGATATTTTAAGACGTGTTGGTATGTTTAGTTGAGGTTCCGGGGGCCTCGGGTTGATTTCGAGTGATTAACGGTTCAAGATTTGAAGTTGAAGAACTGCCGAAGTTTGAGGGTTGCTGGTGTAATCACATCTGCGGATTGGGGACCGCAAATGCGAGTTCGCAGAAGCGAGAAAATAGAACACAAAAGAGGCCATGGATGCTTTCATCAGAGGCCGCAGATGTGGCTATCCGCGCGCAGAAGTGGTTTGCGCAGGAGCACACGTTGGGCGCAGATGCGGAGAATGGCGCAAGTGCGGAAGGCCTGGGCAGAGCATATAAATACGGGACTTCGAGATTTTTCACCATTTTCACCACTTTGAGCTCGGATTTTGGAGGATTTATAGAGGGATTTTGAAGTGATTACTGAGGTAAGCTCCTTGTGTTCATTTATCGTCAATAATGATAATTCCCCACTGATTTTACACCTAGTTGGTGAGTTTTTGAGGTGAAATTTGAGGGTTTAGGGAAAGAGAATTGGAGAGTAAATTTTGGGGATTTGGATGACCAAATGCTGTCGGATTTTGATAAATTTGGTATGGTTAGACTCATGAGTGAATGTGCTTTCAGGTTTTGTAACTTTTGTCAGATTTCGAGATGTGGGCCTGGGGGCCGGTTTGAGCCAATTTCGGATTTTGGCTTATAATATCGTGTTTTTCTTATGGAATTGATTCCTTTAGCCTATATTAATTGTATTGTACTGCTTGTGGCTAGATTCGGGGCATTTGGAGACCGATTCGAAAAGTAAAGGCACTTTGGAGTAGAGTTTTGCGCGGTTTGAGGTAAGTAACAGTTTTAAATCTGGTCCTGAGGGTATGAAACCCCGGATTATTGTATTATTTGAGTATTTTGGAGGGTACGCACATGCTAGGTGACGAGCGTGTGAGCGTGCACCATGGGAATTGGGACTTGGTCCATTCCGCGAAATTGGAAAGTTGAATAAACTTGTTGTTAGCTATGTGCCCTTTCTGTGCTATAGAAATTTGACAGTGAATCATGCTAGAAATCATGCTTAGGCTATGTGTTGGCGCTGTAAAGACCCAGTAGTCGTGATACATGTTGAACCTTCCTGCTTATTGTTACTTGTACTCAGTCGTAGTATTACTTGCATATTATACCTCAGTCTCTGTTATTCCCTGCTGATACATTATATCATTATGTTTTGGGATGATTCCTCTTTATTACTAAGGACAGTGAGACTAGCGAGGTTGATGACTGAGTGACGCCGAGGGTCTGTTTGTGAGGTATTGATACCATAGCATGTGAGTTTTCCGTGTAGATCTTGATATGATACTATAGCACGTGAGTTGTCTGTGCAGCACGTGAGTTGTCCGTGCAGATCAATATATTGATATTATAGCACGTGAGTTGTCCGTGCAGCACGTGAGTTGTCCGTGCGAATTATAGCGCTTGGGCTGTAGGAGCCCCTCCGGCGTCTGTACACCCACAGTGAGCGCAAGTACCTATTGAGTGTGAGTATTGAGGGTTGAGAGCCGAGTGTTGAGCTATTGAGAGAGCCTGAGGGACTGTTGCCCTGAGAGGTTGCACTTGTTTCATTTGTTGTTGCACTTAGATGATTTATGTCATTGTTCTGAAACTTCAGGAAAAATATTGTATCCGATTTTACCTGAACTTGATAATGTGTAACTGACTTGACTTAAATTGCCGGAATTGAAACATGTCTACTTTCATTGTTGAAATTACTGAAATGAAATATATTTGTATAGCTCGTCACTACCTTTCAGTTCCTTAATTATTATTGTTATTTACTGAGTTGGTTGTACTCACGTTACACCATGTACTTCATGTGCAGATCCAGGTATTTTTTATCACGGAGGACGTTGATCTCGTGCGTGGTTGAGTATCGGAGATTCACGAGGTAGCTGTCGGCGTTCGCAGTCATTGTCTCTCCTTCCTTGTTATCTTTTCTTTTTTGTATTGGTACTTTGACATAGACTCTTATAGACACTATTTCTTAGACTGTTGTTTAGATGCTCATGACTTGGTGACACCCGATGTTTGGGGCTATTTGTCTGCACTGTATTTTGAGTTTAACTTTTTTTTTTTTTTTTACGAAAACTTTGTCATGTAAAAACTTTTGACTTATCTTTTGTGAAGTATTGGAAGTACTTTTGAGAATCGACTTGCCTAGTACCATCGATAGGCGCCATCACGACAAGTTAGGATTTTGGGTCGTGACAGTTCCAAATCTTATAATGTGTTCCAAATGCAGTTAAATTTTCTTTCTTTTTTAGCTTTAAGATACAAATTTAATTTTTAATTTTCATTAGTAAAATTATCTATATTAGAAATTTATTTTGTATTTTTAAAATTTTATTTTAATCATAGAAAAATATTTTCTTTATTGTTTGAACACATTATATCTAAATATTGTAGTAATATTTTGACTATCATTTTATTTATTTACGTAATATTTTCAAAAACAATTATGAAAAAAATATCTCATCTCAAATTCAAATAATTCTATTTTCTAAATTGGACATTTTCAAAAAATTCCGCTATGCTTTCAAACTTAAACTAACTGCACTCAATTTAGATACTAATCATAGAAAAATATTTTCTTAATTGTTAGAACACATTATATATAAATGTTGTAGTAATATTTTCACTGTCATTTTATTTCTTTACATAATTTTTTTTTTCTTTTTTAGTTTTAAGATACAAATTTAATTTTTAATTTTTATTAGTAAAATTACCTATATTTGAAATTTATTTTGTATTTTTTGTTTCATAAATAAGACTTCAATTTCGTGGTATTATCCATAGTTTGAGCATTCTCATCATAATTTTAAGAACTTTCTAATCTCTAATCCAAATAGTCTTTCCCTTTCATTTCTAATAGTAAATTTTTAATAATTTAACATAATTTTGCTATTTTTTAAATCTAATATATAGTTTTATTACGTTTTATGCGGCTTTCCATTAATTTGTAACTTTATTTAATATCATTATCAACTACTATTATTTAATATAATATAGATAAATATATAGTTTTTTAATCATAAAATAAATATTTATTTTGTTTTAATAATATTGCTCAAATTTTTTAAATTATTTATATTTTAATAATATTTTTAAGTATTGTATATTTACTTTATTTTATTTTCTAAACTTTTGATTTATAAATGTCCTCACATTATCTGTAATTTATTTTTATTATTCAATATTTTTAGTTTTTTATTTTATCTATTAGACTTGAGTTATGTGGACTTATCCATATTATGACTTTTCTTATCATAATATAAAAATAATTGTCATCTCAAATTTAAATAAGTTTTACCATTTTTCTCTATGATAAAAAAATTTGAATATTTATTTTTTTCTCTATTTATTCTTTATTTTTGATATTATACTATTCCATACCTAATATTATTACATTGTCATGTGGATTTTTATTAGCTTGTTTGAATTTAATATATATTTCTACCACACTCATTCTAATAAAATATAGATAAAAATTTAAAAAAATTCTCATCTCAAATTCAAATAATCTTTATCATTCTGTTTCTAAATTTGACCGCATTTTCAAAAAATTATGTTATGCTTTCAAAGTTAAACAAGCCGCACTCAATTCAAATATTAATCATAGAAAAATATTATCTTAATTATTTGAACACATTATATCTAAATGTTTTAGTTATATTTACGTATAAAATATTCGTTTGCCCGATTTATCAATATTAATATGACTTTATTATTCTTGTTATTAAAATATTTTTTTACTGATTATTTAATTTTTTTCTTACCTTATGAATAATTTATATACTTTATGTAAGATCTTATTTTGCTGCTTTAATTTACTTAATTTTTTAAGTCAATAAATCTTTAATATTTTAAGTAAATTTTAGTTTTATTTTATATTTTAACTTACTCCAAAGTATAAATAGTCATAGATTATCTCAATTTACGTCTTTCTATATTTTTAAATTTGTTTCTATTATAGTTTTTTAATTAATTTTTTACCTTCATATTTCTAGCTAATATAGAAGAAAATCTATGAATGGATCAATATATAGATATAGATATAGATATAGATATAGATACAAATATAGATATATAGATTAAATTTGTCTAAGATCTATTTAGATTATGTATAAGATTCATTAAACTACTTCCATTAATTATATTTCCATTTATAATTTCTAATTATTAATATTCTCCTAAAATTGCCAAGTGGCTTCATTTTAGCTTGTCACTTGGCTTAACCATAATGCATACTACCCTCCTTTTAATATAATATAGATTTGAAGGTACATAGTTCTAAAGATAGTCTAAGACAATTTGATTGTTCAGTCTTTCAATAAGTAGTCGGAGTTAACATTGATCGAAGCAGCTATTGGAGAGAAGGCACCAGTTAGACCTGCAAGCACCGGATAGTGTGCAACGGCAGTTTTCAATCATACAATGTATACTCTTAGTCTGACTTTTTGCGGTTGTCATGTTAAATGTAGTTAGTTGTATATTACAATGACCATAATGTTTTTTAATAACCGAGGGACCAAAAATATTGTCCCTATGTTATAATTTTTAGTCATATCTAGGTTTTAGAACTATTCTACGATACATCACCCAATTTTCTAGTACATACTACTTCGTAACAAAAGGAGAGGATCATAATACAAAACATTTTCAAAAAAGTTGAGTTTTATGCTCAACTTAGCTAAATAATCTGCAACTTAATTCTATTGTTCTCTAAGTAAATAATATTTACTAAATATGCTTGAGTTTCGAATTTTCTAAGCTCTCAAGAAGGTACATGTAATTTGTTGCGAGTATTTTTCACTTCCTGAATTGATTAATATTTTATCTGAATCTATATTAATCTTAAGGAGTATATAATTGCGGTGTAGTGAAACTTTTGACCTTAATTTAATATATTTAGAGAGCGGTAGTTACCTCATTTGTTAAAACGAATTTTTCTCCTTTTAAAAGTGTCAGTATTATCACATTTAGCCCATATATAAATATAATAGTGTATACGGGTAAAATCGGGGATAGAGAATACTTCGATTTTTTGGTGAAGAAAACAGTAGAAGGGCATGAACGCACGAGACTGAAATCGAGGCCGGGAACCTTTTGTATCGTGACCCAAGATGAAAATGATGTGTTCATCACCGGGAATGATAAAGCGACGCTCCCCGGACCCAAAACTAGTTAACCTCGGGAAACACGGTAAACTGTTACACACGATCGATAAAGGGCCATGATATTCGTACCTGAGCGAATATCACGGTGCGGATCTTGCTCGATCTCGGTTACGGGTCAGTAATTAACGAGAAAGGAAGAATTTTACATTTTTTAGACTTGTACCAGGGATGAAACTCTCCTACTATATGGGGGGAGGAGGTTCTTTTTGAGATACATGGTAACATGAAAATCAAGGCAATAAACAAATTCATTTTCAGCTTTCTAGCTGTTGCAAAAGTTCTTACTTAACCGTTTGTTCTTCATTCGCAATTGGGTTCGAACCAAGGGTCCGATCGAGGGCAAACTACTGGTCAACCTAAGTTCTAGTTAGGACGTAACATTACAACTAGTTTGGTCGTTCATTTTGTCTTTAACTCGTTTATCTAATATTCTTGATTATTTGTGTTGAATCAATCTACGTATCCTTAAAATCGCGTACAAATTTAATTGTTATCCGATTTAAAAGGTAAACAGTTTGGCGCTCACCGTGGGGCTAAAGATAATAGTGATGATTTGATACAAATCTCCATAACACACTCTATTTTACGCTTATTCTTTAAAGTCTTAATTTCAAGTCAACTTAAAAATGTCAAATCCTCAGTCTGCCCACTTGAACGTTGACGCTGAGTCTAGCCATCATGGTGAAAACAATAATCTGGTGCCTAGCAACGAGGTGCCTCCTGCTGATATCAACGGAGTCCCAGTTGCCGATCCGGTCGATGCTAACTCACAGGTGGCCATCAACATCAATTTGCCAACTGATCCCAAAAACAACGTTCACGGAAGACCTCGACCAACAGCTCGACGCCCGAAGGCGAAGGCGATGGGGTATCCCTACGGTTAATTTTCAAAATGTTGCAGGCTCAACAGGCAGCGATTGCACAGCTACAGAATCAAAGCTACCCCCCCCACCCCAAGCAGGGTTGAGCCCGAACAATCCCTGGAAAATATCCAAAGAAACGAATAGATCACCAAGAGACCGGGTGAAGCTGAGCCCGGGGTCAATCCCAAAATAATGGAAATGCTTGAAGCATTAACGAAGTGGGTAGAGTCAGGTGAGAAGAAAATTTAGGCCAATAACAAGAAGGCGGAAACATACAATTCCAGGGTCGATCAAATCTCGGGAGCACCCCCCATATTGAAAGGGCCGGATTCTAAGAAATTTATCTAGAAGTATTTTCCTTCGAGCGCGGCACCGAAGCCGATCCCAAAGAGATTTCGTATGCCCAATATCCTAAAATAAAACGGAAGCACGGATCTGAATGAGCATGTGACCTCCTATACATGCGCAATCAAAGGGAACAACTTGGAAGATGATGAAATCAAGTCGGTGTTACTGAAGAAGTTTGGGGAGACTTTGTCCAAAGGAGAAATGATATGGTATCACAATTTACCCCCAAATTCCATTGACTCGTTTGCTATGCTTACAGATGCTTTCGTGAAGGCCTATGCCGGGGCCATCAAGGTCGAGACTTTAAAGTCAGACCTTTTCAAAGTTAAACAAAGAGACAATGAGATGCTCAAGGAGTTTGTGTCAAGGTTCGAGATGGAACATATGGACCTGCCTCCGATTACAGATGATTGGGCCATTCAGGCATTCACTCAGGGGCTTAACCCCCGAATATCCTTGGCTTCACAACAACTAAAGCAAAATTTGGTAGAGTACCCGTCGGTAACTTGGGTCGACGTCCACAACATGTACCAGTCAAAGATCAGGGTTGAGGACGACCAACTCGGAGCCGCTTCTAGGTTTGTTTATCCCATCAATGCCGATGATAGGTCTAAGAGAGACGTTGATTATGAGCTAAGACCGGTCCAAGATCGGTACCAACCATACAGCGCGGGCCGAAGGGGAAATGGGTTCCGGCATCATCCCACATGGAATGAATAAAAAGGCGATCGAGGTCCTAATAACTGAAGTCTGATGAGCAAAAATGGTTTCGACAGGCCACTAGGGGGTAGGGAAGTACCAACATTATCAGAGTATAACTTCAACATTGATGCTGCCAGCATCGTGTCAGCCATCGAGCGCATCAAGGAAACCAAGTGGCTCCGACCATTGCAGTCCGACCCTACCTAAAGAGATCCTAACTTAATGTGTAAGTATCACGGCACTCATGGTCACATGACCGATGATTACCGACAATTGAGAGAAGAAGTTGCCCGGTTGTTCAATAACATGCACCTTCAAGAATTTCTGAGTGATCGAGCAAAAAATCACTTCAGGAACCGGGACACCAACAAACAGGTCAAACAAGAGGAGCCTCATCACGTCATCAACATGATCATTAAAGGGGTCGATGTACCCCAATGGCCAATGATAAAGCACACTAAAGTATCTATCACAAGGGAAAGATGCACCCGAGATTATGTCCCAAATGAAACTATTTCGATTAGTGATGAGGATGCTGAGGGCATCGTACAACCTCACAATAATGTGCTGGTAATATTCATACTTTTCAATAAATTTCGAGTTAAACGTGTGTTGATTAATCCAGGTAGCTCGGCCAACATCATCAAATCGAAGGTCGTGGAGTAATTGGGGTTACAGGACCAAGCAGTGCCGGTAATCTAAGTGTTGAACGGATTTAACATGGCATGCGAAACCACTAAAGGGGAGATAACCCTACAGGTGAACACCACTAGGACGATCCAAGAAACAAAGTTCTACGTGATCGAAGGGGACATGAGATATAACGCTCTATTCAGAAGGTTGTGGGTCTACAACATGAGGGCGGTACCCTCGACCTTGCACCAAGCGTTGAAATTCCCTACACTAGGAGGAGTCAAGACTGTCTACGGAGTGCAGCCGACCGTAAAGGAGATGTTTGCAGTCGACGAGGTAATCCTGGTGCCCGCAGTTTCAACATCAAGGAACACGGAGCCACCCAGAAAGGAAGAAATTAAATAACAATCACTGATGCCGTTCTCGGTCGAACTGGAGGAACGAGGAGTAGATGAGGAGGATGATTATGGAGTTTCGAGATTGTTCATAGCTCCTGATAATATCGATGCCATCAAATCGACGGTCGAAGAGTTGAAGCAAGTCATATTAATCAAACACCTACTAGATCAAAAGGTATACCTAGGCACGAGATTAACTCTCGAGCTCAGGAAAAAACTCATTAATTTTCTTAAAGCTAACATCGACTATTTCGCTTGGTCCCATCTTGACATGATAGGGATCTCACGGGAGGTAACCACTCATAAGATGAGTTTGGACCCAAAGTTCTATCCGGTTAAGCAGAAGATAGAGGTCAAGCATGCGTTCATCAAGGACGAGGTATCCAAACTTCTTAAAATAGGGTCCATCCGGGAAGTTAAATACCCGGGCTGGTTAGCTAACGTAGTGGTAGTGCCTAAAAAGGGAATAAGCTAAGAATGTGTGTAGATTACAAAGATCTAAATAAGGCATGCCCTAAGGATTCGTCCTCTTTGCCTAACATCGATCGGATGATTGACACAATGGCCAGGCATGAGATCCTTAGCTTTCTCGATGCCTATTCTGGGTACAACCAAATTCGGATGGACCGAACGATCAAGAAAAGACTTCTTTCATCACTAAATTTGGCACCTACCATTATAATGTAATGCCGTTTGGATTAAAGTATTCCGGTGCCACCTATCAATGCCTAATAAACCGGATGTTCGAAGAACAGATAGGAAAATCAATAAAATTTTATATTGACGATATGCTAGTCAACTCCTTGCGAGCAAAGGACCATTTGAAACATTTGCAGGAGACCTTCGACATACTAAAGAAATACAATATAAAACTGAACCTGGAGAAATGCATATTCGGGGTCGGATCGGGAAAATTCCTTGGGTTCATGGTATCCAATCGAGGGATCGAGATCAACCCCGACAAAATGAAAGACATAGATAACATCACCATAGTGGATAACGTCAATGTCATTTAAAGACTGACCGGGCATATAACCGCCCTAGGCCGGTTCATCTCGAGGTCCTCAGACAAAATCCATTGATTCTTCTCACTCTTAAAGAAAAAGAATAATTCCTGGACCCCAAAATTCCAACAAGCTTTGGAAGAACTCAAACGGTACCTGCTGAGTTTGCCCCTACTGCACACTCCGAAGGCAGACGATCAGTTGTACCTCTACTTGGCAGTTTACGAGGTGGCGGTAAGTGGAGTCTTAGTCTGGGAGGAAGAAGGTAAACAATTTCCTATTTACTATGTTAGTAGAATAATAGGCGAGGTCGATCAAGGTATCCTCACCTGGAAAAATGGCGCTCACTTTTCTAAGCGCCTCCAGTAAGCTAAAGTCGTACTTTCAATGTCATCTCATATGTGTCATTACCTCTTACCCACTAAGGAACATCATGCACAAACCTGAGCTCTCGGGCTGGTTGTCCAAGTGGGCCGTCAAAATTAGCGGGTACGATATCAAGTATCGACCCCGAACTGCCATAAAATCTCAGTTGTGTTGTTAGTCACCGCGACTAGCTGCTTGTTTTTAGCTTCAAAGATCTTTACCTTCTCAACTAGGTTGACGTGTTCCCGCTTCAGGGTCGAGGCCTCCTTCTGAGCTTTTTCCAGCTCGACCTGGAGAATCGGGTGGTCTTTAAGGGCCCATCCTGTTGGTCACTAAGAGCCATGTACATGTCCTTCTTTCGGAACTTCTCTTTGAGCTCGAACTCGAGTTGGCTAATCTCTAAGTCATACCGGAGGAAGCTTTCATGATGAAGCACTGAAGCCTAAAAAACAATGAAGTTAGTAGAAGACATCAAAGACTAGAGAAAGATTCACAAAGAGGTACAAAAAGGTTAACGCCTTACCCGGTTTAGTGCCTGCTGTGCATCATTGAAGAGACTTCACATGCCCGCCTTGTTCATCTGTGCCTGGTCCTCCTCGGTCACCATGCATCGAAGGTAGTTGGTTACTTCAATTGGAGCAGACAGGACCCGGGCATCCTCTGAGGCTGGGAGAACAACCGTTCTCTTACGCTCGGTGCGAGAAATTGCTTTACCAATCTCGGGCTCGAACTCGGCCCGCCAGCTCCCGAGGGCATGTCATTCTTCGGGATCTCCAAGTGACCCAGACCAGAAAAATCCTCCAATGTGGTCATGTCCATGCCATCAAAAAAGGAGTTGAAGGGATCATCTGAACAATGTACTCCCTCACTTGACTTTTCTTGGCCCCCTTGGACCTCTTCGAGCATGGAATCAATATAGAAGGGCGTCTCCATGATGTCGATGACACCGGTCGCCTTCTTTAGAACAGGAGCGGCTTCCTGGGAGGTCGCAACCTCCGTCTCCCCCTCAGGTGCCCGAGTTAGAAGGGGATCAACCTCATGTTCCTTTTTCTCGGTCATAGCCTGCTCCCCCTCATTAAGGGTCGACCCATGAGTGACAAGGAGGTCGTCTTCTTCAGACTCATACCTGAGCCAGTAGAGAGAGTCAAGGTTCGGTACCCTAGACTTTGTGCTCTTCTTGGGATTTTGGACCCGAGTAGCCACCCTCTTCTTCCTCTTCACCTCGGGGTTCAGACAACCCGAGGAATTTCTCATTTTCTTCTTCTCCTCCATCGCGGCAGCCTCGGTATGAACCAAAATGGAGGGCTCAGAAAGCGAGGACAGATCCTCGTCCTCGTCCAGCAGTTTAAGCTCGGTGGTCTTAGGCAGACCTATAAGAAGAGAGAAAAGATTAGCACTGTGTAAGTTAAGAGCGTGGTTGTAACTATTCAAGGAAGAACCTCACCATGAGAACGAGCCTCCCATTTTCCCTTCGAAAGTTTATGCCATGCGCGCTCGGAATACGACATCTGCTTACAGATCCCCTAGATCCATTCCTTGAACCGGGGGACTGTAGCAGGAACTTGGGCAACAACTGCATGACCACAAACACAGGCAACGAGAGAAAGAATAAAAAGGAATAAATACCCAAGAAAGACAATACTTTTGGGATGCATTCCACTCCTCGGGGAATAGCAGAAACCTGGGGGGAATCAGGTCTTCGGTTTTCACCCGAACGAACCTCCCCTGCCAGCCTCGGTCTCAATCCTCGCCAATGCTAGAGAAAGGAGCCTTGCTTCCTCGACGAACGAGCTTGATCAGTCAACCTCTAAAGATTCAGGTATTGTATAGGCGGAGTGGATGGTTGAGGGTGAACCGATGAGATTCGTTGTTGTTAACAAAAATGTCGTAAGAGGATCACGATCCTCCAGAAGGATAGGTGGATTTTCCCAAGGCACACCTCGTACCTTTTGTAGAAAACAAGAACTATGGAGTCCACCGAGGCGAACGTGAAGGGGTAAGTGTAGACACTCAGATACCCCTTCACATGAGTGGTAATATCGCCGTCATACACGGGAACAACCATGTCTTTACCCTCCCATTTACAGTCCGCTCGGACTACGAGTAGGGTTTATTTGATGACAGACCATATGTATTTCTATCCTCACTCACCTCGATATTACTGGCTAGAGGCCTTCTCGACCTTGAAGTCGTCCTCGATAGAGCAGCCCCCAGGTATAAAGCTCTTCATGGGGGGCTCCTGAGCCACCTCAGAAATGGCCACCTTGGCATATGCGGCCGGGTGGGAAGATGAAGGGGCAGCCTGCTGAGGGAATGACTTGGAAGTTTTTGCCATTATAATCTGGAAAATATAGGTCTGAAGAAAAATATGAAGATTTGAAGATGGTATGAAGATTTGAAGGTCTAGGGTGAAGGATCAAAGCAGATGTATGAAGATGAAGATGAAAATATGAAGGCTTAATGAACAATGTATGAAGGTATGGCGAAGTTAAAAGCTGTTAGAATGATCGAAGGTAAAGTCTAGAATCGGAAAGTGGAAGAAGTGAAAGGAGTTGAGGCTTTTATAGGGGCAAAGGCAATCAATGCGCGACATTACACATTCGAAGACAGCCAGTCGATGACTGTGACGTGTCCGAAGTCAGAACGACGCAACTGATGAGACATTTTGATTTACCCATCATCTCAGTTATAACGTACAAAGGAAGAAATTGGGGTTCATCTATTAATTCCCATTATTTCGGCAAACCTACTCTCCAAATAATGAGGGGACTATCTGTATAAGGGTAAAATCGGGGATAGAGCATACCCCAATTTTCCTGTGAAGAAAATAGAAGAAAGACATGAATGCACGAGATTGAAATCTAGGCCGGGAACCTTTCGTATCGATACCCACGACAGAAATGATGTGTTCATCACCGGGCATGATAAAGCGACGCTCCCCGGACCCAGAACGAGTTCTAAAACCTCGAGTAACATGGTAAACGGTTACACAAGATGGATAAAGGGCCGTGATATTTGAACCTGAGCGGATATCACAGCGCAGATCTCGCTCGATATCGGTTATAGATCAGTATTTAACGAGAAAGGGAGATTTTTTTACCTTTTTTAGACTTGTACTAGGGATGAAACTCTCCTACCATAAAGATCCATCCGGTTGTTTTAGAGAGTATTAGCCCTGAACCCCTAATATTTTATCCCTCTATCTTATTTTGTGGTTACATGACTCATCGGTAGTTTTGGTTTTCGATTTCGGAGTGAAATGGGACACATAGTCCCTAAATTAGGAGTTTAAGTTTTAGGAATTGTCTGTAGTTTGAATTGTGTGAAGACAACTTCGGAATGGAGTGTCAATAGTTCCAATAGCTCCGTAGGGTGATTTTGGTCTTAGGAGCGTGTCTGGATGTCGATTTGGAGGTCCGTAGATCAATTTAGCGTCAATTGACGAAAGTTGGAAATTGAATGATTTTTGGAAGGTTTGATCGGGAGTGGACCTTTTGATATCGGGGTCGGATTCTAATTCCGAAAGTTGGAGTAGGTCCGTAATGTCAATTATGACTTGTGTGAAAAGTTTTAGGTCAATCAGAATTGATTTGATAGGTTTCGGCATCGGATGTAGAAGTTTGAAGTTCTAAAGTTCATTAGGCTTGAATCGATGTGCAATTCATATTTTTAGCATTGTTTGATGTGATTTAAAGGCTCGACTAAGTTCGTATGATATTTTAGGACTTGTTGGTATGTTTTTGTTGAGGTCCCGGGGGCCTCAGGTTGATTTCGGATGGTTAACGGATCAAAAATGGGACTTAGTGCATTGCTGAAGCTGGGACTCTTCTGGTGTGATCTCACCTGCGAGGTTGGTCGTAGGTGCGATGCCACAGGTGCAGCTGGGATTGCGTAGATACAGAGCTGGGGCTGGCCTGGGGTGGATGCAGGTGCGAAGGGAAATCCGCGTCTGCGAGTCCGTTGGTGCTAGAAGGGCTCCGCAGATGCGGAGTAGTGAGGCGAAGGTTGATTCCGCAGAAGCGGATCAGGGCCGCAGAAGCACGTCCGTAGAAGCGCGTCCGCAGAAGCGGAACCTGGAGCATAGGTGTGGGCCCTGAGGGGACTTAAGTGATTCTGCAGAAGCGGAGGAATTTACCGCAAAAGCAGTTCCGCAGGTGCGGTGAATTGACCGCAGCTGCGAAAAGCCTAGGCAGATTATATTAAATCGAGGGTTTGCCATTTTCTGCATATTTTGAGATATAAAGCTCAGATTGAGGCGAAATTTCGAGGTTTTTTCAGAGGAAACATTTGGTTAAGGATTCTTGACTTGTTTTTGATTAATTTTCACTAAGATATCATTTATTTTTCCTTTAATTAAGGATTTGGGTTGTGAAATTTGTGAAAAAGGTGGAAAACCTCTTAGGCCGAATTTTGAGGTTTTGATCGAGAATTTTGTATCGGATTTGAGTAATTTTGGTATAGGTGAACTTGATATCGAATAGGTGTTCGTATTTTGTGACTTTTACCTGATTCTGAGACGTGGGTCCGGGTCAACTTTTTCAGGCAATTTTCGATTCTTTGCTAAAGTCATAGACTTATTATTTAAATTAGTTTCTTGTTTTTGTATTCATGGTATGTAATTGCTTTTGGCTAGATTTGGACCGTTCGGATTTAGAAAGTCGAGAGAAAGGCATTCTTATCGATTGATTGAGCGAGATCTGAGGTAAGTAACTTGTCTAACCTTGTAGGGGGAGGGGGGAACCCCTTAGGATTTGGTACTGCTGTAACAATTTGTGATATGTGAGCGCCGTGTATGCAAGGTGACGAGTGCATACATAGGCTAAATGTGGAAATTCTGGTTCTTGCTGAGTAGTCTTCTTTTAAATTCCTTAACTGAGTTGCCTTAGCATGTGTAGTTATCATGTTTGGCCTAGTATAACATGTCTACGTGTCTTAACTCTTACTTGCAATCATGCTTAGTTGAATTACCTGCTTTCTTGATTTTGTATTCGGTCTTTAACTATAGGATTCCTTGCAGTAAATTCGTTGTTCCATAAGTTATGAGTTGTGTATTTACTTTTGGGACTACGAGGTGGTACCTCGGGAGCTCCCCGTTGCATATTTACTTTTGGGACTACGAGGCGGTACCTCGGGAGCTCCCCGTTGCATATTTACTTTTGGGACTACGAGGCGGTACCTCGGGAGCTCCCCCGTTGTGTATTTATATTTGGGACTACGAGGCGGTACCTCGGGAGTGCCCATGTTATTTACCTCTATTTGCTGTGTTGTTACCTTTCTGTAATTTCTCATTGCTAAATTCTTAGTCGTTTTATTATATTATTATATCTTCCGCCTTGTTTCCTTTTATTCCAGTAGGGCCCCAACCTGACCTCGTCACTACTCTACCAAGGTTAGGCTTGACACTTATTGGGTAGCATTGTGGTGTACTCGTACTACTCTTCTTGTAACGACCCAACCGGTCATTTTGACTTTTAGAACCATGTTCCCCTAAATAAAACTCCCCGAATGTGCTTTTAATGATTTATGACTTGCGAGGATGGTTGGTTCGGAATTTGGAAGTGTTCGGGTTGGAATTGGAACACTTGGTTCCTTAAGTTGGTTTTAAAAGGCCAAGTTTGACTTCGGTCAACATTTTGAGAAAAGACCCCGAAAATGGAATTTGACGGTTCCAATAGGTTCGTATGATGATTTCGGACTTGGGCGTATGTTCGAATCGGGTTTTGGATAACCCGGGAGAGTTTTGGCGCTTAATAGTGAAAATCAACTATTTGAAGGTTTAAAGTTCTTTAAATTTGGATTGGAGTAGGTTTTTGAGTAATTGAAGTCCGTTTGGAATTCTGAGTTTGGGAATAGTTCCGTATAGTGATTTAAGACTTGCACGCAAAAATTTGTGTCATTCCGAGTAGATTAAGTATGTTTTGGCGCATTGGAAGTAAATTGAAGAACTTGAAGTTCTTAAGTTTGAATCAATTTGGTTTGGGGTATGATTCATAGATTTGATGTCGTTTTACATGTTCCGTGAGTTCGAGCGAGTCTATTTTATGATTTCAAACTTGTTGGTATGTTCGGGTGGGGTCCCTGGGCCCCCGAGTGTCAATCGGACGAGGCTCTGACCAATTTGGAAGTTGGGAGCCAAAACTGAAGCTCCGAGCTACTGTCAGAATCGCACCTGCGCTTGGCCAGCCGCAGGTGCGACATTCGCAGGTGCGGCAGAAGCTCGCAGGAGCGACACTCGCAGATGCAAGATTTATTCGCAGAAGCGAAAAGGGAAGGGAAGGCCTGCCATCGCAGGTGAGAGAAGAAGAGCGCATATGCGGAGCTAGGCAGTCAAGTTAAGCTCTCACCGGCGAGGCTTTTTCGCAGGTGCGAAAGCCACATGTGCGGTACACCTTCCGCAGGTGCGAAACCCATGCTTGGCAGAATGTGTTATAATTGGGGCTCAGACATTTTGAGCCCATTTTTCCTCCATTTTCCGGGCGATTTCAGAGCTTTTGAGATGGGGAATTCAACTAGAAATTTGAAGGTAAGTTAATTCCATACCCCTTGAGTTAAATACATAGATTATGGGTAGATTATAACTACTAAATCTTAAAAATCAAAGGTTTAGATGAAAAACTTAGATTTTTATAAAAATGAGATTTTAACCACGAAAATAGTTATGGAATTGGGTAGAAATTATATATTTGAGTTCTTGAGATTATGGGTAACATTTCATGTGAAAATTTCCAGAATCCGGGCAGGTGGGCCAGGGGTGAATTTTAGAAATTTTATCGTTTTGGTTAGGGTAATTTATTTAATAGCCTAAATTCGAATTATTGAACATATATTTATAATTTGTATAATATTTGGATAGCTTCGAATTTTTTGGCATCGAATTGAGAAATTTACGCGACGGGTAATCGGAAAGTGGACTTTGAGACAAGGTAAGTCTCTTGTCTAATCTTGTGAGGGGAAAATTACCCCATATGTAATTAAATTAATAAATATTGCTAATTATGGGGGCTACGTACGCACAAGGTGACGAGAGTCTGTGCGTTGTGAATTGTTAGGTAAAAATATTAAAAGATGAAAATCCCATATGCTTAAATTTTCTGTTTAAATTAATTAATTGTTAAAAATAATTGTTCATCATCTCGAATTGATCTTTTAATGAATATACTCTCCTTCCGGAGGTACATAAGAAAATGTCCTCCTTTCTTGTGGAGCGAGCCAAATGCCTCTGCAGGATAGATGCATCTATGGATCGTGCCGTACGTCCCTCGGCAGTGTACACGACACTCTGGATCGGGCCGTACGACCTCGGCAGAAATTGTGCCTAATAATAATAATTACACGATACTTTGATAGTTTATTGTAGCTTGTGAAGCTAATTGATAAATTGGAAATTATTGGAATTTAAAGAATTAATTATCTCTGCTTGTTAAGGAAATTATTGCTATTCTTGTAAATGAGGCTAATTGATAAATTGGAAATTTATTGGAATTGAAGAAGTTTAATTATTTCTGCTGGTTAAAAAAAATTATTGTAAATTCGACAAATCATGTCGATCTAGATATTGCTATTTTTATTTTATTTATTATTATTGACTCTTAGTGAGTGTCAAAGCCGGCCATCTCGTCTCTACCTCTTCGAGATTAGGCTTGATACTTAGTGGATACACGTTATTTTTCGTACTCATGCTGCACTTGCTGCACATTTTATTGTGCAGGTACATATACGTCTAGCGGCCTTGTGGGCGTAGAGATGTGGTTAAAATTGTGGGGACATAGGTAAGCTGCATTCTGTTTTACGATCTGCAGCCAACAGAGTCTCTTTCAGAGTTATTATATTTTTCCTATCTAATTTGTATTACGGACATATGCTGTATTTTTTTTAACTTCCTAGTAAATGCTTATGCACTTATAACACCGGGGTTTGGGAATGGTTATGAATTGTTTAGAAATTTAGTTGCTAAAATTATTTATCATTTACTCTATGAGTTCTATCTTTATTATTTCATTGAAGAAATTTTAATTTCAAAATTACTAAAATGGGTAATTAAGCTAAGTATGTATTGTTGGCTTGCCTGACAGTGGTGTCTGGTGCCATCACGACCTTTAAAGGATTTTTGGGTCGTGACAACATGGTATCAGACCACTAGGTTCACTTAGGTCTCACGAGTCATGAGCAAGTCTAGTAGAGTCTTGCGGATCGGTACAAAGACATATGTACTTATGTTCGAGAGGCTACAGGGCTGTAAGAAATACTTCCCTTTTTGATTCCTCATCGTGCGACTCGATTCCTTTGAGGCTTATGCCCTCATTTCCTTCATATTCAATCTTATGCGACGTAAAGCGTTTTCAAAAAGACTTAAAACCCATTTTCAATTCGTTTTGGTGTCACTGAAATTAATGAAAAGGTTCAGCAAGAAGGTTTCCTCCAAGATGATACTTGATAGTAACGTAAGTTACTTAAGTTCATACGAAACTTCTTAGAAAAATTAGCAACGAGATTTTGCAATTCTATAGGAGTATGGTGTAACCTTTTCCAAGAATATCATACGGATTGTTTCCTACTCCAGGTATGTTAAGGCTAAGCCCTTCCTTCATTTTGGCATGATCTCGTAATTACATGTATTTGATAACGAGGAATAAAGAGAAGTTCATACTCCCGAATTTATATACATTATCCTAGTCTCATAAATTACAGTATTCTCCTTATCAGGACTTCATATTTAATTGAGTATTGTCTTCTTTCAGTCAAGAAAGCAGAGAGACTATATATACAGTATTACAGTATTTTCATTACCATCGAGCTATAATCGATGGGCATGCCCCTATTGGGCAACCTCTGATCAGATGGTAAGTTTTATACCGAGCCTACTGTGGCCGAGCGCCTATGAGCGAGCCCAATTGGTCGAGATATAGAGCCTAGTATGGCCGAACACCTATGAGCGAGCCTACTACGGCAGATCAGTTATATATATACCGAGTCTTATAAGGCCGGACAACTATTTTACTTACTATATTGAGAGAGTTGAGTCAGTATTAGCAGGTAAGCATATCTTCAGATTATCATTGGCTTCCAGTTGCTTTCAGTTATTATATTATCAGTTCAGTTTCAGCTTTCAGTATAGTGCCATATATACTCGGTACATTATTTCGTACTGACGTCCCTTTTCTAGGGGCGCTGCATTTCATATTTGCAGGTTCAGACAGACAGACGGGTAGACCTCCTTATTAGGTGTTGCCCAAGTTTAGCTTGATCGGTAAGCTCCATACCCTTCGGAGTATATATATATATATATATGTATATATATATATATATGCTATGAGTAGGTCAGAGCCTTATTCCGATCACAGTATATCCATCAGTAGAGGCTTGTAGACATATCCTGTCAGTTAATGTAGTATGTTGGGCTTGTAGGCCTTTTATGTACATTTTGTTGGATTGTCAGTTGTAGTAGTTATGACGGCCTTGTCAGCCCAGCTTTATATTGACATTTAGTCAGCAATTGTCTTGCAATGTGGCCCCATGGCCAAAGTATGGCATTATATGTTCAGAGTCCCTTAGTCGCAAGTTGGTACGCAAGGATAGGTGAGGCACCGAGTGCCGGTCTCGCCCCCAGGTTCATGGCGTGACAAAAGTGGTATCAGAGCAGTTCTGTCCTAAGGAGTCTACAAGCCGTGTCTAGTAGAGTCTTGTTTATGGGTGTGTCGTGCACCACACTTATAAGCAGGAGGCTACAGGGCATTTAGGACTGTCACTCTTTCTTCTTACTCTAGATCGTGTTGTAGAGCTCAGTTGTAAGAACTCAATTTCCTAAACTTTATCTTATTCGTAATATAACGATGCCCACATCTAGAAAGACGGTTGGTAAGAGATATAGTTGTGGAAGAGTTGAGTAAGAGGAACTCAATTTTTGCATCATGCTTATGATGGATAAATATGAGCTATTCAGCAGATCATGTGTATACTAAGACGTGTAAGCCTCTTGATAAGGAACCTTAAGGCAAGAATATTTATCCACCTTTATGGTGAAATACAATGAGAGATTCAGAAGATAAATACAAGTTTCAAGAAGTAATGGAAGCAAGATGAAGAAGGGTACGAGGTACCCAGTTAATAAAGATTATCATTATTTACCATTCAGGACGGGAGATATAAGTATTTTGAGTTACCTTTAACGGTAGCAGAGGTATGTACAAATGGCCACGCCTATCTCATTTATATCCTATGGAAGTTAACAAAAGCAGTATAAGAGAAGGACGAATATAAGGATTTGGCTCGGGTTAGAGTGACCCAAAATGGGGGATGGAATGTTTGCATTAGTTGACATTTCCGAAGGATAGTGCAAATATGCTAATAGATCTTCTTGTGAGGCACCCAGATGGTGCACTCTAAAATAGTACGACTAGATATGAGTACCATAAAGGTAGGCACTGGAAGCCTTGAAAGAGATAAATATTACCTTAGTGTGGCTCCCATTCCTGGTAGCAAGAGAATGTTAAGCAATTCGAGGAGCCAATGGATGGAGCAAGAGGGGCCAAAAGCAAAAAAATGTTTTGTTCGAGTTTTTAGAATAAAGTGATAGACAGAAATGTTAGAAGGAAAATAAGAAGAGAGTTAATGGAGCAGTATGAGTAAAATGTGGTACATGGATGACAACGGTAGATCAAATAATGATAGTATTACAGAGTCTATAGTCAAGTGAAGGGAAAAGCGAGAGGCAACCCTACAAGCACAAGGGCGTAGAGATAAGTAACTATGGGTAATTATAGGTGATGAAGAACATTAAAAATTCCGTCAGGCATACGATGTGATAAGCCCGTAGCCTTGCAAGAATCAGAGGGTCCTCCCTAAGTACTACAATGAAAGACTAGCGGAGGAAATAAGGAAGAACGCTTTAACCTAAACATAGTAACTCGAAGAAGAAATGGTCATGTAACAACAGTCTCACAACAACATTGTATGCACTCCATTAGCAGGTGGCACCTATCGTGGCTAATGAACGGGAAGAAAAAAATATATATATATATATCAAAATCAAAAGGTGATATTCAAGATCATATAGGTTGTATGGAATTCCAATATGTGTGGGCACTAAAATAAGCTAAGTATGCACGCAACAAGGAGGCAGAACGACCAGGAAAAGCAATTGCTTGCATTTAAAGAAAGTTGAGAAGGAATGAAAGGAATTATTCGATCAATGATCCAGAGATAATTACATAATGAATGTACCTAAGATTTCGGAGTATTATCCATGCGGCATATATGTTGACAATCATACAGCCGTAGAAGATTCCGGTATAGGTTAAAAGAAAGAATTGAGCCTAGGTCATAGACAAAAGATTGAATTATTATAAGATTGTATCATGGATATTCCATAGCGTCCATGAAGGGCTAAAGTAATAACTAAATTCCATGAGCCACAGATCAAAGATAGCTTAAGCCTACATAAAGGCTAATCAGAAGGAAGAGGAAACTAAAGAGTTACATCAACTAAGTAAATTAGGAGTCTGCTTATTGGACCTAGAAAGTTACAGACATCATGACTGAGAACATTGTAGAATCACTCTTAATATCAGAGGTACAAGAGAGAAAGTAAAACAACCATATTCTGCAACGGCCCTACGATAAAGCCAGTTGGTAAAGTACCAGCCTCATAAGAAGTCAGTACGAAGCTCCCACCGGATTGTGTATGCACCAGAGGTGCAAGTATTATAACAGAGTCTCAAGTTGTGGATGTGAATTATACCTATGTGGAAGGGAGGTTATGAAAGATATAGAAGATGTGAGGTGAGATTTTAAGGTAAGTAAGGTAAAGGTGGACAACATACAAGATGCTCAAAAGCAGAAGGTTGTGAATAGTTCATACTTCAGATAAAAGGCTAGAAGTGCTGGGATTCAATATTCAGGAGTGATAGCAACATCATCAGTAGCATATCCTCCAGCCTATGGTTTCTAGGTATCGAGAGGTCTAGTTAAGAGAGTAAAAAGAGAGTTTGAGACAATGTGATGTTTCGCTTGAAGTTCCAAAATAACATAAGGAAATCTATAGTGCAAGCAAGTTGAAGAAAAGTTGCGAGTAGTATAAATGACTATGTGTAGGTCGCAAGCTAAATTATGATAAAGCGACAAGGTTTTAGGAAAACAGGAGTAAGTATGATAAAGGGCGAGTGAGAAGGTGATGAGAATGGATAGGTCCTCAAGATTAGGCCCATGAAAACAAGAAAGCTGATGGTTTGTCTAAGTTATTGAAAGCTCAGTATTGCCTGAATGAACTCAAAGGAGTCTAAGACTAGTAGCATTTAGAGGAAATGGAATACTACCCTGGTAGTAGAATGAAGGTGTAATTGTGATAGATGAAGGATGACGTTTGGGACTTCGATTGAGAAATGATTTCATGAATTGTACAGGATTAAAATACCCACGTAAGGTAAATCATATAGGGATGCTATGAAATATGATTATGGAAGTATAGTGTCATATCGCCCCTAGGTGGATCAAGAAAATCACTTAAAATGTTCCACGATGAGACGTGAGCCCTAGCGGCAGAGTTACATAAGAGATCAAGTTATCAGTGATAGATGATAGATCAACATTAAGGTGAATCAACAATGGTTGGACAACAGTCACAAAGTATGAGGTGAGATTAGGCCGTCATTCTTAAGATGGACTGTAATGAAGAAGCATTAAAGGACATAGATTTATAGGATAAGTAACGAGAGTAACCTGGAGTTTGGTAGCAGACCTCAGTAATGATGAATCAAAGTAAGAGTTATGGCAGTAAAGTCATACGGATGGATAAACGGATCTATGAAATAAGGTATAACAATATTTGTAAGTTTGACAAAGCACCGAGCGAAGAACTTCAGTATACCTATGGATGCCCAGAGGGACATCTTGTCAAGCTCTGTATAAGTTTACAAAGTGAGGCCTAGAGATTGGCCAAAAGCTGGAGGGAAAAGGAGAGAAGAGTCGCATAAGAGCACTTACAAGGTCAAAGTCGTACAGGCTGCGTGATAGAAGGTAACAACAGTTACGAGATTGGATGAATTACGACCATAAGTCATGGTGTGAGAAAGAGGCCTAAAGGGGGGAATGCCCTGGCATTTGGAATTATTCACAGAACAGTTGCCTAGATGGCAAGGAGAGTACTAAAGTATTCGGAAGGCATAAGTTATGAAAATGATAAGTGCATCGGTCAACATTCGAGGACGAATATTCCAAAGGGGGGAATGATGTTACACCCCATGTTTTCGTACGTGAAAGTACGCCATAAGTAAATTGATGTAAGCTCGGGAATGAGATTATTTTGAGATTACAAGTATTATGCTATTTCAAACAAGTGATAAGTAAATTCATGAAGGTGAGAGGGTAAGCAAATCGAAGAAAATGAGTTTCGTCGAAATTTGTCATTTTGGGATAAAATACGGCCCGGGCTAAAATACCCGGTATTTATAGACTAGTACCATACAAGGTACCACATGGACATGATATTAAGGTGTAGAAAGTGTATTAAAAATAAGTAGAATTTTAAGTGATTTGAGATAATTCTTAATTATGTAGGTAATTGGTTAATTATCGGGTAGCGGGATATTACCTAGTTAATTAATTGATTATATGATAAGATTAAAATTATCCCACCCCACCCCACCCCCCACGTGGAAGAAAGGCCTTGTACATATTTATGACTCTTACAATGGAATGGAAAGGTGGCAACCTAAATTGGCAAGACACTTCATTTCTAGGAATTGGGATACAAAACAACATTTCATTCCAAAAAGACTTAAAACCCAATTTCAATTTGTTTTGGTGTCTCTGAAATTAATGAAAAGGTTCAGCAAGAAGGTTTCCTCCAAGATGATACTTGATAGTAACGTAAGTTACTTAAGTTCATACGAAACTTCTTAGAAAAATTAGCAACGAGATTTTGCGATTCTATAGGAGTATGGTGCAACCTTTTCCAAGAATATCATACGGATTTTTTCCTACTCCAGGTATGTTAAGGCTAAGCCCTTCCTTCATTTTGGCATGATCTCTTAATTACATGTATTTGATAACGAGGCATAAAGAGAAGTTCATACTCCCAAATTTATATACATTATCCTAGTCTCATAAATTAAAGTATTCTCCTTATCAGGACTTCATATTTAATGGAGTATTGTCTTCTTTCAGTCAAGAAAGCAGAGAGCCTATATATACAATATTACAATATTTTCATTACCATCGAGCTATAATCGATGGGCAGGCCTGTATTGGGCAAACCCTGATCAGATGGTAAGTTATATATTGAGCCTACTGTGGCCGAGCGCCTATGAGCGAGCCCAGTTGGCCAAGATACAGAGCCTAGTATGGTCGAGCGTCTATGAGCGAGCCTACTAAGGCAGAGCAGTTATATAGTACGGCAGAGCAGTTATATATATACCGAGCCTTATAAAGCCGGACAACTATTTTACTTACTATATTGAGAGAGTTGAGTCAGTATTAGCAGATAAGCATATCTTCAGATTATCATTGACTTCCAGTTGCTTTTAGTTATTATATTATTAGTTCAGTTTTAGCTTTTAGTATAGTGCCTTACATACTCGGTACATTATTTCGTACTGACGTCCCTTTTCTGGGGGCGCTACATTTCATGCATGCAGGTTCAGACAGACAGACGGGTAGACCTCCTTATTAGGTGTTGCCTAAGTTCAGTTTGATCGGTAAGCTCCATACCCTTCGGAGTTGCCAGTTCTAGAGCTTTACGTACATCTTTGCCGGGTCTAGAGCTTTATGTACATCTTGTGTATATATGTTATGAGTAGGTCGGAGCCTTGTTCCGATCATAGTATATCCATCAGTAGAGGCTTGTAGACATATCCTGTCAGTTAATGCAGTATGTTGGGCTTGTAGGCCTTTTATGTACATTTTGTTGTATTGTCAGTTGTAGTAGTTATGACGGCCTTGTCGGCCCAGATTTTTATTTATATTTAGTATATATTCGCAATTGTCTTGCAATGTGGCCCATGGCCAAAGTATGACATTATATGTTCAGAGTCCCTTAGTCGCAAGTTGGTACGCGAGGATAGGTGAGGAACCGAGTGCCGGTCTCACCCCCAGGTTCGGGGCTTCAACTCGCCTTCACGGCGGTGTGTTAGGAATTGGTGTAGGGGAAGTAGTTGTTAGAGATCATGGTGTGCAGTGGTTCAGGATCGAAGCGGTGTTCCTAGTATTGATGGCTCGAGAAGGATAATCCTCAGAAAGGTTTAAAGTTGGTAACAATCTATTGGTTCAAGTGCTACAGAGATGGATTTTTAGTTAAGGCAATAACTGGGAAGCGAAGGATGAGGAAGGACATGTTGAAGGTGTCTTGTGGTGGTTAGGTTCCGAGAAGGCCAAGTGTAAGAAAACAGAAGTCGAGTAGTTGCTTAAAGGAGAGGGTTTGACCAAAGTGGGAGAGTGGCAAGGTAGCATATGGATTACGTTGTAGGATAATTACACGTCTTGAGGAAAGTTTGGAGTGATTTGGGATTTAGGATGGACAGTGACTAGGTCTACGGACTTAAGTTGTAATATTAGCTGCTCTATTGAGGAAGATTGGATACAACAGGAGGGAGTTTCTTAATATAAAGAAGGATGCAACATGACTTTGGGTTAGAATGTATCGTTGCACCTTTAGTTGATATCAACGGGGAGTGAAAGGACTTGTATAGCTGGTAAACGAGCACGGGCTCAAGATGGTTTGTTGGTTTAGTGGTATTAGTACTCGGTGCAGCATTGTTAGAGGATGTCAGCATGGAATTTCCACAGGTGGGATATCTCCTGTGAGCAGGTTAGCGGTCGCGTGGTGATGACGAAGCTTCTGCGAAGAATTTTACTGGCTACCCGGTAAGAGATTTAATATGTAAATGTGGCTAGTGGTTCAGAGTGTTTATTAAAGGTTAATAGAAGGATTTCGAGAAAATTTGACTAGTTGCGTGTGCAGGATCATGTCAACGATGAAGAAAAAATCTCGGTGGATTCCAGAATTTGGTAATTGTAGCTTCAAGATAAGTGAGAGAGCCCCACCAGCTATGATTGGATTGCATAGTGTCAACTTGTACGGTTTCTGATTATCAGTGTATTGGTGGGTCATCACGACTAAGGAAAGAAAACATCAGTGGTATTTGAGCAAAGGATTTGGGGAATGTGTGTCATATTTGACCTTATCGATTCATATTCAGGTTTTGGGAAGACTCAGAATCTATGCTTCGTGTTGATGTGATGTACAAGGAAGGCGATTCGGCCGGGTGCTTCTTCGAGAGAGTGTTCAACTGCTAGCAGAGCCTTGAAGTTTAATCATATTTGGGGACATGTCGGAATGGGTGACTCTCAACAATGGTCCTAGTGGATTCAACAGTTAAAGTGTGGTGCCTAAGGATCTCGAGTCCGTAGTATGGTTGAGTGTAGAACTTTTACAGTAGATTATGAAACGGGACTTGGAGTACTCTGCATTATCTTCAGGTTGTGGTGTAGCATTAGAGAAATGGAAGAAAAATAACTTCAGATTCATAAAAGAAGTATCAGAATGGGTGTACCAGTTGAAGATGTAAAAGTGCGCACAAGAAGGGGTATGAGATGATTCGTGGGTTTTGAGACAACGTGGTCTCGTGAAATAAGGTCACTCGGGATGAGTGCAGATGTAGGATTCATGATGTAATGAATGGAGCTATTATTATTTCTAAAGCAAGTTAAGAATAAATTGGAAAAAGATGGGTCGGCTAACAAATGGTCGAATTGGCATGATGGTGGCAATGATCAGTTTCTTCAGCGCATTGAGTTATGCATGTGAATTGTGGCGGTTCGTGCGAGGCTTGACGACCATTGTAGTTGATTTTATTTGGAGGAGTTCAAGTATTATTGCATGTTTTCTGTAGATGGATCTCGGGAGAGTTACAGTGGTTTAGA
Source organism: Nicotiana tabacum (assembly GCF_000715075.1). NCBI lineage: Eukaryota > Viridiplantae > Streptophyta > Magnoliopsida > Solanales > Solanaceae > Nicotiana > Nicotiana tabacum. The sequence continues at coordinate 9,186,001 of NC_134096.1, forward strand.
CCACTACTTGAGGTTGGTATTGTTTTGCAGATATGAGAATCCAGTCGCGTATTTCAATGGTTCTCCTGAAATGAGTAAGCAAAATGGTTGTTATTTGATAAAATGTTTGATCTATTAGTGGGTCGAGAGTTATGATGGAATTTTTGTACTCTCGCGTATTGGCATGCTAGGTGCAGTGAACGACATAAGAATTTGAAATTTGAGGATCGAGGTTGCGGTTCGATTTTGACAAGAATGTCACAAGCTCGGACGAGCGGGAAAGGATTTAGAGGCTTAAAGCAAGCCGGTGTTATCTTCAGTGTCACATGAGATCAGTGTTATGTGTAAGAGGCTTTGTGTATTGATTTGCGGATCCTTGATTCTCCTTACAACATTAGTATGGCTGGTGGTATGGATATGCAGACTTGTTATCTGTTGCGGAAGGTCATGGGAGCGTATCCCACAGAAAGATTATGTAAGAGTGGCATGTAGTCACTTGATTGAGTGAAGATTGAAACCAAGTATGAAGATTGTGGCGATATCGCTAATTCGAGAATTTATGCTTGGAGGGCGCTTGGTTCATTTGGTTGTGGACTACGGAAGTTTGTTCAGGTTATGATGGTTGTTCTTGCGTGTTATGGGAAAAAGGGTCATTATGGATCCTTGAAGGGTTATTATCCTAGTATGGTGTGATCAGAATTGGCTTGAGGTCTATGGATGGATTTAAATATGAATATGGGCTCTATATCAGGTTGGATGTGTTCATTCAGCATAGCGCTCCTTATGGAGGAGTATTCATACGTTGGATGTCGTTTAATCGTTGTCTATTTCATGTAATACTATATTTGTGTCGTGTGAGTTGTGAAACGGCTTGATAAATTTCTTATGTGTTGAGGTTCCGCATAGCGATTTTGTTATGTGAGCAGGATGGCTCTCGAGATTCAGATCATATATCGCACCTTAGTTATGCTTGAGTTTTGTAGCGTATGGCGCTGTCGGTCCTTCCAGAGATGGTATTATGCACTTAGCGTGCTTGTGTCCGATATTCAGACATTTTGTAGTAATGAGCATTTTAGCTCGGTAAGTATTTCCTTATAGATTCTTTTTGTGAGGATCGGGTGGCACACCGCCATGGGTATGTTGTTTGGATCGGGTTGCACGCCTCAACAATGTGATGTTGAGTACAGTCCCCTATGTTCTATTTGGTGTGTTTTGTGTCCCATTTTCTGAGGAATGTTCATGACACCTTTACAGTTGTCTAATTAGTCACGTGTGTTGAGTAATCCTTTCCAGAGTTTGTTTTCCTTATGTATCGCAATCAAGTCCGTAGCTTATTAGCTCATTGTGACGTCATATAAGGCTTTTTTTTATCGTGTCTGAGGTGGCTTATTGCCTGGGCAGCTTATACTGGGTGAGATGAGATTATTGAATCTGGGATCAGTGCGATCGGATTATATGAAGTATAATAAAGAGCAAATACCATTATTTGGTCCATAATGAGGCAACGGTTCTTGTCAGAAGGAGAAACTCTATAATTTGTTGATTCGACAGCTGGTTATGAATTTCTACATATTTCTTCCATCATGGAAGCATTTCAAGAGTTGGAACAGGAATTATATGTGTCATGAGGTGTGTTGTGAACATCAGATTCGTGGAATTTCGGCTATTGTTATCGGAGGATGTTATTATGGTCATGTGAATGGTGCGGTGCATGGTCTAAATTCAACAAAGGTATGCAATCTAGTATTAGGGCGTCGTGTAGTGATTGATACGGTGTTCGTAGGTTGGAAACATGCATGGTGGAGTATTCTGGATGTTAGAATTGGGCTCCAAGGCTTAATTGCCTAAATAAGGGGGATAATCATCAAACTTTCTCGAGCTAATGTGCTCAATTGGGTGTGGTAGCATGGATAGGTGCTCGAAGTGTAAAACAATGATTTTTAAAAACTCTGGAACAGTCCTTGGCACAATCGAGGACGAACATATATTTAAGTGGGAAAGAATGTAACGACCCAACCGGTCGTGTCAACTTTTAGAATCCCGTTCCTCTAAATACAATTCCCCGAATGTGCTTTTAATGATTTATGACTTGCGGGGATGTTTGTTTCGGGATTTGGAAGTGTTCGGGTTAGAATCGGAACACTTGGTTCCCTAAGTTGGTTTTAAAAGGCCAAGTTTGACTTCGGTCAATATTTTGAGAAAACAACCCCGAAATCAGGATTTGACGGTTCCAATAGGTTCGTATGATGATTTCGGAATTGGGCGTATGTTCGAATCGGGTTTTGGATAACCCGGGAGCGTTTTGGCGCTTAATAGCGAAAATCGACTATTTGAAGGTTTAAAGTTCTTTAAATTTGGTTTGTAGTAGGTTTTTGAGTCATTGGAGTCCGTTTGGAATTCTGAGTTTGGGAATAGTTCCGTATAGTGATTTAAGACTTGCACGCAAAATTTCGTGTCATTCCGAGTAGCTTAAGTATGTTTCGGCGCATTGGAAGTAAATTGAAGAACTTGAAGTTCTTAAGTTTGAATCAATTTGGTTTAGGGTATAATTTATAGATTTGATGTTGTTTTACATGTTCTGTGAGTTCGAGTGAGTCCGTTTAATGATTTCAAACTTGTTGGTATGTTCGGGCGGGGTCCCGGGGGCCCCAAGTGTCAATCGGACGAGGCTCAGACCAAGTTGCAAGTTGGGAGCCAAAACTGAAGCTCCCAGCTACTGTCAAAATCGCGCCTGCACTTGGCCAGCCGCAGGTGTGGCAGAAGCTTGTAGGAGCGACACTCGCAGATGCGAGATTTATTCGTCGAAGCTAAAAGGGAAGTGAAGGCCTTCCATCACAGGTGTGAAATCTTGGGCGCACCTGTGAACGCGCAGGTGCGAGAAGAAGAGCACAGATGCGGAGCTGGGTAGTCAAGTTAAGCTCACACCTGCGAGGCTTTTCCGCAGGTGCGAAAGCCGCAGGTGCGGTACACCTTCCGCATGAGCGAAACCCCTGCTTGGCAGAATGTATTAAAATTGGGGTTCAGACATTTTGAGCCCATTTTTCCTCCATTTCCGGGTGATTTCAGAGCTTTTGAGAGGGGGATTTCAACTAGCAATTTGAAGGTAAGTTAATTCCACACCCAAGTTAAATACATAGATTATAGGTAGATTATAACTAGTAAATCTTAGAAATCAAAGGTTTATATGAAAAACCTAAATTTTTATAAAAATGAGATTTTAACCACGAAAATGGTTATGGAATTGGGTAGAAATTATATATTTGAGTTCTTGAGATTATGGGTAACGTTTTCATCCCAAATTTCCAGAATCCGGGCACGTGGGTCCGGGATGAATTTTAGAAATTTTATCGTTTTGGTTAAGATAATTTATTTAATAGCCTAAATTCAAATTATTGAACATGTATTAATTATTTGTATAATATTTGGATAGCTTCGAATTTTTCGGCATCGAATTGAGAAATTTACGCGACGTGGCAATCGGAAAATGGACTTTGAGACAAGGTAAGTCTCTTGTCTAATCTTGTGAGGGGGAAATTACCCCATATGTAATTAAATTAATTATTGTTGCTAATTGTGGGGGCTACGTACGCACGAGGTGACGAGAGTCCATGCGTAGCTATTATAAATGCTAAAGTTTGGGTAGTTTAGGACTCAAAGCATGAATTACTTGTGAAAATTGTATTCTTTGTTTAATTAATATTATTTGATATATATATATATTGTGAATTGGTAGGTAAAAATATTAAAAGATGAAAATCCCATATTTTTAAATTTTTTGTTTAAATTAATTAATTGTTAAAAGAAATTGTCCATCCTCTCGAATTGATCTTTTAATGAATATACTCTCCTTCCCGAGGTACATAAGAAAATGTCCTCCTTTCTTGTGGAGCGGGCCGAACGCCTCGGCAGGATAGATGCATCTATGGATCGTGCCGCACGTCCCTCGATAGTGTACATGATACTCTGGATCGGGTCGTACGACCTCGACAGAAATCGTGCCTAATAATAATAATTACATGATACTTTGATAGTTTATTGCAGCTTGTGAAGCAAATTGATAAATTGGAAATTATTGAAATTTAAAGAATTAATTATCTCTGTTTGTTAAGAAAATTATTGTTATTCCTGTAAATGAGGCTAATTGATAAATTAGAAATTTATTGGAATTGAAGAAGTTTAATTATTTCTGCTGGTTAAAAAAAATCATTGTAAATTCGATAAATCATGTCGATCTAGATATTGCTATTTTTATTTTATTTATTATTATTGACTCTTAGTGAGTGTCAAAGTCGGCCATCTCGTCTCTGCTTCTTCGAGATTAGGCTTGATACTTACTGGGTACATGCTATTTTTCATACTCATGCTGCACTTGCTGCACATTTTATTGTGCAGGTACATATATGTCTAGCGGCCTTGTGGGCGCAGAGGTGTGGTTAAAATTGTGGGGACATAGGTGAACTGCATTTTGTATTACGATCCGCAACCAACAGAGTCTCTTTCAGAGTTATTATATTTTTCCTGTCTAATTTGTATTCGGGACAGATACTATATTTTATTTTAACTCCTTAGTCAATGCTCATGCACTTGTGACACCGGATTTTGGGAATGGTTATGAATTATTTAGAAATTTAGTTGCTAAAAATATTTATCATTTACTCTATGAGTTTTATCTTTATTATTTCATTGAACAAATTTTGATTTCAAAAATACTAAAATGGGTAATTAAGCTAAGTATGTATTGTTGGCTTGCGTGACAGCGGTGTCCGGCGTCATCACGACCTTTAATGGATTTTTGGGTCGTGACACTTCTATACGTCTTTTTGTGCAGATCCAGGTTCTTCCTACCAGGCCAACTACTAGTGAGATAGCATGTACGTGGAGACTTCAAGGTACATCTTCCAGCGTCCGCAGACCTCGGAGTCCCATTATATCCTTATTATGTTGTTTTTCCTTATTCTCGTTAGACTCTGATGTATAGAGACATTTAGTATTTTTCTCTTAGAAGCTTGTGACTTATTTCTACCGAGTTTTAGTAGCTATAGTTATTTTAGTCGCAGTTCTTATTTATATTTCACATGTTGAGGTTTGAGTTCAGTTTATATTCAGTTATTCCGTAAATTGTTAAGCTTACCTAGTCTTAGAGGTTAGGTTCCATCACGACATCCTACGGAGGAAAATTGGGGTCATGACAAGTTGGTATCATAGCACTAGGTTCATAGGTGTTATGAGTCACAAGTAGGTTTAGTAGAGTCTCGCGGATCAGTACGAAAAAATTTGTACTTATCTTCGGGAGGCTATGGAACTATTAGGAAATGCTTCATTTATTTGATTCCTTATTGTGCGAGATTATGACTTCGGATTCTAAATTTCTGTCTTTCTATTCTCTCACAGATTGTGAGGACCCATACAACTGGATCAGATGACCAGACATCGTGTCCCCTACTAGAGCCGCGAGAGGCCGAGGCCAGGGTAAAGGTTGAGGACGTCCACGTGATTCAGCCAGAGCACCCGCACGAGCTGCTACAGAGGAGCCACCAGTAGCTCCAGTTGGAGGGCAGGCACCGGAGACGCCTGTTACTGCACAGCCCTCCAGGAGAATCTAGCCCAGTGTCTGAGCATGTTCAGCACCTTGTCTTAGGCAGGATTGATACCACTTGCTCCTGCCACATCTCAGGCCAGGGGAGGAGCACAAACTCCCGCCGCCCGTACCCCAGAGCAATGGGTCCAGGTCGACCAGGTTCCTGAGGTCATACCGATGCAGCCGGTAGCTCCAGTCAGCCCGAGGTTAGGGCAGCAGTTTCTGAGGGGGAGCAGCTCAGGCTTGAGAGGTACAATAAGTACTACCCTCCTACTTTTAGTGGCTTGGAGTCAGAGGATGCCCAGGGTTTTCTTGAGGAGTGCCACCATATCCTCCATATTATGGGTGTTGCAGAGTCTAGTGGGGTTTCCTTCACTACGTTCCAGCTTAGAGGAGCGGCCTATCAGTGGTGGCGTGCATACGAGTTAGGTAGTTCGGCTGAGGCAGCTTCACTCACTTGGACTCAGTTCTCGGACATGTTCTTGAGGGAGTATGTTCCCCAGAGTCTCAGAGATACATAGCGTGCAGAGTTTGAGCAGTTGCGCTAGGGTTATATGACCGTGTCAGAGTATGCAGTCTGATTCAGTGATTTGGCTAGGCATGCACCATCCTTGGTTACTACTATTCGGGAGCGGGTTCATCGATTTATTGAGGGGCTCAACCCCAATATCAGATTTAGTATGCCCCGAGAGTTGGTGATGGACATCGCATACCAGCAGGTGGTGGGGATCGCCAGGAGATTGAAGTGTGTATTGACGCGGGAGAGGGAGGAGAGAGAGGCCAAGAGGTCTTGAGAGTCTGACACATATAGTGGTACTCATGCCCCAGCTGCAGCTTGTCAAGGCAGGGGCTATGTGGGTCGCCCTATTCATTCAGCACTTCCAGCCTCCAACGGTGCTCAGGCCACTCCTAGGCCCCAGGATCCCTATTATGCACCGCCAGTGTCTAGTGCACCTTATGTATGGGGTGCTTTCAGCGGTCAGTCTAGCTGATCAGGCCTGAGCTAGCCGCAACAGCCACGTCCTCCGAGAGCTTGTTTTGAGTATGGTGACACTCGCCATATAGTGAGGGATTGCCCCAGACTTAGGCGGGGTGCACCTCCATAAATTTCTCAGGCATCGCGTGCTCCACCAGGTGCTTAGGCTATAGTTACAACACTAGCTACCACCCCCACCTGCACAACCAGTTAGAGGTAGAGGTCGGACAGGTAGAGGTCGCCCTAGAGGGGGAAGCCAAGCTAGATATTATGCCCTTCTTGCTAGGCCGGAGGTAGTTGCATCTAATTCTGTCGTCACAGGTATTGTTCCGGTCTATCATAGGGATGCATCAGTCTTATTTGATCCAGGCTCCACTTATTCCTATGTGTCATCTTATTTTGCTCCGTATTTGGGTGTATACCATGATTCTCTGAGTTCACCTGTCTATGTGTCTACACACGTAGATAATTCTATTGTTGTTGACCGTGTGTATCAGTCGTGTTTGATTGTTCTTAGTGGTTTTGAGACTAGAGCCAATTTATTATTGCTTAGTATGGTGGCTTTCGATGTTATTTTGGGCATGGACTGGTTGTTTCCCTATCACGCTACGGTGACGTTGGATATGCCAGGTCTACTACGGCTAGAGTGGAAAGGTACCTTAGATCATGTTTCTAGAAGGTTTGTCTCATTTCTTAAGGTTCAGCGAATGGTTGTGAAGGGGTGTCATGCGTATCTGGAATATGTGAGGGATGTTAGTGCTGATACTCCTACCGTCGAGTCAGTACCAGTAGTGAGGGACTATTTAGATTTATTCCCAGCGAATCTTCCGAGCATGCCGCCCGATAGGGATATTGACTTTGGCATTGATTTATTACAGAGCACTCAGCCCATTTCTATTCCACTTTATCGTATGGCCCCAGCAGAGTTGAAAAAATTAAAGGAACAATTGCAAGATTTGCTCGATAAGGGCTTCATTCAGCCCAGTATGTTGCCTTGGGTGCCCTTGTCTTGTTTGTAAAGGAGAATGATGGTTCTATGTGAATGTGTATTGATCATCGCCAGTTGAACAAGGTTACAGTGAAGAACTGGTATCCATTTCCACGTATTAATGACCTATATTATCAGCATCAAGGTGCCAGAGAGTTCTCTAAGATCGACTTGCGTTTAGGCTATCATCAGTTGAAAATTCGGGAGACAGATATCCCGAAGATTGCTTTCAGGACTCGGTATGGTCATTACGAATTCCTTGTGATATATTTTGGGCTGACTAACGCCCCAGTAGCATTTATGCACTTGATGAACAATGTATTTCAACCCTATCTTGACTCTTTCGTCATTGTTTTATTGACGACATTCTGGAGTACTCCCGGAGTCGGGAGGTTCATGAGCAGCGTCTGAGGACTGTGCTTCAGACCTTGAGAGAAAAGAATTTATATGCAAAATTTTTGAAGTGTGAATTCTGGCTAGATTAAGTGGAATTCTTAGGTCATATAGTATCGATCGAGGGGATCAAGGTGGATCCGAAGAAGATTGAGGCAGTGCAGAGTTGGCCCAAACCATCCTCAGCTACGGAGATCCAGAGTTTTCTTGGCTTTGTGGGGTATTACCATCGATTTGTAGACAGTTTCTCATCTATAGTAGCACCTATGACCAGATTGACCCAGAAGGGTGCTCCTTTCAGGTTGACCGAGGAGTGTGAGGAGAGCTTTCAAAAGCTCAAGACTGCTTTGACTACAAACCCAGTGTTGGTGTTGCCTACTGGTTTGGGGTCTTATACAGTGTATTGTGATGCGTCGCACATTGGTCTCAGCATGGTGTTGATGTAAGATAGTAGGGTGATTGCCTACGCATCTAGAACGCTAAAGGTGCATGAGAAAAACTATCCTGTACACGAGCTCGAGTTAGCAGCTATTGTTTATCCCATGAAGATCTGGCGAAACTATTTGTATGGTGTCCCTTGTGAAGTTTTCACCGATCACCGGAATCTACAACATCTGTTTAAATAGAAGGATCTTAACTTATTACAGCGGAGATGGTTGGAGTTGCTTTAGGATTATGACATCACCATCCTCTATCATCCCGGGAAGGCCAACGTGGTGGCTGATGTCTTGATTTGCAAGGTGGAGAGTTTGGGAAGTTTAGCATATCTACCAGTAGGAGAGAGGCCCTTAGCCTTGGATGTTCAGGCCTTGGCCAACCAGTTTGTCAGATTGGATATTTCCGAGCCGAGCAGAGTTTGGGCTTGTGTGGTTTCTCAGTCTTCTCTTTACGATCTTATCAGAGAGTGTCAGGATGATGACTTGTCCTTAAGGAAACGGTTCAGCACGGTGATGCCAAGGAGGTCACTATTGGAGATGATGGTGTATTACGGATGCAGGGCAGGCTATGCGTGCCTAAGGTTGATGGTTTGCATAAGTTGATTCTCCAGGAGACTCACAGTTCGCAGTACTCCATTGATCCAGGTGCCGCGAAGATGTATCAGGATTTGAAGCAGCACTATTGGTAGAGGCGGATGAAGAAGGACATAGTGGAATATGTAGCTCGGTGCTTAAATTGTCAGCAGGTGAAGCATGAGCATCAACGACCGGGTGGATTGCTTCAGAAGTTAGAGATACCAGAGTAGAAATGGGAGCGGATCACTATAGATTTCTTTGTTGGGCTCCCACAGACTCAGAGGAAGTTCGATGCAGTTTAGGTGATTACGTATTAGATTGACCAAGTCAGCTCATTTCATTCCTGTGGTTACTACTTACTCTTCGGAGTAGCTGGCTCAGGTTTACATTAGCGATATTGTCAGACTTCATGGCATACCGGTATTTATCATCTCTGACCGGGGTACACAGTTTACATTGCAGTTCTGGAGAGCCATACAACGTGAGTTGGGTACTCGGGTGGAGTTGAGTATAGAATTTCACCCTCAGACAGACGGACAGTCCGAGCACATTATTCAGATATTGGAGGATATGTTTAGTATGTGTGTGATGGATTTTAGGGATGCTTGGGATCATTTCTTGCCACTCGAGGAGTTTGCCTAAAACAACTATTATCAGGCAAGCATTCAGATGGACCCATATGAGGCTTTGTATGGTAGACGGTGTCAGTCTCCAGTGGGTTTGTTCGAGCCGGGCGAGGCTTGGTTATTGGGTACAAACTTGGTTCAGGATGCTTTGGAAAATGTTAAATTGATTAAGGATTGACTTCATACAGCCCAGTATAGGCATAAGAGTTATGCGGATCGGAAAGTTCGCGACGTTGCATTCTTGGTTTGGGAGCGGGTCTTGCTCCGGATTTCGCCCATGAAGGGTGTTATGAGGTTCGCAAGGAAGGGCAAGTTGAGCCCTATGTATATCGGGCCTTTTGAGATTCTTGAGAATGTTGGAGAGGTGGCTTACAGACTTGCACTACCACCTAGTCTCTCTACAGTTCATCCAGTGTTCCATGTTTCCATGCTCCGGAAGTATCACGGCGATGCGTCTCATATGTTAGACTTCATCTCAGTCTAGTTGGACAAGCATCTATCTTATAATGAGGATCCGGTGGCCATTTTGGATAGACAGGTTCAAAAGTTGAGGTCAAAGAACATTGCTTCAGTGAAGGTTCAGTAGAGGGGTTATCCGGTCGAGGAGGCGACTTGGGAGACCGAGCATGATATGCGCAACTGTTATCTTCATCTTTTCACCACTTCAGGTATGTCTCTATACTCGTTCGAGGACGAATGTTTCCTTTAAGAGGGGGAGGATGTAACGACCCAACTGGTCGCTTTGAGAGTATTAGCCTCGAACCCCTAATTTTTGCTCCCTCTATCTCATTTTGTGGTTATGTGACTCGCCGAGAGATTTGTTTTTTTGGTTTCGAAGTGAAATGGGACACATAGTCCCATAATTGGGAGTTTAAGTTCTTGGAATTGACCGTAGTTTGAATTGTATGAAGACGACTCTGGAATGGAGTGTCGACGATTCCAATAGCTCCGTAGGGTGATTTTGGTCGTAGGATCATGTTCAGATGTTGATTTGGAGGTCCGTAGGTCATTTTAGCGTCAATTGACAAAAATTGAAAATTTAATGATTTTTAGAAGGTTTGACCGAGAGTGAAGTTTTTGATATCTGAGTCGGATTCTGATTCCAGAAGTTGGAGTATATCCGTAATGTCAATTATGACTTGTGTGCAAAATTTGAGGTCAATCGGACTTTATTTGATAGGTTTCAGCATCAGATGTAGAAGTTTGAAGTTCTAAAGTTTATTAGGCTTGAATCGATGTGTAATTCGTATTTTTAGCATCGTTTAATGTTATTTAAAGGACAAACTAAGTTCGTATGATATTTTAGGACTTGTTGATATGTTTGGTTGAGGTCCCAGGGGCCGCATGTTGATTTCATATGGTTAACGGATCAAAAATGGGACTTAGTGCATTGCTGAAGCTGGGACTCTTCTGGTGTGATCGCACCTGCGAGGGGTTGGCTGTAGGTGCGGCTGGGATTGCGCAGATGCGGAGTTGGGGCTGGCCTAGGGTGGACGCAGGTGCGAAGGAAAATACGCATCTGCGAGCCCGCACGTTCGAGAAGGGCTCCGCATATGCGAAGTAGTGAGGCAAAGGTTGTTTCCGCAGAAGCATATCAGGGCCGCAGAGGCGCGTCCGCAGGTGCAGAACCTAGAGCATAGTTGCGGGCCCTGGGGGACTTAAGTGATTCCGTAGAAGCAGAGGATTTTACTGCAAAAGCGGTTCCGCAGGTGCGGTAAATTGGCCGCAGGTGCGAAAAGCCTGGGCAGATTATATTAAATTGAGGGTTAGCCATTTTCTGCATATTTTGAGATATAGAGCTCGGATTGAGGCGAAATTTCAAGGGTTTTTCAGAGGAAACATTTGGGTAAGGATTATTGACTTGTTTTTGATTAATTCTCACTAAGATATCATTTATTCTTCCTTTAATTAAGGATTTGGGTTGTGAAATTTGTGGAAAAGGTGGAAAAATCCTTAAGCCGAATTTTGAGGTTTTGATAGAGAATTTTGTATCGTATTTGAGTAATTTTGGTATGGGTGAACTCGATATCGAATGGGTTTTCGTATTTTATGACTTTTACCCGATTCCGAGACGTGGGCTCGGGTCGACTTTTTGGGGCAATTTTCGATTCTTTGCTAAAGTCGTAGATTTATTATTTAAATTAATTTCTTGTAGTTGTATTCATGGTATGTAATTACTTTTGGCTAGATTTGGGCCGTTCGGAGTCAGAAAGTCGAGAGAAAGGCATTCTTATCGATTGATTGAGCGAGATTTGGGATAACTGACTTGTCTAACCTTGTGGGGGGAGGGGGGTCCCCTTAGGATTTGGTACTGTTGTAATAATTTGTGATATGTGAGCGCCGTGTATGCGGGGTGACGAGTACGTACATGGGCTAAATGTGAAAATTTCGGTTCTGGCTGAGTAGTCTTCTTTTAAATTCCTTGACTAAGTTGCCTTAGCATGTGTAGTTATCATGTTTATCCTAGTATCACATGTCTACGTGTCTTAACTCTTACTTGCAATTTGTGCAACATGCTTAGTTGAATTACCTGCTTCCTTGATTTTGTATTTAGTCTTTGACCGTAGGATTCCTTGCAGTAAATTCGTTGTTCCATAAGTTATAAGTTGTGTATTTACTTTTGGGACTATGAGGCGATACCTCGGGAGCTCCCCGTTGCATATTTACTTTTGGGACTACGAGGCGGTACCTCGGGAGCTCCCCGTTGCATATTTACTTTTGGGACTACGAGGCGGTACCTCGGGAGCTCCCCATTGCATATTTACTTTTGGGATTACGAGGCGGTACCTCGGGAGCTCCCCCATTGTGTATTTACATTTCGAACTGCGAGGCGGTACCTCGGGATTGCCCATGTTGTTTACCTCTATTTGTTGTGTTGTTACCTTTCTGTAATTCCTCATTGTCAAATTCTCAGTCGTTTCATAATATTATTATATCTTTCGCCTTGTTTCCTTTTATTCCAGTAGGGCCCCGACCTGACCTCGTCACTACTCTACCGAGGTTAGGCTTGGCACTTATTGGGTACCGTTGTGGTGTACTCATGCTACTCTTTTGCACATATTTTTGTGCAGATTCAGGATCTTCCTACCAGGCCAGCTACCAGTGAGATAGCCTGTACGTGGAGACTTCAAGGTACATATATCAGCGTCCGCAGACCTCGGAGTACCCCTCTATCCTTATTATGTTGTTTTTTCTTTTTCTCTTTAGACTCTGATGTATAGAGATATTTATTATTTTCTCTTAGAAGCTTGTAACTTATTTCTACCAGATTTTGGGAGCTGTAATTATTTGAGTTGCAGTTCTTATTTATATTTCACGTGTTGAGGTTTGAGTTCAGCTTATATTTAGTTATTTCACAAATTGTTAGGCTTAGCTAGTCTTAGAGATTAGGTGTCATGACGACATCCTACGGAGGAAAATTGGGGTCGTGATACCTACTATATAAAGGGGAGATTTTTTCTTTTGAGACACATGGTAACACGAAAATCAAGGCAATAAACAAATTCATTTTATGCTTTCTAGCTGTTACAAAAGTTCTTACTTAACTGTTTGTTCTTCATTCCCAATTAAGTTCAAACCAAGGGTCCGATCGAAGGCAAAACTACTGTTCAACCTAAGTTCGAGTTAGGCCGTAGCATTACAACTGGTTTGATCGTTCATTTTATCTTTAACTTGTTTATCTAATATTCTTGATTATTTGTGTTGAATCAATCCACGTATCCTTAAGATAATTTAATTGTTATCCGATTTAATGGGTAAACAAACAGTAACCCATTAAACTCGTTCAAACTTGGATGGATTGAACGAGAATAAAGTATTTTTTGGGGGCTTACCCAAATGTATATTTTTTCTATAAGCAATGATACGATATAATAAAACAAACAAGTTATTTGTAAGAAGTTGGAAATTGGAATAAGGTGCATCATTGCACTTGTTACGCTGGCAGATATCACAATACTTAATTCACTTAAAATCTCATTCTTGTTTTATTCCATAATAATAAAATACGGAAAATACTTACTTGGACTCAATCTATACACTAAAGTAATGAGTCCGTGACATATATCTTTTATATAATATTTATCGCTTAATTATAATTAACAACATATATTTTTACCTTAATTTGTTACTTGACAATGATAAATAATCATCGAAAGAAGATTGAGAAACATAAAAGTTAAGTAAATAAATTAATATGTATTATTTGTCCTGGTTCGGTTAGGAAAAGATAATTTCGTCCGGGGCCACTCCTATATGGTATAAATATACCAAAAATACGTTTGTGAGGGGAATTTTGACCTTGGAAGCTTTTGGAGAGCATTGGAGGCTACAAGACTCGGGATTTCATCATCTTTCCATCAATTCAATACGAGAGTTTAGATTGTAACGTTAGATTGATGCTTTCTTATTCTTTAATTATATTTGTGATGACTTCTTCCATGATTATGGAGTAGTTTACCTTATGGTTTGATGGATTTGGTGTGTTGATAAATATTTGTGGATTTTAACTCTAGTTCTTGCTTGAATTCGTTTATAGAGTTTTGAATTGTTGTAACTTTATTCATCAGTTTATTTAATTGAAAGAGGAATATCTTTGCATTATTTTGTTTGATTTAATTTATTGATTCTCATAAGTAATCATAAGAGCTTGTTGAATTGTTGATTAAATCAAGTTAGGAGAATATTCGAGAGACGTTTTCCTAAGGACCAATCCATTAACACATGCTTGCATACTTCACAGTGCTTATATTAGTTTATTTCGTAGAGTTAAGAGGAGTCTTGACTACACATTTGGACTAATCATCGGGTGAATTTGTGAGAATCATTAGAATATTAGAGTGAATTAAACTAGAGTTAAATACCAAATAGCTATCTTGCACCTATCCAGTCAAACCCGTATTCCTCACATTTATAAGAAACCACTCTGCGAATCTCTAATTCCTTGTTGTCTATTATCAATTGCTTTATTTTAGTAGTTAAACATAGTTCATAATCATTACAAATCAAGTTTTAATCATCCTGAATAGCGTTAAGCTAGAAATTACTTGAGCATTGTTTAAATCTAATCCATGTGGAGACGATAATTAAACTATATTATCTTTGACTAGCGAATATCAATTTCGTATTGTGTTCTGCGCTCGTCAATAGCCCCCGGCTCAACAACATAGAGTACATCAACAATAACAACAATAGCATGAGAGTACGGCACAGGAGATCAATACAAAAACTTCAGAACACAAAGAAACGGAAGAACGAGCTCACAAAGAAAGACGCAACAGGGAATAGTGGCCTCAACAAGAATGGCTCAACAAAGGGAGAGATATTGTATAACAATGATTCCACATAAGTACAACTCGGCGATAAGAGATATAGCATGATTCAATGATTTCAAATAAGGATGATTCAACAATAAAAGGGGTAACAACACTCCAATTAAGGTTAAGCAAATTATAGAAAAAACAACATACTTCAATTTAAGGTTAAACAATTACAGAGAAGACAACATACTTCAATTAAGGTTAACCAATTACAGAAAAGACAATATGGCAATAAAAGAGGCAGCAACTTCAGTTAAGGCGCATAAGAGTTTAATTGGCAATAAGGGTAGAACATGAATTAATTAATTCTAAATAAGACATGTAAGGGTGAATTTAGTAAATGGAGGGTTTTAACATGATAAAACTTCATATCTAATGAACATAAGAACCTAAGAGCCCTAAACGGTCAAATTTTCACAATTAAACCCGAGTACGTACTCGTCACCTCGCGTACACAGCCTTCATATGACACAATTAGCACAAATGACTCAAATCCTTTGGGGCAGTTTCCCCACACAAAGTTAGGCAAGATAGTCTAAAATGACCTTCTCGTGTGAAACAACCTCCGGATGGCTCAAATCTAGCCAAAATAACTTCATGTCATAAACAAAACCATAGGAAATAAATTCGGATAATAAAGCTTCAATCTTTAACAAAACTAAAAAGTCAACCTCGGGCCCGCGCCTCAGAATCCAATTTTTTTTATAAAATCCGAACACCCATTCAACACCGAGTCCAACCATACCAAAATTACTAAAATCCGATTACAATTCGACCTTCAAATCCTAGAAAGTTTCTACAATTTTTCTCAAATTTCTCAATACAAAACACTAATTAAATGATGAAAATAATGATATAATTATGAAATATAATCAAATCCGGGTAAAGAACACTTGCCCCAACGAACTTCTTGAAAAACCACTAACCGAGTTCCCTAGGTCCAAAAATGAGTAATGAAATCAAACTCTCGATTTGGGAATTAATATTTGCTGCCTAGGTATTTGCACATCGCGGTAGCGGAAATAAACATACAATCGTGAAGAAGAAACAATGACTGCCCCAAAAATACACTACGCGATCGCGAAAGAATGCATGTGATCGTGTAGAAGAAATGAACAATGTCCACAAAAAGCACTGTGCGATCGCGAAACAGCAAATGCGAACGCGATGTAGTAGGACCCACACTTACGCGATCGCGGACAATACCATGCGGACGCGAAGAAGGAAATAGGACCAGTCGCTAAACAGCCTTCGCGATCGCGGCTGCACCTACGCGATCGCATAGATGGACATTAGACACCAGCAACATTATTCCAAAATAGGAGGAAATGGCCCGTAGCCTCTCCGAAACACACCCGAGGCCTCCGGGACCCTGTCGAAACATACCAACAAGTTCCATAACATAACGCGGACCTGCTCGAGGCCCCAAATCACATCACACAATGTCAAAACTAAGAATCGCACCTCAAATCGAACTTAATGAACTTATGAACTTTCAACTTCTACAACTCGCGTCGAATCATATCAAATCAACCCGGAATGACGCCAAATTTTGCATGCAGGTTTCAAATGACATAACGGAACCAATCCAACTCTCGGAATCGTATTCTGACCCTGATATCATAAAAGTCAACTCCCGGTCAAACCTCTCGACCTTCCAAACCTTCAAATTTTTAATTTTCGCCAAAATGCTTCAAATTATCCTACGAACCTCCAAGTCCAAATCCGGACGCACACCTAAGTCCATAATCACCATACGAAACTATTGGAATCATCAAAATACTATTTCGGAGTCGTCTACACAAAAGTCAAACTCCGGTCAACTCTTACCGCTTAACCTTCTAAAATAAGAATCCTTCTTCCAAATTGATCCCGAATCATCCGAAAACCAAACTCAACCACACACTCAAGTCATAACACATAATACGAAACTACTCGAGACCTTAAGCCACTGAATGGAACGCTAATTCTCAAAATAACCAGTCGGGTCGTTACAAAACCAGATACACATTCCGACATAGGAATGGACAGTGATCAAACATGAATACAGAGAATGGTTTCCAGTGTATTTCATGTAATTTGACACATGCATTATATTGTTATACGTCATTGAATCCATTTTTAGCAACACTAAAGTAAAATCTGCAAAAAGAATTGTATAAGAAGGATAAAAAGTTGCAAATAAACAATGTCTCTACTGCTTTGAGGCTTTACAATGAAAAAAATCATACAACAATAGAGTTTACTAACCGTCAAGCAATGCCCATCAAAATCATAGCCATCACGCCTGCGAAGTTCATATAAGCTAGTTCAACTAAAAACTCGCCTTAACAAAAGCATAACCAGGGGATCATAGAAGAACTTTCATGTCATACATATTACTATCGTAACACACTGCAATTACATGACACATTTTTTAAGTTTTAGAGTCATATAAATTGTGCGTACGCATTGGTAAATGAAATCCAACTAAAACTATGAAACAAAATGGATTATATATGTACCTTGATATCTTGATGATTAGTTAACTACCTGTATTTCTTCTTTGTCTTGATGCATCTTTTCAACTTGCATCTCAGGAGTTCCAGCCTCTTCATCTTACTCAATGTTGATTGAGGCTGTCACCTTTTGCTGTCTAGCTTTCACATCTTGCTCAGCTCGAGTTATATACCATCACAGCATGTAATAGAGTACAGACAACAAGGACTTGCAAGAATAACCCTAAATATGATTTTTAATTGATCTCGCTGAAGTTATAACTAACATATCAAATCAGAATAGAGAACTCAGTCTATCCTTCCAACATACCAAATACAAGTTACCAAATTGCACCAATCTGTGAACTCAAATGCCAAAATGCTATTATTTTTTTGCTCTTTCTTGCATCGAAAATTAAGGCAGAGCTTTCTACATCCCCCTCCCCCCTTTCCCCCACGATTGGAACTTTATAGTGTCCTCTAAAAAGCAAAATCCATGAGAAAAGAACATCTCAAAACAATAGAAGCAACATTTTAGGCCTTTCAATCTTAAAATTAGCATTCCAATTGATAGTTTTTGAACCGTATAAATTAACCCAATTTCAACTATAATGATCTAAAAAAGCTCATGAACCATTCAACTCAATCCCAACAAAGAACTGGAACTTTTCTCTGTATAGATTTCACATAGCAAAAAAAAGACTTTAATTAATTTAAACAACAAATCCAAGTTGGCATCTCAAGATTTATGTCACGACCCAAAACCTAACCCGTCGTGATGGCGCCTATCGTGATACTAGGAAAGCCTACATTTCCAAAATACTTTCAAAATTTAACAAAAATGAATTAAGACATTTAAAATAATCGGAGTTTTTCATAAACACGGGGGTAAAACCCAAAAAAAACATAAGTGCGGAAAAATTGCCGACATCGGGGTGTCACTAAATCATGAGGATCTAGATATCCAGTCTAATACAAACAATGTCTAAGTATCATTACTGAAAATAAAGAAAACATAGAAGGAGAGACAAGGTTTGCGGACGTCGGCAGCTACTTCGTAGTCTCCGTCGATCGCGCACGAACTCAACGACCTCCGTGATCAAACACACCTGGATTTGCACATGAAGTGCAGGGTGTAGCATGAGTACAACCAACTCAGCAAGTAAGAGAAATAAATAAGAAACTGAGAAGGTGGTGACGAGCTATACAATTACAGTTCATTTTAAATAATTCCAGCAAAGAATAGCCATGCTTTCAAATCTGGAAGTTCAAATCAAATCAGTTTCATACAGTTAAAGTGCAGGTAAATCCGGATATAAAATATTTCATAAATTCCACGACAATGACAGATAGCAACTAAGTGAATCAACAAATGAAAAAGCAAGTACAGCCTCTTAGGGCAACAATCACTCAACTCGTCACAACAGCACAATCACCCG
The DNA here is from genome assembly GCF_000715075.1 of Nicotiana tabacum. Classification (NCBI taxonomy): domain Eukaryota; kingdom Viridiplantae; phylum Streptophyta; class Magnoliopsida; order Solanales; family Solanaceae; genus Nicotiana; species Nicotiana tabacum. The sequence continues at coordinate 9,204,788 of NC_134096.1, forward strand.
GCTCTCAGCCCTCCGTACTCACACTCAATAGATACCTACGCTCACTAGGGGTGTGCAGACTTTGGAAGGGCTCCTTCAGCCCAAGTGCTATATCGCTGCGGCGTGCAGCCCGATCCCATAATATATAAATAGCCATAAGGCTCGTTGCTGCGTGCAACCCGATCTCTCTCTTTCTCTCTCTCTCTCTATATATATATATATATATATATATATATATATATCTAGCCCTAACGCTCGTTGCGGCGTGCAACCTGATACATATATAACAACCCTCAGTCTCCTTACGGCATGTAACCCAATCCATATATATACCTATAGCTCACAACTAGACACTCAGGCCCTAACTCAGTCACCAACCTCTCCAGTCTCTCGGGCTCTCAGAAATCATAAAGATCAGTCCAAACAAAATAACATAGTGTATCAACAAGAATCAAGAAGAGACTGAGATATGATGCGCAAGTAAAACCATGACTGAGTACAAGACAACAATTAGTAAATAATTCAACAGTACGCGACCTCTGTGGGTCCCAACCGTACTATCACATAGCCTAAGCATGATTTCTAACATGATTTGCAGTCAAATTTCTAGAACACAAAGAGAACAGGTAATTAACAATAGTCTATTCGACTTTACAGTCTCACGGGACGGACCAAGTCACAATCCCCCACGGTCCACGTCCACACGGGATAATCAATATAGGTTAAAAGAATCAATTTCACAAGAAAATCACGAAATTATAAGCCAAAATCCGAAATGGGCTCAAACCGGCCACCGGGCACACGTCTCGAAATCCAACCAAAGTTACAAAATATGAACACCCATTCACTCACGAGTTCGCTCGTACCAAAATTATCCAAATCCGTTATCAAAATCTCAATCAAAACCCAAAATCTTAGTTGAAGAACTTCTTTCCATTTTTCCCAAATTTTTCATCCAAATCCGAAATTAAATGATGAAATTAATGATAGATTAGTGGGATATAACCAAAATCAAGTAAAAAATTATTACCCAATCTATGTCTCTGAAAAATTCTCAAAATTTCGCCTAAATCCGAGCTCTCAAACGCAAGTTTTGATAAAAATGGCCAAACCCTCGTTTTTGAAATGTTATATTCTGCCCAAGCATTTCCTTCTACGCGTACGCGGCCACACCTCGCGAATGCGGAGCAAAAAATTTTCTTCAGTCCAAAACCTTCCTCGCGAACGCGATATCCCCCTCGCGAACGCGGAAGCTTACATTTCCTGACCTTACGCGAACGCGGGACTCTCATCGCGAATGTGTAGGGTAACTGCCTCGAGTTCCATCTGACCGTTCCTCTACGGGAATGCGATGACCATATCGCGAACGAGTAGGCTAAATAATCCATATCTACGCGAACACGGGAACCACATCGCGAACGCAAAGAAAAAACTCAGCTGGCCTCCCAGATGCCATATGCAAACGCCAGACCTCCCTCGCGAATGCGATGAAGAAAAGTCTGCAACAAAAATACTAAAAAATCTGCTATCTCACCTAAGTCCAAAATGATCCGTTAACCACCCGAAATCAACCCGAGGCCCCCCGGGACCTTAACCAAACATACCTACAAATCCTAAAATATTATACGAACTTATTCGAGCCCTCAGATCACATCAAACAACGCTAAAGATACGAATCACCCTCCGATTCAAACTTAATGAACTTGAAACTTCAAATTTCTACAACTGACGCCGAATCATACCAAACCGCGTCTGATTGACCTCAAATTTTGCACACAAGTCGTATTCATCATTACAGACCTACTCTAACTTCCGGAATCAAAATCCGACCCCGATATCAAAAAGTCAACCCCCGGTTAAACTTCCCAAAAATTCGACTTTCGCCATTTCAAGACTAAATTAGCTACAGATCTCAAATTCACAATCCGGACACGCTCCTAAGTCCAAAATCACCCAACAGAGCTAACGGAACCGACAGAACTCCATACGTATTCGTCTTCATACACTTCCGACTACGGTCAAAATCCTGAGACTTAAGCTTCCGTTTTAGGAACTAAGTGTCCCAAAACACTCCGAAACCAAAAACAATACCTCCCGGCGAATCACATAAGCAGAAAAAGATACGGGAAAAGCAGTAAGAGTATTTACTCTAATTTTGAGAGTATTTTGTAAGAGTATTCTCTCCTCTTGTATTGAGAGTATTTTGTAAGAGAGTTGAGTATTGGTAAACACTTGTGTGATTCCCTTTCTTCGGAGTGATCTTGTGAGGATATTCTCTTGGGGTATTTGGGATTAATTAGAGTATTTACTCTAATTTTATACGTTATTTTGTACTTTTATTGCTATAGTAAAATTGCTCATCTCCGCTTGTGGACGTAGGTCACCTTGACCGAACCACGTTAAATTTGTGCCTTCTTTATCTTCTTTAATTAACATTATTATCAACTTGTATTTTCTTTGTTATTGTCATTATAATGCTATTTGGCTAAATTCTGCACTACCCGATTTCCTAATCCTAACAAATTAGTATCAGAGCCAGATCTAACCGGGTTAATTTAGATAGCCAAAATGACTCTAACAAAGTCTTATGTTGAGAAATTTAACCGAAGTGCAAACTTAGGGATGTGGCAATTAAAGACGAAAGCTACCCTAATTCAGGAAGGCTTAGATTTGGCACTGCAAGGAAATGAGAAGAAATCGGATAAAATGACGGACGAGGAGTTTGCCGTCATAGACAAAAAGGCAAAAATAGGTGTTATTTTAAATCTCTCAAATAAAGTTTTGCGTGAAGTTGCAACAGAAATCTCGGCCAAAGGCATATGGAAAAAGCTAAAAACCCTATATATAAAAAAAGAATAGTAAAAAACAGGCTTTACCTAAAGCAAAAACTCTATACTTTTCGTATGGCTGAAGGTACCTCTATACTTACACATCTTGATACTTTTGATTCTCTTTTTATGAATTTAAGTAACATAGATGCTGAAATCAAATATGAGGATCAAGTTGTGTTATTGCTTGTTTCCTTACCCCATTCGTTTAAACATATAAGAGATACTATACTTTATGGAAAGGATAATATCTCTTATAAAGATATCAAATCTATTTTGAAATAAAAAGAATAAATAGATAGAGATATTACTGGGAAACTAGTGGAAACCAAGGGGAAAGCTTGTTCATAAGATGTAGATCCAATAAGAAAGATTCAAGTAGTGAGAGACCTAAATCAAAGTCAAAATCTAGATACAGAAATATCATGTGCAAATATTTTCATAAGAAAGGTCACATTATTTCTGAATTCTTTAAATTGAAAAATAAAGAAAAGCATACAGAAAAGAAAAATGAGCACAATATTGATACTGCCGAAGCAAGTGTAGCTGCTGATGAGACTAAGAGAACTATTTTTTTGATAACTAATAATAGTTTCAAATCTAACAATGAGTGAATTTTAGATTCAGGTGGTTCTTATCATATGTGTCCTAATCGGGATTTATTTACCACATATGAATCTATTGGAGGTGGAGTTGTCTTGATGGACAACAATGTTGCCTGCAAAGTTATTGGAAAAGGTACAGTTTGAATCAAAATGCACGATAGTGTGGTGAGAAATCTCACCGATATTAGACATGTACCCTATCTGAAGAAAAATCTCATCTCTTTGGGCACTCTAGAATCTCTTGGGTGCAAGTACATGAGTGAAGGTGGAGTTCTCAAAGTTTCTCATGGTGCTCTTGTGATCATGAAAGCACGCAGATTTGGTATATTATATATTCTATTGGGATCTACTGTTACAGGTGCTGCTGCAGTTTCAATATTAGATAAATCAGATTCTGACATCACCAAATTGTGGCATATGCGATTGGGGCATATGAGTGAAAAAAGTCTTTCCATCCTCAGCAAAAAAGGTCTCTTATGTGGCCAAAGTACTGAAAATATGGAGTTCTGTGAACATTGTGTGTTCGGAAAGCAGAAAAGAGTCAGCTTCAAATCTCCAGTGATTCATAGAACAAAAGGTACTTTGAATTACATTCATTCAAATCTTTGGGGTCCTTCACGTATCCCATCAAAAGGTTGTGCCGGGTATTTATTAACTTTCATTGATGATTATTCAAGGAAAGTTTGGGTTTATTTCCTAAAAAATAAAATTGATATTTTCTTAAATTTCAAACAATGGAAAGTTTTGATTGAGAAGCAAACAGGTGAACAGGTTAAACGGCTTAGAACAAACAATGGCTTGGAATTTTGTAATGATGAATTCAACGAATTTTACAAGAATGAAGGAATTTCTCGACATCGTACTGTGAGAATGACACCTCAGCAAAATAGTATGACATAAAGGATGAATAGAACTCTTTTGAAAAGGGCTTGTTGTATGATTTCAAATGCTGGGTTGACAAATACCATTTGGGCAGAAGCTATCTCTACAGCTTGTTATATTGTCAACCGAGCTCCTTCTGCAGCTTTGAACTTTAATACTCCAGAGAAAATCTGGTCAGGTACTCCTGCTAATTATTCTGATTTAAAGATATTTGGTTGCCCTACATACATGCATGTAAATGATAGAAAATTAGAGTCAATGGCTAAAAAGTGTATTTTTGGTATGCATCTGGGGTGAAAGGATACCGACTATGGTATCCTGATCCTACGACACCAAAATTTATAATTAGCAGAGATGTAACATTTGATGAATCCTCTATGTTACATTATAGAAAAAAGTCTTCTAGCTTTTGTAATACAAATAAAGGAAACAGTACACAGAAACAGGTGGAGGTTGAGATTGTCATTCCTTCTGAGCCAAGCTCATCAACTTTGGGGAAAAATACAGTTGAAACTCCTCAAGTTAAGCCAGAATCTGAAATTCCTGAAGTTGAGACTCCTGAAGTTGAACCAGAAGAAGAGGAGTATTCTATAGCCAAACATAGACCAAGAAGAGAAGGTAAACAACCATTAAGGTTTGGAGATTATGTTGCATTTGCTTTTTCAGTTGCACAGGAAACTAAAGAAATTAGAGAACCATTAAAACATTCAGAAGCAGTTTCTGGTGCTGACTCAGCCAAGTGGCTGATTGCAATGAATGAAGAAATTGAGAGTCTCCACAAGTATGTACTTGGTCTCTTGTGAAGCCGCCATCAGGAAAAATAATTATTGGTTGCAAATGGGTTTTCAAAAAAAAGGATGGCATTCCGGGGGTTGAAGATGCGAGGTATACGGCATAATTAGTTACAAAGGGCTATAGTCAGGTACAAGGAGTTGATTTTAATGATAATTTCTCACCTGTTGTTAAACATAGCTCTATTCGTGTCTTGTTTTCCTTAGTTGCCATGTATGATTTGGAATTAGAACAACTTGATGTTAAGAAAAATTTCTTACATGATGAGCTTGAGGAATAAATATACATGCATCAACCCGAAGGATTTGAAATTAAAGAAAAAGAAGATCATGTTTGCTTGTTGAAGAAATCCTTGTACAGATTAAAGAAATCTCCAAGACAATGGTACAAAAGGTTTGATTCCTTTATGTTGGGTCATGGTTATTCGAGAAGCATGTATGATAGTTGCGTTTACTTCCGAAAGTTAAATGATGGTTCATTTGTGTACTTATTACTTTATGTTGATGACATTCTCATTGCTGCTAAGAATTTAATAGAAATTCACAATTTGAAAAGTGAGTAGAAAAGTGAATTTGAGATGAAAAATTTGGGAGCAACTAAAAAAATCCTTGGTATGGAGATCAAAAGAGATCGAAAAGCCAAGAGGTTATTCCTGACCCACAAGAAGTACTTGGAGAAAGTCTTGGAAAGGTTTGGCATAAAAGATGCTAAACCAGTTAGTACTCCTCTTGCTGCTCATTTTAAGTTATCAGCTTCTCAGTCCCCGCAGTCAGAGGAAGAAGAGAGGTATATGGCATAAGTACCTTATTCCAGTGCAGTCGGCAGTATTGTATGCAATGGTTTGTACACATCCAGACATTTCACAAGCAGTGAGCTTGGTAAGCCGGTATATGGCTTGCCCTAGTAAAGCACATTGGCAGGCTGTGAAATGAATTCTCAGATACTTGCAAGGTACTTCAAACACATGTTTGGAGTTTGGGAGAAACACTAACACTTTGGTTGGTTTTTTAGACTCAGATTATGCATGTGATCTTGACAAAAGAAGATCACTGACATGCTATGTATTTTGCATTAGTGGTTGCGCTATTAATTGAAAATCTATATTACAACATGTAGTAGCTTTATCTATTACCGAAGAAGAATATATGGCAGTGACCGAGGCGATCAAATAAGTTTTATGTTTGAAGGGTCTATTTGCTGAACTTAGTTCACACCAAAATGGTATTACCATTTTCTGTGATAGTCAAAGTGTCATTCCCATGTTTGCACATAAGAATTGTAAAATTCTAAAATAGGGAGGAAATATTTTTTTAGTGAAAATGGTATTTGAAATTTAGAGTTGTGTTTGGATATGAATATAATTTTGGGTTGTTTATGAAGTTTTGTGAGTGATTTGAGTAAAAATTTTGAAAAATAGTTTTTTGGAGTCTTTCAAATTTTCGAAAATTTCCAAAATGCATCTTCAAGTAAAAATTGAAAATTTTATGAACAAACGCTAATTTCGAAAAAAGTAATTTTTTTTGAAAAAAACGAAAAAATTTCTTATGTCCAAATGGGCTCTTAGTTTAGTTTCTCCTATAAATACTCATGCTGCTCTCCTTTCTTAAACACATCGACAATTCAAGAGTCTTTATTCTCTTGTCTTTCTCTCCTCTTGTATTGAGAGTATTTTTAAAGAGAGTTAAGTGTTGGGAAACACTTGTATGATCTCCTTTCTTCCGAGTGATCTTGTGAGAATATTCTCTTGGGGTATTTGGGATTAATTAGAGTATTTACTCTAATTTTGTACGCTCTTTTGTACTCTTATTGTTATAGTGAAATTGCTCATCTCCGCTTGTGGACGTAGGTCACCTTGACCGAACCACGTTAAATTTGTGCCTTCTTTATCTGCTTTAATTAGCTTTATTATCAACTTGTATTGTCTTTGTTATTGTCATTATAACGTTATTTGGCTAAATTTTGCACTACCCGATTTTCAAATCCTTTCAATGAAAGTAATTCATTCGCTAATCTGGTAATTTAAACAACTAAACAACAATTTCCAAGTTCTTACGTAAGACTACAATATCTAACACTAATAATCTTTGATATCTAAGATTTTCTGTTTACGCATAGCCAAAAATGAGATGAAAAAATGTCCCTGAAGTTCTCTCCGCTGATCATGCATCTGTAGCCTGGAGGTCCACTACTTAATGAGAAGTTCGTAAAAAGAAAACTAATGAAATGATAATATGACTATTATAGTCAAAGAAATTATAATATGACTATGATAATATGACTATGATAATATGACTATTGCGACCCAAAATCCACCATGATGGCGCCTAACCGCCGTCAAACAAGTCAACGGTGATTTACCAATTTAATTACCCGTTTTAGTATTTTTGTAATCAAATTTTTTTCTTAATTAGACAGTGTAAATTTACGGAGTAAATGAAAGTAGCTGCATGAACCACGATAATAAAAAATCTGAAAGAACCCCCAAAACCCGGTGTCAAAAGTACATGAGCATCTATTAGAAAATATGATAAATGCAACATCCGTCTGAAATACAAATTAGATAGGAGTATGTAAATGGTTCTGATGTAGACTCTGTATGCTGCGGATTCGTAACATGGAATTCACCTCACCGTAAATCCCCGCGATAGCTGCGCCCCTGCGCACAAAAGATCACTAGACATACATGTACCTGCACAAAAATGTGCAGCAAGTGTAGTATGAGTACGTGAATCAACACATACCCACTAAGTATCAAACCTAACTTCGAAAAAGTAGTGACGAGAGGTCGACATCGACACTTACTAAAGGTCCAATAAAATAATATAACAAAAGCATAAGCATATATGAAGTGCACAACAATAGTAGAATAAATCTGTAAGGTTTAAAATCATCGAATTATTTATTTTAAAACATAAATTTCTCCATCTTTTATTCTACATTAATATCTCAGAAAAATGTCAAGTGTCAATACCAATTAAGTAAGAAATACCATATTATGTCGGGCATCAGTGGAAGGTTATCTTGTGAATATTCAAACTATTAATGATAACGCACGATTCTGCCGAAGTCGTTCGGCCTGATTCGGAATAATATGTACACTGTTGAGGGACGTGCGCCACAATCCAAAGATGTATCTATGCTGTCGAGGCGTTCGGCCCGCACCACAAGAAAGGAGGACACTTTATGAACCTTCGGAATGAGAAGCTATCACAAGGCTAACACATAAGGATATATAATTTCTATTAACAGTCGAGTAATTCGCACAAAAATTCAAGTATGTGAAATTTCGGTCTTTTACTATTTCCTCTAACAATTTTCAATATGATTCACATACTTTAATTAACAAAGGATGTAAACATTGCAAATAATTCATGATTTGGGTCCTAAACTATCCGAACATAGCATAATTAGTAGCTACGCACGGACTCTCGTTACCTTGTGCGTACGTAGCCCCCACAATTAACAGCAGATATTAATTTAAATCACCTATGGAGTAAATTCCCTCTTACAAGGTTAGACAAGAGACTTACCTCACTCAGAAGCTCAATAGCCGGCTCCAACGCCACACTAACACCTCAAACTGATGCTTGACAATCCAAAACTATGCAAATAAGGTGCAAACCAATCGAAATGTCTTATAATACTTATAATTAATCAATTTAAATAATTTCCAACTCCGCTCGAGAAGTCGATAAAATTCACCCTCAGGCCAACTTGTCCGGATTCCGAAATTTTTCGGAGATAAACTTTACCTATAACACCACGAACTCAAATATATCATTTATTCCAAATTTCATGTCTAATTTTGTGGTCAAAATCCAAAAATATAAATTTCTAGGCTTTTCTTCAAATCCCGAAATTTTTACTAATTTTTATGAATTTACAAGCCTAAATTCGTATATAAACCACCTATTTAACCTGCAATAGGTGGGAATCACTTACCTTGTATTAGATGGTGAAAATACTCCCTTGAAGAGCTCCAAAAATCGCCCAAGCCGTGTGATAAATGGGTGAAATGAATCCAAATCCCGTTTAAAACCAGTCTGCCCAACACAGTCACTCCTACTTCGCGTTCGCGACCAAGGCGTCGCGTTTGCGAAGGACAAAATGCCACTGCCCAAAATCTCTCCTTCGCGTTCGCAACTAGAAGGACGCGTTCGCGAAGCCTTCCATTATCATTGCTCCGCTTTCTCATGGTCGTGTTCGCGAAGGCTAAGCGGCTCCACGGCCCGACTCCCTTTTCCTTCTATGCGTTCGCGACCTCCGTGTTGCGTTCGCGTAGTTTGCTTCAGTTTTTTCCTTCGCGTTTGCGACCCCTGTGTCGCGTTCGCAATGAACAAAAATCAGCAGCTCCAAATCCTTCTTCAACCCAAACTTAGGAAATTATTAAACCTTCATAATATTAACTTTCCATAATAAGCACCGTAACGTTCCCGGGTCATCCAAAACCAGGTCCGAACATACGCCCAAGTCCAAAATCATCATACGAACCTATTGGAATCATCAAATCCCGATTCCGAGGCCTTTTACTCAAAAGTCAAAGTTTGGTCAACTCTTCCAACTTAAAGCTTCCAAATTTAGAATTTTCTTTTCAAGCCAACTCTGAACTTTCCAAAATCAAATTCCGACCACATGTACAAGTCATAATACCTGAAGTGAAGCTACTCAAGATGTCAAATCGCCGAACGACGCGCTAGAACTCAAAACGACCGGTCGGGTCGTTACATTCTCCCCTACTTAAACATACATTCGTCCTCGAACGTGTCAAGAATTTCTTCGGGATTGTCCAAAATTACTGTTTAACACCTTGTGTACCTACCCGTGCCATAACAATCTCAGTTTGGCACCTCATCTCGAGCCGAACTAAAGGTCCTTCTTTTTATTCAATCAATAAGCCTTAGAACCAAATCCCAACCTCCGAATTTCTTTACAATACTTGCTTCTAACATACAAACAGCGTATTAATCACCACACATTGTACTAAAACATGATTATGTACTTGTGGAAAAATCACACCATGCACCCACATAAGTCGGTTGCCCATAATGACATCCTCTGACCACAATGGCTGAAATTTCATAAGTCTGTTGCCCGCAATACATCTCATGATGTATATAAGTCCTGTTCCAATTCTCACAATACCGCCACTACGAAAGAGTCGTGTAGAAACTCATAACATCCTGTTGAATCAACAAATCATTGAGTCTCTCCCCAGGACAAGAACCATTACCCCATTCTGAATTGAATGATGATGTTTGCTCTTTAATATACCTCATATAAGTCTGATTTCACTAATTTCAGGTCCAATAGTCTTATCTCACCCAATACAAACTGCTCTGGCAACAAGCCATCTCAGACACTGCCAAAAGTCTCATATGATGCCCACAATGCGCCAACAAGCTACGAACTCAAATATAACTCATAAGGAAGAACAATCTCTAATAGGGAATTACCAAGCCCGCGTAACGAATAAAATGGTCGAACATACGCTATGAACCCTTCCTCAGTGAATGAGAAATGAAATACATAGAAACAAACATATGGAACCGTACTCAACATCTCACTATTGCGGCGTGCAACCCGATCCACGCATAACAGTCAAGAATAAAATGTACATCAAGCCGTGATGCTTGTACTTACGAAATATCCGAATATCGATCACAAGCATGCCAAGTGCAAAAATACAACTCTGGGGAGACGGATAGCGCAATATGCCACAAACCCAAGCACAACTAAGGTGCGATAAATGACTTGCATCTCGAGAGCTATCCTACTCATATAACACCACAAGATACCGAGACATCAACACATGTGCGAATAATCAAGCCGTCTCAATCCGGAACAACTCCCACAGTTCACAACCAAGGGAATAGAGTGCCTTCTAGGCACAAACTCACACATTAGCAATATCACAAAAAAATCTCCATACTTGGTTTCAATCCATAACAATCAAGTGACTACCATACCACACTGATACAAATTTCCCCATGGGGTACACTTCCACAACTATTCCGCACCAGGTAGCAAAGTCTGCATTTCCATACCACCGACATTTTTAATCTATAAGGTAATTTCACAATCCGCAAACCAATACACAATGCCTCTTCCACCGAACACCATTCTTAGGCGACACTAAGATAACGCCAGCTTACTCTAAACATCTAAATTATTTTTCTCTACTCATCCGAGCTCATGGCATTTTTATCAACACTGAACCGCAGCCCTTAACCTCAGCTTTCAAATTCCCATGCCGCTCGCCGCATCTATCACACGGCTATGCGGGAATACTCGGATTCATCACAATCCCTGAATCGCCAGTAGAATAACACTTCATTGACTAGGATACTTTTCACTTAGCTCGTTTCAGAAAGACCAACGCAACACGCAACTGAATTCCCAAACCGCAAAAAATACCACCTCAAGCCGTGATCTAAACCGTGATGACTCTTCCAGAAGTCCATTTACACCACAAGGCCATTTAAAATCACATACCTCCCAAATCAATCAATTTATGGTGGATGTCAAGCCTGCACATATAACCACAAACCACACGTTATAACTTCACACACCGAATGAACCGACCATTGCCACAATCATGTTGATTCAGCCATTACAACCGACCCAACTTCTTTAAATTTACCCTTGACCTACCTTAGAAATAATGTTAGCTCCATTCAATACACAACGAACTCAATCCACACTCATCCCGAGTAACCCGAATCGCGAGACTACATCGTCTCAATACCCATGAATCACCCCACACCTTTCTCCAGCGCACAATAGCATCTCCAACTGGTATACCCATTATGCAGGACCTCCCGCAAATCCAAAGCCATTTCTTCCTTTCCTCCAATACTGCACCGCTTACCCGGTAATAACATAGAACACTCCAAGTCTCGTTCGCAATCCACTGCAGAACTTGATCCTTAACCACACAACGGACCTGAAATCCTTAAGTACCGAACTTAAATTCATGAACTCACAGAACTGTTGTTAAGAGTCACCCACTTTGACCTAATCTCGAATATAACCAAACTCCATTGCCCTGCTAGTATATGAATACCCTCACAAAGAAGCAACCAGCTAAATCCTTTTTTTTTCCTTGAACATTACCTCCACAAGAAGCATAACTCTGAGTCTTCCCAAAACCTGCACCTGAATCGATAAGACGAAATATAGCACGCATTTATAAATTCCTCTGCTCGAATTACCCATGATGTTTCCTTTTTATTAGTCACAAATAACCCACCAATGCGCCGATAACCGGAAGCTGCACAAGCCAACAATCATACGATCCAATCATAGACGGTGGGGCTCCCCCACTTAGCTTTAAGATATCATCACATAATATAGAGCCAACAACTATTCCTCCTTCTCATTTACCATGATCCCGCGCCGTTAACCGCCAAATTTTCTCAAAGTCATTTGTTAAGCATTTCATGAATATTCTGAATCATTCGACAATCTCATTTAGACCACTTACCGGGTAGCAATTAAAATCCTTCGTAGAAGCTTCATCAACATCACGCAACCGCTAGCCTGTTCACATGAGACAACCCACCTGTGAAAATTCCATGCCGACGTCTTCCAATGACGCTGCATTGGGTGAAACTACCTCGCATTAGGTAACCCTCCCGAGCCCATGCTCGTCCACCAGTTGTACAAGTCTGCTCCTTCCTATTGACATCAACTGAAAGTTCAACCATACCTTACGGACTCAATTCATATTGCATCTAAAATGATAATCAGATCTTCACACCCCTCTTCATTTCAAGCAAAATATTTCCTGCCATATTCAATCTTTCTTCGTGCATTGACCACCACTCCAACTAAAATCCGTAGTCCAAATCACCCTCCATCACGATTCCCAAACCATTCTACACTTTCTCAAGGCACGCGACTATCTTACCACAGAATCCATATGCTAATTTGCCACTCCTACTTCGGTTAAACCATCTCCTTTAAGCAACTTCTCAATCTCTGCTTTTCATACTTGACTTGCTAGTACTTCAACCACCGTGAAATGCTTCCCGCTATATCCTCCCCCATACTTTGCTGCCCAAACATTGCATCAAATTAAAATCCATCTTTGTAGCACCTGAACGAATAAATTGCTACCAACTTTAATCCTCCTAGAAGGCCATCTTCCTCGAGCCGTCACATTAGAAATACCAATTCGACCATGAACCGCTGCACACCGCAGCTCAGGCACCATTTCACAATACCCCGCCCCGAAGGCAAAAATCAAAAAGACCATAGCACCGGCAAACCGAAAATGCATTCAAATGAGGATGACGACACTGCATCACAATGAAAATTCTACCACGCTCGAAAATACCAAGTCTCGTTACTCCATCAACCCAAACCTGAACATTCATAATCCATTCATCTTTCCTTTGCTGGAATTAAATACTGAACCTTTAAATCATGCACTGAGAAATTCCCCTTTCGAGTCATTCACTAGCTTGACACATAGACAGGCACCCTACCATTACACCAACACTGTGTATAGCCTCAAAGACATAGGAAATACCGATACTGAGCTAAAATAATAGAACCTCCCTTCGCAAGAAGACGATAATAACTTGTTTGAATGTGCAGGGAGAGACATCCTGCTCCACGTCTGTAGTACCATTGAATCTCGTCGATGCCCAATTGACACGAGCGCTCAACATCGTATAAGAATGAGTAGGAAGTAAATAAAGGCACAAGCCTTAATGGAATCAAACTGCGCGATAAAGGAATCAAGAAGGGAAATGCTCCTAACAGCCTTGTAGCCTCTCGAAGATAAGTACAGACGTCTTCGTACCGATCCGCAAGACTCTACTAGACTTGCTTATGACTCGTGAGGCCTAAATGAACCTAGGGCTCTGATACCATATTGTCGCGTCACAAAATCTACCATGGGTCATGATGGCGCCTAATGCCTCAGTCAAGCAAGCCAACAGTGATTTACCAATTTAATTACCCATTTTAGTATTTTCGTAATCAAAATTTTTCCTTAATTAGACAATGTAAAATAGAATTTACGTAGTAAATGAAAGTAGCTGTATGAAAAACGATAATATATAACCTGAAAGAACCCCCAAAACCCAGTGTTACAAGTGCATGAGCATCTACTAGAAAATATGATAAATGCAAAATCTGTCTGAAATACAAAATAGACAAGAGTATGTAAATGGCTCTGATGGAGACTCTGTATGCTGCGGATTCGTAACATGGAATGCAGCTCACCATAAGTCCCCGCGATAGCTGCGCCTCTGCGCCCAAAAGAACACTAGACATATATGTACCTGCACAAAATGTGCAGCAAGTGTAGTATGAGTACGTAAATCAATGCGTACCCAGTAAGTATCAAGCCTAACCTCAAAGAAGTAGTGACGAGAGGTCGACATTGACACTTAGTAAAGGTCCAATAAAACAATATAATAAAAGTGTAAGCAGATATGAAGTGCACAACAATAGTGGAATAAATCTGTAAGGTTTAAAATCATCCAATTATTTCTTTTAAAACATAAATTTCTCCATCTTATATTCTACATTAATATATCAGAAAAATGTCAAGTCTAATACCAATTAAGTAAGAAATACCATAATATGTCGGGCATCAGTGGAAGGTTATCTTGTGAATATTCGAACTATTAACGATAACGCACGATTCTGCCAAGGTCCTTCAGCCTGATCCAGAATAACATGTACACTGCCTAGGGACGTGTGGCACAATCCAAAGATGCATCTATACTGCCGAGGCGTTCGGCCCGCTCCACAAAAAAAGAGGATACTTTATGAACCTCCAGAATGAGAAGCTATCACAAGGCTAACACATAAGGATGTACAATTTCTATTAACAGTCGAGTAATTCACACAAAAATTCAAGTATCTGAAATTTCGGTCTTTTACTATTTCCTCTAATAATTTCCAATATGATTCAGATGCTTTAATTAACAAAGGATGTAAACATTGCAAACAATTCATGATTTGGGTCCTAAACTACCCGGACATAGCATAATTAGTAGATACGAACGGACTCTCGTCACATCGTGCGTACGTAGCCCCCACAATTAACATCAGTTATTAATTTAAATCATTTACGGGGTAAATTCCCTCTTACAAGGTTAGACAAGAGACTTACCTCGCTCAGAAGCTCCAAAGACGGCTCCAACGCCACTCTAACACCTCAAACCGATGCTTGTCGATCCAAAACTATGCAAACAAGGTGCAAATCAATCAAAATGTGTTATAATACTTATAATTAATCAATTTAAAATTTTCAACTCCGCTCGAGAAGTCGATAAAATTCACCCTCGGGCCTACGTGCTCGGATTCTGAAATTGTTCGGAGATAAACTTTACCCACAATATCACGAACTCAAATATATCATTTATTCCAAATTCCATGTCCAATTTCGTGGTCAAAATCCAAAAATATCAATTTCTAGGCTTTTCTTCAAAACCCAAAATTTTTACTAATTTTCATGAATTTACAAGCCTAAATTCGTATATAAACTAAGTATTTAACTTGCAATAGGTGGAAATCACTTACCTTGCATTAGATGGTGAAAATACTCCCTTGAAGAGCTCTAAAATCACCCAAGCCGTGTGAAAAATGGGTGAAATGAATCCAAATCCCGTTTAAAACCAGTCTGCCCAGCACAGTCACCCCTCCTTCGCGTTCGCGACCAAGGCCTCGTGTTCGCGAAGGCCAAAATGCCACTACCCAAAATCTCTCCTTCGCGTTCGCGACCAGAAGGACGCGTTCGCGAAGCCTTCCGTCCTCATTGCTCCGCGTTCGCATGGTAATCCTCGCGTTCGCGAAGGCTAAGCGGCTCGAGGGCGTGGCTCCCTTTTCCTTCTACGCGTTCGCGACCTCCCTGTCGCGTTCGCGTAGTTTGCTTCAGCTTTTCCCTCCGCGTTCGCGACCCTTGTGTCGCGTTCGCGAATAACAAAAATCAACAGCTCCAAATCCTTCTTCAACCCAAACTTATGAAATTATTAAACCTTCAAAATATTAACTTTCCATAATAAGCGTTGTAACGCTTCCGGGTCATCCAAAACCAGATCTAAACATACTCCAAATCCAAAATCATCATACGAACCTATTGGAATTATAAAATCCCGATTCCGAGGCCTTTTGCTCAAAAGTCAAAGTTTGGTCAACTCTTCCAACTTAAAGCTTCCAAATTTAGAATTTTCTTTCCAAACCAACTCTGAACTTCCCGAAATCAAATTCCGACCACATGCACAAGTCATAATACCCGAAGTGAAGCTACTCAAGGTCTCAAATCGTCGAACGACGCGCTAGAACTCAAAACGACCGGTCAGATCGTTACAAAGGATTACAGTTTGGGGTTGCATTAAGTCCTGTGAAAAGTCTGAAATATCCTCAAATAAAATTAAAAAGACACTAAGCTAACAGGTCAAAACTATGGCTCTTGTGGAGATGACCCGTGTAAAAATTAGAATTTTGTTTTTGATTAATTTTGTTTTAATATGAAATTACATATAATCAAATAAATTTAAACAATATAACATACTAATATAAAATCTATAGATGCAGCCAGCTTTCTTGTATACCAATTTGCTAATACTTAAAATGCATAAGTCGAAAATCATGTAGATGTAGCAAGAAAAAAAAGTATTTTGCCATCATAAATAATTATTTATTTCTTGTAGTTAATTGAAATTACTCAGGGATTAATATGGCGAAACTCTACTTTATAATTAACCAAGTATAAGTAGCGATTGGAAGTATGAAATGAAAAACAAGTACTTGCTATTAGCAAACAGTCAGTTGAGTAGATAACTAACTTAAAATATTCTTGTTATTCTTTCTTAGTTGAAGTGCCCATGCAGGGTTTTTACTTTTTTTTATGAATGTTATAGCTCCTAATTTCTTGGTAACGGAATTCATTGATAGTTCGACCTCTATATCTAATTCATTTATTCATTTATTCAACTGTACGGCTATTGTGATTGCAAGAAAAAGTAGGAATGGCTGGAAAAGAAAGTAGGGATGGCGCCTTCCTTCACCATCTGGCGGTTGAAACCAACATAAAACCAACATAAAGGATAGGAAACAAATAGTACCGAGAAAGTCATCTATAATTAGATACCGTACAAAATCTAAGCACAAAAGTCATCATTTAATTTGTGAAAACTAATGGAGCTATGTCGAATTTTGAAATTAGAATTTCGGACATTTGGAATTTTCTGGCATGTTGTCTTGGATAAAATTGGCGACCAAGTTAAATCTGATGAATCTATAAAGTTGCATACAGTCCATGATCAGAAACCCAAAGAAGCCCGCATCATATATAGTCCTGAATAAACAGAGAGAAGGGTAGCGCTTGAGAGAAGATCAAATTATTACCATTATCGCTATGTGCTTCCAATCACACTTCTGAAGAAACAATGGACAAAAATTAATGAAGTAACAGACATGTAGATAGAATAGCCAGCAAGAACATGCACAAGCATTTCTGAAAGCCCGTGCAAAAAGAAGAAATGTTTCTTTGAAAGTAGGGAAAAAGAAAAGAAAGAAGAGCCACTAACAACTGGAGTGATAAGCAATGAACACCTAGAGGTATAAGTAAGTAACTATATTTGGCTATACAAAACAGGTTGTACACGAGAGATAGGCTCATCAAGTGGGGAATGCAGAGTAGCCCTATATATGTGCCAAAAAAGCACCCAACACTTATTTTTTGAGTACACTACATCTGGTAGCAACTACTCACATGGCAAGGTCTTAAAACAGAACTGTAATGGGATGGACTGAGGAGATAGCATGGGCAATAAGCAACGCACGAGGGAAATGTGGAAAAGCTGAAATATATAGAATGACTTTAGCTGTGAGCATCTACTACATTTGGCAGGAAAGGAACTTACAAATTGTTCCAAAACAAGATATAGATTGTAGAGGAGCAAACTTCCAAGGCTAGCAAATTAAAGCAGATGGCCAGCCTAAAAAAAAAAAGAAGCCACGTAAGTAGAAAGCTGTATCAGTCTGTAAGTGATCTAATGACTGAAATACCCTCGGTTTGGATTTTAATACCAGAAAGCACACATGCCGAAACTTAGCCTTTTCTATATAACTAGGTAGTGTTGGCCGCGCTCAAGCACGGGTCCAACATCATAAAATTTGGAGCTCAAGTTTGTCTTGATATGAAATGGCAGGGGGAAAAGAAGTTGATGCACTTAAGCCAAATAAAATATAGAAGTAGAAAATATCGCATAGTATTAATTGCCGCCCATTTATATTACATATATTTTGGAACAAAATATTCACTCATGGATAGTTGTGGTGTTGCCAAATGATACATCTTTTACCTCCATGGCAGTGTCGTACTATTAAATACTAAAACACGACATTTTCTTTTTGCATTTTAATTTGGTACAGGCCTCAGCTATGGCGGAACAAATGAAAATGAAAAGGAAACCTTAACACTGAGAGAAGAGAGAAGAGAGATACAGAAGGTTCAAGAGAAAGATATGAGCGGGTCAAAATAATAATTGACCAAAAAAACTAATTCATTTCCCACATAATGTCCTTTTATTATAAGGAGAAAAATACAAGTAAAAATATACAATAGAAGTAAGTGTATAACTGGGCCGATTCTCTTCAGTAAACACTAGTGGGCCAGCTGTTTTCCTTTGTTGGATTTGGCTTGAGTCACACACTGGTTACCCCTTCCTCCCCCCCCCCTCCCTCAAGCTTGAAGGTGATATCGCACCAAGCTTAGAAAGAATCTCATGATGAGGATGCCTAGTGAGGGCTTTGGTCATAATATCTGCTAATTAATTAGAGGAAGAAATGTAATGAAGAGAAAGAAAACAAGAAGACATACATTGTTGGACATAGTGGCAATCAATCTCAATATGCTTCATACGCTCGTGGAAAATAAGATTCTTAGCCATGTGTAGAGCAACCTGTGAGTCACAAAAAACAGAGACTGGGCTGGTAATAAGTAAACCAAGATCACCCAAAAGTCTAAGAAGCCAAGAAATTTCAGCAACCACTTTCCAAAGAGCGTGATATTCAGCTTCAGTAGAGGATAAAAAAAATGGTAGGTTGCTTCTTAATCTTCCAAGAAACGAGGCTGCCACCAAGAGTAATATAATATCCACTAATAAATTTGCGAGACACCACACAAGAAGCTCAATCAGAATCAGAGAATGCTAGAAGTGAAAAATCTGAAGAACTGGAGAGGAAAACACCTTGAGTAGGATCATTCATGAGATATAGAGGTACATGCAAAGAAGCCATCATATGAGGAACTTGAGGTGTTTGTAGAAATTGACTCAAATGTTGTACTGAAAAAGACATATCAGGTTTGGTGTTCTGCAAGAAATTCAGCTTCCCAACAAATCGTCTATATAAACTAGGATCAGAGAAAGGCTCCCCCATGTCCATAGAGAGCTTGACAGAAGGATCCAAGGGGGTCAATACAGAAGAAAATTGTTGACAATTGAACTCAGAGAGAAGATCAGATGTGAATTTTTGTTTCACTCATAATGTATCCTTGAGGACGAAGAGAGATGTCCAACTCAAAAAAATAATGCACTGAACCCAAATCTTTGATCTTAAAGGTGGCATCCAAATAAAACTTCAGGGATTGCATTTCAGACAAATCATTTCCAGCCAATAAGATATCATCAACATACACAGCCAAGACAACCAGAGAATCAGAAGTAGATTTGGTGAATAAAGAGTAATTATTGAAACTTGAAATGTAGCCTTTGGAGAGCAAAGCTTCACACAGTTTGGAAAACCACTATCTAGAAGCTTGACTAAGGCCATATAGGGACTTTTTGAGTTTGCAAACCAAGAGATAAGAAGAGGAAGAAATGTAATGAAGAGAAAGAAAACCAGAAGACAAACATTGTCGGACATAGTGGCAATCAATCTCAATATACTTCATAGGCTCGTGGAAAACAAGATTCTTAGCCATGTGTAAAGCAACTTGTGAGTCACAAAAAATAGAGACTGGGCTGGTAAGAAGTAAACCAAGATCACCCAAAAGTCTAACAAGCCAAAAAGTTTCAGCAGCCACTTTCCGAAGAGCATGATATCCAGCTTCAGTAGAGGATAAAGAAATGGTAGGTTGCTTCTTACTCTTCCAAGAAACGAGACTGCCACCAAGAGTAATATAATATCCACTAAAAGATTTGCGAGACACCATACAAGAAGCCCAATCAGAATCAGAGCATGCTAGAAGTAAAAAATCTGAAGAACTAGAGAGGAGAACACCTTGAGCAGGATCATTCATGAGATATCGAAGTACATGCAAAGCAGCCATCATATGAGGAACTTGAGGTGTTTGTAGAAATTGACTCAAATGTTGTACTAAAAAAGATATATCAGGTCTGGTGTTCTGCAAGAAATTCAGCTTCCCAACCAATCGTCTATATAAACTAGGATCATAGAAAGGCTCCCCCATGTCCATAGTGAGCTTGACAGAAGGATCCAAGGGGTCAATACAGAAGAAATTTATTGACAATTGAACTCAGAGAGATCAGATGTAATTTTTGTTGACTCATAATGTATCCTTGAGGACGAAGAGAGATCTCCAACCCCAAAAAATAATACACTAAATCCAAATCTTTGATCTTAAAGGTGGCATCCAAAAGGGATTGCATTTCAGACAAATCATTTCCAGCCAACAATATATCATCAACATACACAGCCAAGATAACCATAGAATCAGAAGTAGATTTGGTGAATAAAGAGTAATCATTGAAACTTGAAATGTAGCCTTTGGAGAGCAAAGCTTCAGACAATTTGAAAAACCCTATCTGGAAGCTTGCCTAAGGCCATATAGGGACTTTTTGAGTTTGCAAACCAAGAGATAAGAAGAGGAAGAACCAGAGATATCAAGACCTGAGGGCACCTTCACGTAGACCTCCTCATGGAGATCACCATGCATAAATTCATTATTAACATCAAGCTGAAAAACAATCCACTTGTTCTTGGCAGCTAGAGTTAGTAAGCATTTTATAGTAGTGAGCTTAACAACAGGTGAAACAATTTATCTAAAGTCAATACCTCCCGTTGAGAATCACCCCTTATAACTAGTCTTGTTTTATTCCTTTCAATAGACCCATCAACCTTCTGCTTAATTTTATACACCCATTTACAAGGAATTACCTTTTTGTGAGGAAGAAGAGGCAATATCTCCCATGTCTGATTTGCCTCAAGGGCTTGAAATTCCTTTAGCATGGCCTCTTGCCAAGCAAGATTGGAAACAACCTACTGAAAGAACTGAGGCCCATGCATGTGCAAATCAACAGAAGATACCTCGGTAGGTGGTGTAAATATTGGTGAGAGTACAAATGAATACACATAGTCTTTAAGGTGAATAGGTAGGTGGACTGGTCTAGAATATCTCCTTAGAGGAATAAAGGGAGGAGTAGGTGAAGGATCAGACGAGGAGGAAGATTGTAAGGCCCCGTTAAAAATTTCCTAATAATTTATGATTTTAAAGTGCGTCGGAGGTATTTAGGAATAATGTATTTGAGTATTAAAGGAGACCCATGGGATAGAACTACATCATTTTGAAATAAAAATATATGTTTAAGGTGTGTTGGAATATACTAAGAAGTTTTGTCAATGGCAAGAACTTGTGTGGAATAAGTTGGATACATTAAGTGGAAATGATGTCTCAATTCGCACAACATCCTACTTCAAAGCATGCTTCTACCAAACTATAAAGACTTACGAAGTGATCTACCTATCAAATTAAAGCCCTTTGAGTCTAGTTTTCAACGCAACAAACCGTTCATTATTTGGATGCTACAGAAAGTTATGGCCATTTTACCGAACATATGCCATATGCGCGTCCAGATGCGTAGCCGCGCATATTAGAGGGTATTCTGCCTCAAGTGCGCAATCAGATATGCGGTCACTTGCCCAGGTGCGCGACCGCACACGTAGGAGCCCTAAAAATACCCACAAGGCCGGGGAGAGAGAGTGGCCAAGTCATTTATTCAAGACTAGGACTTTCTCTCCATCACCCATTTGGCCAAGGCTTCCAATACACATCTAAGGTGAGTTTTTAAATGTGTTTTTATGATGATTTCACTTCTCAATCACTAGTTACAACAAGGTTTTGATTGGATTCCATAGGATTTCTTCAAAATCTCAAGAATATCCCAAAAGTTTTCTTTGAAGATTTGGTCTACAAGAGGTATGTCTACCGTCTTTAACAAATTCATGGTGATTATTTATGTACGAAATATATGTTAGGACTTATGGAATGGTGATTGGAAGCAATGAGTGTCCAACCTAGGTGTGTTGGTATTGTAGAGATTGTAAAATAAATTAATTGATAAGATTTATGGGTTGGAGTGAATTGTTAGGCATGCATGTACTAATGGAAGTTGTGGATGTCCTAGAGGCGATTGTGATGTGAATCATTGGTATGGAAGGTGGTTGTTAGGTGAAGAAATTCCATTGGAGGAGGTTGTATAAAGATATGCACACTACATGTTTGATAAAAAGTCTAAATGACTTAAAGTACAGAAATCTTGCTAATATTGGTACAATTGTGTTGCATTTTTGTAGATTGAAGTTGTTTAGTGTGGTGGAATGTCTTAGTATTATTAAGGGGCGAAATACAAGTATGTTTGCTAAACTACTCTCTTAGAATTGAATTCTATGATATTCCCGCAAGTTTCAAGCATGGTTGGCTCAAGTTCCTAATTTCTATGTTTTGAGTTATTCTTTATAAACTTGACTATTGCGAATGAGCCTTATGTCGAAAGATATATGTTCAAAGCACGGGTTGTGTACTAAAATATTATGGCTTTGAGTCGTGTTCCAATTGAAAGCTAGTATGCCAAATTTTGTGAGCTAAACTCGATATGCTTAAGACTCTTAATTGCTCATATATGTACCTAAAGTCTTGATTGAAAATGCCTTGTTGTTGATAATCTATAAAGATGTTCGAAAGTGAAAGTAGTGAGTTGAAGATATAAAGCGTAGCCACCGTGCCAAGAATGAAAGTTATACTTGTGGATAGAGGTGCCAATTAAATCAGATTATGTGAGAAAGATTATGAAATGAGCCTTGATTTAACTGTTCCAAAATTACTTCAAAAGTAGATTTGCCTAAAAGCTTATGTCCTCAAATCATGCCCCAATGCGGCTGTTTTAACTAATGCTACGCTTTGTGAGTATTTTCAATCGATTTTGCGTTCTTACATATTCGTGAGTGAAAATTGTGTATTGCCATTTTTGGGAAAAAGTATTTCAAGAATATATGGTGTGTTACTTGTTTATGATTTTAACTTGTGCATCGATTGCCAATCATTTTACTCCATTTCTTGGAAAGAAATCTATTGTGCTTAAATTCTTCATTTCTAATGAACTTAAAGTTGTGATTTTCAGAATATTATATATATTGATATTTATTATGACGATACACGAAAGGAAAGAAATGAAAGTGTGAAATATGAAATATGGCCACCGTGCCATGAATGATGAGTCATATGTATGGCCAAGAGAGCCAATAAAATGATGATATTGTAAGTAGCTAAATATACCAATGAAGCTATATACGGTATGAAAGGTTATGAGGTAAAATGCAATTTGTACTTCTGTTTCCTTTATATGCAAATCAAAAATGTTTTTGAGTGTATCGATAATCACCGAGGAAGGGTAGGTTGAAATAACCTAACCCTGAAACTACATGTGCCGGTGTAGCAGTGGATTGTGATCATTCCCCTTATTTGGGATGAGATTGATGTGATAAAATTATTCCCGTTAATTGGGATGGGATTGTTGATAGAAAAGGATGTTGTCGATCCACACGTCATTGTGGTGAGATGTCCTAGCCGATCGGGTCGTGATAGGACGCCTTGCCGCACACATGGTGGTGATTGTGCTGGAAATTGTAATTGAAATTGTGATTATGGTTGATGTCTCGGATGAGATGGCCTAGCCGATCGGGTCGTGATCGGACTTTGTGCTAAAGTACGGTGGTATTGGTATTGTAAACGGTGATATTATGAACAATGGTATATCAGTGCTAAAGATCTCCCAACCAAAAATAATATTATCTTCATATTTTGATTATTATTTTCACAGTATTATCTTCACAGTTTGGAAATTATTATGTTTAACTTGGCATTTGAATATCATTGATTGTTGATTGTTGTTTCCATGGTTTTTCCATTTCTTACATTGGCATTCTATTTTGAAAGAGGACAATTAGCTTTACATACTAGTACTATTACATATGTAATAACGTCCTGTTTGCCAGGGGCGCAACATCTTCAATGGTTGAGGTGGTTCATCAGCGGGTAGCTTTGGTCCTCTATAGTATTCACTCTCTATTCAGTAGGTTTTGGTGAGCCCGACTATATTCCGGGCCTGATGTCATTTGAGTTGTACATTGTGTTTTGAAGTATAGTCGGGGCCTTGTTGCTGGCACTTCCATACTACTCTTCCATTGTATTTAGAGGCTCCGTAGACAGGTTGTGGGCGGTGTTTAATATCGGGAATTGAACTAGAAGTGTGGGTATTTGGAAAACATATTTTTCATTATATCTATAAACTTGTAATAATTTGAAAATTATGAATGAAGCTGCTAATGGAAATGAAATGGGAGTTGTTAATGAAATATTTTTAGTGCTTGATTAATGGAGTGCATCTTCTTTTTATTCATGGATGAGTTTGGGTAGAAGGAAATCTAACAGGCTTGCTCTGCCGCGTTCACTCAGTTGAACGTCGGTCGCGCTCCCCGAATTTGGGGCACGACAAACTTGGTATTAGAGCCTAAGATTTTAAAGGGTCCTTAGATGTCTCGGAGCCGTGTCTAGTAGAGTCCTTCTTATTGGTGTGTTGTCGACCACATATATAATGAGGAGGCTACTTGGGCATTTAGGAATTTCACACTTTTTTGATACTCCTAATCGTGCGATAGAGCTCAAGATAGGAAGCTAAATTCTTCATCATGTCTCATTTTCCATATGAGTAACCCACGGGTTCGAGGCAGCAGGGAGGGGGTGAAAGAACCAGTTGCTAGGGGAAGTGTCCATATTCCTATTAATGTCACCACGCCACCAGATCATGTGGTGAGAGAACCTAAGAAACGAAAGAGGGTTGTTTGTACCAATAAGCAGAAATGTTTGATTTGTAAGAAGTGCCACTTGGGGATGTGTTTGATGACTCTTGAAATATTTTATGGCTGTGGAAAGAGGGGGCACAAGAATAACAAATGCCCTAGGTTGGGTAATCCTAGCTCGGTCTTCCCGATATGCGAGCAGGAACATTTTGCGTCGTGTTGTGAGTGTGCTCAAGAGTATGTTAGTGGTGGCAGGCTTGGGAAATTCCAATAGCCCACATAACAAACCGGTATAAAGATTGTTACTCCCGCCATGAAGGCTTGGAAGAAGGACAAGGGGACTGTTTTTGATGTATGCAAAAAAAGGGTAAATATCAGGTCAGTGGGGCGAGTCATTTTAGTGGACCTCATCCCTGTTGCGCGAAGTGTAGGAGATATCATTCTGGGGTATGTCACTATGGTACCAATGTATGTTATGTATGTGGAGTCGAGGTACATCAATTAAGGTATTGCCATATCAATCTAAAATGACCATGTAACTCACTACTTAGTACATCATTATGAACACGCATAATTTTTCCTTGTTATATATGTACATCCATATTGATAAGCCTTCATAAACACGATCTTAACAAGACGCATAATCACAAAAACATTACATGTACTTACTTTCTAAACGAGGTGTATTATTTGTGAATACACTCTATCACAAATTATCTTATTTACAACCTCTTGAGGAATTGAGTTTTATAATGATTTATTTGAATTAAGTCACAAATCTAGGTTAATACTTTCCACTTGCTTCCCTAAGTTCTCAACAAGGGACTATACCTGATGAATTTCTTATAGAACCTTTGATTCAAATGGATAGCATGTTCTCACTTGTACTTGTGCACACACTACCATAATGTTTATATACATGGTATCGAATCTAATGTAAGGTAGCCTAGTGCCGAGATCTTTCTTGAGCCAGTCTCTTTCTCTTGTGCACGTTACTCATATGGTTTGAACAGTCACTTTACTCCCTTTTGTGAGAATTATCATAAACCATTTCCACTGTCTAGTAACATAAGAGCATATCTCAACAGCTATCATATGTGTACATGTCAATTGAAATGGTCACTCGTCCGCATAAAGTTTCTGGTAAATTCAAGATTTTCACAAATTCGTCACATGAAGATCTTTTTGTTTTCCCATATCAGTATGACTTTTATGTCCACTTAGATCATGCCTCAGTGAGTAACTCACTTTGTTCCTAGTATTGTAGGTACCCATGAAGTAGCCTGGTATTGCAGTTCGAGAGCTGTTATGGCAAAAACATGTCTAGCTCGTAGCAAAGTGTTCATTCTCTCTAACTAATACATGATTTCATCCAAACATTAAGATGTCCTAGGTACATGATTTCACTCGTGTGTGGTTGAAGGTTAAGCAGCCTTATAACAACTTTTCCTCCCCACTTGAGGTGGACGTTTCAGATTATGGCACATATGATGAGCATATTGATTTGAAAGACAAGTTTGTTGTATCTCTAATTCTCTCATATAGGATCAACTATTTTGAAGGGTTAAGATGTCCGAATGATAATAATCTCACAAGTGTTCAACTTTTTTTTTCATCCTCATGGAATTGTGGTATATCTATTCCTTGTGTTAGTTAATGTTAAGAGCGTAATGCAACTACATGTATTTTGAAACCCATATCACATTCAGGGTGCCAAAATATTCTCATTTCGAGTTAAACTGATTTTCCCTACATTTCAAGAGGCGACTGGTGTCACGCACTTGGCTATTTCTTTTTGAGGCCTACTATTGCCGAACAAGGCAAATATGGAATGAAACAATTGTTGTTGTCCTTTTCATGACTCATAGTCTTCCAAGAATAACTGATGCTAATGTATTTATCCTCCTGACCATGCCTCACATCTGTCACATGTCTAAAATGACTCATTTCTATTAAATCTCAGAATCATGAACATGGTCCCTGCATTATCAATGCCTACTAGGCAACTCTATGCCTCATTTGTCGAATCAATAATGTCATCACAATGATTAACCATGTCAGCACTATTGGTAGTAACCTTCATGTCTCTTAGGATATAACCTCCTAAAATGCCCTGCTCAGCACATTGATCGATTCCTGAAAAATTTTAGCCCAATCTCGGACCTCGTTGTTCCTATTTATAGTAACCTATGGGAGTTGAAGGTTCAAACATGTCAAAGAAGAAGCATCATCCCGTGATAAAATATATTGGATAGGAAGTTTTATGGTAATATTCAAGCTAGCACATCTTAGAGTAATTGTTGGAGGTCGCCAAAGGTTTAGTTTGGGTGTTCGGCGTAGGGATTTAGAGTTAAAAAAAGTGAACGGGTTATTCTCAAGATTTTCTCTATGAACATATTGGGTGAATTGTTAAGGAAGGTAAAGTATGTGTAGTCACATTAGGCCTTATGGAATATTGAAGGAAATAGGTCAAACTATGAGTATGATGTTTTCCCATTGTTGTCCTCCATGCACCCGATGCATCATGTATCTAGGTTCCAGAAGGTTGTTGGAAATCCTTTGCCTATCGTTCCGGTGGAAACTATTGAAGGTCAAGTTAATGGGTAATTGGCATATAAGAGGTACCTAGTTGTCATTCCTGTAAGATAAGTCTAGAAATTGAGATCTGTCTCCATCAAAGTAAAGGAAGTATTCTCACTTGCCTGTATAACCAAATGGTTGTGGTTCAAAAGGGTACTTGTTATGTGTTATGATTTAAGTATGCGCAACTCATGTCTAGATACCACTTCTGTAAAAGTAATGCCCTTAAGGTTGAGATCAGTGTTATTGATATATACTGTGATGCTTTGTTGAGTTATGGATATGTTGTTAGGGTGGTTTTGGGATTCTCTAGTAGGTGGATAGGCCCCAATTATATTAGGTGTTCGGGGCAGACTCTACTCCTCATTCGAGGATGCATAATCCTAAGCGGGGGCGAATGTAAGGCCCCGTTAAAAATTTCCTAATGATTTAAGATTTTAAAGTGCACCAGCGGTATTTGGGAATAATGTATTTGAGTATTAACGGAGACCCATGGGATAGAACCACATTATTTTGAAATGAAAATATATATTTAAGGTGTGTTGGAACATACTAAGGAGTTTTGTGAATGGCAAGAACTTGTGTGGAACAAGTTGTATACATTAAGGGGAAAGGATGTCTCAATTCGCACAAGATCCAACTTCAAATGCATTCTTCTACCAAACTATAAAGACTTAGGAGGTGATCTACCTATCAAATTAAAGCCCTTTGAGTCTAGTTTCCAACGCATCAAACCTTTTGTTATTTGGATGCTACATAAAGTTATGGCCATTTTACCGGACATATGCCATATGAGCGCCCAGATGTGCGGCCGCGCATATTAGAGGGTATTCTGCCTCATGTGCGCGACCAGATGTGCGGTCACTTTCCCAGGTGCGCGACCGCGCACGTAGGAACCCTAAAAATACCCCCAAGGCCAGGAGAGAGAGTGGCTAAGTCATTTTTTCAAGACTAGGGCTTTCTCTCCATCACCCATCCGGCCAAGGCTTACAATACACACCTAAGGTGAGTTTTTAAGTGTGTTTTTATGATGATTTCACTTCTCAATCACTAGTTACAACAAGGTTTTGATTGGATTCCATAGGATTTCTTCAAAATCTCAAGAACACCCCAAAAGTTGTCTTTCGAGATTTGGTCTACAAGAGGTATGTCTACCGTCTCTAATAAATTCATGGTGATTATTTATGTACGAAATATGTGTTAGGAATTATGGGATGGTGATTGAAAGCAATGAGTGCCTAACCTAGGTGTGTTGGTATTGTAGAGATTGTAAAATGAATTAATTGATAAGATTTAGGGGGTGGGAGTGAATTGTTGGGCATGCATGTGCTAATGGAAGTTATGAATGGCCTAGAGACGATTGTGAGGTAAATCATTGGTGTGGAAGGTGGTTATTAGATGAAGAAATTCCATTGGAGGAGGTTGCAGAAAGATATGAACACTACATGTTTGATAAAAAGTCTAAATGATTTAAAGTATAGAAATTTTGCTAATATTGGTGCAATTGTGTTGCATTGTTGTAGATTGAATTTGTTTAGTATGGTGGAACGTCGTAGTATTATTAAGGGGCGAATTCCAGGTATGTTGGCTAAACTACTCTTTTAGAATTGAATTCCATGATGTTCCCATAAGTTTCAAGCATGGTTGGCTCAAGTTCCTAATTCCTATGTTCCAAGTTATTCTTTATAAACTCGACTATTCCGAATGAGCCTTATGTCGAAAGATATATGTTCAAAGTACGGGTTGTGTACTAAAATGTTATGGCTTTGAGTCATGTTTCAAATGAAAACTAGTATGCCAAATTGTGTGAGAAAAACTCGATATGTTTATGACCCTTAATTGCTCATATGTGTATCTAAAGTCTTGATTGGAAATGTCTTGTTGTTAATAATCTATAGAGATGCTCGAAAGTGAAAGAAGTAAGTTGAAGATATAAAGCATGGCCACCATGCCAAGAATCAAAGTTATACTTGTGGCTAGAGGTACCAATGAAATTAGATGATGTGAGAAAGATTATGAAATGAGCCTTGATTCAAATATTCCAAAATTACTTCAAAAGTAGACTTTCCTAAAAGCTTATGTCCTCAAGTCATGCCCTAATGCGGCTGTTTTAACTAATGTTATTCTTTGTGAGTATTTTCAATGGGTTTTGCGATCTTACATATTCGTGAGTGGAAATCATGTATTGCCCTTTTTGGGGAAAGTATTTCAAGAATAAATGGTGTGTTACTTATTTATATTTTTAACTTGTGCATCAATTGCCAATCATTTTACTCTATTTCTTGGGAAAAAATCTATTGTGCTTAATTCTTCATTTCTAATGAATTTAAAGTTATGATTTCTGGAATATTATATATGTTGATATTTATGATAACGATCCATGAAAGGAAAGAAATGAAAGTGTGGAATATGAAATACGGCCATCGTGCCATGAATGATGCATCATATATATGGCCAAGAGAGCCAATGAAATGATGATGTTGTAAGTCGCTAAAAGTACCAATGAAGCTATATACGGTATGAAAGGTTATGAGGTAAAATGCAATTTCTACTTCTGTTTCCATTGTATGAAAATCAAAGATATTTTTGGGAGTATCGATAATCACCGAGGAAGGGTAGGTTGAAATAACCTAACCCCAAAACTACACGTGTCGGTGTAGGAGTAGATTGTGACCATTCCCATTATTTGGGATAAGATTGATGTGATAAAATTATTCCCATTAATTGGGATGGGATTGTTGATAGAAAAGGATGATGTCGATCCACACGTCATTGTGGTGAGATGGCCCAGTCGATCGGGTCATGATAGGACGCCATGCCGCACACATAGTGGTGATTATGCTGGAAACTGTAATTGAAATTATGATTGTGGTTGATGTCTCGGATGAGATGGCCTAGACGATCGAGTCGTGATCGGACTCTGTGCTAAAAGTATAGTGGTATTGGTATTATAAATGGTGATATTGTGAATAATGGTATATCAGTGCTAAAGATCTCCCAACCAAAAATAATATTATCTTCATATTTTGATTATCATCTTCACAGTATTATCTTCACATTTTGGAAATTATTATGTTTAACTTGTCATTTGGATATCATTGATTGTTGATTGTTGTTTCCATGGGTTTTCCCTTTCTTACATTGGCATTCTATTTTGAAAGAGGACAGTTAGCTTTACATACTAGTACTATTTCATATATAATAACATCTCGTTTGCCAGGGGCGATGCATCTTCAATGGATGCAGGTGGTTAATCAGCGTGCAGCTTTGGTCCTCGATAGCAGTCACTCTCTATTCATCAGGTTTTGGTGAGCCCGACTCTATTCCGGGCCTGATGTCATTTGAGTTGTACATTGTGTTTTGAAGTATAGCTGGGGCCTTGTTGCCGGCACTTCCATACTACTCTTCTGTTGTACTTAGAGGCTCCGTAGACAGGTTGTGGACGGTGTTTAATGTCGAGAATTGAACTAGAAGTGTGGGTATTTGACAAACATATTTTCATTATATATATATATATATATATATATATATATATATATATATATATATATAAACTTTTAATAATTTGAAAATTATGAATGAAGCTGCTAATGGAAATGAAATGGGAGTTGTTAATGAAATATTTTTAGTGCTTGATTAATGGAGTGCATCTTCTTTTTATTCATGGATGAGTTTGGGTAGAAGAAAATTTAACAGGCTTGCTCGGCCAGGTTCACTCGGTTGAGCGCCGGTCGCGCTCCCCGAGTTTGGAGCGTGACAAAGATGAAGAAGAGGAAGGATCATGTAGAGAGACTAGAGAAGGAAAAGGAGGGGTAGGGGAACTAGGAGCTGGACTGGAAGAAGGGTTGGAAGAAGGAGAAGGTACACTGCCGTGAGTATGAGAGACAGAAGTAGGCAGGACGTCTACGGAAGCAGGAATAGGTAGAGAAAACAGAGCAGGAGAAGAATCAGACTTGTAAGGAAACACATGTTCATAGAAAACAACATCCTTAGAACAGAAAATGGACTGATTGGAAATGTGAAGAAGCTTATAGCCATTTTTACCACAGGGATATCCCAAAACAATAGAGGATATGGCCCTAGGCAGAAACTTCTCTCTCCTTAGTTTGGGAGAGGTGGAAAAACATTGGCACCCAAAGGACTTGAGATGTTCATAGGATGGAGGGATCCCAAATAATGTTTCATAGGATGAAAGGTTCTTAATGACAGATGAAGACATTTTATTAATGTGGTAAGTGGCAGTTAGGACACAATCACCCCAATATTTGAGAGGAAGATTAGATTGGAAAAGAAGAGCTCTGGACACCTCAAGTAAATGTTTGTGTTTTCTTTCTACAACTCCATTTTGTTGAGAAGTGTGTGGAATGATAGTTTGGTGTAAAATCCCTTCACTATTAAAGAAATGAGTTCCCTCGGAACTGCCCCCAAGTTCAAGAGCATTGTCTGACCTAAAAGTTTGAATAGAGGATTTAAAATGCACTTTGACCATGGCTGTAAAAGCCTTAATGATGGAAAGTGCATTTCTCTTACAATAAAGAAGGTAAGTCCAAGTAGCCCTTGTATAATCATCTACTATGGTCAAAAAATATCTGAACCCATTGTAAGTTTTAGAGTTATAAGGACCCCATATATCAATATGGACTAGTTGAAATGGAACAGTAGAATGTATAACACTTTTATGAAAAGAAAGTCTTTGTTGTCTAGCCATTGGACAAATAGAACACAAGAAAGATTGTTTAGGTGATATTTTGTCAGACAAATATATAATGGAATTCATTTTGTGGAAAGGCATATCGCCCAATCTTTGATGCCAAAATAAATCCACTTTATTAAAGGTAGATGTGTGATTACAAGAGACAACATCAAAAACATGATCTACTACATGACTAGTGTTAATAGAAGGAACAGAAACAGGTAAACTAACAGATGAATGAGGAACAAACATGGAAGTGGATGTAGCAGGAAAAAGTTCAACATCATATTATAGGTAGTACAGTCTTCATGCCGCCTTACTAATTTTCAGTGGCCTCTTCAGAAAAGAGCCCTGTAAAGAACAAATAGATTTGGTAAATAAAGCTGAACAATCTAATTAACAGATGAGTTGGTGTACAGAAATCGGATTCAATTGAAAATAAGGAACAAAGAGGACATGGAGTAAGACTATATCATGTATGAGATGTAAAGATCAAGTGGAAACTACTTTGGCTTTATATCCATTTGGCAAAGTGACAAGAAATGGTTTAGTTAAAGGTTTTACATTAAAGAGTAAGTGCTTATGTGGATTTATATGGTTAGTTGCTCCTGTATCTAATATCCAAGGATTTACATTTAACTGTGATGAAGCACATATATGAGAGTCCACAGAACTTACAGCATAACTACTAAACAAACCTACAAAATGTGCAAATACAGTGTTGTCCACAGTAGAATCATCATGAGCTGACCCAGAAGATAGTTAAGCCTGATGAAATAGAGCTAGGAGATGTTGGTACTGCTCTTTAGTAAAACCATGAGCTGATGACTCAGAGAAATGTGTAGTTGGAGTAGCATGTAGAGGAAGTGAAAGCAGGTTCAGTCTGAACACATGAAGCAGACTTCTTGTTCTTTGTGAACTTGAAGTCTGGAAGAAATCCATGGAGTATGTAACATTTGTCCATATTGTGTCCAGGTTTCTTGCAATATTTGCAAGAAACATTTGTGTTAGACCTCCTAGATTCAAAATTCACCTTTTGACTGAAGGTCCTGTTCCCATTTGATGAGCCCGGAGAAACTAGGAAGGAAGACGTAACTCCAGGAAAACTTGGGACAGAAGAATGAGTTTCCATTTGACTTTCATCATGTTGACGAAGGGAATAAGCCTTGCTCATTGGTAGAAGAGGGTTCATCATCATAATAGCATTTTTTACAGTTGAATATGAGTCATTTAAACCATTTAAAATTTGGAATAATTGTTGATCTTCTATGAATTTGGGCAAGGCACCACAAGAGCATACAAGTCCTACATATGAGGAATGTAGCTCACCCCAGAGGCTTCTCATCTTTGTAAAGTAAGATGCTATGTCAGAAGACCCCTGAGTAGTAGAGTGGATTTTTCTTTGAAGTTGGATGTACTTAGACCCATTTAACTGCCCAAACCTATCATTGATGTCTTTCCAGACTTCCTTGGCAGTCCTAAAATACATCACACTGGTAGCAATCTCTCTAGATACTAAATTTGTTATCCAGGCCTTGATCATGTCATTAAATCTTTTCCAATATGCATAGTAAGGGGAATCTGATGTAGGCTGGGAGACTCTACCATCTACTAGCCCTAATTTATTCTTTGCAGAGAGAGAAGTGACCATACTACTTCTCCAAAGTACAAAGCAAGGCCCATTGGATGGCACAGACACCAATTGACTATCAAGATTATCAGACGGTTGAAATAGAGAGGGTGAGATGGATCCAGTGAAAAGGGAACAAAACCATCGGGAGTCGAAGACACATCATCATTATTCAGTATACTACCCATTATCACACCCAATCAGAAGGAATTCACAATACAAAAGATAAAGGTCGACTGATAACAACAGAGGTAAAACATAGATGCAATCAACAGAAAATCAACATATGCAAATAGGGGAGAATATACCAACCTTCTTCTGAACACCCGAAGAAGTAAGGTCTCATCTAATCGCAAACGCTAGACATGATTTTCGCTCCCAAATGTAATGGCACCTTCGTGAAAACCAAAAGTTTCAGAGAAAATATACCTCAACCAAGGATCGAAGTTGAAAAGCCCGAAATTTCTCCTGTGAAAAAAGACAGCACTGTTTCGACTACCTCTGACTTCAACCAAAACCAAAACGAGAAAAACTTTCGGCAAGGGTACAATCGGAAGAGAGCTCACGATGAGAGGAATCTAGATCCTTGCTCTAATACCATGTTAATTTGGTACAAGCCTCAGCTAAGGCTAGCAAGTGGGTTGGTCCAGGACCGGGACCGCGGGCCAAACGGCTAAACGGGCCAGGACCGTTTGGTCCGGTTTTAGCGGGCCAGGACCGTTTGGTCCGGTTTTAGCGGGCCTGGTCCGGTCTCGTGGGCCGGTCCTATTATTTGGGACCGTCAGGCCCGGGACCGGCCTGGTCCCTTAGCAGGCCAAACGGTCCCAACGGCTATTTCTTTTTTAAAAATTAGTCGTTGGCTATTTATAAAATAGTCATTTAACCCCCTTTAACCTCCCCAACTTTGTTTTAATCCCAAACTTTTTATAATTACACTTTTTCCCTATTTTCAACTATAAATACCCCATAATATATATATATATATATATAAGCTTATATTTATACTATACTATAGTCTATACTATATATACATCTCATAAGATATATAAGCTATATTCGATATACATATATATATAAGCTTATATATATACTATACTATACTATATATACATCTTAAGATATACTATATATACATAGTATACTAGATATATATATAGTATAGTATAGTAGATATACATGTATATATAGTATATCTTAAGATGTATACTATCGAATATGGCTTATATACTATGTATATATAGTATAGTATAGTATATACTATATATACAACTTAAGATATATAAGCTATATTCGATATACATATATATATATATAAGCTTATATTTATACTATACTATAGTCTATACTATATATACATCTCATAAGATATATAAGCTATATTCGATATAGTATACTATATATATATATATATCGAATATATCGAATATAGCTTATATATCTTAAGTTGTATATATAGTATATACTATACTATACTATAATATATATACATCTTACTATATATATTATATATATCTTAAGATGTATATTATCGAATATGACTTATATACTATGTATATATAGTATAGTGTGTGTATATATTATATATCTTAAGATGTATATATAGTATAGTATAGTATATATATAAGCTTATATATATATGTATATCGAGTATATCGAATATACTATGTATATATAGTATAGTGTGTGTATATATATATATATATATATATAGCTTATATATCTTAAGATGTATATATATCTTAAGATCTACTATACTATACTATATATATATCTAGTATATCTTAAGATGTATATATAGTATATCTTAAGATGTAT
Source organism: Nicotiana tabacum (assembly GCF_000715075.1). Taxonomy (NCBI): domain Eukaryota; kingdom Viridiplantae; phylum Streptophyta; class Magnoliopsida; order Solanales; family Solanaceae; genus Nicotiana; species Nicotiana tabacum. The sequence goes on from NC_134096.1 coordinate 9,240,656, forward strand.
ACTATGTCTATATAATATAGTATATATATATTTTAAGATGTATATATAGTATATAAATCGAATATAGCTTATATATATTCATTACTATTTTTTTTCCTCTAACTTCTATAAAAAAAAAATTAAAAATAGAAAGTTTTTGTTAGGCCCGTTTAGGCCTGTTTAGGCCCACTTAGGCCCGGGACCGGCCCATTTAACCCGAGACCTTTAGTTCGTGGTCCCGGTCCCGAGCCGGTTCCAGCAATAAGCCCGGGACCGTTTAGGACCGGACCGCATAGGACCGGCCCACTTAGGACCAGGCCCGCTAAGCCCACTTAGGACCGGGCCCGACGCACTAAAAGGAAACCCTAACATTGTGAGAAGAGAGAAGAGAGATACAGAAAGTTCGAGAGGAAGATATGAGCTAGTCAAAATAATAATTGACCAAAAAAACTAATTCATTTCCCACATAATGTCCTTTTATATTTACAAGTATAATAAGGAGAAAAATACAAGTAAAAATATACAATACAAGTAAGTGTATAACAGGGTCGGTTCTCTTCGGTAAACACTAGTGGGCCAGCTGTTTTCCTCTGTTGGATTGGGCTTGAGTACAGAAAAAAGAATGACTCGCATTACGTGAGACATAGAGAAACTACTGTGCAGCTTAAGTGCCTCATTCCAAATTGTCTCAATGGTGTGTGTCGACAACATAGATAGCTGAGGCAGCAGTCATTGGTGGGCAATAAACAATGGTAACATATAATTCATCATAAATCCAGTTTAGCGAGAAAATTTTCCATGTTCTCCATTTGTTGTAACGTTCAAGCAGTCACTTAGTACCCCCAAACTCAATAGTGACATAAATTACGCAGTCAATTAGTACCATAAACTCAATAGTGACACAAATAATAATGAATTTCGAAGGACTTACTTCTGAACCACGTGCAGAAGCAGAAGTATTGATGAAGTTGCATGGAACATGTAAGATGTTGGAACTATTTGAGTAACATCCAAATTTTGCAAGAATTTGTTTCTCCATCTTGACCTGACATATGTGTAAGTTTTTTTGTGAGAGATGTACAAAAATCCATTAACCTGAAAAAAAATTTACACCCGCGACGTTGCTAACATGCATTGCTCTATGTGCCTCTTCTTATAGTATCTTAATCCTCACACATCATTTTGCTCAGCCATATTCATTGGAAGAGTGTGCTTTCTATTTATTTTTTTGTAAAAGCCAAAGTCATGTATAAAACACCCAGAAATAGATATGTACAAAAGTAAACATTGTAGTTTGTTGAAAAACAAAGGAAAAATTGGTCGAACCTAGAAGTATTTTCAACTCCTCAACTAATACAGTTGTGTCGGTCCTCAGATTGGTCTAATATTTTTGTGGAGGCAGAAGAAATTATATGAAAAACTAATGCATAGTATATAATGAAATAATAATCTTCTGATCATTAGCTGAAACCAGTAACATTTTGCAAGCTTCAATCATGCATGTGAGTATGACTCATTAGTAAAGGTTTTGAAACGGTTTGCTGGCTTGAAGGAGCTAAAAGGTGATGACAGGAGAGGAAAGATGATGAGATTTTTTAAGCAAAAGTGGTACTACTTCACTTCTATCCTTTGTATGCAGTAATAGAATAATATTTTATCCTCTGAAGCGGCTTGTCTATCAACTTCTATAGACACATAAGATTAATGAGGAAATCAAGGTTCTGAAACTGATATCATATGCATAATTCATGTATATAGTACATTTTAATTAAGTAGACAGATTTCAAGTGGTATTAGAAGGATGCTTAACTCATAAGAACCTACCAGAAAGAGGATTTAAAGCAGCAGAACTATATACCGACAATTTCCAATATGGCAAGCAATGGCCTATATTTTGGGTAGACCAATCATTTTGAGTCAGTTTTTAATAATAATAGAAAAATAAAATCAAACCATCATATCTATATATTTTTTTTATTGATATTTGTTACTAAAGACTTAATTACTCGTACCCTTGCATTTATTAAATTAACAAGTGCATGCCATTTATTTTATACATGAGTTTTATTACTTGAATGTTGTTACTCCCTCCGTCTCAAATTATTTGACGTGATTTTTAAAAATAATTATCTCAAATTATTTATAATTAGAAGTTCAAGACAAACTTAATTATTTTTTCCTACTTTACCTTTAGTAGTAATTGTTCTTGAACTATAAACACCTCAATTATGAGGTAATATTATGATTGTTCAAATACCAATAAGACATAAATAAGGATGGTCAACAATACCTCCTAACCATTATTTTCTTAAGGGGCGTTGTCACGGCCCCAATTTCCCACCTTAGGATGTCGTGATGACACCTAGTCTCTAAGACTAGGTAAGCCTAACACATGCTGATTTAATAACAGAATTAAATTATTTAATCATTTATTATAAACCATTAAATGACATATAGCCGCAAGCGGCCAATATTTATACATTTCCCAAAACTGATAGTACGGAGTCATAAGCACCACTAAAATACAGTAGAATTTCTAAATACAATATTGTTTTGAATTACAATTTAATAGTAGCACAATGAAGTAAGATGGTGACTCTGAGACCTGCGAACGTCAAGCAGGTATACCTAGAAGTCTCCCGCCGCGCAAGCGCAACTCTCAACAACACAATCAGAATACCTGAATCTACACAAAAATGTGTAGAAGTGTAGCATGAGTATACTACAATGGTACCCAGAAAGTATCAAACCTAACCTCGGTAGAGTAGTAACGAGGCCAGGTCAAGACACCTACTGGACATAGAAACCTGTTCAAGATATACATAAGCTAACAATGGAAAGAACATCAATGTAAGACCAACGACGAAAAAATTATTGATTTACAACCAACAATGAAGTAATAGAAACATAAATGGGAGAAAGTAGTAAACGAGTAATAAAGAAACAAGATAATCAGAACACCGATGAGATGTAAATGAACTCAAATAAGAACAAACAGATGACAACTCAAATAATCAAATCGCTCCCAATGCATGGACTTACAACAAGAATTACCCCGAGGCACCACACCTCATAACCACAAGTCATGGACCACAATTTCCAAATCTTACACATATGGCACCTCGTGCCCACAATAACAATCACCTTCGCACGGCAAAGCCCACGTGCTACCATGTAATTTACAACCGTGATAAATATTAATTTAGATGAATGAAAGATATATTTTGTCACGACCCAAAATCCGACTAGTCGTGATGGCACCTAATCCAACCCGCTAGGTAAGCCAATTAACCACTAACCAATTCCTATAATAATTAAAAAAGCAATTAAGTAAAGAAATATCTGAATCTGATACATTCTCAAGGACTGGTAGTACAAACTATGAGCTTCTAAGAATAGATTTTACAAAAGTGGTAAGAAATAAATACATCATCTGTTCGAAATATACATGAACAGATTTTTATAAATCTAATACTACCATGAACAAGAGGCAGCTACAACCGGAACGCATGTACATCTTTAGATCAAGCTCCCAACGAACACAGCAACATCAGTAGCAAATATATGCACGCAAGGTGCAGAAGTTTAGTATGAGTACAACCGACCCCATGTACTCAATAAGTAACAAACCTAACCTTAGGTTGAAAGTAGTGACGAGGTTGTACCAAGGTCAGGGTCCAGCTCCAATAACCAACAACAGTTTATAACAACATAAAGCAAGTAATAAAAGAATTAACCCAAAGAATAAATGCTCAGCTAAATCATGATTTCTGAAAATAATTCTGCCTTTCCATTGTATCAGTGAAAACCCAAATCGTTTACCGAAGTTACCAAAAATATAAGTTTAAAAACAATATTTTTTCCCAAAAATTCTTTCAATAATAAATAAGATGTTTCATTTTCTTTCCAGATAGCCAGTGTGAAATGCATCACCATGCACATATGCCAATATCAGTGAGAAATCATGAATGACGTGATACCGTACAACATGAGGAAAACACATCTCTATGCATGTATGTCATGTGTGCATGTCAATGCAATGTATCTCAGAGATGAACTCATGTACTCACACTCTCAGAGTACTCAATCTCACTTTCTCACACATTCTACTCTTGATGCTCAATCACTCGGTACTGTATATGGCCAATCCGGCCTAGGGAAGATCCATCCCGGAATATACACATCAACTGATCATCAGTCACTCAGTACTGAGTAGGGCCAATCCAGCCTATGGAGAAGATCCATCCCTCAATATAAATGCTTCGGACAAGATCCATGTCCAGGGAAGATCCATCCCTCAATATAAATGCTTCGGACAAGATCCATGTCCATGGAAGATCCATCCCTCAATATAAATCAACCGCGCTCATTGGGGGTGTGTATAGGCTCCAGAGGGGCTCCTTTAGCCCAAGCGCTATAATCCGCACGGACAACTCGCGTGCCATAGTATCAATATTAGAATCAACCAGGCCCTCGGCCTCACTCAGTCATCAATCTCTCTAGTCTCTCTCTCACACGCTCACAATGTCATGAAACTAGCTCGAAAATGATGATATGATGTATCAATAAATAACAACAGAGACTGAGATATGATATGCATATGAATGCTTATGACTGAGTATGTAATGCAATGAAAGAAGATAACTCAACAGCAGAAATGACCTCGGTGGGTCCCAACAGGATAAGCATGTAACCTAAACATAGTTTATAGCATGAATCACATTTTGATAACTCTAGTACGTAGAGATTTCATGAGTTCAGACAAGTTCAGATAACTACACAGTACCATAGAAAGTCATAATCGCCTAATGATACACGCCCACACACCCGTCACCTAGCATGTGCGTCACCTCAATACCAAACAAATAACACGTATATTCAGGGTTCATACCCTCAGCTCCAAGATTAGAAGAGTTACTTACCTCGAACAAGACAAATCCAATACCGAGCAAGCCAAGCGATGCTCCAAAATGCCATCTCACGCGTACCGACCTCCGAACGGCTCAAAGCTAGCCAAAAGCAACTCAAATACATCAAATAAAGCCCAAGGAAAAAATTACAAATGATAAAGATCGAATCCTTAATCAAAACCCCAAAATTGGCCAAACATCACACCTGGGCCCGTGCCTCGTAACCCAACAAAACTCACAAAATCCGATAACACATTCAATTACGAGTCCAACCATATTAGTTTCACTCAAATCTGACTCCAATTCGATGTTCAAAATAGTGTTTTAAAAGGCGTGGACGTAAGGCGAGGTGTTTTACATATGCATCAGTGAGGCGTAAAATAAAAACATGGGCCAAATCAGATAGTTGGGTGGTAAAGATATGGGCCGACCCAGCCCATTTTGATTTCTGGAACCCCCAAAATAATCTCAATTGTGAAGACGTTTTGATATGCATATTCATAAATGTGTGTGCGCGCACGCGCGAGAGAGAGAGAGAGAGAGAGCTCCATCCCCACAAAAAACTAATCAAAACAATCTATTATACGCTACTTACAAGCACAAGTAATTTGAGTCTAAAAGAATAAAGTTTTCTATATGGAGGAACAAAAAGGATGATTAACCTGCAATTTGAAATTTGAATTTGCTGCTATGAAGAAAAATATAGTTCTCTTTGTATTTGTAAAGAAAATTAAATATTCGTTGCTTTTGGAAAATATTAGCAGACTAGCGGACAAGATAAAAAATTGGAAAAACCATGAATTAGGGCTTAAATCAATAAATAAAAAAAAAGGTCTTTACTTTTAAATTTAATACTTTTGAATATCCTTTTTAAAAATTTTGAGTAATTATCAAACTGACTTTTGAGAATTTAGGTATTATATGAAGGACTTATTCAACAAATTTTGTTTGAATTTGAAAAAGTCTCTAAGGTTTACTTCTCACTAAAAAATGTGCCTCGAACGCCCGGGCGTACGCCCCAAATTGTTGGACGTACGTCTCTTGAGACTTTCGCCCCACACCATCGCCCCGGGGCATTTTTGGTATGCCTCGCCCCAGGGCTTGCCCCGAAAACACCTTTTAAAACAGTGGTTCGAAACTCAAAAATTCATATTATGAAACTTTATGCCAAAACCCCCAATTTCCTCTTTAAAATTCACAATCCAATTACCAAAAATGAAGGTAGATTCATGAAATATAACCACAATCGAGTAGAGAACACTTACCCCAATCCTTGTAATGAAAATTGCTCCAAAAAAAGCCTCAATCCGAGTCCCACATCTCAAAATATGAAGAAAGAACCAAAGCCTCGATTTTTATGGTTTCTGTCCAGCATTTCCACATATGTGGTTAAAATGTAGCATCTGCAACCTCCGCTTCTGCGGATAAAATCTTAACTCTGCGATGTCCATTGAGGCCGGCCCTTTCGCATCTGCGGACATTCTCCGCCTCTGCGCACGCTCAGGTGCGCCAACCATCTCCCGCTCTTACGCCACTCGCCGCTTCTACGACTAATCTTACGCTTCTGCGGACGCACAAATGCGCCCTTACTTCCGCTTCTGCGGTCTTCCTCAGCAGCTCACACCTCGCTTCTATGACTCCTTTGTCGCTTCTGCGACCATCGCACCTGCGGAAACCAGCCGCAGGTGCAATCACACCAGAACCAGCAGCTTAGCAAAAATTAAAAAATGCAATGAAATGATCTAAACCTTGTCCGAAACTCACCTGAGCCACTCGGGACCCCGTTCGAACATGTCAACAAGTTCCATAACACAATACGGACCTATTCGAGGCCTCAAAACACACATAACAACATCAAAACGACGAATCACACCTCAAATCAAAATCTATGAACTTTAAACCTTTCAACCTTAATAACTCGTGCCGAAACATAGCAAATCAACCCGGAATGAACCCAAATTTTGCACACAAGTCCCGAATAACATAACGAAGTTATTCCAATTCATGGAACCACAATCCGAATATCATATCCTCAAATTCAACTTCCGGTCTAACTTTTGAACTTTCCAAACCTTCAAATTTCTAATTTTTGCCAACTTGTGCTAAAACCTTCTAGAAATATCCAAATGCAAATCCGGGCATACGCCCGAGTCCAAAATCACCATATGGACCTACCGGAACCATCAAAACTCCGTTCCGGGTTCAAATTCATAAAAAGTCAAACTTGGTCAACTCTTTCAACTTAAAGCTTCAACAATGAAATGCATTCTTCCAAATCGATTTTGAATAACCTGAAAACCAAAACCGATGATTCACATAAGTCACAATACATCATACGTAGCTACTCATGCCCGTAAACTACCGAGCAAAGTACAATTGCTCAAAACGACCGGTCGGGTAGTTACATCATCCCCCACTTAAACATACGTTCGTCCTCGATGTGCCAAGAGTTGTTCCCAAATCCATCAATCCTCCGTGTAACCTTACCATGCACATACCCGAGTGTGATCCCACGTCACCCTATCCCATACAGGTCCGATAACACAACATAACTAAAATTTCTCAATTCAACCTAGCCCACAAGCCTTATAATCCAGTTTCCAACATCCGAAATTTCTTATAAGATCTGAATCTCGCAACCTACACATTGTATAAGTCTGAACAAGCTATACCAAGCCGCAACCATAACCTAAGATACAATCACATGATATATCACATAACACAGATACTCATAGCAATGATTTCTAATCACAGTAGCTGCTCACAATAACCCAATGCCGGTAATAAACCTCATATCAAACAAGACTCCATTCTAAAACCTTCGTACACTACCGATGATGAAAGAAACACGCAAAAACTCATAACCATTCATCAGATCCACCAGTCATGGAGCTCTCTCTCCTTCGACAAGAACTATAGCAAATTTCTAGGCCGACTTTTGATATTATCCTTCCAACACGACCACTCTAGTGACATGACACACCCATATAATCTAAAGCCGCAACCCGTGCAATCCATGCACCAATAAGAACCATTCCAAATGTACTCAATCATGAAAAAATGACTCTAACGAGAGAACTATCCCGCAAGCTTAACAAGTACCACCACAATGCAATGTTAATAACCTATCACACACCGTAGAACCAAAACACACGAATCTAACACAAGGGATCATATCTCAACATAACTCCGCTGCAATATGTGACCCCATCCAAACACTGATCCATATGAAATACCTCAGCCACCATGCTCAAAATCAATAACCACACGCAATCCGACATCAAGCACTCAAAGTGCATTACCATAACCATGGAGAAGCAGATGACACAATGCCACACAAAACCCGAAAAAACATAACACATACGCCATCAACCATGCAATACCCAATTACTCATCTCACTTAAATTCCACTATAAAGCCCAAATAGAACCGCACCAGGTGTGCATATAACCAATGAATCACAACTCATCGTAGCATAGAAAAGTAAATCACATATCATTTTAGAAAATGAATGAGCTCAACAACAACCAAATGGGACATCCCTCAACAATAGCAGTATGGAGCCAACAAATCCGACTCGGTGTAGAATACACATCCTAATTGGGCCTACCAATGGACCCCAAAATCAACTCCAGACACCCACAAATAGATAAATAACCCTCCGAAAACCCACAATGACTGAATCATAACACATACTAACGTCTAGCTAGCTTCGGCCATAACTTCACAGTCCACAACCATGAAACAATCTACTCTTGAGAACTCCTAGTCTCCAAATCCATAGAACACACGAATCACCATATCTAATCCCAACTCCACCGCCAGAATGTCTAACACATCTCTCATACACGATTATCCCTCGAGGAATACTTCTAAAATTCTTCCGTGCCACATAGCAAAATTCGAATATCAGCATTCGATTAACCAGGAGAGTGTCGCAGTACCAGTGAAGTATCCATAAATCAAAACACATTGCCCCTTCTGAAATGTATACTCTCATCAAGACATACCGATTAGTAATATCATTTACCTTGTCATCTGAAACCGTCCATGATGCCTACGAATTTATGCCCTTCCCTTCCAACTTGACCTGTGACCTTGCACATACAAATCTCAATCCCACACAACACACTGCATCTACCATACCATCCTGTGAAGAGTACAAGAATTTCATAATCAACTCTGAGTCACAAGCATAATACATACCCGATCAGTAAGAAACCTTCAATTTGATCTCATCCCGGAGAAAATCCCAATACACAACATATTCCTCACACCGGTAGGAAATATACTCCTCGAACCGTGGTAAAAACCATTGAGAACTCTTCGAAACCCATTTGCACATAACCAAGCTATCAGAACTGAATCTCTCTAACTCAACCCAGCCACGCAGGTCGCCAAAATCCAAGAGCATTGCCACGAAACACCTGTGGAGACTAGCCACATCATAAGTGCCCAAAGAACCGATTATATCCATTACTGTGTTGATCCAACCTACTACCACGCTGTACTATTTCTTCAAGTCCTTTCCAAACTGACTTCAAATTGATACTTCTACTTGCTGGAACACCACGATCCTTAACCAAAATTCACCACACAAGAGACCCTAGTATAAAACCACAATGCCCTAAGGCCCATAAGCCGTTGACTTCCCTCTTAAGCACCCCAAAGCACCACAACCGCGACACTCACTCTAAAGAGACCTTATGTGAACCTAAAAATATTTCCTTCACCTTCTTGATATTGAAATGCATAATCCACAATGGTATAAAATGCCACAAGTCTCGATACCATCCAATGTAACTCTCAGTTTCTAGCCATATACAAATCTTGAAAATTCCAAATTGCTACATATAAATCTTGAATCCATTAGAACCATTCTCGAGAGTCATCCACTCTACTCAAATATCAATTAAACCGACCAAACGGACCGAACGACCCGTGCCCCATTAGCACACCAACACCCAAGGGAGTAACCCACACTCCTAAGCAACCGATAAAATTCCTACTCCATGTACACTATATTTTTCGCGAATAACCACTCAATTATTTTAAGATTCCCATATACCCATAGAGAGTAATACAACCCGTATACAGAAATTTCTTTACCCGATTCATCCTCGATCTTGACCTATGCAAGTCATAACTGATTAGCCAGTATACCCCGAACTGAAACCAATACAACACATAACCGTGCAATCAACTCGTCGATAGCAGACTCCCCCACTTGGCTCAAAGCCATGGAATAAAACATCTGATTACTTACAATTACCATACCCCATTACTACCATAATACCACAGTGAGATTCCACTAAATCCTTCATCCGCTCATGCAACACAAACCATCTAGTACCTCAAATCATCTGCAAATATCGCGTTCATCCTCGTGATGGTTAAGCCAACTTCCACAAGAGATCCAAACTCAAATTGCAACATATATCATTCACTGGTAAAAGATAACTCTCTACAAAGCATCATAGGGGTCACACAACCTCGGGACACCTCGCAGGAGATAACCCACCTGCCTTGCCTCAAACTGACATCTCTTTATACCCTTCCACAGTCACGACTACTACGCAATCACTTAATCTTCTCGATTCTGAACTCATCAATAAGACATGAGAATCTACTTCACTCCATAACTAAACAACATGAGAGATCCCTCAACACACCCATAACTCGAGACCATATGGAAAATCAAGATAGAAATCAGACACCACATAGTCCATGCTATATCTCAAGTAAACTCTTCTCATCACATGCGAACAAATTGAACACATCTCGCAGTCTCATCATACTCACCACATAGTCATCTAATCACAAATTCCATTAATAGGGACACCAACTGACCTATAAATCCCAAAAGCACATGCTCGCACAATAAAAATCCTCGTGCTCAAGCTACCGTCGAAACCCGGCCTCAAGTCCTCCAGACTAGCCCATCATCAGCATGCCAAAATCACATCTCGCACCTTAACCATGGAATCACAAGCCGTCGGCGCACAGCCGATACCGAGCACTCACATGCGCATACAAATGCATGGAAGAAATTCAAAGAGTTACGCTTCAAGTTGAATCAATACCGCATGATAAGGAAAAAAATATAGGAAGTAGTTCCTAAGTGTCTTGTAGCCTCTCGAAGATAGGTATGGACGTCATCATACCGATCCGCAAGACTCTACTAGACATTTGCTCATGACTTATAGAACCTATGAACATATGGCTCTGATACCAATCTGTCACGACCCAAAATCTGACTAGTCGTGATGGCACCTAATCCAATCCGCTAGGTAGGCCAATTAACCACTAACCAATTCCTATAACAATTAATAAAGCAATTAAGTCAAGAAATATTTGAATCTGATACATTCCCCAAGGACTGGTAGTACAAATCATGAGCTTCAACGAATAGAGTTTACAAAACTGGTATGAAATAAATACATCATATGTTCGAAATGTACATGAACAGATTTTTATAAATCTAATGAACAAGAGGAAGGTACAACCGAAATGCAGGTACATCTTAAGATCCAGCTCCCAACGAACACAGCAACATCATTATCCAACATTTGCACGCAAGGTGCAGAAGTATAGTATGAGTACAACCGACCCCATGTACTCAATAAGTAACAAACCTAACCTTAAGTTGAAAGTAGTGACGAGCTTGTACCAAGGTCAGGGTCCAGCTCCAATAACCAACAACAGTTCATAACAACATAAAGTAAGTAATAAAAGAATTAACCCAAAGAATAAATGCTCAGCTAAATCATGATTTCTGAAAATAATTCTGCCTTTCCATTGTATCAGTGAAAACCCAAATCGTTTGCCAAAGTTACCAAAAATATATGTAAGTTTAAAAACAATAATCTTTCCCAAAAATTCTTTCAATAATAAATAAGATGTTTCATTTACTTTCCAAATAGCCAGTGTGAAATGCATCATCATGCCCATATGCCAATATGAGTGAGAAATCATGAATGACATGATACCGTACAACATGAGAAAAATACATCTCTATGCATGTATGTCATGTGTGCATGTCAATGCAATGTATCTCAGAGATGAACTCATGTACTCACACTCTCAGAGTACTCAATCTCACTTTCTCACACATTCTACTCTTTATGCTCAATCACTCGGTACTGTATATGGCCAATCCGGCCTAGGGAAGATCCATCCCGGAATATACACATCAACTGATCATCAGTCACTCAGTACTGAGTAGGGCCAATCCAGCCTATGGAGAAGATCCATCCCTCAATATAAATGCTTCGGACAAGATCCATGTCCAGGGAAGATCCATCCCTCAATATAAATCAAATACGCTCACCGGAGTGTGTATAGACTCCAGAGGGGCTCCTTTAGCCCAAGCGCTATAATCCTCACGGACAACTCACGTGCCATAGTATCAATATCAGAATCAACCAGGCCATCGGCCTCACTCAGTCATCAATCTCTCCAGTCTCTCTGTCACGGGCTCACAATGTCATAAAACTAGCTCAAAAACGATGATATGATGTATCAATAAATAACAACAGAGATTGAGATATGATATGCATATTAATGCTTATGACTGAGTATGTAATGCAATGAAAGAAGATAACTCAACATCAGAAATGACCTCGGTGGGTCCTAACAGGATAAGCATGTAGCCTAAACATAGTTTATAGCATGAATCACATTTTGATAACTCTAGTACGTAGAGATTTCATGATTTCAGACAAGCTTAGGTAAGTACGCAGTACCACAAAAATAACAGAGTCACAGCTCACACGGTTCACACCCATACGCCCATCACTTAGCATGTACGTCACCTCAACACCAAACACATAACCCGTATATTCAGGGTTCATACCCTCAGCTCCAAGATTAGAAGACTTACTTACCTCGAACAAGATGAATCTAATACCGAGCAAGCCAAGTGATGCTCCAAAATTCCATCTCATGCGAACTGACCTCTGAACGGCTCAAAGCTAGCCAAAAGAAACTCAAATACATCAAATAAATCCCAAGAAAACAATTCCAAATGATAAAGATCGAATCCTTAATCAAAACCCCAAAAATGGTCAAAAGGCACACCCGGGCCCGTGCCTCGTAACCCAACAAAACAAACAAAATCCGACAACCCATTCAATTATGAGTCTAACCATACTAGTTTCACTCAAATCCGACTCCAATTCGATGTTCAAAACTCAAAAATTCATATTATGAAACTTTCGGCCAAAAACCCCAATTTCCTCTTTAAAATTCACAATCTAATTACAAAAAATGAAGGTAGATTTATGAAAAATAACCAAAACCGAATAGAGAACACTTACCCCAATCCTTGTGATGAAAATTGGTCCAAAAAGCTCCTCAATCCGAGTCTCACATCTCAAAATATGAAGAAAGAATCAAAGCCTCGATTTTTATGGTTTCTGCCCAGCATTTCCGCATATGCGGTTAAAATGTCGCATCTGTGACCTCCGATTCTGCGGATAAAATCTCACCTTTGTGAAGCCCATAGAGGTCGGCCCTTCCGCACCTGCGGAAATTCTTCGCCTCTGTGCAGGTGCGCCAACCAACTCCCGCTCCTGCACCACTCGCCGTTTTTGTGGCTAATTTTATGCTTCTGCGGATGCGCAGATGCGCCCTTACTTCTGCTTCTGCGGTCTTTCTCAGCATGTCACACCTCGCTTCTATGACTCCTTTGTCACTTTTGCAACCATCACACTTGTGTAAACCAGCCGCAGGTGTGATCACACCAGAACCAGCAGCTTAGCAAAAATCCAAAAATACAATGAAATGATTTGAACCTCGTCTGAAATTCACCCGAGCCCCTCGGGACCCCTTCCGAACATGTCAACAAGTTTCATAACACAATACGGACCTACTCGAGGCCTCAAAACACACATAACAATATCAAAATGATGAATCACACCTCAAATCAAAATCTATGAACTTTGAACTTTTCAACTTCAATAACTCATGCCGAAATATAGCAAATCAACTCGGAATGAACCCAAATTTTGCACACAAGTCCCGAATAACATAACGAAGCTATTCCAATTCCCGAAACCACAATCCGAATCCGATCTCCTCAAAGTCAACTTCCGGTCTAACTTTTAAACTTTCCAAACCTTCAAATTTCCAATTTTTGCCAACTTGTGTCGAAACCTTCTGGAAACGTACAAATGCACATCCAGGCAAACGCCCGAGTCCAAAATTACCATACTGACCTACTGGAACTATCAAAACTCCGTTCTGGGTTCAAATTCACAAAAAGTCAAACTTGGTCAATTTTTTCAACTTAAAGCTTCAACAATGAAATTCATTCTTCCAAATCGATTTTGAATAACCTGAAAACCAAAACCGAAGATTCACATAAGTCATAATACATCATACAGAGCTACTCATACCCGTAAACTACCGAGCAAAGTGCAATCGCTCAAAACGACCAGTTAGGTCGTTACATATTTAAACACCATAAAATATAATAACAATCTTGAATAAAGTAAGGTGTCAAATGAAATAATAAATTTATTATCGAAATCAAGTAAAGTTAAATAATATCCAATTTGTACGAAACAGAGTATAAGTTGGGTTTAGTTTAGAAATCAATAAAATTGAGTAAAAGTATCATTTTTAAACATTCCAATTTAAGGTCAATCTTGTTGGAGTAAAGAAAATAACAGTATACGAATCTAATACAGTGGAGATAATACAAAATGTTAGTTTACAACATGTATATAGTGTAGTATTGTCCCACATTGGTAGAAGAGTAGTATGTCCTTGTATAGTATAACTATAAATAAGGACCTCTTGTATTGTATTGTTCATCTAATATCAATAATATATTTTCTCTCGTGCTTTCTCACATGGTATTAGAGAAATTGTGAGAGACTTATCGCTGTGCATAAATTCCAGCGATTCCGGGAAAGAGAAATCACTGTGCATAAATTCCAGCGATTCCGGGAAAGAGAAATTAGTACTTTTTAAGTCTGTTTTCTATCTACTTTATTTTTGTCAGTGTTGTGCAAAATCCAACACTACCACAAGAGTCGTCACTATCCGACGATCAAACCCCAGTGAAAAACTCCGGTAGCAGCCTCATCACGCACCTCCACGCGCCACAAGAAGCTCACGCGCCGGCACGTACGACCACTTCCGACCATTTTTGAAAATCTTACTTCAGAACAGTTAGGTCGCCTGGTAATTTCGATCCTACCCCTACTGTTTCATTTCATTCCGACAACTTTGAGTTTTGTCCGGCAGCTACAGTACTATTCCGATAGCTACAGTACTATTCCTGCAGCTACAGTAGATTCCGGCAGCTACAATATTTTAGTATTTTGTTTCTGTGTTTCCGTACACTGTTTCAGTGGATTACAGTTGATTCTTTCTCCTATTTGGTAATAATTTGCAACAATGTCTTTGGGATTTGATACTTTTGGGTCTAGAAATATGAGTTCTAGAAGCTCTAGTGCTATTATTACCTCGGAACCTTTAATGAGAGGTTCAAACTACTTAGCTTGGGCTTCATCTGCCGAGTTATGGTGTAGAGGTCAAGGTGTTCAAGATCATCTAATCAAACAGTCTAGCGATGGATATGAAAATGCAATAGTACTTTGGGCAAAAATCGATGCTCAGTTATGTAGCATCTTGTGGCGATCTATTGATTCCAAGTTGATGCCCTTGTTTCGTCCATTCCAGACATGTTATTTGGTTTGGGCAAAGGCACGCACCTTATACACTAATGACATATCTCGCTTCTATGATGTGATATCACGGATGACAAACTTAAAGAAGCAGGAATTGGATATGTCTACTTACTTGGGTCAAGTACAGACAGTCATGGAGGAATTTGAGAAGTTGATGCCAGTTTCTGCTAGTGTGGAAAAACAACAAGAGAAGTGACATAAGATGTTTCTCGTTCTTACCCTCGCTGGTTCCTAATGATCTTGATTCAGTACGCGACCAGATTTTGGCTAGTCCGTCTGTCCCGACAGTTGATGAATTATTCTCTCGATTACTCTGCCTTGCTGCAGCACCAAGTCCACTAGTGATCTCATCACAGATACTTGATTCCTTTGTTCTTGCATCCCAGACAATGGATGCTCGGGCATCTCAAACTATGGAGCATAGACAAGGAGGAGGTCATTTTGGAAGATCTAGACCCAAGTGTTCTTATTGTCACAAACTTGGACACACTCATGAATGTGTTATTCCTTATATGGTCGTCCACCCAAAAATGCTTACATTGCTCAGACCGAGACTCCAGGTAACCAAGGATTTTCTTTATCTAAAGAAGAATATAATGAGCTCCTTCAGTATCAAGCAAGTAAGCATACATCTCCACAAGTAGCCTCAGTTGCTCAGACTGATACTGGTAATTCTTTTGCTTGTGTTTCCTAGTCTAGCACTCTTGACCCATGGGTCATGGACTCCGGCGCTTCTGATCACATCTCTGGTAATATATCACTTTTGACAAATATTGTATATTCACAGTCTCTTCCCACTGTTACTTTAGCCAATAGATGTCAAACTAAGGCAAAAGGAGTTGGACAAGCTAATCCATTATCTTCTATCACCCTAGATTCTGTTATTTATGTCTCTGGCTGTCCTTCTAGTCTTGCATCTGTTAGTCGTTTGACTCGTGCCCTCCATTATGGTATATATTTTATTGACGATTTTTTTATTATGCAGGACCGCAGTACGGGACAGACAATTGGTACAGGACATGAATCGGAAGGCCTTTACTACCTTAACTCACTCGGTCCTTCCACAACATGTCTAGTTACAGATCCTCCAGATCTAATCCACAGACGTTTAGGACATCCGAGTTTATTCAAACTTCAGAAGATGGTGCCTAGTTTATCTAGTTTGTCTACATTATATTGTGAGTCATGTCAACTTGGGAAACATACCCGAGCCTCCTTTTCACGTAGTGTTGAGAGTCATGTAGAGTATGTCTTCTCCTTAGTTCATTCTGATACATGGGGTCCTAGTAGAGTCATTTCTTCCTTGGGATTTTGTTATTTTGTCAGTTTCATTGATGATTATTCAAGATGTACTTGGCTTTTCTTAATGAAAGATCGTTTTGAGTTATTTTCTATATTCCAGAGTTTCTGTGCTGAAATCAAAAACCAATTTGGTGTTTCTATTCGCATTTTTCGCAGTGATAATGCCTTAGAATTTTTACCTTCTCAATTTCAGCAGTTTATGACTTCTCAAAGAATTATTCATCAGACATCTTGTCCTTATACCCCTCAGCAAAATGGGGTTGCTGAGAAAAAGAATAAGCACCTTATTGAGACTGCTCACACACTTCTAATTAAATCTTGTGTTCCGTTGCATTTTTGGGGCGATGCAGTTCTCACAGCTTGTTATTTGATTAATCGGATGCCTTCATCTCCCATCAAGAATCAGATTTCGCATTCAGTATTATTTCCCCAGTCACCCTTATACTCTCTTCCACCTCGTGTTTTTGGGTGCACGTGTTTTGTTCATAACTTAGCCCCTGGGAAAGATAAGTTAGCTCCTTGTGCTCTCAAGTGTGTCTTCCTTGGTTATTCTCGTGTTCAGAAGGGATATCGTTGTTATTCTCCAGATCTTCTTAGGTACCTTATGCCAGCTGACGTCACATTTTTTGAGTCTAAACCTTTCTTTACCTCTGCTGACCACCATGATATATCTGAGGTCTTACCTATACCGACCTTTGAGGAGTTTACTATAGCTCCTCCTCCACCTTCAACCACAGAGGTTTCATCCATACCAACCGTTGAGGAGTCTAGTGTTGTTCCCCCTAGTTCCCCAGCAACAGGAATACCACTCTTGACTTATCATCGTCTTTTGCGTCTTCCATCAGGCCCAACTGGTTCTCGTCTTGCACCTGACCCTGCTCCTACAGCAGATCCTGCTCCTAGTACACCGATTGCACTTCGGAAAGGTATAAGGACCACACTTAACCCTAATCCTCATTATGTCAGTTTGAGCTATCATCGTCTGTCATCTCCCCA
Source organism: Nicotiana tabacum (assembly GCF_000715075.1). Taxonomy (NCBI): domain Eukaryota; kingdom Viridiplantae; phylum Streptophyta; class Magnoliopsida; order Solanales; family Solanaceae; genus Nicotiana; species Nicotiana tabacum. Next base: position 9,258,543 of record NC_134096.1, read on the forward strand.
TTATGCTTTTATATCTTCTTTGTCCTCGGTTTCCATCCCTAAGTCTATAGGTAAAGCGTTGTCTCATCCAGTATGGCGACAGGCTATGAGTGACTAGATGTCTGCTTTACATACAAGTGGTACTTGGGAGCTTGTTCTTCTTCCCTCAGGTAAATCTACTATTGGTTGTCGTTGGGTTTATGTAGTCAAAGTTGGTCCCGATGGACAGATTGATCAACTTAAGGCCCGTCTTATTGCCAAAGGATATACTCAGATATTTGGGCTCGATTACAGTGATAACTTCTCTCCCGTGGCTAAAGTGGCTTCAGTCCGCCTTTTTCTATCCATGACTGCGGTTCGTCATTGGCCCCTCTATCAGCTGAACATTAAAAATGCCTTTCTTCACGGTGATCTTGAGAATGAGGTTTATATGGAGCAACCACCTAGTTTTGTTGCTCAGGGGGAGTCTCGTGGCCTTGTATGTCGCTTGCATCGGTCACTTTATGGTCTAAAGCAGTCTCCTCGAGCCTGGTTTGGTAAGTTCAGCATGGTTATCCAGGAGTTTGGCATGATTCGTAGTGAAGCTAATCACTCTGTATTTTATCGGCACTCTGCTTCAAGTCTCTGTATTTATCTGGTAGTCTCTGTTGATGATATTGTTATTACTGGCAATGATCAGGATGGTATTACCAATCTGAAGCAGCATCTCTTCCAACACTTCCAAACTAAGGATCTAGGCAGATTGAAGTACTTTCTAGGTATTGAGGTTGCCCAGTCTAGCTCAGGTATTGTTATTTCTCAAAGAAAATATGCTTTAGAAATTCTTGAGGAGACGGGGATGATAGGTTGCAGACCTGTTGACACTCCGATGGATCCGAATTCTAAACTTATGCCAGGACAGGGGGAGCCGCTTAGCGATCCTGCAAGCTATAGGCGGCTGATTGGAAAATTAAATTATCTCACAGTGACTAGACCCGACATTTCTTATCCTGTGAGTGTTGTAAGTCAGTTTATGAATTCTCCATGTGATAGTCATTGGGATGCAGTTGTCCGCATTATTCGATATATAAAATCGGCTCCAGGCAAAGGGTTACTCTTTGAGGATCGAGGTCATGAGCAGATCATTGGATACTTAGATGCTGATTGGGCAGGATCACCTTCTGATAGACGTTCTACGTCTGGATATTGTGTTTTAGTAGGAGAAAATTTAGTGTCCTGGAAGAGCAAGAAACAGAATGTAGTTGCTCGGTCTAGTGCAGAAGCAGAATATCGAGCAATGGCTATGGCAACATGTGAGCTAGTCTGGACCAAACAATTGCTCAAGGAGTTAAAATTTGGTGAAATCAGTCAGATGGAACTTGTGTGCAATAATCAAGTTGCCCTTCATATTGCATCAAATCCGGTGTTCCATAAGAGAACTAAACACATTGAGATTGATTGTCACTTCGTCAGAGAAAAGATACTTTTAGGAGAGATTGCTACAAAATTTGTGAGGTAGAATGATTAACTTGCAGATATTTTCATCAAGTCTCTAACTGGTCCTCGTATTGGTTATATATGTAACAAGCTCGGTACATATAATTTGTATGCACCTGCTTGAGGGGGAGTGTTAGTTTACAGCATGTATATAGTGTAGTATTGTCCCACATTGGTAGAAGAGTAGTATGCCCTTGTATAGTATAACTATAAATAAGTACCTCTTGTTTTGTATTGTTCATCTAATATCAATAATATATTTTCTCCCGTGCTTTCTCACAATATTTACTGTAGTAAAGAAAATTACTTTTTATTAATAATAGATTATTATAAAAAATACAACAGCATACAAACCTAATATTGTAGAAGCAATACAAGATATTCATTTCCAAAGAAGCAAATATTTTTTATTCAACAATTTGTAATAAAAGTAAAATGAATTAGGCACACATAATGATATGAAGATTAAATTCTGAAATGAACAATAAGCAAGCAAAGCTCAACAGTTTATATTTGGAGGTATTAGCTATTTTACAATGATATTAAAGATAGATTCTCTAATAAAGTAGAAGAAGATCATATACATTATGCTAATATTATAAAAAATGTGCAATGACTTACTGAATTTATACAGAAGAATAAAATAGATAAAGAAGGATTTAATTGGGATCCATAGGGTAAAAAGATAAAACGACGAAGTACTACTTAGGTAACTATCTATAATTATAGGACTAGAATTGAATTATGATATTAATGAAAGGGAATTATTACCATACAAAATATAAAATAAAAATTAGATATTTTGATCATTATACCATGCCATTGTCGTTCTTATAAAGACAACGAGAATAATATAGTTATAGCTTAATATATGTGTAACGACCCGACCGGTCGTTTTGAGCCCTAGTGCGCCGTTCAACAGTTTGAGGCCACGAGTAGCTTCACTTCAGGTATTATGACTTGCACGCGTGGTTGGAATTGAAATTTCGGAAGTTCAGAGTAGATCTGGAAAGAAAATTCTCATTTCCGAATCTTTAAGTTGGAAGAATTGACAAAAATTGGATTTTTGAGTAAACGATATCGGAATCGGGATTTGAAGGTTCTAACAGATTCGTATGATGATTTTGGACTTAGGCGTATTTCCGTATCGGGTTTTGGATAACCCGTGAGTGCTTCGGCACCTATTGTGGAAGTTAGCATTTTGGAAGAATTCCATAAATTTGGATTGAAGTGCATTTCAAGGTTATCGATGTCCGTTTGGGATTTCGAGTATGGAAATAGCTCTGTATGGTGATTCTAGAATTGGGAGCGCGTCCGCAAGTGGATTCGGAGGTCCGTAGGTCATTTTGGAGTCATTTGGTTAAAGCTATAAATTTGAAGGTTATTGAGAAGTTTGATCAGAAGTAGACTTTTTGATATCGGGGTTGGATTCTAATTCCGGAAGTTGGAGTAGATCTGTAATGTCGAATGTGACTTGTGTGAAAATTTTGAGGTCAATCGGACGTGATTTGATAGGTTCCGGAATCGATTGTAGAAGTTTGAAGTTCTAAAGTTCATTAAGCTTGAATTGGGGTGCGATTCATGATTTTGATATTGTTTGATGTGATTTGAGGCCTCGAGCAAGTTTGTGTTATGTTATGGGACTGGTTGGTATGATTGGACGGGGTCCCGGGGGCCTCGGGTGTGTTTTGGGGTGGTTTGGGATCATTTCGGGTTGTTTTGCAATAGCTGATGCTGATGTCTGGTGTTGTTCTTTGAGTTCGCGAGGATCCTCTCGCGTTCGCAAAGAAGGATTTGGCTTTTGGGATTTTGTTCTTCACGTTCGCAAAGAGATTCTCGCGTTCGCGAAGAAGAAAATCTTTGTTCCGCAGGTCTGACTTCGGAGACTCATATCTCACAATCTATAAGGAATTTGGAGATGATCTAAAAAAAATGAAAATTGTATCCCTTTGTGTCTAGTTTTCAGAAAGGTAAACTATTTATCATTTGGATTTGTGTATAAAAAGTTATGGCTGGTACACTATAGGCTGTCCGGGAAGATGAAGAAATTTGTATTACATAGGGCTCACTTTGATAGCTTATATCTCAAAATCTATAAGGAATTGGGAGATGATCAACATATGAAGTCATAGCCCTTGATGTCTAGTTTCCAGAAAGTCAAACCATTTGTGATTTGGAGTTTTGTACAAAACGTTATGACCATTACACTAGAGGCTGTCTGAGAAGAGTTTGAAAATGGCTTCTGAGAATTTTGTTTATCGCGAACGCGATGGGGTCTCGCAAACACGACGAAGGGTCGCCTGGGCAATGTATAAGTTTGAAAAAATGGGTTTGGCTCATTTCATCTCATTTCCTCCATGGGAGCCGACCTAGGAGCGATTTTGGAGCTCTATTTTCATCATTTATGTCAAGGTAAGTAATTCCTACCTATTGTAAGTTAAATACTTAGTTTATATACGAATTTAGGCGTGAAAATTCATGGAAATTAGTAGAAATTTGGGGTTTTGAAGAAAAACCTAGAAATTGATATTTTTGGATTTTAACCACGGAAATTACTATGGGATTGGATGGAAATGGTATATTTGAGTTCTTGAGATTATGGGTAACGATTCCCTCTGAATATTTTCTGAATCCGGGCACGTGGGCCCGGGGTGAATTTTAAGAATTTTACCATTTTGGATAGGGTAATTTATTTAATAGATAAATTTCGAATTATTTAACATGTATTAATTATTTCATATAACTTTTGGATAGTTTCGGATTTTCGGCACCGAATTGGGATTTTTTACACGACATCGTGATCGGAAGTGGGCATTGAGACAAGGTAAGTCTCGTGTCTAATCTTGTGAGAGGAAAATTACCCCATAGGTAATTAAATTAATAATTATTGCTAATTGTGGGGGCTACGTACGCACGAGGTGACGAGAGTCCGTGCGTAGCAACTACAAATGCTAAAGTTCGGGTAGTTTAGGACTTAAAGCATGAATTACTTGTGTAAATTATATCCGTTATTTAATTATATTATTTGATATATATCGTAAATTGTTAGTGAGAGATAGTAAAAGATGGAAATCTCATATGCTTATTTCTGTTTAAATTAATTAATTGTTAAAAGAAATTGTTCATCCTCTCGAATTTATCTTATAATAAATATACTCTCCTTCCGGAGGTACATAAAAATGTCCTCCTTTCTTGTGGAGCGGGCCGAACGCCTCGGCAAGATAGATGCATCTATGGATCGTGTCGCACGTCCCTCGGCAGTGTACACGATACTCTGGATCGGGCCGTACGTCCTCGGCAGAAATCGTGCTTAATAATAATAAAAATTATACGATACTTTAATAATTTATTTCAGCTTGTAAAGCTAGTTGAAATTTAGAAATTATTGGAATTTAAAGAATTTATTTATCTCTACTTGGTAAGGAAATTATTGTTATTTCTATAAATGAGGCTAATTGATAAATTGGAATTCAAGGAATTTAATTACTTCTGTTGGTTCAATAAAATTATTGTTAACTCTGAGAATCATGTTGATATAAATATTTTTATTTTCATGATTATTTAATATTATTGACCCATAGTGAGTGTTAGAGTCGGCCATCTCGTCTCTACCTCTTCGAGATTAGGTTTGATACTTAATGGGTACACGTTATTTTCGTACTCATGCTGCACTTGCTGCATATTTTATTATGAAGGTACATATTTGTCTAGCGGCCTTGTGGGCGCAGAGGAGTGGTTAATAATTGTGGAGAAATAGGTGAGCTGCATTCTGTACTACGATCCACAACCAACAGAGTCTCCTTCAGAAATATTAGATTTTTCTGTCTAATTTGTATTCTGGACAGATGCTGTATTTTATTTTTAATTTCCTAGTAAATGCTCATGCACTTGTGACACCGGGTTTTGGGATGATTATAGGTTGCACTATATTGGAAATTTATAAAGATATTATTACGTATTTTGTAAACTTCATCTTCTGCTATTTAATTGAGGGGAACAACTATGACTTCAAAAATATTAAAATGAGAATTTATTTAGTATTTATTGTTGGCTTGTCTGACAGCGGTGTCCAGCGCCATCATGACCTTTATGGATTTTGGGTCGTGACAATTGGTTTTAGTCACATTTTATTATACATCCTTTCTTTCCTTGAAAAAAGTGTCTAACACAAGTTAATAATTCCCATATGTGGAATCTATATACACAAAGGTCACATTTGCATATGGAGAACCTACATTTACAAGACTAACTCATAAGTCAAGAATGAAGCACAAGTGACATAGTTGCATATATGGAATCTACGTGTACACAGAGGCTACCATTGCATACATAGATTTCACATTCACAAAAGTGGAGCATGACAAAAGCTAGTCATATTTTCCTATAAATAGCAAGCTCTCTTTGTATAAGGATCATCTAATCTTTTGTCGGACACAAGAACTAGTCTTGGCCTCTTTCTTTTCTTTCCTTGTAGTAAAAATATTTTCTTTGTCTTTTAAATATTTCTAATCTTCTAAAAATACTCTTTAGTTTTTCTTACTCCATAATGGAATAATTTTTTTTTGTTGGGATAGTTGATGAAGTTTGATATATTTTATAATACTATCTCAATTTTATATATTCTTGGCTTGAAACTTTTTATTTACATTTCATACAATGTTGGAATGATGGTTTTTAATTAATCTATTATCACGTCTACATATTTTATCTCTAAGTTATTCTTATATTAATTTTATAATTCTCACGAAGCAAAATTAATATATAATAGCTGATGAATAAAATAGTAGAGTGGGAGTAGTTTTTAGTAAACTATTATTTCAAGTCCGTAATCATGCTTGCCTCGGTTTTAATTCTCACGGAGGAATTGTTGTAGGCAAGATTATTGATCTTTAGTAAAAATATTCTCACGAAGTTTTTACTGTCTTTTAACACAATTCAAGCAAGAAAAATATTTCGGTTTAATCGTCACTAGTCTTAAGTTGATTAATTAACATAATCCTCATGGAGTGTTATTAATTGGTTATTTCTTAGTGAGCAAAATATAATTGTATTAGAAATAAGCATTCATTCTTTAGAGAAATAAATGTAGAAATTGAGATTTTATTAAAGTAATATTATCAAGTGAATTCAATGATTCCCAACTCTTTTTAAATTATAAAGCTTCCCGAAGTTATTTATTTTTTAAATTAATTAACAAGTTTTAAACCTCACTCACTTTTCATCAATTTGATTCTCTCAAAGATTAGTTAAAATATTACAAGTTTGTAGCATAGATTATCCAATCTCTGTGGGACGATATCATAAACTATACTAGAATTTGACAATAAGCAAAACATTCCCATACATATTGGCCTTGTCAAGAGGCATCGGGGTCCCGAGATTCAACATATCCCAGGTTATCCGACTACAACTTTAACATCATCTTTATAAGGAATATTAAAGAAGCTAGGTTCCCGAATCTATGGTGTGAGTTCCAGTTCGGTCACAGAACCGGGACTGCTGGCACCTTCACGAAGAAGTGGTAACTTTGTTGAAAAATGGTCACTGCACTTCAAGCTAATGGAATAATAGTTAGAAACTAGTGGCAATAAAGAGTGATAGTTCCGGCGGCAACTGTTGTTTGAGTACTTATAGTGAAGTGGTAGAAGCAGTTAGTTTTCATTAAATATCTTCTCTATCCATTTTAAAATTAGTTACTTAGTTTGTTAGGATCGAAAAACCGAGTAGTGCAGAATTTAGTCAAACAACGTTATGATGACAATAACAAAGACAATGCAAATTGACAATAATGGAAACTAAAGAAGATAAAAAAGACACAAATTTAACGTGCTTCGGTCAAGGTGACCTACATCCACAAGCGGAGATGAGTAATTTTACTCTACCAATAAGAGTACAAAATTAGAGTAAATACTCTAATTAGTCCCAAATACCATAAGAGAATAACCTCACAAAATCACTCCAAAGAAAAGAGATCACACAAGTGTTTTCCAACACTCAACTCTCTTACAAAATAATCTCAATTACTAAAGGAGGAGAAAGAAAGACAAGAGTTAAAAACTCTCGAATTGGTGTGTTTACAAATGAGGAGAAGCTCCTCTATTTATAGCAAGAAATCCTTGGCCTAATAGTGGATATTATGTCATGGCAAATGTCATGAAAACTTGGTCCACATATTTTGTTATAATGGATATTATGTCATGGCAAATGTTATGAAAACTTGGCCCCCACTTGAAAAAAAGCCAAATTAATGGCCATATTACAAATCTCTACCTTGGCCTAATTTTGGCTTATATATAGTAAATTTTCTCAACCTTCTCCACAACAACCCCAATGGGAAAAATCATTCTTCATAAATGCCAATCAAGTTTAGGCAAAGCTTGAACTTGGACACTGGAAGAGGTTTTGTGAACATGTCAGCAAGATTGTCTCTAGTGCTGATCTTCTGAACAGCGACTTTTCCTTCAGCAGTGGTTTCTTGGATGAAATAATACTTTATATCAATGTGTTTCGTCCTCTCATGATACATTTGATCTTTAGTCAAGTGAATGGCACTTTGACTATCACAGTAAATGGTAATACCACCTTGGTGTGAACTGAGTTCCGCAAATAGAACCTTCAACCATAAAGCTTCTTTGATCACCTCGGTCACTGCCATATATATTGCTTCGGTAGTAGATAAAACTACTACATGTTGTAATGTAGCTTTCCAACTAATAGCGCAACCACCAATGCAAAATATATAGCCTGTCAGTGATCTTCTTTTGTCGAGATCACCTGCATAATCTGAGTCTACAAAACCAACCAAAGTGTTAGTATTTATCCCAAACTCCAAATATGTGTTTGAAGTACCTCGCAAGTATCTGAGAATCCATTTCACAACCCGCCAATATACTTTTCCAGGGCAAGCCATATACCGGCTTACCACACTTACTGCTTGTGAAATGTCTGGACGTATACAAACCATTGCATACATAATACTGCTGACTACACTGGAATAAGAAATATGTGCCATGTACCTCTCTTCTTCCTCTGATTGCGGGGACTGAGCAGCTGATAACTTAAAATGAGCAGCAAAAGGGGTACTAATTGGTTTAGCATCTTTCATGCCAAACCTCTCCAAGACTTTCTCCAAGTACTTCTTTCAGGGTCAGGAATAGCATGTTGGCTTTTCGATCTCTTTTGATCTCCATGCCAAGGATTTTCTTAGCTGCTCCCAAATCTTTCATCTCAAATTCACTTTTCAGCTGACTTTTCAAATTGTGAATTTCTGTTAAATCCTTAGCAGCAATGAGCATGTCATCAACATATAATAATAGGTACACAAATGAACCATCATTTAACTTCCGAAAGTAAACGCAACTATCATACATGCTCCTCAAATAACCATGACCTAGCATAAAGAAATCAAACCTTTTGTACTATTATCTTGGAGACTGCTTTAATCCGTACAAGGATTTCTTCAACAAGCAAACATGATCTTCTTTTCCTTCAATTTTAAATCCTTCGGGTTGATGTATGTATATTTGTTCTTCAAGTTCGCCATGTAATAAAGTTGTCTTAACATCAAGTTATTCTAATTCCAAATCATACATGGCAACTAAGGCAAGCAAGACACGAATAGAGCTATATTTAACAATAGGCACTACAAAAAAAATTGGAATTAGCTATGAACGTCGTCGCTAAAATACTCGTAGCTAGCAAAATTATTTGATAATCCGTTGCTAATCCGTCGCTAAATGAGATTAGCGACGAATTTTGTTGTTTAGCTATAAAATTTGTTCGTCGCTAAAACATGATTTTTTAGTAGTGAGGTGAGAAAATATCATTAAAATCAACTCCTTTTATCTGAATATAGCCCTTTGCAACTAATCGTACCTTATACCTCACATCTTCAATCCCTGGAATGTTATTTCGTGGAATATCATCTTGTTGAGTTATTAGTGTTGAAGTTGTAATAGTTGTTATCACATTGAGACAGAGTTGTTAATTGTTGAGATACCTTTCCTTGTTGAGCATTATCATTCATTTTGTTATTGTTGAATTTCTTGTAAACATTCTGGTTGAGCCATGGTCTATTTGTTGTGAAAATATTGAATTGTTCGTCCCTTCCATGACTCTGTGCTTATTTGCTACGTGTCTTAACTGTTTTACTTGCACACTTTAATTGTCACGTGCTTTATTTGTCCTATTGTTCTTGTGATATTTATTGCATTCCTTTGATTAATACGCAGTTCCTTTATTTCCTTACACTCATACCCTTTGATTGTAGAAATTCTTATAAATTGAGCTATTGAATTGTTTTTGTTAATTGAAATTGTTTGTGAATCGGGTTGTACGCCGCAATAGGAATTGAAGGATAATAAACTGAAATGGTGGAATAAGGGAGGATTATGATATTGATAAATAATGATATGGTTGGATCGGGTTGTGCGCACAACGGTTTGCGTACGTAATAATTGCTATTGATAAATGATAATATGGTGGAATAAGGGAGGATTATTATATTGATAAATAATGATATGGTAGGATCAGGTTGCGCGCCGCAACGATTTGTATACGTAATAATTGATATTGATAAATGATGATATGGTGGAATAAGGGAGGATTATAATGTTGATTAATTATGATATGGTGGGATCGGATTGCGCACTGCAATAGATTGTCTGTGTTCTACTAGTTGTTGTTGTTGTGTTAGTTTCAGCATTTTTATATGAGATTACGAGGTTTGTTAGTCTGGGCTTTCTGATAGTGAGGTTTGAATTCATTTTCATAAACTAACTACTTTACTTTAATTTCCTATTTTCTTTCCATGTTATTATTATTTAATTGCGTGGAGTCATTATATCATATTCTGTTGAGGTCTTGGTAGCATATTGGTTTAAATAAAAGAATTATTAATATGTTTTATTCTATGTGTCTCTTAAGATAGAACTCGTTATCTCTGTCATGGGCGGCTTTCCAGCCATGCCCCATGACCCCTTGGACGTGCCCCGTGGCGTCCTGGCCAGCCTCCCAACGCCCGTCGCCACGGTCGGCCCCGTGGTCTCGGCAGATCCAAGTGACAAGCGCGCATGTGCCTCTGTCGCCCCACCGATAGCCATTGCCAGCGCCCAGCCACAGGCAAAAGCCAACAGCGCCGCGCTCGCAAACAATGCCGCGCGCGCAGACCCTGATGCTAAAGACAAAGTTGCTGCCAACGGACTTGCTGATACTTTGTAGAAGACTAAGTCCTTTTCAATGTAAATATAGAGTAGTTTTGCTGCATTTTCTTTAAGTGTGATTTTACAGCTTTCATAGGTCTAGTCATGTAACTTTGGTTTATTTTTTTTAAGCATTATTAAGGGGGACCAAGCAATCAAAACTTTCAAGCAAGCAAACAATTCTCTGTACTGGTGTCTCTCCCCCCCGACACCGTCTTGTTTTCTGTAATAGCTTTCATTCAATGCAATCAAGCTTTCTCTCATTCTCAATTCTCTTTTTTGCTCTCTTTCAATTGCTCACGACATTGGTTTTCCCGTACGGCACTGACAATCTAGTCTAGCGTACGGAGGGGACCTCAGTTGGCGGACAGCAACCGTACTGACATCGGTTGCTTAGCCTTACGTCGCCCTTCCAAGGAACTTCAGGAAGGCGCCGCGTAACAGTTGGTATCAAAGCGTAGGCTCGACATCGGACGAGGGATTACGTTGCAATTACCACCATTTCTGACCATGGTGAATTACGGGGATCGCATCGCGACCCTTGAGGGAACGGTTGACTCATTACGGCCCATCGTGGAAATGGTGCCCGATCTAAAGACCAGCCTAGTGCAAAGGTTGGACGACCTGGACCGCAGACTCATCCAGGCCGAAGTTGACATAGAAAACATCAGTCGCGACTCTGAAGGAGACCGACAAACAGCAGCCACAGAGGCAGCTGAAATATTTGGTAAATTTGAGGTCCTCCAGCAGAAGCGTGCCAAGGATTTAGCCAACAGGGAATAAGAGGCAGACAGGGTGACTGCCATGCAACAAACCATAGACAACTTGACAGGCCAGCTCAATGTTGTCAATGCTGCTTTACAAGGCCTACTTCGAGGAGGCGGAAACCAGTTTGGGGGTGGTGTGAACCTCGCCCCTATGGCACAAAAGCTAAAGATTCCTGAGCCAAAGCCATACAGTGGAGCTCGGAATGCCAAAGAAGTGGAAAATTTCATTTTCGACATCGAGCAATACTTCGATGCCGTGGGAGGCCTAGAAGAAACTAAGAAGGTAGCAACTGCTGCCATGTATCTTCAGGGTGATGCCAAACTCTGGTGGCGGGTGAAGTATGAAGCCATCAAGGCTGGCGAAGATGCCCTCGAGACATGGACGGAACTGAAGGCAGCCATACGCCTACAGTTCTTCCCCGAAAATGTTGAGTACAATGCCAGGAGAAAGTTGCGGGAGCTCCGCCAGACCAAATCAGTGCGAGATTACGTGCGGGAATTCTCCACGCTCATGCTGAACATCCATGACATGGGGGACAAAGACAAACTCTTCACCTTCCTGGAAGGGTTGAAACCTTATGCCCGGATGGAGTTGCAGAGACAAAGGGTAGACACGTTGCCTAAGGCAATCCAAGAAGCAGAGTGCCTTGAGGATTACCAAGTGGAAGCCCAGAAGGATAGGCCTCAACAGCCTGTCCGAGGAGGATACAAAGGGGGCCAACCAAACACTGGTGGCCATAGCAGAAGTGGAGGAGATCGGAGTGCACCCAAACCCAAGGCTCCCTCTTCCGGCAGTACTAGTGCTGCATCTAACAACAATGATCGGGGGAGGAAGCCCCCCTCAGGATGTCATCATTGCGGCGGACCTCATTGGAATAATGAATGCCCACATGCACAGATGAACACCCATCAAGCTTTTGAGGATGGGACGGATGACGAAGCCGATGATGCGGACCAGACCGAGCCAGTAGGTGCATTCAATGCAATTGTTGGCTCCATTTCTGAGCCCTTAGCGGGAACCAGTGCCGGTATCCGCAAGAAGAAGGACCCCTATCCAATTGCCAGGAAAGGAAATAAGAAGGCGAATTTGAGGACTCCTCCTCATCAAGAGAGGACCTTAATGTTCGTTGACATGAAGGTAAATGGCAAGCCCATTCGAGCAATGATAGACATGGGTTCCACTCACAACTACTTAGCCTTGACTCAGGTGGAGCGTCTTGGACTAGTTGTAGGAAAGGGCAAAGGTCGTGTAAAGGCTATCAACTCACCACCTCAACCAGTGGGTGGAATAGCCAAAGAAGTACCAGTGAAGCTTGGCCCTTATGAAGGAAAGTTCAACCTGCGCGTAGTGATCATAGATGACTTTGAGTTAATAGTGGGGTTGGAATTCCTGAGACAGACCAATACCATACCCGCACCATATGCGGACATGCTGCTGATGATGAGAGCAAATGGGGCCAAGCCCTGCATTATTCCGTGCATTCCCATGAAGATGGCAGCCGAGAACATCTCGGCCTTGCAGTTGAAGAAGGGGGTAAAGAGACATGAACCCACGTTCCTGGCTACCCTCTGCATGGAAGATATAGAACGCTCCTCGGGTCCCATTCCTGCACCCGTGAAGGAGTTGCTTCTGGAATTTGAAGACATCATGCCACAAGACATGCCAAAGCGTCTTCCGCCTAGGCGAACTGTGGACCATGAGATTGAGTTGGTGCCGGGTGCGAAGCCACCTGCCCGGGCGCCGTACAGAATGTCGCAACCCGAACTCTCCGAGCTTCGGAGACAATTGACGGAAATGCTAGACACATGGATCATCATGCCCTCCAAGTCCCCATATGGGTCCCCTGTGCTATTCCAAAAGAAATATGATGGTAGTTTACGACTCTGTGTGGATTACCGGGCTCTAAACAAAATCACCGTGAAAAACAAGTATCCTATTCCGCTAATGGCAGACTTATTTGATAGACTGGGTGGTGCGACGATATTCACCAAAATAGACCTGAGGACAGGTTATTGGCAAGTTCGGATTGCAGATGGTGATGAGCACAAGACAACCTGTGTGACAAGATATGGGTCGTACGACTTCCTGGTTATGCCCTTTGGCTTGACTAATGCGCCAGCCACATTTTGCACCTTGATGAACCAAGTCTTCCGAGAATACATTGATGAATTCGTCGTGGTTTATTTGGATGACATTGTGGTATATAGCCAGACACTGGAAGAACACCTGGAGCATTTGCGGAAGGTCCTAGTCCGATTGCGGGAGCACGAATTATATACAAAGCTATCCAAGTGCTCCTTTGCTCAGAAACAAATTGACTTCCTCGGACATGTCATCGAGGAAGGGAGGATCAAGATGGACCAGCAGAAGATTTAGGCCATTACAGAATGGCTGCCTCCTAAGGATATACATGCCTTGAGGTCGTTCCTTGGTCTATGCAACTTCTATCGGCGTTTTGTGAAAAGTTACTCCCTCATTGCAGTGCTGCTGACAGAACTTCTCAAGAATCGCCACTTTGTGGAATACCAGGTGGGAGACAAAGTGATGGTCAAAATCCCAAAGCGGTACTTGTTTGCAGGGGTCCATGACCCTCGCCTATTGCAAAAATATATTGGACCCTTGTCCATTGAAAGGCACATTGGGAAAGTTGCATACCGGGTGGATACCCCAGCTTGGTGGAAAATCCATCTTGTTTTCCATGTCAGTCTCCTGAAACCTTTTCGGGAAGATATGGAGGATCCTTCACGAAGCCAACTCACAATACCAAGTATTCGAGGCCCCAATTCAACCGGGAAAAGGCGTGCTGAAGTTATTCTTGATGATCGAGTGATTCACGCCTCAAGAAAAGATCACCAGGAGTTCTTGGTGAAATGGCAGGGATGTGATGCAGAGGAGAATACTTGGGAGAGGGGAACAAACCTCAAAGCCTACAAGAGCCTGATTGATGATTACCTTGCAAGGAAGGCGCCGAGGACGTCGCCAACTCAGGTGGGGGAGAATGTCATGGGCGGCTTTCCAGCCATGCCCCATGACCCCTTGGACGTGCCCCGTGGCGTCCTGGCCAGCCTCCCAACGCCCGTCGCCACGGTCGGCCCCGTGGTCTCGGCAGATCCAAGTGACAAGCCCGCATGTGCCTCTGTCGCCCCACCGATAGCCATTGCCAGCGCCCAGCCACAGGCAAAAGCCAACAGCGCCGCGCTCGCAGACAATGCCGCGCGCGCAGACCCTGATGCTAAAGACAAAGTTGCTGCCAACGGACTTGCTGCTGCTTTGTAGAAGACTAAGTCCTTTTCAATGTAAATATAGAGTAGTTTTGCTGCATTTTCTTTAAGTGTGATTTTACAGCTTTCATAGGTCTAGTCATGTAACTTTGGTTTATTTTTTTTAAGCATTATTAAGGGGGACCAAGCAATCAAAACTTTCAAGCAAGCAAACAATTCTCTGTACTGGTGTCTCTCCCCCCCGACACCGTCTTGTTTTCTGTAATAGCTTTCATTCAATGCAATCAAGCTTTCTTTCATTCTCAATTCTCTTTTCTGCTCTCTTTCAATTGCTCACGACATTGGTTTTCCCGTACGGCACTGACAATCTAGTCTAGCGTACGGAGGGGACCTCAGTTGGCGGACAGCAACCGTACTGACATCGGTTGCTTAGCCTTACGTCGCCCTTCCAAGGAACTTCAGGAAGGCGCCGCGTAACATCTCACTCGGTGCCTTATTATTCTAAATGGTTATCACACTTTCACTATAATTGGGTTCTTAAGTTATACTTATCACCCTGTTAATGTTTACCTTACTTAAAATTGTTATCATATTTTTCTTTAAAAAATCTGTATTTAATTCGTTAATTTAACTTGTGTTTTGTTAAATTTAAAAGGTAACAAGGTGATCCTTTTTAGGCGAGAAATAGGTTTGGATAGTAAAAAATTAATTTAAAAGGTTAAATTAAAAAAAAAACGAAGGCATTATGAAAGGCTTTTCAAGGAACACAGAATGAATTTGGTTTATGGGACTTGACAATACATTATTTATAACTACAAATAATATATAATTTTGCACAAAAAAATGAGACGGAAATTGTTTTGATAGACGGGAGAATACAAGGAAAAAGAGGGTTGGGTATAGGCAGTAAACGTGGCTGCAAAAAGAGATCATAAAAAAAGTTGTTATATATTGTTGAGGGACCCACGTGATTAGGAAATGGCCATTTCAAAAAAGCTGTCACGAACATGCGGCGTGAAAAATTCATGTGGCCCCTGAAAATTTATCAGCGTGTACAGGTGATAAAGCTAACATGTACAATACCTATAAAGCAGATAAAGTATGAAATTTCGGAAATATCCTTGTAGTGAAACAAACAAGTTGACGAAGAACTGCTAAACTCTCGAATAAAGAATAAAGAGAATAACTAGCAAGGGATGCACGGGCCCAACATGGAAGCTTCGGATTAGATAAATCTTTTTAGAATGTAAGGTATTTCATATACATAAAAAAATTCTAAGACTATTGTAAAATACAGAAACAACAAAGAGTACATCTGAGAAAAGTATAACCCTGACTAATCCTGTAATATTTTTAACATTTCTAAGAATTGATTCAGCCTCAATTTCATGTTCCACTCTTCAAAACATCATATCGTATTCCACTGGTTCTTTATCCTGGCTACCTTTTCTCCATTCCAGCACTTTCAACAACTTAGTAGTATATAGTATTCCACTGGGTTTCTTTTCTCCTTGTCAGCTGTATTCTATTCCAAAACCATCCACCACCTTAAAATGAGAGGAATGAATGGAAATAAACAGGAGAAAAAAAGGAGTGAATACCTTAAAATCTCCCTAAACTATAATGTTTTTTTTAATTACCTACTTAAATTATTCGGTGTCCCCCAAAACATCCATAACAATACACACCTATATATTAAAAATCCCTCGTCGATTTTTTAGTGATGAGTGTGATACGACTTTCTATTTACTCAGCCTAATCTGATATATCACTTTAATTAAGAATTTTAACTAATAATAAAAAATAATTAAATGAGTAAATGTTTGGGGGTTAAAAAATCAAAGGAAGAGGGTGAAGGGATAAACACATGATCATTTGTAAAAAAAAAAAAAAAAAAATTCTCTTCTATCTCCTCCAATAATGGCTACACCATGTCTCAATCATGATTTTTACTATTAAACTTCGATTAAACATTGGATTTTTTTCAATAACCTTCGTTTTCACCGGGAATTATAGTTTAACACGAGATTTGAGATAATAAAAAAATTAGGGTTTGGTTGAAAGAAGAAGACCTAAATGAAGAAAGATAATTTTAGAAGAAACAAGAGAAGAAAATATTTTCATATAAAACCATAAGAATAAAGGAAGAAGAAAGATTAAAAAATGAAGAAGAAGGCTAGAATACAAAGAAAATAGAGGGAAAATACAAAAATTAAATTTTTTAAATAGGGTAACGGTAATTTAACCATTAGAAATGGCCAATTGGGGCCATTTTTATGTATAATTTCATCTCTCACGCGCCTTTTGGCGAGTTACCTTACATATTTTATTAAAAAATCAATGAGGGGTTTTTTAATATATAGAGGGATATAGTTATGGAGGTTTTGAGAAAACCGGATAGTTTAAGTATGTAACTGACAAAAACATGATAGTTTAAGGGGTATTCACTCGAGAAAAAAGTTCAAACATGATCAAGACCTAATAAGTCATTTGACCTACTAATTAGGTATTCAGCCAATAATTCTTTCGCAAGTATTCTGGTGCTGATGGCGATACAACTCCACTTTTAATCAAAAGAAAAAACTATCGATCTAAATACACATCTATATAATATGTGCTAAAGATGACATAAGAACACTACATGTCTCTACTCCTATTCGATTCAAAAAAAAAGGAGAGTCAGCTATCATAGATATATGTGTAATATAACATCCATAATATATAGGTAATAAGAACATTAAAACACATCTTAATCCTGTGTGCACAACCTTGTTGCTTAAAGTCTATTCTCAATCTCATTTTCTTCCTTGCATTGTTAGTTTGTTCTTAGTTTATGATCTAATGATGGATTTCTCTTTTAAATTGCTTTGGCCTGGCCACTAATTTCATCTTCACTTATCTTCTTTTTCTGATTTTGTGCTCTGGTTGCACCTCATTAGATATTTGCTCTGTTGCTTCCTTTGAAGATCCCTTGCAACAGCTTCTATATCTTACCACATCATATCTTAAACTCTCACTTCCTTGTTTTCGTCGAGAAGAGACTAATCTGCAGGCTTGAGTAGTTTCAAAAGATACAGTATATAATTTTCATTTTCTTATGTAACATAAACATGAATAAGAGCTATGCTAAAAGAACGGATATGGTAACACTATTTCCTCAAATACACAGGAGGTTGTGGTAGTTTTACTAGATGCTAGTTGATCAAATTATGCTAAAATATTCACAAGTTATGCTTGCTTGTTGTCTTGTAGTCAATGCTTTAATATTCAAAAGTAGCTCTTGATTAATTATCTTTCAAATCATCACATTCAATGTAAATGGGAAAAAATAGAAGATTAAAAATTCTGTGAAAACTTTGTGCAAGTATTCTAAGATAGTGCATGATTTCATTCAGCATGCAAAAAATTATTTGACATTTTGACCTGGATACACCAAAATGTGATAAACTTACAAAACTTCATCTCCAATTTGTTATTAAATGATTATTTGATTTTTCTCTTTAGAGCGTAAAACATTTTCTTCTTTTGGTTCAAAAAGGAAAAATGAGAAGGCGAAAAAAAATCCTTTTGGAACCAAAACATTTACATAACTAGCAAATTTTCAAAATGTCACAAGAACTGAAAATCAGCTAGTGAAGCTGGTGGCCCAGGACATCCATGGTAAAGGTAACTGTAAATCAAAAGAGGGTACCCAAGGAGAATGAACTACTATCCAAAGATCTTTAGAGTTTATCTATGAGCTAATTCTGCAAATGCGCCAGAACTGAAGATCTTAGAGTTTTTGTCTACTATGGATTATGTTATGGATGCACAGGACCCGTGACCTTCTAGTCACACGAACGGAACATTTACCATTGTCACAATGCATTTAATCAACTGGAATGTGCCTGATGCCTTTATCTGGCAAGTGACATGTTGTGTCAGTAAAATAGAAAGAATTGAAACAAAGCTGAACTCAAATGATTCTAGAGACGGGGTTAATTTTATGACAAAACAGGATCACATTGAAAAACTAAACATAGAAGAAATTTGATATATTTTACTCCTATCTTATAGTGTCCACAAGATACAATATTTTCGTAGGCAGCAAAATATCTTAAACAACAACTATGACAAAGCTACACACGCAGACATGATCATAGAATTAGGGGTGGGCGGGTGGCAAATGGATTGCATTTGGGTCTTTCAAGATGGGCTTACTCATTAAACGAGTCATTGCCCAAAGTTCACTTGGATCAAGATGGGCTAAACAATGGTTTGTAACCCAACCCGCCCTAATTGACCCAAATCTTTACAATATTCTCAACTTTTAAACAAGCATATATAAAAATTACCTTATGTTTTGGAATAAATGTCAATTCATGCCAAATAATCTCTTTACTCAATTTAAATTTAGAATTTTATTTGATAGTTCTTCATTTTATAATACTAACAAAGATCAGAATAATAAAAAAGTAATAAAATTAGAACTTCCCGAACCCCCACCCCAACCCACCTCCCACCCCTCGAACCCCACCCCCACCCTAAATAGAAATATTATTTAGAGTACTTTCTTTTAATGTTATAGATAGAGTATTTTCTTTTTAATTTCAATAAAATGAATATTCTTTTTGTAATGTAGAAAAAGTATTTTCTTTCATATCAATAAAATAAGTATTTTCTTTTCATGTTGTTGAAAAAGTATTTTTTTTTTCACAAAATGAGTACTTACTTTCTTATCATGGTGTAGAAAAAGTATTTTCGTTATAACAAAAAGAGTACTATCTTTTCATGATGTAGAAAAAGTATTTTCTTTTTCACAAAATAAGTATTTTTTCCTGTTGTAGAAAAAATATTTTCTTTTAATATTGTACATAAAGTATTTTCTTTTTCATTTCAACAAAATAAATATTTATTTTCTTTCATTTCAATAAAATAAATACTTTTTTTCATGATCTAGAAAAAGTATTCTTTTTCACAAAATGAGTACTTTCTTTTTCTGCTGTAGAAAAAATATTTTCTTTTATTTCAACAAAAAGAAGATTTTCTTTTCATGTTATAGAAACGTATTTTCATTCATTTCAATAAAATGAGTACTTTCTTTTATTTTATCGTGATAAAAATAGCTCAGTACCCGTCCTTTATTTTATTGATATAAATTTTATTTGTTGTTTTTTTTGTTGTGATAATGTATTTCTTTTTTATTTTCAGATTTGTTTCATGTTTGATGATTATTTTTGTCAATAACAGTTAGTTAAATAGAGTTTTGAAAAATATTTTTCTTTCTCTTGATAGGGAAAATATTTTCGGGAAATTTAAACCAACCAAACATGAAAAAATTAGAAAATATTTTCCAGCACATAGGTCAAGGAAGAACTCTAAGATTAAGCATTTCCATGGGTCAAGGTTGAGCATCATCATGGGTCCACTTGGGCTGATGATTTTTTATGGGTAAACTTAAGCTAGCCCAAAACAGCCCATTTTCAAAATCATTCTAGCCCAAACCCATTAAAACTTGGGCGGGTCAAATGGGTTTGGGTTAGCTTTGCCACCCCTACATAGAGCCATTTCAAAATTCAAAACTAGTTCAGAAAAGCAAAGAGGTAGCATCACCAACTCCAAAAGCCAGTCAAGAAGAAGCTGATATATTTGAGAAATGGTTTGATACCTCTTTCTCCAATAATTCCAGCGATTAATTTATTTTTCCCAAGGTTTCACAACCACCAAGGCTCCAACATTTTGATATGTCATCTGCATCGAAGCAACCAATCAGTTATCTAAAAACTCCCTTCAGAAGCAATATTACATAAGCGTGCATATAAATACATAAATGTAAATTTACTATAGGCGTAACGTCAATTGTGATGCAAAATCATTTTAGACAAAGCATAAAGATACTAGCAGACTGCACAGCATCATACACAGTATCATATGCAGCGCACCAGAACCAAGAACCATCAGCTAACAGATTTCTAAGTTAGTTGACAGTGATGATACAGATTACAATCCTTTCGAATCCCAACGACAATTAGTCAAAGGACCTATGAACTTTCTTTTTTGATGAAAAGGTAAGAATATTACTAATAACTACCAAGTAGGTACCAAAAAAGGAGTATAACAGAGAGATGATCATACTTCTATAAATTGGAGTACCAAAAAACCTAACTATGAGTCAATGTCAGATACAAGAATCTTCCTACACCATAGGTGCAGGTTTTTTAAGCATCTAAATTTAACCTGCTCTATGTTGTTTCTCTTGTCATTAAAATATCTATCATTCCTCCCCACCCAAATAGACAAGAAAATGCAGAAATGAATAGCAGTCGAATAGTGCCTGTTGTCCCTTGATGAAGACTGCTCGTACGTTTAATGCATCCTGGCATGACCCGTTGGACACTAAAAATGGCAGGAAACATTCGATCTGTCTAGTGAAGGTGCAGTGAAGCAGTAGATGATTTACTGATTCATTGGCATTTTTCACACAGAAAGCATCTGCTGGACAAATCTAAACCTCTTCTTTGCAAGTTGTCATGAGTTAAACAAGCTCCGTGGGTAGCGATCCAAGTGAAACAGCAACCTGATCATTGAGAGAGATAGCCTCCAATTTCAGAAGCAATTCATTAAAATCTTCAAATTCTTTGGCAATTTACGGTTCTATGGAAGCGTCAGTTCCCAATAAGCATCTCATATTCTTTGATCATATATAAACTTCAAAATTTGAATATGATGTTGACCGTATATCTATAGTATAACCTATCAGGTTAGAACAAGTTTATTTCAATTTCAGAAAAACCAGAAATAGTCATACTATATGGTTCAGGGACAGAAGGATGGCGTTGATCTTGCCAGCTCTGTTGTTCTATTTATGGATGATGTAACTACGACTTTAGAAACTATCAAAAAGATTGTTTCCATAGCAATTTCTAAGTTAAATGCAGTTGTTATTGATTCTAAAAAAAAAATTAGACATGATAATACCAGAAGATAACCAAATAGCACCGAAATTGATATTGCTAAACTTACAACGTGTATACACAAGGAAAGTCACCATTATTTTTTTCTTTTATCAGCATACTCACCATTGTTTCTCATATTAAGAGTGCAATAACATTTTATCTACGATAAAGAAGACTGGGAAACAATCAAAGTAATAAAATTGATGTACCTCCTCAATAGGCCTGCTTGGAAAGCTCAAGCAATGTTCTAATTGCCTTTTTTTTCAGATTATCTGATTGCATTGGATGCAATTTCTTTTGAGAGGTAAAAGGAAATTGATCAAAGTGATAGTGTAGCACAATAAACCAAGGGAAAGAAATATTCACTTCTTATTTTTCAAGTGAAGCTCTGGTATCATGTCAAGGACAGAAGGATTCTCCCTTATAACATTTACCAAAAACTCAGTTGTAGTTGCATCAAATGAGAATTTCCTTCCAGCCATTTCCTTCATAAAAGTTGCCATTTCGCTAATTCTGTTGCACCTGAGAAATCCTTGCGCAATAACATTGTAAGTGATACTGTTTGGCAAACAACCATCATCCTCCATTTTTCTTAGCATATCTTTAGCTTCATCTAACAACCCTTCAAGACAAAGTCCATTTATTATTGTAGTGTATGTTCTCACATTCGGAAGCAATCCAATAAAGGAAAGCTTCTCAAAAAAAGCATGAGCTTCGTCAAGTTTTCCATTTTTGCACAATCCATTAATGACAACATTGTAAAATTCAATATCAGACTTTACTCTCTTTCTTTCCAACTCATTAAAGAGTGACATAGCTTCATCAACAAGTCCATACTTAAAATAGCCATTGAGCAAAGTGCCATGAGTGCACAAATCAGGTACGAGCCCCATAGATAGCATCTCATCAAAGAACTTTTTTGCAGAGCCAATCCGTCCAACTTCAAACAGACCTTGCAAGACAGTATTGTAGGTAACAATATCAGGCTTTGATCCCTTTTGAGAAATTTCATGAAAAAATTGCATAGCCTCGGCCAACTTCTTTTTCTTACAGTATCCATTTATTAGTATTCTATAGCTAATAATGTTAGGCTCAATGCACTTATCTATCATTATATCAAAAATTCTCCTCGCTCTATCCATTTGACCACACAGACAACATCCACCCATTATCACATTGTAGGTGACTATATCAGGCACTACACCTTTTTCGATCATGTGTCTCATCACTTCCTCGGCATCTTCGACTTTTCCTTCTTTGCATAATCCATCGATCACTATGTTGAAGGTGTGCACATCTGGATAAATATTATGATTTACCATCTCAGAGAACAAAATCCTAACCTTTTCCCACTGACCAAACTTACACAAACCATCAATTAATGAATTATATGTGATTATGTTTGGAAGAATGCCTTTCTTCTTCAGTTCGTTCAAAAGGTTGATAGCAGTATCCAAGTTTCTATCTTTGCAAAGAGCATCTATAACAATGTTGTAGATGCATATGTCAGGCTTAGTGTTCCCTTGTTCCATTACCCGGAGCAAACTTAAATTTTTCTCAGTATGGCCCCTTTTGCTGAGCCCATGCATGACGGTTGCATACATGATTTCGTTAGGCTCACAAATATTCTCTCTCACCAACTTCTTGAACAAGTCAACTGCATATTTGACCTTATTTTCAGCAAAGAATCCCCTGATAAGGATGGTAAAGGTGACATTATTGAATGGAATGTCATTCTTCAAGTAAATGGCTAACACCGAAAATGCACAATCAACACGATGCATCAGACAATAATTATTAATCACGATACTCAAGATGAATTCATTAAATGGGATACCCAATTTCTGCATTTCTATAAAAAGAGAAACGACAGCAGAGTAATGCTTCATATTTAGCATAGTCTTAAATAACTTAGAGAAATTGACAACAGAAGGAAGAGGCTTTGTTCTGACCATTTGATTGAAGAGAGTCATAGCATCATCTAAACACTTTACGTTCTCAAACTTGCTATTTGCCCTAAGTTTAGCCTTTGCCGAAATGGATGCATTGTTATGAGATGAAGAATAAGCTCTGACTGAAAATGCCGAACCAGAATTGGAAGTAGCAAAGAAAGAGATAAAAGAAATACCATTGGGACAAAGTTTCCTCATCTTCTTTACTGAATTGCTGGAAATTCTTCAGCGGATGTCAAAATGGTGTGCCCTAATTTTGTATGCAAATTGTTTCGGAGGTGTGCCTCACCCATTTTTTGTTTGTTAAGTGAGACTATAATAATACAAAAGGAAAAAGTGAGACTACTTATTATGGTCAAGTCAACAAATGCACCATAATTTGAATATTTTTCATATTGTTTCACTTGTCCATGACACAATCAATCAAGTTCTAACTTCTATAAGTTCAAACTCGCAGAATATTATTCTTATGTTAAAAAAAGTATCAAGGGCTAAACAATCCTTTTAGTTGAAACTAGCAAATTATTCCAAAATTTTACACTACATGAGATTTTAATTTCTACGAGTTGAAACTCAAAGAATATTATCCTTTGAGTTCAAAGTATGAGTTAAACAATACATTTAGTTGAAACTAGGAATCGTTCCTAAATTTTATACTACACAGAATTCTAATTTCTACAAATTGAAACTCCAGAATATTATACTTGAGTTCAAAAAAGTATTATGAGTGAAATAATCATTTCAGTTAAAACTAGGAATCGCTCCTAGATTTTACACTACTAAAGGCTCAAATATCAGTAATCATTCCTGGCTCCAGTACTGATTGCGGGAGTTATGTTTCGTGTCTTAGTTAAGGGGAAAAAAACGGGGTTACTCCCTCGATAAAACTGAAATAAAGTTGAGCCAAAAAATCTTGATTCAGTATAAATTCACGAAAAAATGATATCTCTTTAGGATCTACTCATATCTATTTAGTCCGCCAATGACTACTTTGATAATACATTTGAAATGCTAGCTAAACTCTAATACCGAACAAAATAGGGCCACTATTTTAACGGCAAGTGCAATTTTGCACCAAAAGGCAAGCAGAGGGTATAAAGTAGGCATTTAGGGACAAGGGGCATAAAAAGGAAGTACACAAAGAGTCATTTTTAGTCTAAGCTGAGGGCTCTCTGCACGTTTTTAGTCTAAAGCTCAATGCTCCATAAAAAACGTTTTAAGACTATTTGAAATTTGACTATTTCAAAGTCAAAGCCGGTTTGGTATGAGAGAGCAGAGAGCAGTCGTTGGCTTCTCCAACTCTGGCGACTTTTGTTCCCTTGGCTGGCACATTCACTAAAATATTTTTATCCCACATAATTATTGTTATTTTTTTGTTCTACACCTACCTGATTCTTGGAATTGTTTCACTTCTAATTTGTCAAAACGACTTCTCTCGGTGAGTTTTCCTTTACTTCTATTCTCAAGTTTTGATTTTTATGATTTTTGCTGAAATGGGGTTTTAGTTTCGCTAGAAATAGGCAAAAGGGTCTTGAATTCTTGGTTTGTTATTTCCCAATTTTTAGTCTTTCCTGTTAAAGCGCAAAGCCCAGTAACACCTCTGTTTCTTCAGCTTATGCTACTTTCCATTTTCGTTTAAATATTCAAATTTTGATTTCATATGAATTTGAACTGGGGTTTTATTTATGGGTAGCATAATTCAAAGGGGTGTTAGGAGTGTTGATGAAAGTTGATTTTTTTATCAATTCTTGTGGCGAATCGAGTATTTAAGCTCGGTGGGTCCAACCTATAGGTTCTTAGCAGTGAATACAGTTATATTTTTAAAGTTATGATTCATATCTATTACTTATTGCAGTTTTAGTAAATTTTTACATATAAATTTATACTTTGCATCCAAAATATTGGATTCAAATAAACCCGGTAACTCAAAGCTCCATCCACCCCTATTGCTACCTAAGTACCTACCCCTGCATATTTCTTGGTATTGCTTCTCATCCCTAAAGACTAGGAATAGTATATTTCTCAGAATGCTTTCTGCGTTTTGATTGAAGTATGACGTTCTTTGAATTTGTTTCTGTTCAGCTATTGCGAAGCTTGTGGGGGTAAGAGTTTGTTGTTTTCATCACAATGGGAGGGAGTTCTTCAAAGAACCAAGGCGCCAAAAGTAAGTTAGTGAATCTTTACTCCCAGAGTGGCACAAAAGGATTTCTCTACGAGGGGCAACACCAGCAGCAACAACATGAGTTGCAGAAGCAGAGTAAGATGCTAACTCCAGCACAATTACAGGAGAGCAAGGACAAAGAGAATCAGGAGCCAAGGTTCGGTGGCTATTCGAGCAGTGAGGAAGAGTTTTATGATGGTATCCCGAGGTTTCATGGGAGCTCTTCACGAAAACCTAAACCAAGGAGGGTTGCAAAGGTTGATAAATATCTATAACTCTGCTTCAGTAGATTTCCTCTCATATTATATGTAAAAGGAAGTTGTCTCGAAAGACCTTTAAATCAATGCAGACTTAGCTAAAGATAAGGCGCAACAGAAGAGGAAAATTCATATAGGTGATACCTACTAGTTGCGAATAGGCTTTAGACTTGGTAGAGAACTTCTATCCGGAGGCGAATGTAGCACTATATGCACGGGTTCAATTGAACCTATAACTTTCGACGCGGAGCATAAATTTATATGTAAAATCTATTAAAATTAAAATAAATAGTAGATATGAACCCATAACTTTAAAATCATTATGAGTTCAATGTTAAAAATCTTAAAAGTTGAACCCATAGGGATTAAATCTTGGATCCGCATTATTATTATTATTATTATTATTACTATTACTATTATTTATATATATTATCTTTTCTTACTTGCACTTTTATTCTATTTGGTAATGATGATGATATGAATTGAGCTTAATGAAAGGAGTGAGGATTCATATCGCTGACTCCAACTTGTTTGGAACCGAGGCGTAGTTGTTGTTGTAACCATTCCACAGAAAACTTGTTTAGATAAGTATTCGAACGGTAATTGGTTATCAGCTTATTAAGTGAGAACTTGATTGTTTACAAGAAGTAAAAGCAGAGGTGGATTCATAATGGATAACTGCATTCCTGGAAATTTATGTTTGCCTACTGTTTGTAGTGCTCGATATTACAGGTTCGGTAGTACAGACATCCTTGATGATTATTGTATTGTGTATATTTTGCAGCCAGCCATTATTTGGCACATGTACCAACTAAGGTAGTAATAGCTGAAATTAAGATGACTATGCCACTTAACATGCAGGTTCCTAACTGTTGTAGGTTGCAGAAGTAAGTTTTCGTCTAGGTAGAGCTGGAAGTGCTGGACTCGTGAGGACCGTGGAAGCGTTGGACATAATTGGGAGCAGCATGACTAATTTGAATTTAAGCAGTGGATTTGTTTCTGGTGCGACAAGCAAGGGGAATGAACTATCTATATTGTCATTTGAGGTTGCAAACACAATCGTTAAAGGTTCTACTCTTATGCATTCACTTTCAAGAAGAAGCATTCGACAATTGAACGACGTGGTGCTACCTTCAGAAGGTGTGCAGCTGTTAGTATCAACTGACATGGATGAACTTCTTAGTATAGTTGCTGATGATAAGAGGTTAGTAATGGAGAGAGTAGCTTTACTGTAATTTTATTATTGGTGAGCCTTCTTTGAAGGGGGGCTTATCATGTTCACTTTCCCAAGTAAAAGAATTACTGATTTGGCGTGCATCTCAGGAAAGAGCTACAGGTTTTTACTGGAGAAGTAGTTCGGTTTGGAAATCAATGTAAAGATCCACAATGGCACTACTTGGACCGCTTCATTGAGAAGTAATATGCAGGATTCATACTTTTTCTGATAAATTACTATATATTGAAGTTTTTACTGACTCTACACTTTAATATTTCCAGATATAGGAGAGAACCTACCCCTCAGAAACAATTGAGGGAAGAAGCTGAATTGATGATGCAGCAATTGATAACCCTGGTTCAGTATACAGCTGTTAGTATTATCGCGCTGCCATAAAGTCAGAATTATAAAGTTCTAGTATCATTAGAGCTTTGTAATTTTAAAAATATTTATTTAATAAAAAGTTAAATTAATTAAAAGCAATCGACAAGAGACAAATTTTACACTTTGTCGTTTGTGTTCAGATACGTTATCGTGTAAATTGAGTTGTCTTTTATGATTTCCTTTTTTTACCAAGCACCATATATATATATATATATATATATATATTTTATTTTTTTTGTCCTTTGCGGATACTTGTCTACTAGTTGCCACAAACATAATTCGGAGGTTTGTATTTAAACTATTTAACTTTCTTTTAAAGTTGAATACGAACTATGTCACTAACCTTTAATTCTGATAGTAAAAAAGGGAGAATGGTTAGGAAGTATTTGATCTGCCAAAATTATGTTTCTTCACCTGATCATTACGTGCAATGCTGTTATCAATGGGTCTCAACTATGTAAAAGTGGGTTATTGGCTAGATCCTTGCATTGGCACGCCTTTTCAAGTACCAAAGTTAGTTAACATCATAAGATTTTTTAACCGAGCTAGAAAAAAGAAAGTCTTACAAGTGCTAAAAATATTTTATGATCTGAGGATTGAAGTAGGAACTCACTATCTCTGATGACAGGAGTTATACCATGAGTTGCATACTCTGGATATAATTGAGCAAGATTATCAGCACAAGCGTCTAGAAGATGGTAAATCAAATGCCAGTCAAAAAGGTGCCCAACCAATCTTGTTCATCTCTTCAGTTTGGCATTTCTCTTAGCATTACTTTTATTGATATTCATTGCTTCCTAGGCATATTATGTGCTTTTGAATTTCTTAAGTCGCAGTGTTGTTTGCTTCTAACGTGATGAATCACCAGAAATAGCATCTATTCTCGTATTTACTAAACAGCTTCACCAAAAGGATGACAAAGTTTCTTCATTCTTATGAAACGCTATGTTTAACTTTTTAATGCCCATTACTTGTCTAGAAGGTAGGGGTAATCTCCCCAGACCTCACGGTGTGCGATAATACTGGGTATGTTGTTGTTGTTGTACTTGTCTAGAAGGTGATTGAAAGACTTGCTATCATGTACCACTACAAAGCAATTGGGCTTTCCTTCCAATAGAACAGTTTAAGAAATTATGCTTTTACGGTTTATGCCTGTTGTTGATCTCTATCATCTTATCTTGCTGCTGTTACTGCTTGTTGTTTTTGCTTCTTTTTCATTTTTCCTTGAGCCGGAGGTCTATCAGAAACAACTTCTCTACCTTCACAGGGTAGGGGTAAGGTATGTGTACACCCTACCCTCCCCAGACCCCATTTTGTAGGATTACACAAGGTTTGTTATTGTTGCTTGTTGTTGAGTTGCATGCTAATAGTACATTTTAAAGCTTTAGTCTCTATGTAAAAAAGAAATTGCGGAAAAACTTCTTAAATAATTTGGCTTCTCATTCAAGTGTTGAAAAAAGGGATATGTTGATAATAATAATAATGTTTTGGATCATTTTATTTCTTTTGCTCTTTTGCATTTTTCCACAGGTAATGGTCTTACAATTTTAGCTGCTGAGTTGAAAATCCAGAAGAAAATAGTAAGAAACTTAAAGAAAAAGTCACTGTGGTCCAGATGTTTGGATGAGGTACCGTTTTCAACCTTTATTTTTCAGCTTAATCTTTTGAGACCGTCTAAATTAATAACATATGGAGTATCATTTATTTGATTTTGCTGACAAACTGTTGGGATCATGTTTTAGCGTTTTTATCTCTTCAACTTTGAGCATATCGTACTTTGAGGATGTATAAGATCCTTTTGTTTATGTAAACAGGTCATGGATAAGCTAGTGGATATTGCCCTCTTTCTCAACAGGGAGATAGATAATATTTTTGGCAATGCGGGTATGTGCTGACTCATTCTCGAAAGTGTTACATCAAATTTTACCCAATATTCTTTCTTTTGATATCTTAAATTGCGCAAGTGAACGATTTTTACTTTGGTTGTAACCTCATTTCTAAAGAGTTATGCTAAATGGTATTTCATTGAGTGACACAACAAGCAATAGCATATGCATGTTATTTAGCTGAACTTTGTGGAAACGTCATAAAAGAATTAGAAATAAGGCTTTTATATATCTGCTTTTTCGGATCATCCTTGGAGTTCCCTTCATCCTTTTCTTGAGATAGAATTCCATTACGATTACTAATATCACCCTCTATGTTAATGGTTAGTACATGAGATAATTTGATGCAGAAGTTGACTACTCGGGATGGTGGTCATAGACAACTTCAATTTGCACTTGCAGTGCTTCTGAAGTATCAGAATCGGTTGTAGAGCCCTCATTTAGACATTTACTTGCATGGCAACCATACAAATTTGGGTTTGTAACTAACAGTGTTCCGAGAAAAGATTAGGTTAAAAAAATAAGAAAAAACCTCATTTCTGATTTACTCAATAACCATCATTCAAGCACTTTATCACCTACATATCATACAGTTTTGAATCACTCATTCACCTCTAGGTGCATTCCGTCATGCAGTTATCCCTCATTTCTGACCCTTTCTGTTGTCACTATGCCTCCCATCTTGGGTTAAGTCCGTCCTACAACTACTAATTTAAAGTTTCGTTCAAGGTAAATGAGGTAATAATTAAAGAATTTATGACTGAATTAGAGAGACAAGGAAGATTGTTTTCAAAATCCTGAAGGCCAGACTTCATTTCAATAACTCTAGTTTAAAAATTACCAGTCCACTGGAATGTTTTGGGACATTTGTGCCCTGAGTAATTGAGCATGTATCTGTATATAGAGGAGACTGGGATCAAAAGAATATCTGCTTTCTCTGGTATTATCTTCTGCCACATCTTTCTTGCCTGTGGATTCTTCCAATAAACTGAAACACGTATATCAGTAGAATAAATCAGAGACACTATCTTCCGGTGTATTTGTCTTTTTCTATTTCTATCTTATTATTCAAAACAATTGTACACTTTTGTTTGCCCCCTTGCCCCATAGAGAAATGAAAAGTTAAAACAAAAAAGAGGCAAAAATGTAAGTAAACAAAATAAATAATAATCCTCTACTTAATAATTTCTGATTGAGATAACTGATGACATGCAGACCCAGATAGCGAGAAAAAGCAATCTCTGGGTGGTAAGCCAAGATTAGGGCCTGCCGGTCTTGATCTACATTATGCTAATATCATTCTCCAGATTGATTCAATTGTAAGAACATTCTTCCAATTTTTGTCAATCATAAGCAAGAAAAGTGTTCCGATTTGTGATCTTTGCATCTTGTTGACTCAATAATTATTGTGAACAGGTAGCCCGGTCAAGCTCTATGCCTCCAAATGCGCGAGATATGCTATATCAGAATCTTCCGCCCAATATAAAATTTTCTTTGCGATCCAAAATACAATCTTTTCATGTCAAAGAGCAGGTGCCCTCTCATTTCTTATTACCAAGAAGCATCAGTTTGGTACTAGTAACGGTCAAGATTAATTTAATCTTAACAAGCAGATTTTAAGCTTGTTTCAGCGTCTAGTGAAATTCTGCACAATTTTATATTTTCCTACTTTAGATCATCATCATGTTCCTTCTTTTTGCTCGTCTTTTTCTTTCCTCTCCTATCTGCAGCTCACTGTTACTGAAATTAAAGCTGAAATGGAGAAAACACTACAGTGGCTAGTTCCTGTTGCAACGATTACTGCCAAGTATGAACTCGAAACAGCTCAACTGATTGCTCATGGCTAATTTCTTTGCAATATTTGATAGTTTCATCATCTTGTGTTTTAATAATCTGAAACAGAGCTCACCATGGTTTTGGTTGGGTTGGAGAATGGGCTAATGCCGGGTAAGTTTCTCCTAATGGCCTCTATGCCATTGTTTTATTCGCCTTGAACAAATATGAGCACTACACTATGCTATGATTCAGAGAAAAAAACATTTCATGTGTTCAGGTCTGAATCAAATCGTAAGTCGATTGTATCAGCAGATGTCATCCAAATTGAGACACTACACCATGCTGACAAGCAGAAATCAGAGGCTTATATCCTTGAGCTTGTTCTATGGCTCAATTACCTAGTAGCTCAGTCCAAAGCAACTTCCAACGGTGGGCGCTTGAGGTCACTTTTGAAATCCCCAGATTGTTCATCTCTTGATTCTGTAGACCGGGTAAATATTTACCAGTGAGACACAATTTCAATATGAGTTGCTTACGACAGAAACAAAAACAACATACCCAGTGTATTCTTACAGGTGTAGAGTCTGGGGAGGGCAGTGTCTACGCAGACCTTATCTCTATCTTGTGGATGTAAAGAGGCTGTTTCCGGAAGACTTCACTATGAGTTGCTTGTTGTGGGGATTAGCAGATGTACAGATGATAACGTGTTGTTTAGCAAATGAAATCAGAATTAGGGTGATAGAGAAAATAGAAAATGAAGTTGGTTTTGGATGATTGGGTCACTATTTGTCAATATTGATTTGCTATGTTTCGTAACACAAGTCAGATTTTGTTTCATATTTAATCACCACTTTCATGCCAAATAGTCACACATCTTGCATAAGTTCATACTAAAGTTTGTGTTCTCAAAGAAAAAAGAATTTAAAATAAAATAAAATAATTGCTCTTGTGACTTGGGATGAACCTTTACCGGTGGAGGAAAAAAATAGCGATGGATTCCGATAGAGTATTCAAGATTAACCGATCATCGCACCAGCAGCCAACCCACCAAAAATTGTTGTCACACTACCTCTGTCTCTTAAAGAGTTGATTTTTGGTAACTTTTCTCATGAAGGGACAATCTGGTTTACTTTAAAGTAACAATTTTGTAAGAAGAGAGCCATTTGTCATAAGCTATATACATGTTGATGATGTGTTTTATCGTGAACACAGTCTCCTACATTGAAAGCTAATAAGGAAAAATAAGAGAAAATGACCCTCTATGGCCTTTTAAAATTTTAATAGCCCATGTTTTTTTCTATTGACACGAAATGTCCTTCCGGCCCAAACATATTACATTCAATTGCCGAAATATCTATTTTGTATATATTTTGTATAGTAATAGTCTATTTTGTATATATTTTGTATAGTGATAGTCTATTTTGTATATATTTTGTATAGTGACAGTCTATTTTGTATTTATTTCAACGTTATGCATAATGGATATTCAGTGATATCCAGGTTTTTCTTTTTCATCTCCATATACAAGCGCACACTCATTTTTTGTATAATGACAGTCTATTTTGTATATATTTTGTTTAGTGACAGTCTATTTTAGTATATTTTTTCATATAGTGATAGTCTATTGTATACAAATGAAATTTGCTCAATTAATTTCAGGAAACAGATTTTGTTGAATTTGGTATTCTTTAAAGTATTTTAAACAAAACAACAACTACTATATACTATGTATCAATCCTCGGCTATTTGAGACAGTTATATGACTCATATTATACATTTCGCTCAAATAATATGATGATTTTCAAAATACAACAAGTATTTATTAGCTTTTGAAAATATATCAGCAAAACCTAAATTTTTCTTTTAAATATTAAAGTTGATCAATTCCTTTTTCCAGTTTGATAAATTATTGTTATTTTGGGATATTTTATATCCAAGAACATTCTTGGAGTAATTCATCACATCGGACAAAAGAAACCAAATACTGGGTAAAGAATTGAAAGGCACTTGTGATAATAACGTTATTTCTTATCCAACAATTGCAAAAGCCACAAGCGATATTTTGACAATAATAAAACTAATTTTGCATATCATTGGTGGAAGATTGGAACGACTCGATGGCAACAAAATCTACCGTATTTGAGTAAATTTAAGCTAGCCATTATAATTTATTTGGGGCTATAAATTGTATGGCTACAAATGAAATGTGCTCGAAAAATAACTACGAGCACTTTGTGAAAAACCCATGCCAATGTGCCTTGGGCCTTACCCATGTCGCGCATTCTCATCTTCACTACAAAAATAATTAGAATTAGCTACAACTTTGTCACAACTAACAGAATTTTTTGATAATCTGTCACTGTCACTGATATGTTGCTAAATAGGATCAGCGAATGAATTTTTCTGTTTAGCTACAGAATTTGTCCGTCGTTAATTCTATTTTTTTAGTATTCTTGGAAATCGACAAAACCCTTGAAGAATACATGCAGTAGTCATAGGTAGGGGTGTACATAGGTCGGGTTAGTTCGAATTTTTTAATTACCAAACCAAATCAATGGTGTTAGATTTTTAAATTTATAAACCAAATCAAACGAATAAATTTTTCGGTTTTTTTTTGGGTTTTCGGGTTTTTTTCCGATAAAGTCTTAATATCACAAAATATGTAACTTGTGCTCCAAATAATTATTTTAGTCCTAGTAGGATACAACTATATAATGTATTTTTCAAGAAAATAAAATAATAATATGAGATAAATCATAACATTGTACTAAAATATTCAATAACAAAGATAATAAAATCGCACAAAAAAATATTACTAATTAATACACCATAATAAAAATTAACATAATCTAAAAATAGTATATATGTCATGCTAAAGTAAGTGCAACTAATAAGTACTAGTATTAATTACACAGCTAAGCACTAAAGAAAAAGATAAACTAGGTTATACATTTTCATTATAAATCAATGCAAAACTAAAAAATAGATATCCAACACTATTATCATTCCTAATGTTGAATCGAATTTTATTTATTAGTATTAGTATTTATTTAAACTTTATTTGACTTACTACCTTTATGAGCTATAAAATTTATTGGATCATTCAAGAATGTTAAGTCCAAACTTTAAATAATACGTTTAAAGATAAAACTGTGAACAAGTTTAAGAAATATTTATAAATTATATTACAATAAATATTTATATGTACAAAATATTTTTTAAAATTGTATAAATGTAATATCGGATTTGTTTGGTTTCGGTTTGACTTTTTTAAGTTAAAACCAAATCAAACCAATTATGGCCGAGTTTTGTTTTTCAACACCAAACCACAATCGGGTTTTTTCCCGATTTGACTCGGATCGTCGGGTTGATGCGATTTATCGGTTTTCTTTGTACATATTGCTACAAAAAGAGAAGTTTAATATGAAAAATAGAGTGATGTCTTCATAATACACAAGACTAGTAAATATGGAAAAAGAGAATGAAAAAGATAAAAGATAAAGTGAAGAAGACGTAGCCAACAATCAAATCATATGATGATTCGTTTTTACATGGTTGATCAAGATGTTGCACAAAGGAAATACTAGTTACAAAACTACTCTACAAGAACAAAGAATGAAAACATTAATTCATCGACTGGGTGATACCTTTCACCAGGGACAAAGTTACATATTGCATATAAATCGGTAAAATATTAGATTTTAGAAGTATATAGCATATACTTAATACCCTTTGTCAAAAAAAAATTCAGTTCTTTCAAGTTTGAATACCTTTAAAAAAACATTCTGGCTTCGCCACTGCTTCCACCAGTATAATTTTTTGTGCAGCTAATTGTATTGTGTAAGGATACCATGTCCAGGGGCGGATGTAGAGTATGGCCGCCGGGTTCATCTGAACCCAGTACTTTCGCCGCGGAACATAAATTTATGTGTAAAAATTAATTAAATTACAACAAATGGTAGGTCTGAACTCATAACTTTAAAAATACAATGAGTTCAATGATAAAAACCTTAAATGTTGAACACGCAAAATCTAAATCCTGGATCCGCCTCTGACCAATGTCTAAGAAATACTAGTAAATTTTGGGGTAGGAATTATCCATAACGCTAATGCATTGCCATCGATTGACGCCTTTAAAGGAAATTGGGTGCGACGGCCGCCATATTGAAGGTGAATGATGTCCATCATATACTGATTTCCTGGCAACTCAAGCCGTGCATTATTGTCCAAATAGTATACAAAGTTGGCTTCACATCCTAAAAAATTAGAAGCCAAAACAGACATAGAACTATAGTTACTCAAGAACAAGGCTTCATCTCCCAAGTTGTCCAAGTTGACGAACCTGGATTTTTGGGTCTCTGGGATTGCAACCAACTTAAAAATCTTGACGCTTGATGTCTGATCATCTCTTCTAAAAAATATTTGAACCCTTAGTAGCTCGTTAGTTCTAGTCTTTACTAGATAAAATTTTATACGAGGAGAAGATTTAACAATTGACGGTTGTTCAATAATTCTCTTTAACTCCAGACTAGTCTTGTCGATAGATAAAATCTTACCTTTATCATTGACAACATAGTATTTCTCATTGTAGTATATCATATCACAAACACTACCTTCTATATAACGACTAGTGAAAACCCAGGTGTAACCACCAGGTTTTAGGAAAGCCAACCTAGGATGATACCCGTTACTAGTTACTATAATTGTGGCGACATCAAAATTATATGGATTTGTTGATGGATTCTTGGTTATAATAATTTTACGGAGAAAAAAATTTAGACGAGGAAGATAGATTGTCTCACGAGAGAAAGGATTGAAAAGTTGGATAAGGAAATCAGACTGTTGAAAAGCCAACCAACCATGAGAAGAGCCAAAACATCTCCAAGTATGAGACAATGGTAGTTTAATGTCACAAATTATTTTACTTTTGGCCGCACTGTATAAGCTTGTATTAATGGTATACTGTTCTCGATCAGTGCAGAACATTAGTAAAGGAAGTTCTTCAACGGAACTTGAATTGACGCGTTGTTGTAGGGAGTCATAATTGTTGGATAGGAAGGAAAACCATGGCTTGCACACAGCGCCAAAGCAAAAGTAATCCGAGATGGAAGACAAATTTTGAAAAATCAAATTGAGTACCAAATCTGGAAGCCCTGCCCAGTTTCTTGATCTTAACTCTGAATCCATGTGTATGACCAGTTGTTGAACAACTTAATTCAGCCTCTTTATATCAGCATTCATATATTATAATACTTCACTATAAAAGGCAAATTTTTTCAAAAATAATTTTTATGTTATATTATAACATATGTTCGCTATAACATTCAAAAAATATTGAAAGCAAATAAGAATGTAAAGTTTGGATATTAAAAAAAAGGAAGGAATTGTGTTTGCTCGGGGAATTACAACTGTCCGTTTTTTCCCTTTCTTGTTTTTTGTGCCTTATATAGCAGCAAAATAATTGGGTAGGGGATCCGATTTCTTTTTGATAAAGGGAAGCCAAGCAATTTAAAATGAGGTAATATTTACCGAGTATTATCACTTTTAACTCGCGTCAGAAATTATTTATATTCTATAATCGAAAAAGTATATAAAATTTGTATAATTTTTTTATATAACATACAAAATGTATATATATACAAAAATATATAAATATATAAAAATATATATATATTCAGCTATTATTTTAAAAACGGCTATACAGTATAATTTTTTAGTTGGAGAATATTTGCTTGTACATGGTTCGCTTTTGAAATTGGTCACAAAGGTTACAACTTACAATTACGTTCCTTGTGCCTTCTCATTGTTATATTCACCAAAAGTTTGAAATACAATTTCTTAAGTTATTTCTCTCTCCTCATGTTCAAGTCCCTGCAGTGCGGATCACTGTTATAGATATTAGGTTCATTTGGATTTAATATGCAACGCAAATTATAAATTTATGAATAAAAATTTATTATAATCGTAATAAATAGTAGATATGAGCTCATTACTTTAACAATATAGTCACTTTAACACTAAGAACATTAAATATTGAACCCATAAAATTTAAATCTTGAATCTGCTCCTATCTTGAATAGAGATTTTATCCACACTAAAGTTGTTTAATTCATGAAAACGAAATTTGTTTAATTCATGAAAATGAAAAACTGACTTTGATTTGCTTTGTTTAATTATGGTATGAGATTGAAATGGAGGAGGAAAATGGGAAACAGAGGAATTGCAATTTTAGTTTCATCTCTTTCATTCTTGGCCTTGGGTTTGTTATAAAAATTGAATATGCGTGAAGGTTAAGAAGCAATGGTAATGGCTTTTTTCCGGTGGTGTCAACTGTGGCGGAAGGCAAAAGAAGATGGAGATGTTAGAGGATTTTTTAAATTAGGGTATAAGAGTAATTATAAATATTTTCTCTTAAAAAATAATAATGACACGTGTCATGGATTTATTGGTGCGTGACATTTCACATAAATTTTTAAACTGGTCAAGAAAAAGAGGTGTGTATTAGACACACTCTAAAAATGTTGAGTATGTAAGATAATTTTCGTGCTCAAAAAGTGTGTAATAAGGATAATTCATACG
Organism: Nicotiana tabacum; assembly: GCF_000715075.1. Taxonomy (NCBI): domain Eukaryota; kingdom Viridiplantae; phylum Streptophyta; class Magnoliopsida; order Solanales; family Solanaceae; genus Nicotiana; species Nicotiana tabacum. The sequence goes on from NC_134096.1 coordinate 9,296,333, forward strand.
GCAACTTATGTATTTTACCTTCTTTTATTTAGTATAAATCTCGGCTTGCAACCTACTTTTACCAAAACTATGGGCAGGAGAGTAATGGGGAAAGGGGATACCAATGATATGGCCTCTCTTGTCTATACGAAGTTAACCAATTTGTCTCGTTAATATTATCCAATAAAATTGGATCAATAGTATCACGCGCTTTATATCGACACTTAAATGTTCTATTATATTTAATGTACACTAGATACTAAAGCGTAATAGCTCAAGCATATTCCTCTTTTTAGGATGAATTTGTGCATAAGTTATAAAGAGTAATTAAGAGATACTAATGTAATAAAGAATATAATAAATATTCTTCTCACATGTTTAAATACGCTCCCGTTTTTCTTATATTCTAATGAGCTAGAAGTTAAACTTAGTACTTTGACAGTAAATTTTTGCAAGTTTGGAGTTTGATGATCATCAAATTGCAACCACCCTTCAACAATAGAAAAAATTATTTAAAAAGTTAATAAGTATAAACAAATCAAATAACTTAAAAGTAAAGCTATAAAGACAACTAAAACAACTCACTCACCTGGTGACCGTATGTCTTTGGCTCTAACAACCGTATAACAACCAAATAGCCCATCTGCTTGTGTGTGCTTACGAAGCTCCGCCATTATTTTATCTATCACTGATTTATCAGGGACCAACTTCTCAACACATCCATGGTATATCCTGGATACTTCTGCATCTAAAGTGCCATTGGCATTATTCGTATAAAATAGTTCCGGGTTCAAAATATGTTCTGCTGCGTGCAAAAGTTGATAAAGTTGATCCGACCATCTTCTATCAATGATCTTGAAAACTTAGCTTTATTTTTTTTGCAATCATTGTCCTCCATTTTTCTTAGCATAAGATTAGATTCACCTAACAACCCATCGAGACAAAAACTCATTTATCATTGCCTGATATGTTCTCGCATTCGGAAGTAGTCCAATTAAAGAAAGCGCCTCAAAAACAGTATAAGCTTTGTCGAGTTTACTATTGTGTACGTCAAAAACAGTTGACTCAGTCGTACGGACTGGTCGAGACGATGATGTTTCAATCAAAGGGTATCTGCATGACAAGCTCGGTCGAGGTTTGAAGTAAGGGCATCAAGCTTCGAGCTATAAGACCGACCAATGACAAGCCTGATATCATTATCGAGCTCGTATCCAAATCGAACTACGAGGCAAGGCGCAGATTATCGAAGATGCCTAGACCGACCAACGCTCACCCTGAATATCGATCCTCCAAGGCAGAATCGAGCTCGAACCAAGACCGGGGGCTCGATCCAATACCGAGCTCGAGCCAGAATCGAGCTCGCACACAAGAGCCGTTGCAACCACACTATGGGGGAGAATCTTGGCAGAAATCAAGGAAGAGACAAATCATCATGGGTCCTCCACTACATGTATTATTTTATTATTTTGTTATAGATAAAGCAATGACCCTCTATTATAAAAGGGAGGATCCTTGTAAGCTATATAAAAAGGCACAGGATTGCAATAGACAGATCTTCTCTCATACAAAAAGACATCTCTTTGTGCTTGTTTTATAGGATCTTACTCAATTTCTCTGTTCATCATTTTCCATCCTCACAGTCAAAATACTTGCATTGTTATTTTTGTATCAAAGGATATTTGCATACCCTTAGAACCATATCTAAATTTAACGTTATCCGATTTTTCGGGTAAACAGTTTGGCGCCCACCGTGGGGCTAAGGGTAACAGTGATTGTTTGATATAAATCTACAGTACACTCCAGCTTACAACTTCAAGTCAGCAATGGCTTTACCTATCGACCTCGAAACCGGCCTTCAAGATGAAACCAACAACTTGGCACCCGGGGTCGGAAGGCTACCTGACGATGGCAACGAGACTCGAGTCGAAGAACCCGAAATTCGAGCTGATGTACCCTTGGATGTTCAGAAAATAGCTCTGGAGGCAAATCAGCATTCCGAACCGGAAAGAAGCATTCAAGGCAGTGCTCGACCCATAGCCCGAGACACCCACAACACGGGGGAAATCGGGGTTAGCTTACGTATGATCTTCGAAATACTACCAGCCCAACAAGCAGCGATAGCTCAGTTGCAGAGCCAAACTCATATGCAAAGCAGGCCGGACTCCAATCCACTTCTTCGAGAAGTCACGCCAAGAACGGAGCCCGCCATAGTGAAATCAAACGAGCAAGAATCGGGGACCACTCCTGAAATTGCTAAATTGCTCGAGGAACTCACAAAACGAGTCGAAGCCTACGACAAGAAAGTGAAAATATATAATGCCAGGGTCGATCAAATCCCGGGGGCTCCGCCAATGATAAAAGGGTTGGATTCGAAAAATTTCATACAAAAGCCTTTTCCCTCGAGCGCGGCCCCAAAACCAATCCCCAAAAAATTTCGTATGCCCGAAATTCCCAAATATAACGGTACGACCGATCCTAACGAACATGTCACCTCCTACACATGTGCCATCAAAGGCAACGATTTGGAGGACGATGAGATCGAATCTGTATTGTTGAAAAAGTTCAGGGAGACCCTCGCGAAGGGAGCAATGATCTAGTATCACAACTCACCACCAAATTCCATTGATTCTTTTTCCATGTTAGCAGATTCGTTCGTAAAAGCACATGCTGGTGCCATAAAGGTTGCAACAAGGAAATCAGACCTCTTCAAAGTAAAACAAAGGGGTAACGAAATGCTGAGGAAATCATACATGGAATGTATGGATTTGCCACCGGTCATAGACGATTGGGTCGTACAAGCTTTCACCCAAGGGTTGAACGAGCTAAGTTCGACAGCATCACGTCGGCTAAAACAAAATTTGATTGAATATCCAGCAATAACTTGGGCAAATGTACACAACCGGTATCAATCGAAAATCAGGGTCGAAGACGATCAATTGGGAGCTCCGTATGGACCCGTGCATCAGAACCAGACAACCACTAAAAACCAGAGGGAGATCAGCAGAGAACAAAGGTCGAACAGAGACCGATATCAACCATACGTCACAGATCGGATGAATAACGGTTTAGCACGTAATACAGTTCGGAACAATCGGACTGATCGAGAGAAAAATTCTTGGGGACTTATTAGCAAGAGCGGCTTTGATAAATATGCCGATCCTATAGAAGCTCCTCGATTATCAGAATATAACTTCAACATTGATGCATCCGCCATCGTGTCGGCTATCGGACGCATCAAAGACACCAGATGGCCTCGACCCATGCATACCGATCCTGCCCAAAGGAATCCCAATCAAATGTGTGAATATCATGGCACCCATGGCCACAGAACGGAAGATTGCAGGCAATTAAGAGAGGAAGTGGCACGCTTATTTAACAAAGGGCACCTTCGAGAATTTCTGAGTGATAGGGCAAAGAATCATTTTAAGAACAAGGATTTCGGCAAGCAAAATGAGCTAGAAGAACCGCAACACGTCATTCACATGATCATCGACGGCGTCGATACCCCTTAGGGACCGGTGCTTAAACGCACTAAAATATCGATTGTGAGGGAAAAACGATCTCGGACTCAAGATTACACACCCATAGGGACTTTGTCTTTCAATGATGAAGATGCAGAGGGAGTCATCCAACCCCATAACGATGCACTAGTATTATCTGTACTCATGAATAAAACTAAAATTAAGCATGTGTTAATTGATTCAGGTAGCTCGACAAATATCATCAGATCGAGGGTCATAGAATAGCTCGGTCTGCAGAACCAGGTCATACCCGCAACTCTGGTTCGAAACGGATTCAATATGGCATATGAAACCACCAAAGGCGAGATAATCCTACAGATAAACGTGGCCGGAACCATCCAGGAAACAAAGTTTCACGTGATCGAAGGTGATATGAGATATAACTCCCTTTTCGGAAGGCCATGGATCCACAACATGAGAGTTGTACCTTCGACCCTACACCAGGTCCTCAAATTCCCAACATCAAGAGGTGTCAAAATAGTGTACAGGGAACAACCGGCCGCAAAGGAAATGTTCGTCGTCGAGGAAGCAAAATCAATATCTTCGTCTTCGCCGATAAAAGGATCGGGTTCAGAAGGAGAACAAAACGCCAAAAAGCAATCACAGACATCGGCTTCGACCCAGCTAGGTAGCCAAAACATCGAAGAAGATGATGATCATTCGATCCTTCGTGACCCCCAATGATTCCGACGCCACAAAATCAACAATTGAGGAACTAGAGCAAATCATACTAATCGAACACTGGCCCGAACGAAAGGTATACCTGGGAACGAGGTTGAGCCCCGAACTCAGGAAGAAACTTATTCAATTTCTTATCGATAACATCGATTGTTTTGCCTGGTCCCTTTTAGATATAACAGGGATCCCACCGGACATAACGATGCATCGGCTAAGCTTGGACCCTAGGTTCCGACCGGTGAAGCAAAAAAAAGACCCCAATCGGAGGTAAAGCACGCATTGATAAAGGATGAGGTAACCAAACTTCTCAAAATAGGGTCCATTCGGGAGGTGAAATACCCCGAATGGTTAGCCAATGTGGTTGTAGTGCCTAAAAAAGGGAACAAACTTAGAATGTGTGTGGACTATAAGGACTTGAACAAAGCATGCCCCAAAGATTCCTTTCCGCTGCCCAACATCGATCGCATGATCGATGTCACGGCCGGCCACGAGATCCTCACCTTTCTCGATGCCTATTCCGGGTATAATCAAATTCAGATGAACCCAGAGGACCAGGAAAAGACTTCATTTGTGACCAAATATGGAACATATTGTTATAATGTAATGCATTTCGGGTTAAAAATGCAGGGGCTACTTATCAACGCCTAGTAAATAAAATGTTCGAAGAACAAATAGGTAAATCAATGGAAGTCTATATTGATGACATGCTAGTTAAGTCCCTGCGCGCAGAGGGCCATTTGTCCCATTTGTAGGAAACGTTTGAGATTTTGAGGAAATACAACATGAAGCTCAACCCCGAAAAATGTGCTTTCGGGGTCGATTCCGGCAAGTTCCTCGGCTTCATGGTGTCAAATCGGGGAATCGAGATTAACCCCGACAAAATCAAGGCCATCGAAGATATTACCGTCGTGGAATCGGTGAAAGTTGTACAAAGGTTAACAGGAAGGATTGCAGCCTTAGGCCGATTCATTTCGAGATCATCAGATCGAAGTCACAAATTTTTCTCTCTACTCAAAAAGAAGAACGACTTCGCTTGGACACCGGAATGCCAACGAGCGTTACAGGGTTTGAAACAATATCTATCGAGCCCACCACTGTTTCACACTCCAAAAATAGACGAAAAACTTTACTTGTACTTGGCGGTATCGGAAGTCGCCGTAAGCAGTGTCCTAGTTCGAGAAGAGCAAGGTACACAATTTCCCGTTTATTACATAAGTCGGACCTTAGGAGAAGCGGAAACTAGGTATCCACACTTAGAAAAACTGGCATTTGCGTTGATAAGCGCCTCTAGAAAGCTGAGACCATACTTTCAATGTCACCCCATAGGCGTATTAACCACCTACCCACTTCGTAATATGTTTCATAGGCCCGAACTATCAGGCCGATTGGCCAAATGGGCCGTCGAACTCAGTGGGTACGATATCGAATATCAACCCCGTACGTCCATCAAGTCTCAAATTTTAGCAGACTTCGTGGCCGACTTCACGCCAACCCTCGTACCCAAAGTTGAAAAAGAACTCATGTTGAAATCGGGTACATAATCGGGGGTATGGATCCTTTTTACGGATGGGGATTCGAACGTGAAGGGGTCCGGGCTAGGCATAGTTTTGAAACCACCCACGGGTAACATTATTAGGCAAGCTATTAATACTATCAGGTTAACTAACAATGAGGCCGAGTATGAAGCCATGATTGCAGGTCTCGAGCTAGCTAGAAACTTAGGAGAAGAAATCATTGAGGCTAATTGTGACTCTTTGCTGGTGGTGAGTCAAGTAAATAAAACCTTCGATGTCCGAGAAGGTAGAATGCAAAGGTATTTAGACAAACTGCTTGTCACTTTGCACCATTTCAAACAACCAACTCTACGGCATGTTCCACGAGAGCAGAATAATGAGGCCGATGGGCTTGCGAATTTGGGATCGTCGGTCGAGGTAAATGATTTGAGCTCGGGGACTGTCGTTCAACTTTCGAGATCGGTACTCGAAGATGGTCACGCCGAGATAAATTCTACTAGCTTAACCTGGGATTGGAGAAACAAGTATATTGAATACTTAAAGAACGGAAAGCTCCCATCAGACCATAAAGATTCCAGGACCCTACAGACTAAAGTTGCTCGATTTACATTGGTTGCGGACGGAAAACTATATCGAAGGACATTCGATGGACCGTTGGCAGTATGCTTGGGTCCGGGAGATACCAATTACATCCTACAGGAAGTACACAAGGGCACTTGTGGGAATCACTCTGGTGCCGACACATTAGTTCGAAAAGTAATCAGAGCAAGGTATTATTGGATCGATATGGGCAAAGATGCGAAAGAATTTGTTCGTAAATGTGACAAATGTCAAAGGTTCGCGCCAATGATCCATCGACCCGGAGAGCAACGTCACTCAGTCCTATCCCCATGGCCGTTCATGAAATGGGGAATGGATATCGTCGGCCCTCTGCCATCGACCCCAGGTAAAGCCAAATTCATTTTATTTATGACTGACTATTTTTCTAAATGGGTTGAAGCGCAGGTATTCGAGAAAATAAGAGAGAAAGAAGTTATAGACTTTATTTGGGATCATATCATATGCCGGTTCGGGATACCCACCGAAATAGTATGTGACAATGGGAAGCAATTCGTTGGCAGCAAAGTAACAAAGTTCTTTGAAAATAAGAAGGATACTATCAACACCATACCACCCCAGTGGGAAACGGACAGGCCGAATCAACGAACAAAACTATTCTTCAAAACCTGAAGAAGAGGTTGAACGACGCTAAAGGAAATTGGAGAGAAATCCTGCCCGAAAACCTTTGGGCATACCGGACAACGTCAAAATCCAGTACGGGGGCAACCTCATTTTCCTTAGTATATGGTTCTGAAGCATTGATACCAGTCGAAGTCGGTGAACCTAGTCCCAGATTTCGATTCACAACGGAAGAATCAAATAACGAGGCTATGAATACCAGCCTTGAATTATCGAACGAAGGACGAGAAGCTGCTCTCGTCCAATTGGCCGCCCAAAAGCAACGAATCAAAAGATATTATAATCAAAGAACCAAGCTCCGCCATTTCAAGCTCGGGGACTTAGTGTTAAGAAAAATCACCTTCAATACCCAGAATCCGAACGAAGGAAAACTAGGACCAAATTGGGAAGGACCATATCAGGTGCTTGAGAACGTCAGAAAGGGACCATACAAGCTCGGCATTATAAACGGCAAACAGCTATCAAGCAGTTGGAATGTATCACATCTAAAACAGTACTACTGCTAAGGTACGACCATTCCATATTCATTTAACTGACCCCTGCAGAAGTCTAAACAAAAGCTAAGATGGATCCTTCGCTTGGAAGCACGTGTTGCACTCTTTTTCCCTTACACCGATTTTATCCCAAATGGGTTTTTTCGGCAAGGTTTTTAATGAGGCAACCATTGATCGTGCTGCACTTTCAAAAATATTCGAGGCCTTATTTCAATCGACCTTGAATACTGGGGGGCCATTAGGCCCTCAAATATATCTAATTCTTATGCAAGAAAGTCATTTCACAACAACAGGGTTCCAATAGGAAAAATTATAAAGAGCCAAATGGTCAAAACGAACCATGCTCATGTAGACTGTCCCGAACCCAGGCGCAAAACAAGAACACATGTATAATGACTTGAGATTTATTGTGCAATCAGAGTTAAGAAAAACTCAACCATTAAGCCTAGGGGCTACATTATTTCGAGTTCGAAACATTCACTCGACTATTAGGACTACGGGCTACTTTTATTTCGAGTTCGAGCGAGCACTCACTCGACCATTACGCTTATGGGTCACATTATTTCGAGTTCGAAACATTCACTCGACTATTAGGCCTACGGGCTACTTTATCTCGAGTTCGAAATACTCACTCGACCATTACGCCTACGGGCCACATTATTTCGAGTTCGAAACATTCACTCGACTATTAGGCCTACGGGCTACTTTATCTCGAGTTCAAAACATTCACTCGACTATTATGCCTACGGGTTACATTATTTCGAGTTCAAAACATTCACTCGACTATTAAGCCTACGGGCTACTTTTATTTCGAGTTCGAGCGAGCACTCACTCGACCATTATGCCTACGGGCTACATTATTTCGAGTTCGAAACATTCACTCGACTATTAGGCCTATGGGCTACTTTATCTCGAGTTCGAAACATTCACTCGACTATTAGGCCTACGGGCTACTTTATCTCGAGTTCAAAACATTCACTCGACTATTAAGCCAACGGGCTTCTTTTATTTCGAGTTCGAGCAAGCACTCACTCGATCATTACACCTACGGGCCACGTTATTTCGAGCTCGAAACATTCACTCAACTATTAAGCCTACGGGCTACTTTCATTTCGAGTTCGAGCAAACACTTACTCGACCATTATGCCTACGGGCTACATTATTTTGAGTTCGAAACACTCACTCGACTATTAGGCCTACGGACTACTTTTATTCTGAGTTCGAGCAAGCACCCGCTCGACCATTGCGCCTACGGGCAACATCGCTTCAAGTTTGAAACATTCACTCAACGGCTAATAAACCTATATGCTAAAAACTTTGAGTTTGAGCAAACACTCACTCAACCATTACACCTACGGGCTATATTTCTTCAAAGATTGAATCATTGGCTCAACTAGCAAGCCTAAAGGCTACATCACTTCAAGTTTGAAAAAACAATTGATCGATCATAGAGACCACGAAGTCAACATTTGATTAAAGTCTTCACAAAAATAAATCGACCTTGTTATATATACAAGATTGCCTACGTGATTGATTACAAACGTAAAAAATTAATAAGCTTACTGGTCACCCTATGGGGCGTTCGCTCCACTGTCGAGCTCTTCCCCATCCTCAGATCCGCTCTTGCTACCGCCATCATCATCATCATCGGAAGCCAAAGCTTCAGCTTCAGCTTCGAGCTCTTTAGCCCTTTTTATCTCTTCAGTAAGGTCGAAACCCCAAGCGTGTCTCTCTTTGAGGGTCTCCCTACGAGACCTACACTTAGCAAGCTCGGCAACCCAATGAGCTCAAGCATCGGCAGTATCCGCCGCCTCTCGGGCCTCCATCTGAGCAGCCTCGGCATCAGCCCGATACACAGCAATGGACTTATCCGCCAAGACTTTTGACGCTTTGAAGTTGAACATCGGCCGATAATAGTTTGGTCAAAATGGTTTCTTTTTCCGCAGCCAGGCGGTCGAGAGTCTCCTTCCACCGATTGCATTCAGCTTTGATTTGATCAACTTCTTCTAGAAGCAACCCGATCTTTTCAACCTTTTGCTGCAGCTGAGACAACGAAGGGTTAACATCCACAGTCGAGTCAGACACATACTTTAACAAAACGAGGCTCACCTGCTTATCAAGTTCAACCCTTTCTTCACGAACCTTAGCCAAATCCGCTTGGAGGTCCTTTATAGCCTCGTCTTTTTAGCTGCAAAGAAGCTGCAGGGCGTCTCTCTCACCCAAAACCTTCTGAAGCTCGGCCTTACATTGGCTAAGATCGACTCGAAACCTATTAATGGCATGCATAGTAAGGAAAAAACACAAGTCAAGTATGGAAAAAAATAAAGGAACCAAGTGTAGAAGAATCGATTACCCGAGTAATGAAATGTTCGGCCTCCTCTAGTAGAAGAGAAGCATCACCGATATCGGAAGCATCATCGACTCCAGTAAAGAAATCCCTAAAAGGGTCTCCTACACTAGAGCCTCCGCCCATATCGGGGGTCTTCAATTCTCGAGCTTCCTTTAACGCCTCCTCAAAAAAGGTTGGAAGAGAAGGCGAGTGACCCATAATCATAGCCCCGAGAAAATCACTCGGGGTGCTCCGATCAAGACTCGGGACTTCAGGACCGACCCCGACCGGCACAGCGCCATTGGCTCGGGAGCTCTAGCAACCTCGATAGCTTTCACAGATCGGATCACCAAAGCCGAGGCGTTATCTTCTTCTTCCTCTTCTTCTTCTTCTCTCAGTCGTTGGACCGAGTCAATTGAAAGGGCAATTGCTTTTCTCCTCACCCTCCAAGTTTTAGGCTTGGGGTTCTCTGACCGATAGGAAGCTTTTCGCTTCTTCTCTTTCCCCGGTTGCGGGACCGGGGACTTGGTCCCTTCTTCACCGCTCGAAGGCCTCAAAGCGGCATCCTTGGTTACGCCTACATGAGAGAAAATCGGTAACAAATAGAACATAAAGAATACTTTTTAAGAAACAAGAACCAAAAACTTACCATGGTTCTTGGCCTCCCATCTACCTTTCGCCAAATCCCGCCAAGCGCATTCGGCGTAAGAGGAAGTCGAGGCTAACTTTCGTACCCAATCCTCGAGGTCAGGTACCTCTTGTGGCATCCAAGGGGTAGCTGAATATCAGGGAAAGACATAAAAAAAATCAAGAAAAGACACGAAGAGCAAACAAGAATCACTTACGGTCGAAATTCCATTCTTCGGGAAACGGCATCTTCTCTTCCAGAATAAGGTCACGGGTCCTCACTCAAATGTAATGACCCATCCAACCCCGATCCTTGTCTTCATCAATGCTCGACATCAAAGTCTTCGATGCCCGACGATGAAGTCTGATTAGTCCTCGAAAGATCTGAAGCTGATACAATCGTATGAGGTAATTCAAAGAAAAATCCAGCCCCCCGGCTTTGATCGAAAAGAAGCGAAGTGAGATCACTATACGCCAAAAATAGGGATGATTTTGACTGAGGGTGACCTGGTACCTTTTGCAGAAATCAATAATCACCGGGTCGACAGGTTCCAACGTGAAGGGATAAGTGTAAACACTTAAAAAAACCCTCCAAATGAGTGATGACGCTCTCATCGGGGGATGGAATTTTGCAACACGACCTCGGGACCCCAGTTACAGTCTTTTCTGACGGCCTCGAGGTAATCCTCCGTTATAAAGCACATATACGTTGACACATGCTCACATCGTCCCGGAACGGATGAAGGATTCTCTACCTTAAAATCGATCTTTAGAGTGCATGGGCCGGCAACATAATTGTGAATGGACGGTTCCACTGGCGTCTTATCGCCAGACGGCCGTGAAGAAGAAGCTTTCTCCTTCTGAGGTACGGTTTTCGAAGTTTTCGCCATAGATACGAGAAGAAGAAATGCAAAGAAAAGTGAAAAATTGACGGTACCAAAACCTCTGGTGTGGATGGCTCTAAGGCAACGAAATAGAGAGGAAAAATAAAGAGAATTTGGAGGATTGAAAATGCAAAAGTGATGAATGGTGGAAGGAAAGGCTATTTATAGATTGGAGCAATGACGATTCAATATTGCGGTGGCTGACCACCGTCTGACACGCATTAAATACCTCGGTAAAACCGAGCCGATGGGACAGTAATCACATACGTCATGGTCGAGACCAATGTAAACGTTAGCATATATCTGATCGAGCTGTTGGGAAATCATATCGTTTCTCGCCACATCCTTTTCCGAGAAACGAGGGGACTATCTGTGTACGGTCAAAATCAGTTGACTCAATCGTACGGACTGGTCGAGACGATGATGTTTCGATCAAAGGGTATATGCATGACAAGCTCGGTCGAGGTCTGAAGTAAGGGCATCGAGCTTCGAGCTATAAGACCGACCAATGACAAGACCGGTATCATTATCGAGCTCGTATACAAATCGAACTACGAGGCAAGGCGCGGATTATCGAAGATGCCTAGACCGACCAATGCTCACCCCGAATATCGATCATTCAAGGCAGAATCGAGCTCGAACCAAGACCGGGGGCTCGATCCAATACCGAGCTTGAGCCAGAATCGAGCTCGCAGACAAGAGCCGTTGCAACCACACTATGGGGGAGAATCTTGGCAGAAATCAAGGAAAAGACAAATCATCATGGGTCCTCCACTACATGTATTATTTTATTATTTTGTTATAGATAAAGCAATGACCCTCTATTATAAAAGGGAGGATCCTTGTAAGCTATATAAAAAGGCACAGGATTGCAATAGACAGATCTTCTCTCATACAAAAAGACATCTCTTTGTGCTTGTTTTATAGGATCTTACTCAATTTCTCTGTTCATCATTTTCCATCCTCACAGTCAAAATACTTGCATTGTTATTTTTGTATCAAAGGATATTACGTACCCTTAGAACCATACATAAATTTAACGTTATCCGATTTTTCTGGTAAACAACAATTTCTGCACAATCCATTAATGACAATATTATAAAATTCAATACACGTGTCTTCTCTCTTTCTTTCCAACTTATTAAAGAGTAACACAGCTTCTTCAACAAATCCATACTTAAAATAAGCCCTCAATAAATAGAAACGAGTGTACAAATTAAGTATGGGCACCGCATATAGCATCTCAGCGTAATTGTTTTTTTTTTGCATAGCCAATTCTTCCAACTTTAAATAGACCATGCAAGATAGTATTATAGGTAACAGTATTAGTCTTATCCCTATTAAAAAAATTCATGAAACAATTGAATGACCTCGCCTAATTTATTTTCTTATAATATCCATTTATTAGTATTGTTTGACCAAAAAGTGTGATTTCCCATTGAACTATCAAATTTATGTGATAATGGGTTAAATCTAGTTGAGAATAATAACTCTAGATGCTAGTCTCAAAAATGTGCGGGAGATGGAGACAGATTCTGTAAATGAGTGATAACAATAAGTGCAAAATACTTCTAATGTATGAACATTAATGGAGATATATCTAACAATAAATGGCAACAAATAGCATTTAAGTAAATAAGGAGAATGATGGATTTGACGAATATTTCTCCTGATAGTGATGAGTGACAGAAAGGTCCAAGGTTCGTGTGAATGACCCTCGGATCTGGTAGAAAAGGTTGGGAATAATATGAGCAAGAATCTTTATCAAAAGGTAATCTTTGTATATTTATTAGAGAGAGAAAATCTTCTTTTCAAAAGTGTTCTTATCAAAAAAATATTACATGTCTTTCTTTCTTTTTCTTTTCCCATATATATTCAACACATATCCCTAGTAAACCCTAATAGTACAAATGTAGGGAATATTCATAAGAATATTGTCTCTAATATATTATTCTTAAAACTAGCCGTTAATGTCCTTGACGCAGTGCTTGACCTCGACCATGGTCGACACCTCAACCACGAGTTTTGTTGCCTTCTGGTCGACCTCGACCGACTCTTTTCTTAATGTCATATTAGATGAAATCTACCCTTAGGGCAGATTTTGGCCCATACAATTAGTCCATCCGCTTATTGAGGCCGAGGTCAGATGGCCTTAATGAGTGGACTTTGTTTATCGTGGTTGACAAAATTAGGCGAGCAAGTTAGATAGTGGCGCTTCAGATGAGGTGGCGACATGACCTTTCGTGAGCCGCAACCTTTGGGGACGCATTGTTTCAAGGATGACGTCATGACATCATGCATCACTGTGACATGGTTTCCCGATGCTTTGCGTCGTTTCCCGTTCCTCTACCATTTCGATACTTGTGATGGGTAATGATGGCCTGATTTCTCGATCATAAACTCTTATAAATAAGGACCTGAGGCCATTTTTGTTTGTTTTGCATTCTCTTGATATTTAATCCATGTGTCTCCTTCTTCATTCTCCCTATTGAATCCTTGTCTCCTTTTTACTTTGTCATTGCGTATCCCCTCCCCTAATTCCAGTGATTTCAATTGCTTTCAACCTCTCTGCGTTTAAAACAACTTCTCTCAAGAATATGGCTAACACACCCTCTAGTTCCGGCATGGCGATTAATCCTACCCCTTTGGCGGTGCACATGCCTCCTCACGGTGACGGTGTTTTTATTGCTCTTGAAGACGAGAAATTTCCTACGGTGGAGGAAATAATCCCTCGCAGTGAAAAGGCTAGATCCGACTTTTTGAAGTTACCTGAAAACGATCCTGAGGCTTCGGAGTCAGTGATGAACGAGGTCGATCTCGCTGAGCTTAAGGCAAGGTTCAAAATTCCTGCTCATATCGATCTGATTCCAGTAGGGCACGATGTGGTACAGATACACCGTCCTGGATATTGCGCGTTCTATGTGTATCTGTTCTATGCGGAGGAATTTTTCCGTTACTACTGCATTTGCCCAGCCCAACTCTCCCCTACATCTACAAGCTTATCCGTATGTTGACGAAATATACAAAGTTGGCTGGTCGTGGGGTCTCACTTCGCCACATGATGCATCTCTCCGCCCCTAGCTTCTACAAGAGACGATGTTGCACCTCCGCCACCGAGGAAGTAAATGTTTGGTGGTGAAGATGGACAATAAGGCGAATCGCCAGTTCTGGCTCAACTACTTCTTCAAGACTAAGGACTTGGTGGTCAACGCGAGCTGATTCCCTGAGGCTTGGAATTATGCACGAAAGTATCTTCTTGCAAAATATTTTTCCCTGTTTTAGTCGTAATCTGACATTCCGTACCTTATTCGTGCAGCCGAGACTTTGCCCCCCCCTGGTCGGGGACATTCATGACTGGGATAGCCAGGTCTTGCCTCACACAGTGGGGATTCGTGAATGGACGGGCTATATCAAGAGATTTGGGCTTGCACCTTTTGTGACCGGTGAATTCGTTTATAGTATGTATTTATTTCTACATATATAATTATTATCTTTTGTCTATATCATCTTGACCTCATGGTCGCCAGCTCATTCTGGTTTTGTACAGGAAGTGACAGTCTCCTAATTTATTTTTCGTAAGAGGAAGGCTACTTCTATTCCTTCTGTTGCGATGAGGTTTGCTCGGTCGTCGACTACACCTACAGCAGCACTCTCAACTTCCCCTTTGCATTATCTAGTAGATGAGGATGAGGAGGAGGAATCATCGCCAAATGGTGATAACTTGCTTCCCCGTAAGAGGCGATTTGTGGATGTCGGCAAAGGAGCTGTCCGGGCGGTGAGTTCGGTGATGAGGGATATCATCGTCCGAGAAACGGCGACCATAGAAATTGAAGATGAGCTGAATTACCGCCCACGATTCCTCCATCGTCGGGAGCTAAGGAGGGTATGTCTCTCTCTGAGACCATGATGGATTTTGAAGGGCCGTCGGCGAGAGTCCCCGACGACTTACGGCGGGATGAGCCATCTTGCTACCAACCGAGGATCCTTCTTCCAGAGTTGACACAAAAGGAAAATGCATAGCCGAAGAAGGTCACGAGATGGGCTCTGATATGGATGTCGAGGAAGCGAGGATGATGGAGTAAGAACATACTTGACTTTAGGTGAGATTGGAGGGGACCACGCGGACTATTGTGATCCCCTTGGACCGGGATCTGCTGGTTGACACAAAAGACATAGTCCATTCTCTTGGTTCCCTCTGTTCCAATGTGGAGGGTAAAACCCTTGTGAAGCTTAAGAACTCCCCTTTATCGAGGAGCATAGCCGGCCTCGCTATTAAGGTAAGCTTTTCGATCTCTCTCCATTTTTTATATCGAGTTCGGTTTAGTTCTTACTGCTCGTTCTGTCTTTCTTTCAGACCGTGATTGTGGATATCGAGAGCGCCCGACGAGAGGAGAGGCGTAAGGCCACTTTCCAGAAGATGAAATGGAAATATCGTGAATACTGTGATAAGCACCGCGAGATCTGTAGGAGGTTTGGTGGGAGCGGCACTTGCCAGGCTCTCCGAGGTGAACTGAAGGAGAAGGATGACGAGTTGATGAGGGTCATTGGAAAATGCAGCGTTCTCGATGGGGAATTAAGGGAGAAAGAAGAGGAGCTCGAGGTGAGCAGGGGAGTCGAGGCCTAATGTGTCGACCTTCAATCCCAAGTGGTCTCACTGCGCGCCGAGCTCGAGGAGTGATAACTCAAAGTGGTCGCTCTAAGTGGCGAGGTTGCCGAGAAAGCAGTGGGTTTAGAGAAGGCGGAGTTGGCTCAGTGTGACGACCCGGCCGGTCGTCTTGATAATTATAGCCCCAATCCCCTATTAACTGTTTTCCCTGTGTCTATTTCTGCTATTGTGACTTGCCGGGAGGTTTCGTTTTGGTTTTTGGAGTGTTTTGGGACACATAGTCCATAAATGGAAGCTTAAGCCTTAGGATTTGAACCGCAGTCGAAACTATGTGAAGACGACTCCGCAATGGAGTTATGTCAATTTCGTTAGCTCCGTTAGGTGATTCCGAAAGTTGGAGTAGGTCTGTAGGGTCGAATATGACCGGTGTGCAAAATTTAGAGTCAATCGGACGTGGTTTGATTGGTTTCGGCATCGGTTGTCGGATTTGAAAGTTTCAAGTTATTTAAGTTTGAATCGGAAGATGATAAGTGATTTTAGCGTTGTTTGATGTGGTTTAAGGGCTTGACTAAGTTCGTATGGTATCTTAGGACTGGTTGGTATGTTTGGTTGAGGTCCCGGGGGCCTCGGGTGTGTTTCGAATGCTTAACGGATTGAGATTGGGACTTATGCAATTGTTGAAGCTGTTGTACCTGGTGTAATCACAACTGCACATTTAGAGCCGCAGGTGTAGCGACGCAGAAGTAGTTTTGGCCTTGTCAAGCTGGGGCCGCAGGTGCGGCGATGGATCCACAGAAGCGGACACGCAGAAGCGAAAAGGAGTGCAAGTGCGGGCCCGCAGATGCGGACCCAGTTTCCCTTAACTGATTTTCTCACCTGCGATGGTATTTTCGCAGGTGCCGTACCGCAATTGCGGTTGAAGGCCCGCAGAAGCGGGTTTACTCGCAGAAAAAGGACCAAATCGAGGATTTTATCTCATTTCAATTTTGGGGACATTGAGAGCTCGGATTAAGGCAAAATTTCGAGGGATTTTTAGAGGAAGCTTGTGGGTAACGATTCTTAACTCCTTTATGGTTATATTCCATTAATCTATAGTTGTCTTCTCCATTTAATTTCGAATTTGGGGTTAAATATTTGGGGGAAAGTTGAGAAACATTCTTAGGCCGAATTTTGGGATTTTGATCGAGATTTTGGTATCGGATTTGAGTAATTTTAGTATGAGTGAACT
The DNA here is from genome assembly GCF_000715075.1 of Nicotiana tabacum. NCBI lineage: Eukaryota > Viridiplantae > Streptophyta > Magnoliopsida > Solanales > Solanaceae > Nicotiana > Nicotiana tabacum. The sequence continues at coordinate 9,313,432 of NC_134096.1, forward strand.
CATGAGTGAATAGGTGTTCATATTTTGTGACTTTTACCCAATTCCGAGGTCTGGGCCCGGGGAGACCTTTTGGGACGATTTTCTAATTTCTTGCTTTAGCTTTGATTTACTTAATTAGATTGGTTTCTTAAAGTTTTATTTATGGTATGTAATTGATTTTGGCTAGATTTGGGCCATTCGGAGCCGGATATTCGTGGAAAAGGCACTGTTTTCGATTGATTGATCTTGGTTTGAGGTTAGTGGCTTGCCCAACCTTGTGTGGGGAAAATCCCCTTAGGATTTAGTGTTGTTATGATATGTGAGTGTCGTGTACGCGAGGTGACGAGTGCGTACACGGACTATTTGTGGAAAACCCTGATTTTTTTACCGAGTAATAGCATGTTTTCATCTTATCTGAGTATACTAGCATGTATAGTTATCCTGTTAGCCTAGAATAGCATGTCTACGTGTCCTAATTGCCTATTTAAACTCTTTGCAACGTGTTTAGTAAATCTCGCTTCTTTCTTGACTTGTACTTAGTCTAAATTATAGGTTTTCTTGCTGTAACTATTATATTCATTTGTTTGAGATGCGTATTTACTTTGAAACTACGGGACGGTATCCCGGGAGATCCCCCTGCATATTTACTTTTGAGACTACGAGGCAGTTCATCGGGAGATCTCCCTGCATATTTACTTTTGAGACTACGAGGCGGTACCTCGGGAGATCTCCTTGCACTTTTATTTTGGGACTACGAGATGGTATCTCGGGTGATCCCCTGTTGTTTATCCATGTGTTTAGCATTGCTACTTTGCTATGTTATCCTTATTTAAATTCCAGACTTTTATTATATTGCTATACTCTCCTGCTTATTTACTATGTACCGATGTGGTGTACTCACGCCCTTTCCTACACATGTTTTTCATGAGCATATCCAGGTTCCTTTTACCAGCCTTGTCCTTAGTTACAGTCGCTGCTATTTTCGGAGAACTTAAGGTACATCTGCCCACAGATCCTCGGAGTCCCCCTCTATCCCCCTATGTTGATTCTTCTCTTATTTCTATAGACACTGATGTATAGAACAGTTAGAACTTCGTAGTAGCTTGTGACTTACGGTGTTCCGGGTCTTGGGACTGTCACGTATATTTTGAGAGTTGATTATTGTATATGCAGAGCAACATCTAAATTGCTTATTAAAATATCTATTATTGTTAGTTGTTAATTTGCATGTTTTTTTATTTCATTTCCGCAAGTGTTAGACTTACCTAGTCGTAGAGACTAGGTGCCGTCACGACAATTCACGGAGGGAGAATTTGGGTCGTGACAATTTGGTATCAGAGCTCTAGGTTCATAGGTGTCGTGAGTCACAAGCTGGTTTATTAGAGTCTCGCGGATCGGTATGGAGACGTTTCTACTTATCTTCGGGAGGCTATGGAACTGTTAGGAAACATTACGCTTCTTTGATTCCTTGTCGTGCAAAATTTGTTGGCATCATAAATTCTAAACTTATGTAAACCATTCTTTCTCACAGATGGTGAGGACCCGTACTGGAGAATCTGATGACTAGGCACTTGCGCCCCCTGCTAGAGCCGCCTGAGGCCGGGGTAGAAGACGACCACGCGGTGTAGCCAGAGCACCCGTACGAGCTGTGACAGAGGAGCCCCCAGCAGCTCCAACTGGAGGGTAGGAACCGGAAGTTCCTATTGATGCACCAGCCCTCCAGGAGACTCTAGCCCAATTCATGAGCATGTTCAGCACCTTAGCTCAGGCCGGATTGATTCTATTAGCTCCCACAGACTCCCGCAGCCCGTACTCTTGAGCAGAGAGTCCAGGTTGATCAGGCCCCAAAGTTCATTCATATGCCTCCGGTAGCTCCGGTTTAGCATGAGACTAGGACAACCGCTTCTGAGTCGGAGCAGCTCAGACTTGAGAGGTAAAAGAAGTACCACCCACCTACCTTCAAAGGATTGGCTACAAATGATGCTCAGGGTTTTCTGGAGGAGTGTCATTGTATTCTCCGTACTATGGGCATAGCGGAGACGAGTGGGGTTTCTTTTACCACTTTCCAGCTTAGAGGAGCAGCCTATCAGTGGTGGCGTGCTTATGAGTTGAGTAGTCTAGATGAGGCAGCTTCACTTACATGGACTTAGCTCTCGGACATGTTTTTAAGAGAGTATGTCCCTCAGAGCCTCAGGCAATTATGGCACGCGGAGTTTGAGCAGTTGCGCCAGGGTGTTTTGATTGTGTCAAAGTATGCAGTCCGCTTCAGTGATTTGGCCTGACATGCACCGGCCTTGGTTGCCACAGTTCGAGAGAGGGTTCGACGGTTTATTGAGGGACTCCACCCCAGTATCCGGATTAGTATGGCCAGGGAGTTGGATATGGATATCCCTTATCAGCAGGTTGTGAGTATTGCCAAGAGATTGGAGGGCATGCTTGCCCGGGACCGAGAGGAGAGAGAGGCGAAGAGGTCTCGAGAGACTAGTTCTTATACTGGAGCTCGTGCCCCAGCAGCTCGCCATGGTAGGGGTTATGTGAGTCGCCTTGTTCATTCAGCTCTTCCAGCCGCCAGTGGTGTTCCAGCCCCTTCTAGGCCCCAAGAGCCTTATTATACACCGCCAGTATCTAGTGTGCCTCCTGCTCGGGGTGCTTTTAGTGGCCAGTCCAACAGACCTGGCCCGAGTCAGTCACAGCAGCCATGCCCTCCGAGGGGTTGTTTTGAGTGTGGTGACACCCGCCATATGGTGAGGGATTTTTCCAGACTTAGGAGGGGTGCACCTCCATAGACTTCTCAGTCACCACGTGCTCCACCGGGTCCTCAGGCTATGATTCCAGCAACAACTACCGCCCCACCTACTCAGCCAGCTCGAGGTGGACGTCGGAGATGTCGAGGTCGCCCTAGAGGGGGAGGCGAGGCCAGGTATTATGCTCTTCCAGATTGTACAGAGGTAGTTTCTTCCGACTCTATCATTACAGGTATTGTTCCAGTCTGTCATAGAGATGTGTCGATATTATTTGACCCAGGCTCTACGTATTCATATGTGTCCTCTTATTTTGCCCCACATTTGGGCGTATCTTGGGATTCTTTGAGTTCCCTTGTTTATCTGTCTACTTCTATGGGAGATTCTCTTGTTGTGGACCGCGTGTATCGGTCATGTTTGATTGCTCTTAATGGTTTTGAGACCAGGGCCGATTTATTATTGCTCAGTATAGTAGACTTTGATGTTAGTTTGGGCATGGACTGGTTGTTGCCCCATTATGCTATTATTGATTGTCACTCTAAGACCGTGACTATGGCTATGCCAGGTTTACCACGATTAGAGTGGAGAGGTACCTTAGCGTATACTCTCGGCAGAGTTATTTCATTTCTTAAAGCTCAACTAATGGTTGAGGAGGGGTGTGACGCGTATCTAGCTTATGTGAGAGATGTCATTATTGATACCCCTACAATTGAATCAGTTCCAGTAGTGAGAGACTTTCCAGATGTGTTTCCAGCTAAATCTTTCGGGCATGCCGCCCGACGGAGATATTAATTTTGGAATTGATTTGTTGTCGGGCACTCAACTCATCTTTATTCCTCCATATCGTATGGCTCCTCCTGAATTAAAGGAGTTGAAGGAGAAATTATAGGAGTTGCTTGATAAGGGCTTCATTCGGCCCAGTGTGTCACCTTGGGGTGCTCCGGTCTTATTTGTAAAGAAGAAGGATGGTTCTATACGTATGTGTATTGATTATTGCCAGCTGAACAAAGTTACAGTGAAGAACAGGTATCCATTGCCTCGTATTGATGACTTATTTGATCAGTTACAGGGTGCCAAGGTGTTTTCCAAGATTGAATTACGTTCAGGCTATCACCAGTTGAAGATTCGGGAGCCAGATATCCCGAAGACTACCTTCAGGACCCGATACGGTCACTATGAGTTTCTTGTTATGTCTTTTAGGCTTACCAATTCCCCACAGCCTTTATGCATTTGATGCACAGTGTGTTCCGGTCTTATCTTGACTCATTCGTCATTGTGTTTATTGATGATATTCTGGTGTACTCCCGGACTCGGGAGAATCATAAGCAGCACCTGAGGACTGTGCTTCAGACTCTGAGAGAGAAGAGGTTGTATGCAAAAATTTCGAAGTGTGAATTTTGGCTAGACTTAGTGGCATTCTTGGGTCAAATAGTATCGAGTGATGGGATCAAGGTAGATCCAAAGAAGGTGGAGGCATTGTAGAGCTGGCCTAGACCATCATCAGCTACGGAGATTCGCAGTTTTCTTGGGTTAGCGGGGTATTACCATCATTTTGTAGATGGATCTCATCTATTGCAGCACCTATGACCAGGCTGACCCATAAGGGTGCTCCGTTCAGGTGGACAGAGGAGTGTGAGGAGAGCTTTCAGAAGTTCAAGACAGCTTTGACTACAGCCCCAGTTATGGTATTGCCTACAAGTTCGGGGTCTTACACTATATATTGTGATGCATCGCTAATTGGTCTTGGCGCGGTGTTGATGCATGACGGTAGGGTGATTGCCCACGCATCCAGACAGCTGAAGGTGCATGAGAAGAACTATCTTGTCCACTACCTTGAGTTAGCAGCTATTGTTCATGCCCTGACGATTTGGTGGAACTATTTGTACGGTGTTCCTTGTGAGATTTACACCGATCATCAGAGTTTGCAGCATTTGTTCAAGCAAAAGGATCTTAATTTGTTTCAGCGGAGGTGGTTGGAGCTACTTAAGGATTATGATATCACCATTTTGTACCACCCGGGAAGGCCAATGTGGTGGCCGATGCTTTGAGTCATCGGGCGGGGAGTTTGGGGAGTTTAGCATATCTTCCAGCAGCAGAGAGACCTTTAGCATTGGATTTTTAGGCCTTAGCCAGCCAGTTTGTGAGATTGGATATTTCTGAGCCCAGTCAAGTGTTGGCTTGTGTGGTCTCTCGATCTTCTCTTTATGATCGTATCATGGAGCGTGAGTATGATGACCCCCACCTTCTTGTCCTTAAGGACATAGTTCAGCATTGTGATGCTAAGGAGGTCACTATTGGGGATGATGGCATATTGAGGATGCAGGGCAGGCTATGTGTACCTAATGTAGATGGTTTGCGTGAGTTGATTCTTCAGGAGGCTCATAGCTCGAAGTACTCCATTCATCCAGGTGCCACGAAGATGTATCAGGACTTGAGGTAGCATTACTGGTGGAGGAGGATGAAGAAGGACATAGTGGAGTAAGTGGCTCGGTGCCTAAATTTCCATTAGGTGAAGTATGAGCATCAACGGCCGGGTGGGTTGCTTCAGAAGTTAGAGATTTCGGAGTGGAAATGGGAGCGGATCACTATAGATTTCGTTGTTGGATTCCCACGGTCTTAGCAGAGGTTTGATGCAGTTTGGGTGATTGTGGATAGGTTGACCAAGTCAGCTCATTTTATTCCTATGATGACTACATATTCTTCTGAGCAGCTGGCTCGAATCTATATCCGTGAGATCGTCAAGATTCAAGGCATACCGATATCTATCATCTCTGATCGGGGTACGCAGTTTACATCATGGTTCTGGAGGGCCGTACAGCATGAGTTGGGTACTCGAGTGGAGCTGAGCACGGCATTTCACCCTCAGACGAACGGACAGTCCGAGCGCACTATTCAGATATTAGAGGATATGCTTCGTGCTTGTGTAATAGAGTTTGGAGGGTCGTGGGATCAATTCTTACCACTTGCGAAGCTTGCCTACAAAAACACCTATCAGTCGAGCATTCAGATGGCACCGTATGAGGCTCTGTATGGTAGGCGGTGTCGGTCCCCAGTGGGTTGGTTCGAGTCCAGGCGAGGCCAGATAATTGGGTACAGACTTGGTCCAGGATGCCCTGGATAAGGTGAAGGTGATTCAGGATTGACTTCGCACAGCCCAGTCCAGACAGAAGAGTTATGCGGACCGGAGGGTTCGCGATGTATCATTCATGGTTGGAGAGCGAGTCTTGCTCCAGATTTCACCTATGAAGGGCGTTATGAGGTTCGGAAAGAGGGATAAGTTGAGCCTAAGGTACATTGGTCATTTTGAGGTGTTGAGGCATGTTTAGGAGGTTGCTTATGAGATAGCCTTACCTCCCAGCCTAGTAGGAGTCCATTCGGTATTCCACGTTTCTATGCTCCGGAAGTATCACAGTGATCCGGCTCATGTATTGGATTTCAGCTCAGTCTAGTTGGACAAGGATCTATCTTATGTTGAGGAGCCAGTAGCTATTTTGGACAGGCAGGTCAGAAAGCTAAGTTCAAAGAACATTGCTTCAGTAAAGGTTCAGTGGAGGGGTCAGCCGGTCGAGGAGGCGACTTGGGAGACCAAACAGGATATGCGCAACCGTTATCCTCATCTTTCACAGCTTTAGGTATGTCTCTATACTCGTTCGAGGACGAACGATTATTTTAAGAGGGGGAGGATGTGACGACCCGGTCGGTCATCTTGAGAGTTATATCCTCGATCCCTTATTAACTGTTTTCCTCGTATCTATTTCTGCTATTGTGACTTGTCGGGAGGTTTCGTTTTGGTTTTTGAAGTGTTTTGGGATACTTAGTCCCTAAACGTAAGCTTAAGCCTTAGGATTTGGACCGCAAGCAGAAATGTGTGAAGGCGACTCCGGAATGGAGTTTTGTCGGTTCCGTTAGCTCTGTTAGGTGATTTTGGACTTAGGTACGTGTACGGATTGTATTTTGGAGGTATGTAGCTCATTTAGACTTGAAATGGCAAAAGTCAAAGTTTTGGCGATTTTGACTGGTAGTGGAATTTTTTATATCGAAGTCGGATCCCAATTCTGAAAGTTGGAGTAGGTCTGTAGGGTTGAATATGACTTGGTTGGTTTCGGCATCGGTTGTCGAATTTGGAAGTTTCAAGTTCTTTAAGTTTGAATCGGAGAATAATAAGTGATTTTAGCATTGTTTGATGTGGTTTGAGGGTTCGACTAAGTCCGTATGGTGTTTTAGGACTGGTTGGTATGTTTGGTTGAGGTCCCGGGGGCCTCGGGTGTGTTTCGAATGCTTAACAGATATAGTTTGGGACTTATGCAATTGCTGAAGCTACTGCACCTGGTGTAATCACACCGGCGCACTTTGGGCCGCAGGTACGGTGTTGTAGAAGCAGCCATGGAGCCGCAGAAGCGGTTTCGGCCCTGTCAAGCTGGGGCCTTAGGTGCGGCGATAGATCCGCAGACGCGAACAAGCAGAAGCGGAAGAGGAGCGCAGGTGCGGGCCCGCAGATGCGGCCCTTGTTCGCAGATGCAGACCCAGTTCCCTTTAAGTGATTTACGCACGTGCGATGGTATTTCCGCAGGTGCGGTTAAAGGCCCGCAGAAGGGGTGTACTGGTAGAAAAAGGATCAAATCGAGGGTTTTATCTCATTTCAATTTTTGGGACGTTAAGAGCTCGGATTAAGGCGAAAATTTGAGGAATTTTCAGAGGAAGCTTGTGGATAACGATTCTTATTTCCTTTATGGTTATATTCCATTAATCTATAGTTGTCTTCTCCATTTAATTTTGGATTTGGGGTTGAAAATTTGGGAAAATTTGAGAAAAGTTCTTAGGCCGAATTTTGGGATTTTTATCGCGATTTTGGTATCGGATTTGAGTAATTTTGGTATGAGTGAACTCATGAGTGAATGGGTGTTCATATTTTGTGACTTTTACCTGATTCTGAGACGTGGGCCTGGGGAGACTTTTTGGGGCGATTTTCTAATTTCTTGGTTTAGCTTTGATTTCATTAATTAGATTGATTTCTTAAAGTTGTATTTATGGTATGTAATTGATTTTGGCTAGATTTGGGCCATTTGGATCCGGATATTCGTGGAAAAGGCATTGTTACCGATTGATTGAGCTTGGTTCGAGGTAAGTGGCTTGCGTAACCTTGTATGGAGGAAATCCCCTTAGGATTTGGTGTTGTTATGATATGTGAGCGCCGTGTACGCGAGGTAATAGCTTGGAAAAACCTGACTTTTTACCGAGTAATAGCATGTTTTCATCTTATCTAAGTATACTAGCATGTGTAGTTATCGTGTTAGCCAAGAATAGCATGTCTACGTGTCCTAATTGCCTATTTAAACTCTTTGCACCATGTTTAGTAAATCCCACTTCTTTCTTGACTTGTACTTAGTCTAAATTATAGGTTTTCTTGTTGTAACTACTATATTCATTTATTTGAGCAGCGTATTTACTTTGGGACTACGGGACGGTATCCAGGGAGATCCCCCCTGCATACTTACTTTTGAGACTGCGAGGCAGTTCCTCGGGAGATCTTCCTGCACATTTACTTTTGAGACTACAAGGCGGTTCCTCGGGAGTTCTCCCTGTATATTTACTTTTGAGACTACGAGGTGGTACCTCAGGAGATCTCCTTGTACTTTTATTTTGGGACTACAAGACGGTATCTCGGGTGATCCCCTGCTGTTTATCCTTGTGTTCTACGTTGCTACTTTGCTATGTTCTCCTTGTTTAAATTCCAGTCTCTTATTATATTATTATACTCTCCTGCTTATTTATTGTGTGCCGCTATGGTGTACTCACGCCATTTCCTGCACATGTTTTTTCGTGTGCAGATTCAGGTACCTTTTACCAACCTCATCCTTAGTTGCAGTCGCTGCTACTTTTGGAGAACTTCAAGGTACATCTGCCGGCGCCCGCAGATCCTCGGAGTCCCCATCTATCCCCCTATGTTGATTCTTCTCTTATTTCTATAGACACTGATGTATAGAACAGTTAGAACTTCGTAGAAGCTTGTGATTTACGGTGTTCCGGGTATTGGGTGTATCATGAATATTTCAAGAGTTGATTATTGTATATGTCGAGCGGCATCTCAATTGCTTATTAAAATATCGGTTACTGTTAGTTGTTAATTTTTATGTTTTTTTATTTCATTTCTGCAAGTGTTAGGCTTACCTAGTCGTAGAGACTAGGTGCCGTCACGACGATTCACGGAGGTAGAATTTGGGTCGTGACACCTAGTTATCGGCTGTGAGGAAAGCAGAGGCTTTGGAGATCGTGATCCGCGTTCTCCATTCTGAGTGGGAGGGTGCTTTGGAGATGGCCAGGCTCAGAGAGGAGCGGCTTTATGAGTGGATAGGGGAACTGGAAAAAGAGGCTTTGCGTCATAGTGATCGAGTTGCTACTCTCGACTCCTAGAAGGTGTAGTTATTGGCTCAGTCATCCTCCTCCCGCACTTCTGCTTTTCCTGATGTTCCGCGGGATTTGTAAAGCTCGGTTTGCCTATGGCTATGACTCCTCTACACTGGAAGCCGGTGATGATGAGGGAGAGGGTGTGGATCGAATTAAACAGGACGTCTGGTACGAGGATGAGTATCCCGCTGGCGATGGCGATGGCGAAGAGGTAAGTGGAGATGGCATGGGTGATTAAGCTGGTAATGTTTCTGGACCGGGTGGTGTTTAGTTGTTTTTCCTTCTTTTTTGTTTAGTCGTAGGCTTGTGTGTATTTTTTGTATGCGTGTATTCGATCCTTTGTAAAAAAAATATTCTAAGTATGAAATGTCAGTTCGATTACTCGTACCTGATTCTTTTTCTTTGTTCGCGCTTGTACATTTTTTTTGATTTTGTTTCTTGGTTGCCTTCATTGTAATAGATTTGTTCGAGTAGGTTGAACGATGTTGAAACGAAGTCTAGGTTTGATTATGGCCGAGGGCCAGTAGTTGTTGGTTCGAATGAGGTCGAACACGTCTCATGTTTATTTATGGCCGAGGGCCGATTAGATGTTCATTCGAACGTGATCGAATATAACCTTCATTTATCTAAGGTCGTGGACCGGGTAGGTGTTAATTCGAACGGGGTCAAATATAACCTTTATTTAGCTAAGGCTGTGGGCCGAGTAGGTGTTAATTCAAACGAGGTCGAATGTAACCTTTATTTAGCTAAGGATGTGGGCCGAGTAGGTGTTAATTCAAATGAGGTTGAATGTAACTTTTATTTAGTTAAAGGTGTGGGCTGAGTAGGCGTTAATTCGAACGAGGTCGAATGTAACCTTTGTTTAGTTAGAGTTGTGGGCCGAGTAGGCGTTAATTCGAACGAGGTCGAATGTAACCTTTTTTAGTTAGAGTCGTGGGCCAAGTAGGCGTTAATTCGAACAAGATCGAATGTAACCTTTGTTTAGTTAGAGTAGGCGTTAATTCGAACGAGGTCAAATGTAACCTTTATTTGGCGAGGGCAGAAATAAATTTCATGTACTTGTGTTTTGTTTATATTCTTAGAGAGATTTATATATTTTCCGGGTGTTGGATGGTTGTTCAGTCCCAGTCCCAGTCTATCTAGTCCCTTTATTGGCCGAACTGGAAAAATAGTGAGAGATCGAGCAATGAACTATCCGTACAGTGCCTTCGTCTGTGCGCACTTTAATCCTGAAGTATCCCCGTCATTGCCTCGTTAAATACCTCCTCAAGAAAACCCAATTGTGACAAAACTCGAGTGAGGGAAAAAGAGTGTGACTTTGGGGACCTCATCCTTTAAAAGTTGAAATACTTGAGGTGTATAATATTCTAGTTGTTTGGTAGTCGTTTTCCTTCCATTATTTCTAGTGTGTGACCCATTGTTTGCTGCTGCCATGATTTTGTAGGGCCCGTCCCAGTTTGTTCCTAGCTTGCCTTCCCGTGGGTCTTTGCTTGCTTGTGTTATAGCTTTAAGCATGTAGTCCCCGACATTGAGTGGCCTGATCTTTGCCATTTTGTTATAGTAGCATTTTGCTTGTTGCTTTTGGGCGACCATTCTCACGTAGGCCATATCTCTTCGTCGAGTTCCTAAATTCTACTGTCATCGTTTTGAGGTCTGCTTTCACGAAAGTATCTTAGGCTAGGCTCTCCGACCTCGACCGGTATTACTGCATCAATCCCATAGACTAACGAGTATGGTGTTTCCCCTATGCTCGTTTTTGGCATTGTTTGTTAGGCCTATAGTACTTCTAGTAATATTTTCGGCCACGGTCCCTTGGCGTCTTCGAGTTTCTTCTTCATGATGTTCAGTATTGACTTGTTGGAGGATTCTGCTATCCCGTTACCTGCGGGGTGGTAAGGCGCTGAGAGTATTCTTTTTATGTGCTATTTTTCAAAAAAGTCGGCGACCTTCTTTGATTTAAGCTTTTTTGTTGTGATTGTTGCTTATCAATTGAACTAGGTCGAGGTTTTCGATGGTCGATCTTGCTGCCCCGACTATATCAGGGTCCCTGATGACGTCCTCGCCGTCATTGTATACCGACCTCGACCCTGTTGATTTCTACGCCTCATTTTCTTTATCCTTTATTTGTTGGGTGGTCATGCAGTCTAGGGCGATGCGGTAACATTCCTGGGATGTGCGTTACTCCCCTTGTATACTGAATATACCCCATGGAGTTGGGAATTTGATGACTTGGTACAAGCTGCAAGGTATAGCTCGCATGGTGTGTATCCATGGTCGCCCTATTATGGCGTTGTATGTCGTGTCCTGGTCCATGATGTGGGAGGTGGTCTCTGGAGTGACGCCACCCGCCAACACGGGGAGTGTGATCTCGCTAGATATTCATTCAACTGCATTGTTAAAACCTGTTAGTATGATGCAGTGTGGCACTATCTTGTCCTCGAGTTTCATTTGAGCGAGTACTCGAGGATGGATAATACATGCGCCGCTCCCATCCTCTACCATAATCTGTCTTACATTAGTATCTAAAATTTGTAAAGTGATAACGAGAGCATCATAGTGAGGGAAAATCAAACCGTTGGTACCTGACTTAACGAAGATGATACTTTCTTCGAGTTCATCATACCGTTCGTGGGTGATTAACCATTTGAGCTTGTGGGTTGTGGTGAACCTCACGTTGTTGATGGAGGCGTCTTCCCCGCAACCGATGATCATGTGGATGGTGCGGGCTGGCGAGGGAAGCTTTGGTGGCCCTTGATTTTATTCGCGTCCCCTGGAAAAGTTGGTCCTTCCCCGATCGCTCATCAATTCTTTGAGGTGTCCCTATCGCAGCATGTTTACGAGCTCCTATCTTAGGGTGATTCAATCTTCGATTTTGTGTCCTCACTCTTGATGGAACTCGCAGAGGGTGTCTGATTTTCTGGTATTCGGGTCCAACCTCATCTTTTGTGGCCACTTTACCTTTGGTCCGAGCCTCTCCAAGGCGTAGACAATCTCTGTAGGTGACACGCAAAAATTGTGAGCGGATAGTAAAGGGGACATACCTCTCTCATTTCGGTGAGTCCCTGTTCTAGATCAGGGTGGGCCTTCTTCATGGCGAGATGAGGATGCAACGGTAGTTCTGACATATGGGAGATGTCATTCCCAGTTTGGTCGTGAGGCCACAGGATCTCTTCTGATATCACTTCTCCGATGCTTTCTGGATTCTGCTTGTACTGAGGTCAGTCAATGGGTTGGCCCATTGAGGTCATCTTCGTCTTCTCGGACTTCGGCACAGTATGCATTATGTATTTCGTCCCAAGTTGTTGGGGGATATTTCATTAGCCGACTTAATAACTTTCCTGTCTCCCTTGAACCATTTCTGATTAGCCCGTTTTGAAAAGCAACTACCGGCATTCACTCTTGCCTCGGCCTTCTTGGCCCCGGCATGGGCCGTCACGAAATTATCGGCCATTTTCTCGAAAGTTTCGATGGAACGTGTCGGCAGTTGCGAGTACTAGGTCAATGCACCTCCCGTGAGGGTTTCGCCGAATTTCTTTAGCAGAATGGAGGATACTTGTTCCTTGGCGAGGTCATTTCCTTTCACGGCGGTGACGTAATGGTCACATGATCCTCGGGGTCGGTTGTGTCATCGTATATTTTCAAGTAGGGCAGCATTTTGAAAGTCTTCGGTATGGCATGCAGGGCAGCGCCGTCGCTGTACGGCTGCTCGACAAACAGACCTGCATCTCTCTTCGGCAATAACTTAGGAGCCCGATATTTTATCGACCCTTTCTTGATGTTCTCTCATTTGGTCACGAAGTGTCTTGTTCTCGTTTTCCATTTCCTCCATCCTTTTCAGAATGGTTGTGAGAGTGTCATCGCTTGCATGGTTAACAACATTGTGAGTAATACCTGACGTCGGGGGTGGAGGAGGGGGTTGATCATGTTGGTCGTCCACTGGTGGTACAACACATGTTCTCGTATTTACTGCGGCCGCATCCTGGACAGGCTTATGGAGGACGATGGTCAGTGTATCAGTTAGCCAGGTTTCAAGGAGCTTCTTTATTGCTGGTGGTTCTCCTCTCCCAGTGATGTGGAGGTTGTCTTGCCAAGGGATTTCGTGATGATGCAGTGGGGAGGGAGTGATCCACCTCACCTAGGAGAGGCATTGGGTGTTATATCTTCGTCCACTGCTTCTGAGCTTTTGTGGGTGATGTTCATGAGGTTGGTTGGAGGTTGGTTGGGAGATCACTCATTATTCTCGTTCTTCCTTCTCTATTACCTGCCATATTACATTTATGCATGTAGGGAGAAAAAAGTTCTTGTTTCTATTTATTTATTTTTGTTGTTAATAATCGGTGTCGATCGTAGATCTAGAAAAAACTAAAAGGCTTAACTAGAAAATCCCCACAGACGGCGCCAAATTGTTTGACCAAAAAGTGTGATTTCCGTTTAAACTATCAAATTTATGTTATAATGGGTTAAATCTATTTGATGATAATAACTCTAGATGCTAATCTTGAAAACGTGCGGGAGATGGAGACAGATCCCGTAAATGAGTGATAACAATAAGTGCAAAATACTTCTAAAGTATGAACATTAATGGAGATATATCTAACAATAAATGGCAAGAAATGACATTTAAGTAAATAAGTAGAATGATTCACCCAATAATGGATGGATTGAACGAATATTTCTCCTGACAATGATGAGTGACAGAAAGGTCCAAGGTTTGTGTGAACGACCCTCAGATCTGGTGGAAAAGGTTCGGAATAATATGAGCAAGAATCTTTATCAAAAGGTAATCTTTGTATTTTTATGAGAGAGAGAATTTTCTTCTCAAAGTGTTCTTATCAAAAAAAATATTACATGTCTTTCTTTCTTTTTCTTTTCCCTTATATATTCAACACATATCCCTAATAAAATATAATAGTACAAATGTAGGGAATATTCATAAGAATATTCTCTCTAATATCTTATTCTGAAAGCTAGTATTGTCCTTTACGCAGTGCTTGACCTCGACCATGGTCGACACCTCGGCCATGAGTTTTGCTGCCTTCTGGTCGACCTCGACCGACTCTTTCCTTAATGTCGTATTAGACCAAATCTACCCTTATGGCAGATTTTGGCCCATACAAGTACGTTATAACAAAAAATGTTTTGCTCAACGCTCTTATATATCACAAAGCTATCATGTAATTAGATGTGGGTGTAATTTGGTATAATCACACAGTTTTGCTTGTTTGTTTGCCCCAATAATTACTTAGTTAGTGTGGAATTAGGTGTAATTGAGAGGGAGTAATTACACTCTTCAATTCTCAAGGGAGATGAGAATTGGTGGTAATTACACCATGTAATTACCAAATGACTTTTATATTCTTTTTTTTTTCTTTTCAAATATGTATCTATTAAGACCCCTTCCGTTTCTGTCATCTTCTCAAATTTCTGTTTCAACGTGATGCCATATTCTTACTCCATTATAGAAAATGGTCTTCTAACTTTATAATTCCTGACATTTTTCTTCTTCAGTTTTAAATCTCTTCTTTTATTGCTGTAATCGTATTACACTAATACTAATTGGAGTACTTTGTATGTTGATGTCGATCTTGATCATAGTTAATGAACTCAATGACCTGCTATACTGTTATATCCATTATTTTTTATGTTATTGAAATAATTATTTAATCAGAAAAATTTTGATTGATGATTATTGATAATTTGAAATTTTATTAGCTTTATAATAACAAGTTTCTGTATAAATTATGTTGTAGCTAGATTGATAAGTAGTGTTTGTACTTTTTAAAAAAAATATTTCATTTTCTACTGTATTAATTAGAATAAATTTTTATTATGAAAAAGTAATTATAAATTCATATTTATGTATTTTTTTAATTTAAAAAGTGCAACACATCATGAATTACATATTATATTCATACATATAGTTGGTAAAATATTCGATTTTTATTGGGTTTTTAATTTATTCATGTTAAAATAGTAATATTTATATAAAAGATACCGATTATTCTTCACAATACTAGTTACTAATTTATAATTATATATGCATATATTTGTTACATGTTAAAATTTACTTATATGTTCATCTGGAGAATATAATTAACTTTTATTTTAAATAAAAAAATATTTTACTCTAATTACACTCATGCAATCAAACATGACACAAATAATTACATTGTAACTGCGCTTTGACAAACAAACATGACTTTGTAATTACTATTTAGTGTAATTATTAAGGTAATAATTACACATCCTAGTAATTACATGGTTGTTTCCAAACACTCTTAAAAGAATACTTTTGTGAAGATTTGAAGTACTTGATCAAAAACAAAAGGTGCTTTTGAACAACAGTAAAAATAATTTTTCTGCTTGTGGAAAAAGAGCTGCAAACTTCAGAAGCAGAAAATTAATAGTTTCAAAGAAAATATCCTTACAAAAAATAAATATATTTATCAAACTATCTCATTAATTAAAAACATATCTCCCAAGTATAAATACAATCCACTTTCTTTCCTTTTTTTTACCCTATTGTTTGTGTCTCACAGCTGAGGTTGACAACTGTATGATTTACACCCTTTGAAACATTAGAAAATTTCAAATTGGCTACAGAAAATCTATATAGCCTACTCTAACTAACTTGAAGCTAACATAGATGGTTGATACTCAGGCGCCTCCAAAATCTGAGTTGAATTATATGATTTAAAACCTTGGAATTATTAACCACAGAGTAGGCAATGTGTCACACAGTAAAATCAGAATGGTAGATCTCTCTAGCTGAATAAAGTCAACTCTACAATTTTAAACTATCTAAAAAAATGTCTCAAATTGCAAAATCAACTACTAGTGACTAGTCGCACCAGTTGATATGCTCTAGAAACAATGTCGCTCAATAAAGATACAAAACTGGTGTTTTGATTCTGATCGCTGAGAAAAAGAATCATTTGTAAAGATGCTTTCAATTTAATCTTGCGCTCAAATTATAAAACATAATCCCTCTATTCTCCGACGGTCAGTCCAAAGCCAAACTTGTAGTCTTTCTTTTTATGATCGACCTGAACAAGCAATAAGGGACATATTTAGGATACTACTGAAAGTTATACAGCCAAACTGTGTGAGATTAGGTTCCAACTAGCAATAACATGATGGAAAAGAATTGATAAAGGGGTGTGCCCTTATCAACCGAGTTTCAAGCCATGCACTAGCTGGCCCTCAGATTTCTTAGCCGAAAAAAAATAGGTGAAACTTATAAGCAAAAGTGGGCTTTTTATACAGTATAGCCGTCCCTCAAAATAATAGTTGGTGAATGTATTATTTTTTGTCCATTAATGCATACTATACATATAATAATTTTATACAGAATTAATGTATAATTTTATATATTTGGCTAGCAGCTATAATTATTTGACCAACCAGTCGAATGTGTTAAAAGCCCAAAAAGGTTGGCGAAAATCAAGAAGCTTTTCATATTTCATTGTCATGGAGAAAGGGAGAGACCTCAACCCAGAAGGAAAAGGAGAGGGGGGATGGAACATGTATTTTGTAAAGGAACTACAACAAGATAAAAAAGTCAATATACCACCCTACCTCAGCTGAAAGAATGAAATTAAGACCCATGTTCAAGCGCTCTTCCAGGAAAGCAGCAACACATCCATTGGAATCAATCTTCCCTCTGAGACGACACTGTAATGCATGCACACAATATTGATTCAGTAAATATTGAAGTCAAGATGAACAAGGTTGATTAGACGTCCCAACATTGTCGCAATGCAGTCAAGAAAATAAGATCAACTTAATGAGCTTTCAGAACCTTTCACAAAACGCATAATAGCAGCCCAACAAAAGTTTCTAACACATTGAAAGTGGAGATAGAATTGATTTAGTTAGATGCTAGAACATACTAGATTCAATGTATAACTTTAGGTTAACAGCACAGTATTCCCTAGTTCTATCATAATTAGGAGTCCTGGTATTTGGGAAATTTTCCTTGTATATCACTTGTCACAGAACACCCCCATACACAGGTGGCATCCAAAAAAGTAGAAAATCTACACAAAGATGTGTCTCAACAAAAGACACCCCCAATTATCTACCTTACCACGCTTAGGTACCTTAGGCTCCTACCAGAGTTTAATACTCTGAATCTCTAACACTACAAAATAAGATGTCACATGGCACAAAGATATGAGATATCACATAGCAGAAAGATAAAAAATAAAAATAAAAAACAGATAAAAACAGGTAGTACCTATATCTTAAATGATGAAGAGAAAGGTAAGTAGTTAGGAATAAAGAAAGGGCTGCTGCAAGATATGCAGACTCACAGGCACAGACCAAGTCTATCCATGAAATATACAGGGAAGAGACGGTAGTCAGTCTTTAACTTAAACTGGATTAAGGGCAAGAAATGATCTATTGGAGTCTGCATGCAATTGTTTCAAAAACGATAATGACAATTTTGAGCACTAAATTTGGAGCTTTCATTTTCCGCTAGACTCTGCAGAGTTGCAGGAAATAGAACAGTTCACAACATCGATCACCAGGTTAGAAACTAGAGAAAAAACACTATAGACGTCTTAGGGCCAGGGCTTTTCAAAGCCAACAGGAAACTGCAAAATTGCTGGAAATGCACAGGAGTCGAAATGTAATACCAAACTAGCCTGCAGGAAATAATTAAAATTTTCGGAAAAAAGTTCTACCATAACAAAATTACCTGCCGAAGGATGTAATCGTAACCAAAGCTTGCTGTAACATCTCTAGACATGTAGTTGTACATAAAGTCTGATGCTAGAGACACCTGCATGTAAGGAAAGTGTTTAAGAAAAGCTTGTAAGAAAAGCAAGTCACAAATGCAGTCGTTAAGATACTGGTGACTCTTAAAACCTTTTCAGAAATTTTCTGAACATAACTCAGTGCCACCATCCCAGTGCTAGCAACTTGCCCTGAAGCAACCTGCAGATAAGTTTAACAAACACTGAATAACGCGAAAAACATTTTTAGAAAACCTAGAAAGATGAAGGACGCCTACTAAAAGGACAACTGCAAGTAGCAAATGCTGGTGAAATTGGCAAAAGAAAACATAATAGATAATTGGAAGTACTTAGACAAAAATGATAGAATATAAAACCTTTTGCATCTGGAAGACCTGCAGTTTAATTTTATTCTAAAGCTATTCATACTACAGAGGAAAGAGAATAATGACCATGGCCTTGATATTATAGCTTTGGAAAGAACACCTCAGATAAAGCATTCAATCAAATGCCTCACTGGCATGACATACATGTTAGTTTTCTAGAAGGACAATAACAGGAAAAATAAACAGAAGGCCTCTCAATTAACAGAATAGTTAGCAGG
The DNA here is from genome assembly GCF_000715075.1 of Nicotiana tabacum. Lineage (NCBI taxonomy): Eukaryota > Viridiplantae > Streptophyta > Magnoliopsida > Solanales > Solanaceae > Nicotiana > Nicotiana tabacum. The sequence goes on from NC_134096.1 coordinate 9,331,902, forward strand.
CAACTAGAAAGAACTAACTGTCCAACAGAAATGAAATTTAAGCTGCTACCATGTGTCCAACACAATAAAAAGTACGGCTCAGTCCCAAACAAATCATTCATCTTTTGCACAATACTATAATACCTTGAATCCAGATAAAAAATGATTGGATGACAAAATGTTCTATCATCTAGTAAAAGGCAGAATACCATTTTATCTGTGTTGTAGCGAGCAGCATAACCAATGCCAGATTTCCGATGCTGACCAGCCCAGAATACTTCCCCACCCAGAGACAAATGTGGACTGACACTCTGCAAGACCATGTAAAGGTTCAGTTAAAAAACTAAAAGCATAATACCACACAATTCATCTGCATACGATATTGGCCCTCAATCAGGACGACATCTTTACTCATTCTCAGGTATTTCATAAGAACCATAAGGAATCCATGATTGACCAATAGGTGGTAGACATGATATCATCCCAATTTATCAGATTATCCCCAGAGGGACAAAAGTGGAAGATAATATTGTTATAGTATTTGCAATCTTCACTCTCACTTTTCAATAAGTCCATTACAGTCTCTACTCTTCAATTTAAGAAGGATGATGATAAGTTTGTATTAGAGTGACCATCAAGGAACACAACCAAAAGAAGCAAAGTACAAATCGTAACCTTCTATAATAAAAAATTTGATAAGTGCCAATCACAACCTTTATATTATTAATGCAATCGACAAAACTTCACAATAAAGAAGAGCATATCTAAGCAATAGTACCTCCAGAAGCACAACCATACACACTGCCCAATTTGGTAATCTTCTTAGATAATTCATCTTTTAATTCCAAAAGATTTCAAGCAAAATGAGACAAAAGAGGCCCAAAGTGAGGAGTAAGGGCATTTAATTTGGGCCTATAGGCCTATACAAGTTCCCGACCATTAAAGACACCATGGAGGCTCAATCCTCTTTAAAAAGGGCTTGCATCTGCATTATCCTTACCATATTTTCCTTCTCCTTTCAAATCTTTCCTCCCACCGACACAAATAGACCATGCAGCGTCAAGACAATTAATCTGATAACTATTCACTAGGAATCTCCACTTTGAAGTCTTTCGCCATGGGATGACCTCTTCAAAACAAACTCTAAATGACACAAAAGCAAACCACGTCTATTCCTAACAACCAATAAGCATCCACCCCCAATACTTGTGCAGGAGTAGGGACATTTAAATTAGACTTATACAAGTTCCCAACGATTAAAGACTCAGTGGAGGCTCAATCCTCTTAAAGAAGGGCTTGCATCTGCACTATCCTAGTATCCTTACCATATTTTCCTTCTCCTTTCAAATCTTTCCTCCCACCAACACAAATAGACCGTGCAGCATCAAGACAATTAATTTGATAACTATTCACTAGGATTCTCCACTTTGAAGTCATTTGCCGTGGGATGAACTCTTCAAAACAAACTCTAAATGACACAAAAGCAAACCACGTTTATGCCTAACAACCAATAAGCATTCATCCCCAATACTCCTTCACAACCAAAACCACGTGCAACACGAACGCTTCGTGTTGGAGTTTTTAGTCAAAATGGTCCCTTATCTTTAGGGGTAGGTCTAATATTGTCCTTCAAATATAACCCTGAGCACCTTTTATCCTCCAAGTTTGCATAATTTGAACAGATTTAGTCTTGCTAACAGAAAAACCTTCAAACTAACAGTGCATTCACAGAGCTGTGCTTGAACCGGTTAAAAGAAACCTATCCTGTTTCTTCTTCTTCGATTCACCTTCTTCTCCTTGTTCGTTATTTTCCCCTGAAACTGTCTTTTCTTTTTATAAATCATGATGCTGCACGTTTGATCGGAAATAATGGAAAAATTTTAAAAAAAACTGGCTTCATTCTTGAAAGACGCAGAAGAAGAAACAAAGTAAAAAAGGATAGATTCTGTCTGTCTCTCTGTATTACAAACTGCAAAATGTTGGGAAAGGAAAAAACGAAAGAAAAAGATCCAACAAAAACACAATCGATATGAAATGTTTCAACTTTCAACAAAAAGGGGGGAAATTTGAAGAGTTTTTTTAAGACTAATTTTTCAAACTGTAGTTCTTTTTCTGGGGATCTAGCGTAGATTGCCTTTTTATTTTATTCTCACAATCTGAGATTTTTTTGTTTTAATTTTAATAGACTTGAGCATAATAATCTCAACAACATTGAGTCCCTCCATCAAGAAAGGCAAAGCTAATGGAGCACGTCCTTTCGAATCGCAAGTACCATATTCCTTATTAAGATTAATAGACGTGAAAAAATCAAGCTCCAGCCATTGTCAAAATTTTACTACTATTTGTTTATGAAGAAGGTAACCACAATGAACACAAAGATGAGAAAATATGAACCGGGTAAGTTCTCAATCACCAACATAAAGCTAAAGAAAAGTTCATAGCAACACATTTCTTGAACACATACAGGAAATCTCTAGTTAGGATTCCTTGAATTTGAGGGAAATAATGAACTGGGGCAAGAAAAGAATTGGAGAAGAAGAAACAGGTTGGGTTCTTTTTACTCATGTTAGGTGCACCTCACTACCGTTAGTTTGTTGGAGCCGTTAGGTTACTTTAATTACTAAGACTATTTCTGCTCAAGTTTTACAAACTCAAGAGGATGAAAGGTGCTCGGGGTTATATATGAAGGACAATATTAGACTTACCCCTAAAGATAAGGGATAATTTTGGCTAAAAACTCCTTCGTGTTGCTTGGTTTTCCATCACCTAATCCACAACAAATCAAGTGAACCCCCCCCCCCAAAAAAAGAACCTTTGCTGAGATAAGATTAAAAGAAAAGGATTCCTCTATGTGCCCCCAATACATCTTGCATGCATATCATCTCATAAAATAAACAATTTTTATTGGTGTCAATTAATCCTTCATTACTCTCCAGAAAGAAGAATATTTGCAAATGACAAGACTTGAACCCACGACATTTTTTACCAAAACAATGACGGTCAAACAGATTTGAAACTTACAGTTACTCATTGGCTTACTTAAATACCAGACTAAATGCCGGTGGAAATTGTCTATTATTTCAATGGGCTATTCTGGTGAAAAAAATAAATGATGGAGATTTTCTTTTTATTGGAAACGGTTACTTTTATGAAGTAATGATGCTGACTGAGTGGCATGACACAGTTCTTGACACGGACTACTTTTTGTGGCCAAAGGGAGCACAGAGTGGTTGGCACTGCCTTCTTGTAATTAGGGGTTGAGGGAACGGTCTGAGGTCTAGTTACTAAATCTAGTAAAGAAATACTTTATGTATTTTTCTAAGGGATCGAGGTGTTAGAGAATGTAACCCACATCAGTCACTAGCTTTTTTTTCTCATCTTAGCATTTTGTGCAATCAAGTAATCAGATTTCTCTCAAATAATATTACCATCAATCTCTTTTTGATGCTATAAGAACTATCTCCTGATGGTTTCCCTAGATCTCTCTCCCACTCTCTAGGCTTTTAATCCCAGTTGGCAGCACAATGTTACGCACTATTATCTTTCATTTTTTTACCTACACACAACTGTACAATGATAACACCTTATTCCAACTCAACCCATTGAGTACAAGTTTTCTGAACCACTAAAACTATGTCTGAAACTTCACAATATGTCATTCAAAGCAGTATAACCAATGGGCTGAGAAAAGGCCATTTACTTTCTGAATATTTTCAGTCTTCTAGGATGTATTCATTGTTTTAAATAGAGTAACAAATTTATATGATACCTGGATGTAGCTGGCTCCAAATAATGCACCATTGCCAAGTTGAAATTGAGTCCTGTAGTCTTTACCCTTATATACAACAACAACAAAGACATACAGCAATCATTATCCCCAAGTCAAATGGCCTACAGCATGATATGTGAATAGTACTACTTGAATGAAATAAGAAGTGTGCAGTCTGACCTGGATGCACCAATTAAATCTTATTAAAATATATATATGCCTACCTTGTAGTCGAAATTAACCATGCCATGCGACATGTGTGGTTCACCAGTTAGCTGTTAAGAAGATTAAAATTGTGAGATATGCCAGTCGCTCCACATAAAATTATGGAAGGGAAAGCAACAGTTGAAAATATCAAATATTTACTTGACCATTGGCTTTCAACGAAAGATTCTCAGACAAATCACACTTCACCCTAGCATTCACCCTCCCGTCTGTCAATACTCTCCCAATAAGCATCATCTGTAACAATATCAGAAGTCATTGCTGCCAGAATTAGATCCTCAACGAGTTCAGGCACTTGGAAAGAATAAAATCAAATACAGACCTTTGGATCTATAAAGTTAGCACCAAACTCGTAGTGGGCAGTTGGTATTTTAACGATGTCTGCAGACTGAGTAGGAAGTTCTGTAGGCCCCATAAAAACACTGAGAAAAGGTGAACGCATTTATTATCACTAAGAAAACACCTCTCTCCCTCTATCAATAGAGATAACATAGCAACAAATATGATATATTTTTCAAGTATGTAAAATCTACCTATGACTGAGTGAAAATCTCTGATTAAGTCCTTTGGTAAAGTCAAAACGCAATCCTTCAAAAAGCTCCGGCTTTAAAGACACTGCCAATAGAGACATGAATTGGTTATTCCCTTCACAAAAGCAATAACAATAACAGAAATATAGGAGTAAGTGTCAGACTTAAGAGCAACAAAGCCTATCAAATATGAACGTAAAAGGAAAAACTAAAACTGCAATAGAAGCCACTGCATTGCTTTAACCTAATAGTGGTTTAAACAACTAGCTCAAGGTTTTGATAAAGAGGACTACTTGAAATAACTTTAGCTGAAACAGGCACACATGATGCATCTAACAACAACTCCTAGCGCAACCTCTTTTTTAAATGAATTGTTGAATTTTGAATGAAGAGGCGGTCTTTCTTGCTAAACCTAGAAAACGTTCACAACAATAATCAACTATCACTCGATCTCAAACCAGTTAAGGTTAGATATATGAATCCTCTGTATCCATTCTGCTCTATTCAATCCCATTTCATTCTATACTAAATATTAAATAATTTATACTTTAAGGAAAAATTGGAGTTCTCTACCACTAGAGGTTCTCCGGATCTCACACTTATCCCTACATAAATAAGTATCTAACTAGAATACAATAAGTCCGGACAAGACAAACCTAATGTAGGTGTAACAAGTATTAGTTCAAGGTAGAGACAGTTGGAGTAAACTCACAGTAACTCAAAACTCCTCCCTCAGTTCTCCCACTAGTAACTGCTCCTTCATCCAAATCATTATATCTTTCTTTTTTTTGGGATAGTGGTAGTGTCTGAGCCAGATTATGCTCACCTAGATACAAAATCTTGCGTCCATTGTTATATGTACTTGATATGGATCTTTCTTCTCAAATACAAACAAAAAGCCCTTTATTGGCACTTTGTCATATGCTTTCTTTGTATCACTAAATCATCATGGGGATATCATTCTTCCACTGTCTAAAAATTTTCATCACTCATTCTTAGAAAAATATAAATATGGTATAGTCTACCAGGCACAAACCGAATTTGGTTCATTGACACTTTCCTTAAATTTCATCATATAACTGTTTAATACCATGACACGCCACCAAACTATGAAAATTTCTTTTGTTCTTCTACATCAAAACAAAAGTCTGTCTGTGTGGCATCATTTTACACAACATTAAATATCTTGCATAGACTTACTACTCTGACTTCTCTAAGTTACTTCCAAACATTACATGTTTTCTAATATTTTATATAACAGCCTTTACTTCCATGCTACTTTCTATCACAGATGTACGAGATTATTCATAACAGATTCCCACAAAATCATCCGCATTACATAATCCTCAAGACATACTGAACCCCACCTAATAAATTCACTAATACTGAAATTAGTCTTTCAGTAGACATAGGAATGCACTTGAAGTTCAAATTCAGAAAACGCATGTAGCGTAGCAATATGAAGTTTTACCATGAGCTGATTGTATCCATTGAGGAAATATAGGTTCAATTTTGCACTGCCTTTGTGAAACCAAGTCAGCGGGGTTTTAACAGCAACAACAACAAAACATATGTAACTGAAACTGCATATTTTGATTGCACTACATTTCTTAGAATACACCAAACAATCTGCAGACAACAGGAAAGCAACTATGACTCAATTAAAAACTAGCTAGGATTCACTATAAATCTTCTTTATGCATTCTGCTCCCAACCATTTCATTATCCTACCACCCAACTCACTGGGGTCTACTATATACATAGGCCAATCCAGGATTTGAACATCATGGGTTCACGTTCGGAATTCTACCACAACTCATTCGATTAAATGGGTTCAAAATCTATTATTTGTGCATATTTAGTGAATTCATTAATATATACATATATATACAAGGCCTGAACCAAAATGATGCTCTACATCTACTATATCCATTCAGTTCTATTTGTTATGCTATCAAATCTTCTACAACCATTCCGCTATTCTTAAACAATTCAGGACGTCCTAACTAGGTTTGCGATATTAATCCTCTATATCTATTCCGCTCTACTCAAACTCATTTCATTATATTATTGCATTAAAATCTGGTCTCCGCCACTGATCATTTCGACCATGTTACTCCTTACAAACTCCTCTTAGGCCAATATTATACAAAATAAAACATAATAATAAAAAGTAATAGAAATACTTGATATTCTATATTGACGTCCCACCAAATACACTGTAAAAATAATTAAAGCAACAACGATCATTAGCAAAGCAATAAAGGATGATACTAACTGAGAGCTTCGCGATGAATTTCTTCATAAGGAATGGGACAAGGCAAGTTCAAGTAATCAACTTTCTCCGATTCGACTGCCGGCGATTTTGAACCTGCCGCTGGTAGAACTGTAGTTGACGGAGGAACGAGAGTAGCCATTGCAACTGTCGTACGTGTTGGAACACTGAATACAAAAAATAAATAAATAAACAAAATAGAAGAAAGGAATTTGTTTTGTTTCCCTTCTTCTTCGACTTCTTCTTGCTGACTGCGGCTATATAGGAAAGGGAGAAAAGCTTGGTTTGAGTGCGAGGCCTAAAACCCTTTGCCCAATTACTGGAAAAACCCTCAACTTCAAGTAGACCCGGCCCGTTTTGATGGTGGGTTCTTAGATGGAGCTTAAAGCCCTAAAGTCATGTGACCCAAAAAATAAAGGGATATTTATACAAATAGCCGGTTATATTCATTGTTTATTTTTTCTAACTATATACATAGATTATAAATTCATTATACATATATAATACATAAACTATATATATATTATACCTCAACTGGTTGTTTTTAGTTTAAGCAATTGGGTGGGCGGCTATTTGGGTTAATTCTTCAAAAATGAACTTAATTAGGGATAGTTGACCAGTCGACCTCATTGAAACTTGATCTTCAAGTTTTAATTAGAGTATATGGGGCATCATAGCCCTTTATAATTTTAAAATTAAGAAAATGATATTTTTAGATTATTTACGTATAAAAATAAATATCTCATATTGGTCAAAAATGTAAAAATAAAAAAGGTAGGGTTATAAAACAAAAAATAAGTTTGTAAAGGCCCACAAAATTATTTGACTCGTTTCATTACTGGTCATGTGACCTTCTTCATTAGTTGGAAAAAAAATCAAAAATAGCCTGATTTGCATTTGCTAATTGAAAATTAGTTACAGTTTCAAAAGTAATTAAAATTTAGCTACTTTTTCATGTAAAAATAAATTCTGAACAAAAACACCCTTAAAATCTGAAAAAATCTCAGCATAATATGTTGGAGTTCGAATATTTCATATATGAGATTCCAGCATACTATGCAATGTAATGGAGTTCTGACATAATATGCTAGAAGTTTATAAGCAGGAAATCCATAATCCAACATATCATGCTGAAACTTTCCGTATTTCAACTAGGGCATTTTTTACCAAATTTTATTTCCTCGTAAAATAGTGGTTATTTCTCAATAACTTTGTATATGATGGCTATTTTACAATTACCATTCCGAAAACTGGCTAACACATGCTATTTTCACTCATTAATTAGCATTAATTGTTGATACTAGTTATTGACGAGTTAAAATTAGAAGTTCAAACCCCAACCCCAAAGTTTTATTTATTATACATTGGTCATAATATATAGTAAAGGTTATTATTTCCAAAAATAGAAAAATAAAATCCCCCAAAATCCATTTCTTGTCCCCCACCCACCCACCCACCCCACCCTCTTCTTCTTATTTTGGCATTAAAATCTACCGTTTTCTTAGCTCGCGTTTTCCTCCATTCGTCGCATAGCGCTCAGTTGTAGCTTCTCCATTCTTCCCTCTTTCATCTCAAAGCACATTCGCATCCCATTAGTAGATAATTGAATCTACAGAAAAAGCTCAAATTTATCGATTTTGAGTTGGATTTGACGATATGTTGGATTGAGAATTACTTCTAAGGGATATATTGTGAACTTTGTTCAGTTGGTAACTCGTTAAATTTCTTCTTCATCATCAATATGCATTTCGGGTTCTATAGAACTGAGCCTTGGTTCTCTGCAATTGTGACTTTACTTATCCACTGGTTCAGAATAGATCATTATTAAATAAATCACTGGTCTTAGAAGACTAGCTGATTTGAAGTAGTTGATAAGCATTATGTGCTGAAAAGTATTTTTAAGTATTGAAACTGATTTAATAAATAAGCAGTTACATGTTTGGGTACAAGTGCTGAAATTGATAATAAGATGCTGCAGTATTTGATAAAAAAGTGCTGATAAGCTCTTTTTCTGTTAAAATGACTTAAATAACCTTAGAACTGTTTACACTTATAAGGGCGTAATTTCTTCAAAATTTTAGATTCCAGATCGATTCAAATACAAAATACTCTATTTGTCATTTTATTTTAAATACAACTATGCTTAGATAAGATAATTTTTATGATAAATATAATTTATTTTATGATAAGCATATAATCATAAGTAATAATAATTAATAAATTGACAAAAGTTTCTCAACAAAAATAAACCTAAATAGGATAAAATATTTGAAGAGAAACAAACATTGTCTTCGTCACCACAACACTTAGAAAGCAATACACAAAAAAATGTATATGTCCTCATTTATTACATACAGTTCAAAGATTAATATACAATCACATAGATACAAATATGCAAAAGGAATAGAGAATTTGTTTATCTTAAATAGTCAATGAAAATTGCAGACTTGAAAGGGGGGGGTTAGGTTGTAAAAATACTTGAGGCAGTGAGTATCGATGTAATAATTGTGTTCTAAAAAAAATATTTTAAGGATAAAATAGTAAAAATCTTGGTCAAATTTAAAGTGTTTATAAGCTAAAAATTCATAAGTTGGGGGTGACCAGCTTATGGCTTTTGGCTTATTTTTAACTTATAAGCACTTGGCTTATAAGCACTTTTAACTTTATCAAACGCGTAGATAAGCCAAAAAGTGCTTATAAGCTAGTTTGACCAACTTATAAGCTTAGCCAAACACCCTCTTAATAGACTGATGAGAGACTATATATTAGTATGCGATCTTTATTCTGGTGAATGGGTTGAGGAGCCAAATAATAAGACTTGGAATTCAGATATTAAGACAACTACATATAATGATTTTTTCCATATCATCATAAATATATGGCCAATTAACTTGTTCATCGAGGCAGGTGAATATTACTTATATGTTTAGTTCTGCACCGACATGTGATAAAATTCATAGAATGACCATAATTTACGTATGTATCTTTGTGATATTTCAAGCAAAGGTATTGGGCCTTTTTTTAAGTTATTTTGTCACGACCCGGAATCCCAACCTCGGGGTCGTGAAGGCTCCTAACATCCACTTGTTTGGCAAGTTGACGTGAAATAAATTATTAACCAAATGCTAACAATTAAAGACAAAATACTGATATTGAACGAGAAATAAATGCCAAGTCTAACACAGTGCTACTATAATCCACGTGATGATAACTACTCCCAAAAATCCGGCGTCACGAGTACACGAGCAACTGGAAGTCTACAAATATAATCAGAAATGAATACAACTGTTCAAAAGAGATAAACAGTAAAAGTGGGAAATGGAAGGGGACTTCAAGATCTGCGAATGCCAGCAGATCAACTTTGAGTCTTCGTGTGAAAGTGATGCGAGTCGGCGCACCTCGAGCACCGCTGGGACCAACAATGGTATTTGCACAAGGAAGTGCAAAAGTATAGTATGAGTACAACCGATCCAATGTACTCCTTAAGTGTCTTGCCTAACCTCGACGAGGTAGTGGCAAGGCTATGACAAGACACCTACGTAAATAAACTTGTACAAGTGTATATAAAGCAGCAAAATAACAAGAAGAATGATAAAATACTAATTGGGAGGGGACATGCGGAAGGGAAAAATATCACAAAAATGGCAAGTACGAATCATGAAATAATATCTTTCGAATTAAGCAACAATATAACCAAATAAATCACCAAAACGGGAAATCAAATAACTCGATGATATGAAAATGGCACAGCATCACCCCTCTTGTTCTTACTCCCATCCTCACCATGCATTATCATGAATATAACAGCATGGCATCACCCTTCGTGCTTTTACTCTCGTCCTCACATGTAATAATATGAATAAAATGGTACGACATCACCCTTCGTGCTTTTACTCTTGTCCTCACCATGTAATAATATGAATGAAATGGAACGACATTACCCTTCATGCTTTTACTCTCGTCCTCACCATACAATAAAATAAATCTGAATAATAAACAATGCGGGGAATAATTTCACTTCAAATATGGTGTCATGATATCAAACTTCAACTTTCAAATTTATTCCACATCTTTAAAATAAACAATAAATGCGAAACGGATAATAAAAATAGGTGATAATCTAACCTAAGCATGGATAACCTAATTAACGAAACAATGTAATACAAAGAAATGATTTCTACCTTCATGCTTTAACCTAATTGACAATGCATAGGTACTCGTCACCTCACATATACATTATCCCCACATATAAAATATATAGCAAATATATCAATAAATCATAATCCTTCAAGTCAAGGTTAATCATGATACTTACCTTGCTCTGCAATCAAAAAAATCAACCAACAATGGTTTTGTCTTTTGAACAAGCCTCCAAACCAACCAAATGTAGCAAATTATCGATCAACTCATTCAAAATAAGCTTTAGAAACTACTTATTAATGAAAAAAGTCAAATTTTGATCATTTTTTTAAAAAGTCAACCCTAGACCCGCTTGGTCAGAACCTGAGGTTCGGACCAAAACCCGATTACCCATTCACCCCGAGCCCAGTTATGTGATTTATTTCGAAATCCGACCTCAATTTGAGGTCGAAATTATAATTTTTACACAATCCCCAGCTTCTACCTAAATCTCTAATTTCTAGCATAGAAATCCTAGATTTGATGTTGAAAACACATGAAAAGTAATAGGTAATTGAAAAGAAATAGATTAAAGTTGTTTACCAATGATTTTAGGAAGAAAAGTAGGGGTGTTTAAAACCAAACCGAAACCGAAAACCGAACCGAAACCGAAGCTTAATGGCTTATTGGTATCGGTTTAACGGACGGGGAACGAATTGAAATATTTTTATTAGCGGCTTATCGGTTTGGGGGCGGATTATTCAATTTTCTTAACGGATAATCCGTTATATATATTAAAGATCAAAAACCCTTCCACTTCTTCCAGTACTCTATCTCTAAGTTCTAACGCCTAATTCCTAAATAATCAGAATCCTTACGTACTATGCATCAGAAGATCCCAGGCTTGGCTTAGCTTAGCTTATTCTCCCACCCTACAACAAGATTGTTTAAGTTGATGTCTATGGTTCACCTCTGCTTTTATTTTTTAAAACTAATGCATGTTGTCTATGTTTAATAGAAGAACAACAGTGTTGTGCCACATCTTTTTTCACTCTACAACACATGACACACTACATCATTCTTATGTAGGCGTTAACAGACATGTATGTCTAGGACTCAATGTATAATTTCCTATTCTGAATTTGTATGTTAGGCGGTCAACAAACAATTAATACACGCAATATAGATTGAATTAGGCCGATAAACCGCCCAATAACCGCCCGATAAGAGCTAAACCGATATGAATCTGCCCGATATCTTATCGGGTGACTAGCGGATTAATATATTTAAAAACCGATAACCGTTAAGCCAAACCGTTAAGAGTAATTTACCGTCCAATCCGTCCGATAAGCAGCTCTAAAGAAAAGTCTCTTGGAAAATCGCCTCTAGAGTGTTTAGGGTTGAGAAATGGTGTAAAATGAGCTAAGTCCCGATTATCCCCTCTTTAACCAACTTATAGATGTCAAAATTGTGAAGTCTTGTTTGCAATTACGAACATCGCAAATGCGAGACAAGGGTCGCAAATGCAAAACCTGTCACAGAATCCCGAAAGTCGCAACCCACCTTCGCAAATGCGGACATCTCCTTCGCAAATGCGAAGATAAGTCAAGAGTATAGTGAGTCGCAAATGCGACTCTGAGATTGCGAATGTGACCACTGACTGTTCGCAAATGCGGACATTTTCCTCGCAAATGCGAGGTTCACCCAGCCCATGCTCGCAAATGCGAACTCTTGTTAGCAAAAGCGAGGCTCGCAAATGCGAGGCATACCTAGCAAATGTGAGATATGCAGCAGACACCAGAACTAGTATTGCACCAGCAATCTTCACACTATTCAAACTCATCAGAAACACGTTCGAAACTCATCCGAGCCCCTCGGGCTACAAACCAAACATGCACACAACTGTAATAATATCATACGAACTCACTCGCGCGATCAAAACACCAAAATAACACCTAGAACTACGAATCGAACATCAAAATACATGAGATTTTCAAAGAAACTCAAGAACTTTCAAATTCACACTCGAGCGTCTGAATCCTATCAAATCAACTCCGTTTTGCACCAAATATTGCAGAAAAGTTTTAAATAATAAAGTGAACCTATACCAAGTTTCGGAATCAAAATTCAAACCCGGTAGCCATAAAGTCAACCTACGGTCAAACTTAAAAATTCTTCAAACCTTCAAATTACTAGTTTTCAACAAATCACGTCAAATTAAGTTAGGGACTTCTGAATTCAATTTTGGGCATACTCACAAGTCTAAAATCATGATACAGACCCATCTGAATTATCAAAATACCTATCCAGGGTCGTTTACATAAAAAATATTGAACGTAGTCAACTCAAATTATTTTTAAAGCTAAACTTCGTGTTTTCTTCAATTTTTCACATAAAAACTTTTCGAAAAAAGACACGGATTGTGCACGCAAATAGAAAAATACTAAACGGGGCTAATCGATGTCTCAGAACACTGAAATAAGGGTCAGAACTCAAAATGACTTATATGGGTCATCACATTCTCCATATCTAAAACAAACGTTCGTCCTCGGACGGACATCAAAAGGTACCTGGACTAGTGAAAAAGTATGTGTATCTACTCCGCATATCGGACTCGGACTCCTACGTAGCTGCCTCGATCAATTGACCTCTCCACTCCACTCTAACAGAAGGATAACTCTTAGACCTCAACTTTCGAACCTGCCATGCTAAAACGGCCACCGGCTCCTCCTCGTAAGTAAAATCCTTGTCCGAATGGACTGAGCTAAAATCTAATACATGGGACAGATCACCGTGATACTTCTGGAGTATGGAGACGTGGAACACCGGGTGAACTGTTGATAAGCTAGGTGGCAATGCAAGCTTGTAGGCCACCTCACCAACTCTCTCAAGCATACCTAGGGCTCAACTTGTCCTTCTTTCTGAACCTCATTACACTCTTCATGGGAGAAACCTGAAGCAAAGCCCTCTCTCCAACCATGAATGCAACATCATGAACTCTCTGATCGTCATAACTCTTCTTCCTAGACCGTGCTGAATGAAGCTGATCCAGAATTATCTTGACATTTTCCAAGGCATCCTGAACCAAATATGTACGCAACAACCGAGCCTCTCCCGGCTCAAACCAATCAACTGGAGAATGACACTACATCCTATATAAGGCCTCATAAGGAGCTATTTAAATACACGATTGGTAGTTGTTGTTGTAGGCAAACTCCGCAAGCAGCAATAAATGATCCCAAGAACCCCCGAAATCCATAAAACATGCGCGAAGCATATCTTCCAATATATGAATGGTGCACTCAGATTGTCTGTCCGTCTGGGGGTGACATGATGTACTCAACTCAACCCGTGTGCCTAACTCACATTGTACGCCCTTCTAGAAACGTGATGTGAACTGCGTACCCGATCAGAAATAATGGACACTGGCACACCGTGAAGACGAATAATCTCGCGGATATAGATCTCAGCTAGCCGCTCTGAAGAATAAGTAGATGCCACCAGAATAAAATGCGCCGACTTGGTCAATCTATCCGGAATGACCCATACTACGTCTAATTTCTTCAAAGTCTATGGGAGCCTAGCAACGAAATCCATGGTAATACACTCCCATTTCCACTCAAGAATCTCAAGTCTCTGTAGAAAACCGCCAAGCCTCTAATGCTTGTATTTCACTTGCTGACAATTCAAACACTGAGACACATACGCAATTATATCTTTCTTCTTCACCAATAATGCTGCCTCAAATCGTGATACATCTTGGCGGCACCAGATGAATGAAATACTGTGACCTATGGGCCTCTTTGAGAATCAACTCATGAAGCCCATCCATATTGGGCACACAAATCCGACCCTGCATCCGCAATATCCCATCATCTCCAATAGAAACCTGCTTGGAATCACTATGATGCACCGTGTCCTTAAGGACAAGCAAATGGGGGTCGTTATACTAACGCTCTCATATGCGCTCATACAAAGAAGACTGAGATACCGCGCAAGCAAGAACCCGACTAGGATCCGAAATATCTAACCTCAAGAACTGATTGGCCAAGGCCTGAACATTTGATGCTAGTGGTCTCTCACCAATTGGAATATATTCAAGGCTACCCATACTCACAACCTTTCTACTCAAGGCATCTTCCACCACATTAGCCCTCTCAGATGATATAGAATGGTGATATCATAGTCTTTCAATAGCTCTAACCACCTCAGCTACCTTAAGTTGAGATCCTTTTGCTTAAAAAAGTACTATGGACTCCAATGATTTGTGAATACCTCACATGACAGCCCGTAGAGGTAATGTATCCAAATCTTCAATGCATGAACAATAGTTGCCAACTTGACGAGTGCAAAACATACTACAAAATTGATGCTCGCTAGCCAAAGATAGTATAGTATGATTATCGTCTTCATAGGGATTGGATTTAAACAATGCTCTAGTAATTCCTGGTTTAACTGCTATTTAGTATGATCAAAACTTTATTGGAATGATTACGAACTATGATTAACTTATAAAGTAAAGCAATTGACAATTGACGGCAAAGAACTAGAGATTAGCAGAGTTGGTTTCTTATCAATATGAGAAATAAGGGTTTTGACATGATAGGTGCAAGATTGTTATTCTGGATATGATAATGTTATATTTCACTCTTGAGGTTCTATCGATTCTCACGAATTCAATATGTGATTAGATTATATTTCCGATTTTGACTCCTCTCTCGATTAAATCTAAATCTTTCAAATAAACTAATGTGAAGTGCGGTGAAACTTGCAAGAATCTATTGGTAAGAATGATCTAAGAGAAACTTCTCGCGAATATTTCTCAATCTTAATTTAAACGGTAACTCAAAAAGCTCTCTCGGTTACTTCAAAGAATCACCAAAATAAACTAAGGCATACACTGCAATAATATTCAATAAGATGTTCCTCTTTAGATTAAACACTATAAAGAATAAAATCACAACTACATTAAAGCTCCTCCAATAAATTCAAGCAATTAAGCAATAGTCAAATCCATAAACAACAACCAAGTCACCAAATCATGTCAAACCCTAAGGTAAACTACTCCATAATTATGGAGGAAGTCATCACAAAAAAGGTTAAAGAATAGGGAAGCATCAATCTAACGTTACAATCCAAACTCACATATTGAATTGAGGGAAAGATGATAAAATCACGTGTCTTGTTGCCTCCAATACTCTCCCAAATCTTCCAAGGTCAAAAGTACTCTAAAATTCGTATTTTTGATGTATTTATACCATGTAGGAACATGCCCGGACGAAACTATCATTTCCACTGGACCGCAAAAATACACTGGCGCACCGCCCCATGCGCCACATTAGTGAGAATCTTCAGAGAGTTGATTTTTTTCACTACGTAGGAATTTTGCACTAGCGCCCCATGCCCTGCTACGCATGGCGCAACACGGTAGTGCATTTTTCTAGATTAATTGTTTTTCTCACTTTTTGATAACTAGACTTGGTCCTCGACCCCCGAACGTGATCCCGACTTAATTTCTTAAGCTTTTACTTAGACTTCAAAGCTCCAACTTGTTCAAATTAGCTCCAAATTATCTTAATAGATCAGAATCATTTTCTGCAAGGCATAAAACACATCATAAGTGCAATATATTAACATTTAAGCTCAAACACAAGTAAAATGCAGTAATTGGAGTACAAACTATGACTAAAACACGGGTTTCTAGCCGACCATCACAACTCTAAGTCGTGAACAAGATAATTCTTCTCATGAAACTTCAACTGCCAAAACGCATATGCAATCACCCTGCTATCCTACATTAATACTGCATCAAGCCTCATACGTAATGCATCACAATACATAGTGTAAGATCTTGATCCTTCGGGCAATACCAAAAATAGAGTTGTAGTCAAAGTAGTCTTGAACTTTTGAAAGATCAACTCACACTCATCGGACCACCTGAATGGGGCACCCTTCCGTGTCAATATAGTCAATGGGGCTGTAATGGATGAAAACCCCTCCACGAACCGGCGATAATAACCCGCCAAACCCAGTAAGCTTCGAATCTTCGTAGCTGAAATAGGTTTAGGCCAGTTCTGAACTGCCTCAAGCTTCTTAGGATCCACTTTAATGCCCTCGGCAAATACAACATGCCCCTAAAAGGTAACCGAGTTCAACCAAAACTCACACTTTAAAAACTTGGCATATAACTGACTATCTCTCAGAGTCTGAAGTGCAACCCGAAGATGCTGCTCGTGCTCCTCTCAACTGCGGGAGTCGATCAAAATATCATCAATGAAGATGATCACAAAAAAATCCAAATAGGTCTTAAATACCTGATTCGTCAAATCCATAAATATTGCTGGGGCATTTGTCAAACCAAATGACATCACTAGGAACTCATAATGCCCATAGCGAGTCTAAAAGGTTGTCTTAGGGACATTTGATGCCCTAATCTTCAACTGATGGTAGCCAGATCTCAAATCAATCTTCAAAAACACTTTGGCACCCTAAAGCTGATCAAATAAGTCATCAATCATCGGCAACGGGTACATGTTCTTAATGGTAACTTTGTTTAACTACCAATAATCCATACACATCCTCATCGAACCGTCCTTCTTCTTAACGAACAATACTGGTGCACCCAAAGGCGAGACACTAGGTCTAATGAATCCATTATCAAGCAAATCTTGCAACTGCTCCTTCAGTTCCTTCAAATTAGGCGGGGTCATACAATATGGTGGAATAGAAATGGGTTGAGTGCCCGGAGCCAAGTCAATACAGAAGTCAATATCTCTGTCGGGTGGCATCCTCGGCAAATTTGCAAGAAACTCCTCTGGAAACTCACGCATAACTAGTACTGAATCCATGGAAGGAACCTCCGCATTAGGATCACGAATATTGGCCAAATATGCTAGACATACCTTCTCGACCATACGTCGAGCCTTCACATAAGAAATAACCATGCTGATAGAATGGACATGAGTCCTCTTCCACTATAATCGAAGCAATCCCGACATAGCTAAGGTCACCACCTTGGCGTGACAGTCCAATATAGCATGATTAGGTGACAACCAATCCTTGTCTAAAATAACATCAAAGTCCACCATATAAGTAGGAGATCTACACTAGTCTCAAGACTCCTAATAGAAATCACGCACGAGCGATAAACACGGTCTACAATAATAGAATCTCTCACATGCGTGGACACATATACATGAGAACTCAAATACTCACGAGGCATAACTAGATAAGAGAAAAATAGGATGACACGTAGGAATAAGTAGATCTAGAATTAAATAGAACTGAAGTATCTCTATGGTAAACTGGAACAATACCTGTGATGACAGCGTTAGATGACTCGGCCTTAGGCCTAGCTGGGAATGCATAAAAATGTGGTTGGGCCCCATCACTTTGACCTCTCCCTCTCGGACGACCTCTAGCTCGCTGGACTCCACCTCTAATGGCCTGAACTCCATCTCTGGCAGCCTGACCCCTGCCTCTAGCTGACTAAATGGGCAGTGAAGTAACCGGTGCAGGAACCATGGCACGAGAACTCTGATGTGGTGTGTTGTCATGTGACCTAGGGTAAAATCTAGCAAGGTGCCTTGGATCTCCACAAGTATAACAACCCCTTGGTTGATGTGACTGCTGACCTTGGAATTGACCATGTCGACTTAGGTAAACACCCTGATAACTCTAGATCGGAGGTGCACTAATAGGAGCTGATTGTGCAGTGTAGGCTAGTTGCTTAGGATGAGATACATAAGGATCACGACTACCCGAAGAACGGTGGGATGCCTGAAGCACTAGCTGAAACGGCTCAGGAAGATGGCCTCAAACAAAAGTACCCTGCCTCCGGATAAAGCACCATTGAAACCACCGAAATGATGAGGCCTCTTATCAGATACCACCCCCTCTCCTGACCATGAACCATTTCGATTTGTCTAGCAATCTCTATGGCCCTCTGGAAAGAAATATCATTTTTGGTCTCCCTGGCCATCAATGAATCTCCTCACTCTCTCCCTCTCAGTAGAGAGAAAGATAACCGCATGGCGATCTAGGTCCACAAATTGGGTCTCATACTGGGTAACAGTAATGCTACCCTGCTAAAGGTACTCAAACTGCCTGCGATACTCCTCTCTTAGAGTTAAAGGAACAAACTTCTCTAGAAATAGCAGCGAAAACTAATCATAGGTAAGTGAAGGTGAACCAGCTGGTCTGGTCAACACATAATCCCACCACCATCTCTTGATGAAACCGGTCATCTGGAACAATGCAAAGTCGACCCCATTGGTCTCAACAATACCCATGTTGCACTACACCTTGTGGCAACTATCCAAGTAATCTTGTGGGTCCCTGATCACGTCCAAAGCGCACCTCAAAAGAGGTATGAAACGGTCGTATGCAATAATAAAAACCCAACTAAGAGTCGATATCGAATCTATAGGGAGCTAAGATGGGATTTAGGGGTATATATTTCAATTTGAGCAATTGAATTATCTAGATTTCACTTCCACAATAAGGATTTATTTTGTATTTTTAATGTTACACTAATGATTGCAAAATAAAGAAAGAAGACTAGAGATAATTATTTTTAATATTTTTCCAAATAGATAAAAAGCCTAGGGTTGTGACCTTGACCTAGGAGTCTGCCTAATGAGATAAAGACTTTAATGCTTGTTTTGTTGATTGGGGGTGTATTATAGCTTTCAACTCTAAATTACCCACTTACTACCTCTCGGTTAGAGAATGATTTTGCCCAATTTGGCTTTCTCAAGACCAAATGTGTATCACCCAAAACAGTTGATAAAAGCTCAAGTCGGGTTATTGCTATCTCTAGGTTGAACCCGTTAATTGGGTTAATCAATCTCTCAATTAACTCAATTCCTTGTTAGCCTAGTTATCCTAGACTAATTCCTTCATTCTCAAGTAGAAACTAAGTCAAATAGGCATGAATCAATGTTTGCCATTAATTCTAAAATTGAAGTATAAACTAAGCTAAATAATCAACACTCAATCATAAACAAACATAAAATTAATCACCCATAAAGTTTACACACTAGGGTTGGGTCACACCCCTAGTAAAAATCTAGCTACTCATTATGGGATTTGAAGAAAATAAATATGAAAAGCTAATTAAACTCATAATGAAAGATTAAAATGATGAAATCTAATGTTAAAATACTCAAATAAGCTAAAACTTCCTAAAATAACAAAGAGAAACGGCTACAACAACTTTCTATGTTCAAAACTTAACCTAATTTTGTGAAACTCGTCTATTTATACAAGGCTAAAAATTTCGGAAAAAAATACCCCTCGGGAGATTCTGCGACCGCACAATTCCATGTACGGTCCGCGGATTTCTTCATCTGGCAGGAACTGAAGTTCCGAGGCAACACATTTCTGAACTGCGGCTGCGAGGCATTCTTCTACAGCTGCACATTTCTGGCTACGTCTGCAAGGTAACATTTATGCAGTCTGCACAATTAGGACTGCGACCGCAATGCACTATTCTGCGGCCGCACAAATCTTGTGCGGTCCGCAATTCAAAGAAGCTCCTGGACTTGATCTTTTTGCATACTCTCTCATCTTCAAATTTTAGCCCAGCTTTGCGGTCGCACAATTCATGTGCGGTCCGCACTTTGTGCAAATGTCTGCTAGATTTTTCCTCTTTGTTTGCAGCCGCAGATAGAATTCTGCGATCCGTAATTTCTTCTGTGGACCGCACATATATGCTTTTGTGCCCTTGATTGCCTTGTGTTTTAGATTACTTCTTTTTGAGTCGGATTTCATCTCGGGAGACCAACTCTAACATTTCTGCAATTTTGCACAATTTCATTAGTTTCGGGAACATAATTCAATGCTTTTAGACTAAAACGAAACCTAAAAGGCGCTAATAAGCCGTCAAAACCCCCACTTATCAACTCCCCCAAACTTAAATCTTTGCTTGTCCTCAAACAAATAAATTAGTTCCCACCCCAAAAGTTAAAGATCATTCCAGTGACTCAAAGGTAATCCATCCACACATCAGTTGGGACCTACAATTATCCACATTACTCATGTATTATCAACAAGGCGACAAGTTAAACATTCATTCACATATAGTTCTAATGTGACATTTGAGCTTCAAGAATTGACTTTACTCATCAAGGTCTCTTGCTCTATCATGTAGATCATGGTGGACTCCAAGCTCTTCCTCCTCTACTTTCCATTTGTCTAGCTCAGTGAAGAAATTTAGCACTCAATCCAAAGATTTATGAAATATTCACTCATCTCTCTCAAGAGAATGTTACAAGTACGACTTCAAGTACCATAGGCTTGTCCCTCATGTAGATCACCACTAATGTAAGCTCACTAGGCTTGAAATCATGTAGGACTTCTTTCAGGATGTAATGAAGGTTTTTGGATTAGGGTTGGATACAGTGTGGGTGAGTGGTTACACCTTTCCTTAAGCACTCCATTTTTCATTTCTCGACTCTCACTTTACCAATTCTTTTAGGCACTTTCTTTTCCTTGGGGTACTAGAGAAACTTAACATCACTCTTTATTTATCATTACATTCATTTTCTCTCTCTTTGATTTCTCCATGTTTGGGATCATTACCTCTCTTTGACTCCCTTCAACTCTTCCACTTATTCATTTTTTTTTTGTATTTTTCTTTTTCTTGCCTTTCCTTTTCATCATTGCCTTAATACCTTTTTCAAGTTTCTCGTCTCTCCCCCAAACTTATTTTTTTAGCCATTTATTTCACAAGAGTGTAAGGAAAGCTCGGGTGCCAAGAGAGGGTCACGACAAAATGGGTAAAGGCTTGTAACATAGTTATCAAATGAGAAAGGCTCGAGGCTCAAAGGGGTTGACTATGGATAGCATCATTGGTAGGCAATAGGAAACTTAAACGGGCCAAGAAAAGCCTACAATCACTTCTCAAGCCAAGCGAGACTTAAGAGTTTGCCTTAAAATATATTCGGGGCAAGTTCTAGGCCTTTCGCACGGGTACTTGGATTTGCAACAAAGCATCTCTCCCCTCACACAACTAGATTGTTAAAGAGGATAGAGTCGAGAGCCCACAACGACCACATTCAAGATTGAAAATCACTATGGTTCAATTAAACCGCTCGATGGTTGCCAAAGTCAACACAAGAGTCACAAAGTCACTAACTAGAGCTATTTATTTCTAAAACCTTGTTTCTAACCATAAGCACGTAGTTAAGTTTGTTGGTACCAATTGAAGCATGTTTTACTCTTCGAGCATGACTTAATTAGGTCTTTTTATTCATTACTACTACTATTATTACCTAAACACCAAAAACAGACTCATTCCCTTAAGAAGGTTGTCACACCATCCATCGATGGGACGAGTCACTCGGTTCACACAACAACTACCTTTGAAAAGAACCATGGCATTAAGAAAACCAAAGACTTATTATCTACTAAAATATAAAAAGAAGCTACTAAATTAAACAAAGAGGCTACTAACTCAAACTAAGAACTAACAAAGGAACAAAAATAAAGAAGCTTATAAACAAAAACTACTGAATATACATAATGAGAGAAAAAGAGAGAATATATACAGAATAAGAAAGAAAAAGAAAACAATATCAAGTTATTATAGTCCAAATGTTTCAGAATATACAAAATATGATCAATAAACTCCAACCCCCCCCCCGAACAAAGATAAGCATTGCCCCTAATGTTTAATAAAATAAGAGTAAAAGAGGGGAAAGAGTGAAGAAAACCATATGGCTCATTCGACATCTCTGTGTCCCCATCAATGTTACCGCCCTTAGTCTCATCCAACTGAATCTCATCATCCTCAACTAAGGGTGTGATTGGTTGGTGAGCATCTGACGCACTGACTCGGCAGTGTCGGCAGCAGAGTCTGACTCCTCAGACTGGCTAGCTAGTGCCAATGGTGCTAATGGTGCTGCAGCGTCTGGGCCTGAAAGGTGTGGGTCAATCAACATGTCAAAGGGGAGATCTCCGACTGCAGCAAGCTTGGTCACCTGTCTCCAGAGCGTGTCCACTGACTTCTTGTTGGCCTGGGACTTCCTCATCTTCTTTACTTCTTTTCCTAACTCTTCGATCATTGACCTGTGTTGTATCAAGGTAGCCATGATGGTGTTCTGGTTCTCTAGGATCTTCTTCAATGTCTCCTCAACTGTCGTCCAAAAATGAGGTGCCTGAACTGTAGACAATGCTGCAACAGTGCTGGATAAGTCAGACAGCTTTTGTAGTTGCCGTCTGCATCCAATTGTTGAGGCTCGCCAATGTTTGGGAGACTCGCAGCGTAGAAAGTGGAGCAATAGGCATGGGCACCGGCTTCAAAGCCGAGGTGGAAGCTATGGTAGGAACTGCAGCAGGGATTGAAGATGATAGTGGAGGGATAGCTGCGACACTATAGGAAGGCTCAACTGTAGTGGATGGAACATCAACTGCCTCCGGAACTACCACAGTTGGCTCATCAGACTGGCCTGTGGTGGTAGACGGATGACCTTTTCACTTTGGGTTGTTCGCATCCATAAATGAGTACCATGAGAAAGGATTCTTCGGCCTCACCTTTGTATCAAAATCCCTTGGTTCCACCCCCACATATATAAGATACTCTGTAATGGTGTTGTGGTACAGGTAGGAAGAGTCATCCTATCGGACGATCACTAAGATGTTGGCCGACAACACGACACCCACATTGATAGGGTACCCAGCCATAATAGAGGCAACTAAGACTGCCCGAGGAATCGACAAGTAAAGTCTTATTTTAACTCGGGTCCAGTCTGTTGCAGACAAATGATTGTCACCCTTTTGCTTTGAAGCTCAGTGTGCTCCGGTGGATAGGAACCCCAGCGGTGATCCATGGTGGTGGTGGTCCTGGTGCAGCTAGAATCTATGTTAACCAAGGATGAACTATATCCCCGAGTGCACACTTTTCCAAGTATTCTTTTGGCTCAACATCATCAATGCCCAAGTATGTGTTCAGCGTGTGCTGATCAAATCGCACTTTGAGGTTTCGCACTTTTGTTACCTTTGTCCCCTTTTTGATATGCACCACATTGGCATAAAATTCCCGAACAAGGTATTTCTTAGCATCCACCAGACTCTGGGTAAACCACATCCACCCTTTGCGTTCTCTAAACTGCCCCAACACGACCGGGTTGTACCTCTCTAAATCTGGCAGTAAGAATTGTCGCTCAAGTGTTAGCGACCTCGCTGGCCACCATGTGCGGAAACTAGTGAAAGATGCTAGGATGACGAATCGGTCCTCCCAAACCTCTTTCTTATTTGTCCTTCTAATCCTAGCAGTATGGCATCTCCCCCTCTACCATCATCGAGTATGTCCTGAATGGGTGTATCCTGTGTCATAGGGACTGGTGCTGCTGAAGGCTCAGAAGCCTGACTAGCACTTTCCGATCCCTTGAAAGTGTTGTGGGATGAGGACGACTCGTCCCTAGGTTGAAATCTCCCTGGCGGCCTGGAGTGTACTACCGGATGTTCCTTAACAGGGGTTGAGGTGCCCTCTGATACGTCCTTAGACAAAGCGTATGAACTCGTCTCGGAGAGATCTACACCTCTCCCTCTCCCAACTGTTGTCTTTTTTCTGATTTCCTGCTGTTGGGCAAGAGGTAAAGCTCTCTTGCCTCGTCCCCGAGAAGGTTCACCCCTCCATTTGGAAGTGTCACCTCTACCTCTACATCGAACCATTGTCTGTATCAAGTAAAGGCGGTTGTTAATTGCAATTCAATGTTCATACATACACATGAGATATGCAAGAGTACACCAGAAAACATAGTGAGGGTCACAGACATAGTATGCTTGCATGGTAAGGATCTGCGGTCCGCACAATTTTATTGCGACAGTAGATGAGGCCTTGCGGACCGCACAATTTAGCTTTGCGGTCACAAAAGTGAAGTGCGGTCCGCACAATTTCACTTGCGGCCGCATCTGAGAAACCCAAAATATGCCAACTCTCTGATGATAGAGAATTGGCCGATGTACGGCCGCAACATGATTTCTGCAGTCCGCACAATTAGACCTGCGGCCGCACATTTAAGTCACAAAGTGTAGACTCTCTGATGACAGTGAAAGGAATGTTCTGCGGCCGCAATGGGAATTCTGCAGTCCGTATAATTTTCTTGCGGCCGCATACCCCTTCTTCACCAATGAAACCCTAGATCACTTTCTGCGGACCACACAATTAACCCTGCAGCCGCAAAATTCAAAAAGACACAAACAGTCCAGTATTTCTATCTAGGTTTTCCAATTCTTGTGCAAATATTGACATGGTAATATCATAAAGGCATGAAGATACATTGACCTAGTCCCCATAGAACATGTACTTGTTAACCCACTACAAATTTACCCCCACATGAATGCATAATTGAATTCTATTGACAAAAGGCCTAAAAATAATTAAAAAGCTACAAATTAAACTAAAAGTGAAAAATTCTAACAAGGAATTTAAGCATACTTGATGTGAATGAGTGCAAGGGATGAGTGATCACAATTGTTGGGTGTGTGAGCAGATGATTCACCAAAAAATTTCAATATAGTGCAAGATTTTGTGATGAGAGAGGGAAAGGTGTAACAGTTGCCCTAGCCCTCTATTTATACTAGTGATTTTCTAAGGGAAGGAGGAGCGAGTGTGGCCATACAATTTCAGTTGCGGTCCGCACTTTGTTACCTGGTGAGCTTAAGTTGGTATCTTGTCTGCGGCCCGTAGAATTTTGTGTGCAACTGCAAATTCTTTTGCGACCACAGATTTCCTGTTGCGACCGCAAATTGACCATTTTTCCGGCAGACCAACTTCAGAGAGATGGCATTTTTCACCTTCCATTTGTGCGGTCTACAAGATAATTGTGTGGCCGCAGAGCACTTTTGCTGCAGCAACTATAAATGTGTGGTCTGCTCAATTCAACTGCAATCCGCAAGTGTTGCAACACTTTCTGTCCATAATTTCTGTAAGGCACACTCATCCCTCTAGCATACTTCAAATCAAGTTAGCATAAAAATAACACCTAACTACAAAAGAAAAAAGGAAAAGAAACATGGGTTGCCTCCCAAGAAGCGCCTGATTTAACATCGCGACATGACGCAGAATACCATCAATTGAAATTGGTGACTGCCACGACTTGGCCATCTCCAATTCTTCCAAAATAGTACTTCACTCGGTGACCATTGGCTCGGAAACATCCTCAACCCTGAGTTGAACAACAATACGAGATCGCCCACCTTGAACTCTTTGTTCCAAATGTATTTGTCATGAAGATATTTCATCTTTCCTTTGTACAACGACGAACTTGTGTAGGCACGGTACCAGAATTCATCTAATTCATTCAAATGTGCAACCCTCAAGTTAGCGGCTATATCCCAATCAAGATTCAACTTCTTTAGAGCCTATATAGCCTTGTGCTCAAGTTCCATCGGAAGATGACAAGCTTTTCGAACACCAACCGGTACAACAACATTCCGATAGGTGTTTTGTAAGCCGTCCAATAAGCCCATAATTCATCATCAAGCTTCTTGGACAAATCCGGCCGGTTAGCATTTACTGTTTTGGACAAAACACTCTTTATCTCCCGATTGGAGATTTCTACTTGAACGCTAGGTTGTGGATGATAGGGAGTTGTGACTTTTTGAGTAACACCATACTTGATAAGTAAAGTGTCGAAAGCCTTGTTGCAAAAATGTGACCCCTCATCGCTTATGATTGCCCGCAGAGTACAAACCTTGTGAAAATATTCTTCTTCAAGAACGCCACCACACTTCTCGCTTCATTGTTGGGTAGATCAACAGCCTCCAGTCATTCGGACACATAATCCATCGCGACCAAGATGTATGTGTTTCCACAAGAACTCATAAAAGGACCCATGAAATCAATACCCCATACATCGAAAATATCAATCTCCAAAATGGTGATGAGGGGAATTTTATTTTTCTTTGAGATTCCACCGGCCCTTGACATTCATCACAGCTTTTCACTAAATCACTTGCATCCTTGTAAAAGAGTGGGCCAATAGAAACCCCAACGAAGCACTTTGGTTGTCGTTTTCGCTCCACCATGATGACGTATGGCGAAAAATGACAAGCCCCAAGAATTTTACCTTTCTCTTATTCTCGTACACATCTTATAATCACCCCATCCGTATAAATCCGAAAAAAGGTATGGTTCATCCTCATAATAATCTTAACAATCCTGTTTGAGCTTGTTCATTTGGTTTGAAGAGAACTTATCCGGAATGATACCACACAGGGAAATTTGCTATATCCGTGAACCATGGAACCTCTTTCATTGAAATAGACAAGAGTTGCTCATCGGGGAAGGAGTCATTGATTTCAAGGCCATCATACGGCCTCCCCTCCTCCTCCAAACGAGACAAGTGGTCCGCCACTTAATTTTCACTCTCATTTCTATCTTGGATGTCAACATCAAACTCTTGCAACAAAAGCACCCATCTCATCAACTGAGCTTTGGAATTTTTCTTGCTCATAAGATTACGAAGCGCCGCATGATCTGTGTGGACAAAAACTTTTGCACCCATCAAGTATGGGCGGAACTTCTCAATTGCAAACAAAATGGAAAATAGATCTTTCTCTGTAATAGTATAGTTGACTGGGGCACCATTTATGGTCTTACTAGCATAGTAGACCGGAGAAAAAATCTTATTGATGCGTTGCCCCAAAACAGTCCTAACTGCTACGTCACTTGCATGACACATGAGTTCAAAAGGGACACTCCAAATTGGATCGGTGATGATGGGAGTAGTTTTTAACTTGATCTTTAACAATTCAAAGGCTCTATGCATTCATCATTAAATTTAAACTTAGCATCTTTCTCAAGAAGCTTGCACAATTGGTTCACCACCTTAGAAAAATCTTTGATGAAACGCCGGTAAAACGCTGTGTGGCCTAAGAAACTCCGCACACCCTTCACCGAAGTTGGAGGTGAAAGTTTAGAAATCACCTCAATCTTTGCCTTGTCAACTTCAATTCAAGTCTTTGATATTTTATGGCCAAGGACAATGCCTTCCTCGACAATGAAATGACACTTCTCCCAATTGAGCACCAAATTTGTTTCTTCACATCTTGCCAACACTTTATCTAAATTTTCAAGACAATCATCAAAAGAATCTCCAACCACCGAGAAGTCATCCATGAAAACTTCAAGGTAGTGCTCCACCATGTCCGTGAATATAGCCATCATACACCTTTGAAAAGTCGTTGGTGCATTGCACAAACCAAATGGAATCCGCTTGAAGGCAAAAGTACCATAGGGACATGTAAAGGTTGTTTTCTCTTAATCCGCCGGAGCAATAAGGATTTGGTTATAGCCAGAATACCCATCAAGAAAGCAATAGAAAACACAACAGGCCAATCTATCAAGCATTTGATCTAAAAAAGGAAGTGGGAAATGATTCTTCCTTGTGACTTTGTTGAGCTTACGATGGTCCATACACACTCTCCAACCGGTCACCGTTCTTGTAGGAATCAACTCATTCTTGTCATTGGTGACCACCGTCATGCCCCCTTTTTCGGGACACATTGAACCAGAGAAGTCCACGAACTATTGGAAATGGGGTAGACAACCCCGGCATCCAACCAGTTGATAATCTCTTTTTTGACAACTTCTTGCATAGCCTCATTGATCTTATGCATGCAAAACGCGGGGCTTATCCCCTAAATATCCGACAATGTCCACCCAACAACCTTCTTCCTCTTTTAAAGCACCGCCAATGTAAAATCTACCTGCACGTAAGTCAAACAAGAGGAAAGAATAACCAGTAAAGTAGAACAAGAGCCAAGAAATTCATATCGAAGATGTAGAGGCAATGGCTTCAACTCAAAGGTAGGAGGCTCTTCAATGTAAGGCATTGTAGGAGGAGTTGTCCTATTTTCAAGGTCCAAAGATAATATTCGGGGTGCATAATTTTATGCCCCCATTCCTTGCAAAGAGTTCACACATTCCATAAAGCCATCTATCTCGTCATCATCAAAGTTGAGCAAGACGGCCTCCAACATATCACCAATTTTGATTGTGACACTTGTATCATCAACAATAACATCGGTCACCAAGTCCAACAACGAACACACCTCGTTGCTATTTGGTTGTCGCATGAACTTACACACATGAAAAACCACTTGTTTATCACCCACACGGAAGGTGAGTTCTACGGCTTCGACATCACAAAGAGCCTTCCCCGTAGCAAGGAAAGGTTTTCCTTGAATAATCGGCACCTCATAATCAACTTCACAATCTCGAATGACAAAATTCGCCGAAAGAATGAATTTATCAACACGAACCAAAACATCCTCAATCACTCCCAAATATCTCTTCATAGTACGATCAGCCATTTGGGTGGGTCTTGGTCCCAAGGTCTTGAAAACTGAATAGGGCATTAAATTGATACTTGCCCCAAGATCACAAATAGATTTAGCAAACTCGTCACTTCCAGTTGTACAAGAAATTGTGAAAGCACCAAGATCCTCCAAATTAGGAGCCGTTGAATGCACAATTGCACTCTCTTGGTGAGTGACTTTGATAGTTTTAAAATTCATTGATCGCTTCTTCGTCACGAGATCCTTCATAAACTTTGCATAACCGGGCATTTGTTCTACAACTAATGGCACATTGATTGAGAGGCTCTTCATTATTTGAATGAATTTTTTTAATTGATTTTCGCCATTTTGTTTGGCAAGTCTTTGAGGGTATGAAGGTGGAGGCTTAGGCAATGGTGCCTTAACCTATTGTACTACCGGCTCCGGTATGTCAATAATGTGATCCCTAGACGGGTTCACCTCCTCTTGAGGATCTTCCACACTATCATCAATATCAATCCGAACTTCATCATTTGATTGCACCACATTGTTTGTGACCTCTTCTTCTTGTACCACTTGTTCATCATCCACAAGTTGTTTTTGACTTGAGGTGGGTACATTACCACCTCTTTCACTTCGTGTAGTAACGGCCATGGCATGCCCCATATTGTTTCCACCATTTGGGTTTACCACCGTGTCACTTTGTAGTGCCCCCTTAAGACGAGAATTTAGAGCTTGAGAGATTTGTCCCATTTGAACTTCTAAGTTGCGGATCGATGTGTTGTGTGAGGCAAGTTGGGCATCCGAATTGACATTCTTTTCCATCATTTGCTTGAACATGTTCTCAATATGCCACATCTCATTGTTTGAAGAACTTAGCCCATGGGAAGGATACTGAGGCGGGTTGCTCGGTTGTTGATACATCGGGGGCCTTTGAAACCCCGACCCCCGATTGCCTTGATCCCCCAATTTCCTTGATTATTGCCACTCCAATTTCCTTGCTTTTTATTGTTATTCCAATTCCCTTGATTGTTTTCACCACTCCAATTTCCTTTGTTGTTAGCATTCCAATTGCCTTAATTGTTTTGAGGTCGCCATTGTTGTTGGTTTGGGCCTTGGAAGTTGTTTCGTTGCCCTTGAAAGTTGTTCACATATTGCACCACTTCTTATTGTTCATTGTAAGAATCGTCTTGATCAAAACCACTATCCTCTTGCACATAATTCTCCACTCGATGTTGCATTTGCGGACCCTTGGTCCTTCTTTTGTTCACCATCATGTTCACTCCCTCCATGGCATTGACTTGCTTAGGATTTTTCACTTGTTGAAGTTTATCTTTTGCTAATTGATTCATAGTGGTAGTCAATTCGGCAATGGCTTGCCCATGGTCATGCAACTCTTTGTGAAGGTGGATCACGTTGGGGTGACATTGAGGAACATTAGCCCGGGATTTCCATGCCGATGATGTTTCCGTCATTTCATCTAAAATCTAACACGCCTTCACATAAGGCATAGTCATGAAGTTCCCACCGACAAGTTGATTCACTACACATTGGTTAGTTGTGTTGATCCAACGATAGAAAGTTTGTTGAATCATATTCTCCGTCATATCATTGTTGAACATTCCTTAACCATTGTTCTATAGCGTTCCCATATCTCATGTAGGTGTTCATTTGGCTCTTGCTTGAATGACAAAATCTCATCCCGAAGTGTAGCCATATGCCCCAAAGAGAAGAACTTAGAGATAAACTTTTCCGCCAACTCATCCCAAGTGTGAATGAAATGGTTCGGCAAACGTTATAACCAATCTAAAGCTTTCCCCCATATAGAGAAGGGAAAAAGCCTTAGACTCAGTGCATCCTCGGGGACATTTGTTTGTTTGCTCCCCCAACAAGTGTCCACAAACCCCTTCAAATGTTTGTATGCATTTTGACTTGGACCACCGATGAAGAAACCTCATTGCTCTAGCAAAGTTAGCATCACATTGGTGATTTGAAAGTTACGTGCCCTAATATGGGGAGGGACTATTGCACTAGAATATCCTTTATTGGGTAACACCTGGTGTGGAGCCGCTCGTGGTGGAGGTGGGAGTGGAACGGGGACATTGTCATGAGGCACTTGGCCTCTTCTATTTGCTTGAGGTTCAAGAGGAACCTCATCAACTTGCTCATCCTCGATGTCCACACACCCCAAAGCAATATTTTTAGAGCTCATTGTTTGCCATGGTTGTACCTACGATTTATCAAACAAGTTAGTAACACGGAAGTAAACGAAGATATTCCAAAAACATACCCAAATATATAGATAACACCATTTTTAGCTCCCCGACAACGGTGCCAAAAATTGATCATGTCCAAAGCGCACCTCAAAAGAGGTATGAAATGATCATATGCAATAATAGAAACCCAACTAAGAGTCGGTGTCGAATCCACATGGATCTAAGATGGGAGTTAGGGGTATATATTTCAATTTGAGCAATTGGATTATCTAGATTACACTTCAACAACAAGGGTTTGTTTTGTATTTCTAATGTTACACTAGTTATTACAAAATAAATAAAGAAGACTAGAGATAATTGTTTTTAAGATTTTTCCAAATGGATAAAAAACCTAGGGCTGTGACCTTGACCTAGGTGTCTGCCTAATGGGATAAAGACTTTAATGCTTGTTTTGTCGATTTGGGTGTATTATAGCTCTTAACTCTAAATTACCCACTCACTACCGCTCGGTCAGAGAATGGTTTTGCCCAATTTGGCTTTCTCAAGACCAAATGGGTATCACCCAAAATAGTTGATAAGAACTCAAGTCGGGTTATTGCTATCTCTAGGTTGAACCACTTAATTAGGTTAATGAATCTCTCAATTGACCCAATTCCTTGTTAGCCTAGTTATCCTAGACTAAGTCCTTCTTTCTCAAGTAGAGACTAAGTCAAATAGGCATGAATCAATGTTTGCAACCATTAATTCTAAAATTGAAGTATGAACTAAGCTAAATAATCAACACCCAATCATAAACAAGCATAAAATTAATCACCCATAAGGTTTAAACACTAGGGTTGGGTCACACACCTAGTAAATATCTAGCTACTCATTATGAGATTTGAAGAAAATAAAGATAAAAAGCTAATTAAACTCATAATGGAAGATTATAATGATAAAATATAATGTTAAAATACTCAAATAAGCTAAAACTTCCTAAAATAGCAAAGAGAAATGGCTACAATAGCTTTTTATGTTCAAAACTTAACTTAATTTTATGAAATTCGTCTATTTATAAAAGGCTAAAAATTTTGGACAAAATGCCTATCGGGAGGTTCTGCGGCCGCACAATTACATGCGCGGTCCGTAAATTTCTTCATCTGGCAAGAACTGGAGTTCTGCAACTGCACAATTCTGAACTGCGGTCGTGAGACATTCTTCTGCGGCCACACATTTTTGGACTGCGGCCGCTAGGTAACACTTCTACGGTCCGCACAATTAGGATTGCGGCCGCACAAATCTTGTGCGGTCCGCAATTCACAGAAGCACCTGGACTTGGTCTTTTTGCATACTCTCTGATGTTCGACTCTTAGCGCAGCTTTGCGGAAGCACAATTCATGTGCGGTCCGCACTTTATGCAAATGTCTGCTAGATTTTTTCTCTTTGTTTGCGGCCGCAGATGGAATTCTGTAATCCGAAATTTCTTCTACGGTCGCAGAATTCCTTCTGCGGACCACACATTTATGCTTTTGCACCCTTGATTGCCTTGTGCTTCGGATTACTCCTTTTTGAGTCAGATTTTATCTCGGGAGACTAACCTCCAGTATTCCTGCAATTTTGCACAATTTTATTAGTTTCAGGAACACAATTCAATGCTTTTAGACTAAAACAAAAGCTAAAATGCGCTAATAAGCCGTAAAAATCCCACTCATCAATCCTTAGAAGGTGCAACACTGATGTGAACAAGGAAGAGCTTTGTGAACTTGTCCAATCTCATCAATCCCTCATAAGACATCGCGAGTCTCTCCTAGGTCTGTGCTGCAACAACATGCTGAACTACCCCAACTGGATAAACCGCTGGGGTTTCATATATGGGAGCCATATGCTCTGGAGTGTGAGTAGTGGGAGAGTGTGCTCCTCCCCTAGCCTGAGAGATAGCTGGTGCTATCGGAAATGCACCCTCCATCAGGCCCACTAAACGGACTAGAGCATCCTGAAGCGTGGGAGTGGCTAAAAATCCCTCCTAGACCTAAGTGGGTCCGACTGGTGCAGTTTGAGATGAGATCTCCTCCTCATGATCAATATAAGACTCAACTGTGGGTGCTGCTGCTCGAGCTTTTGGCTGAGTTGTGCCTCTGGCTCGGCCTCGGGCTCTACCCCTGGTAGTTGTTGCAACATGGGGCTCCGGCTCCTGTCCGGCTGTAGATGTTGTGCATGTTCTCACCATCAGGGAGAGAACAATAATGGAATTATTCAAACATCAATGAAAAATAAAATCGCACGATAAGTAAAGAATGAAGTGAAATTTTCCTAAAATTACATAGCCTCTAGAAGATATGTACAAACGTCTCCATACAGATCCTCCAGACTCTACTAAGGTTGCTCATAACTCGTGAGTCCTAAGCAACCTAGGGCTCTGATACCAACTTGTCACGACCCGGAATCCCAACCTCGGGGTCGTGATGGCGCCTAACATCCACTTGCTAGGCAAGCTGAGGTGAGATAATTAAATAGGCAATGTTTAACCGTTAAAAAAATAATGATGATATACAACTTGAAATAGAAACCCAATCTAACACAATACTACTATAGTCCACGTGATGATAACTACTCCCAGAAATCCGGAGTCATGAGTACACGGGCAATTAGAAGTCTACAAACATAGTTTGAAATAATTACAACTGTTCGAAAGAGATAAACAGTAAAAGTGGGAAATAGAAGGGGACTTCAAGGTCTGCAAACGCCAGCAGATCTATCTCGACTCTCCGCGTGAAAGTGATCCGAGCCGACACACCTTAAGCACTACTGGGACCAACACCAGTATATGCACAAGAAGTGCAGAAGAGTAGTATGAGTACAACCGACCTAATGTATTCCGTAAGTGTCAAGTCTAACCTCGATAAGGTAGTGACGAGGCTATAACAAGACACCTACGTAAATAAACTTGTACAAGTGTATATAAAGCAGCAAAATAACAAGAAAAATGATAAAATACTAACTGGGAGGGGACATGCAGAAGGGGGAAATATCACAAAAAACGGCAAGTACGAAATCACGAAATAACATCGTTCGAATTAAGTAACAATATAACCAAGTAAATCACCAAAACCGAAAATCAAATAACTCGATGATATGAAAATGGTACGACATTACCCTTCGTGCTTTTACTCTCGTCACGACACGACATCACCCTTCGTGCTTTTATTCTCGCCCTCACCAAATCAATCATATAATAATGATATGCACGGCATCACCCTTCGTGCTTTTACTCTCATCCTCACCATGTAATAATATGAATGAAATGACACGACATCACCCTTCGTGCTTTTATTCTCCTCCTCACCATGCAATAATATTAATCAAGTTAATAAACAATGCAGGAAATAATTTCACTTCAAATATGGTGTAATGATATCAAACTTCAACTTCCAAAAATATTCCACTTATTTAAAATAAACAATAAATACGAAATGAATAATTAAAGAAGTAATAATCTAACCTAAGCACGGATAACCTAATTAACGAAACAATGTAATACAACGAAACAATTTTCACCCGCATGTTTTAACCCTAATGACAATGCATAGGTACTCATCACCTCACATATACGTTGTCCCAATACATAAAACACATAGCAAATAGACTAACAAATCATAATCCCTCAAGTCAAGGTTAATCACGACACTTACCTCACTTCGAAATCAAAGAAATCAACCAACCACGGATTTGCCGTTTGAACAAGCCTCCAAACAAACCAAATCTAGCAAATTATCAATCAAATGATTCAAAGTAAGGTTTTGAAACTGCTCATTACTGAAAAAGGTCCAATTTTGATCATTTTATAAAAATTCAACAAAGTTCAACCCTGGACCCGCTTGCTCAAAACTCGAGGTTCGGACAAAAATCCGATTACCCATTCACCCCTTTCACGACCCAAAATCCAACTAGTCGTGATGGAATCTAACCCAATCTGCGAGGTAAGCCAATTAGCAACAATCCAATTCAAAAGAGATTTCTAAAATCTGCACGCAAGGTGCATAAGTGTTGTATGAGTACAACCGACCCCATGTACTCAATAAGTAACAAACATAACCTTAGGTTGAAAGCAGTGATGAGCTTGGACAACGGTCAGAGTCCAGCACCAATAGCCAACAACAACTCATAACAATATAATAAAAGTAGTACAAGAAATAACTCAAATATATGATGCTTAGCTAGTTCACAGTTACAGGAATTAGACATGATTTTCAAGTATAAGAGTAAAACCCAAATCTTTCACCGAAATCACCAAAATATAAGTCAGAAATCTTTGATTTTTTTCCAAAAAAAAACTTTAAAAATAGGTAAGATGTTTAAATCTCAGATAGCACGATGAAAATACATCTCCATGCCTACATGTCAATGCAATGCATCACGGTGAGGAACTCATGTACTCACACTCTTAGAGTACTCAATCTCACTATCTCGCACTCGCACTCATCATGCTGAATCCTTCAGCACACTCAGTCACTCAGCAATGTACGGTGCCTGCTGTGGCACGCAACCCCATCCCATCAATAGTAATAAAGTCTATAAGATTTGTTGCGACGTGCAGCCCGATCCATATATAGCCATAAGGCATGTTGTGGCATGCGACCCGATCCACATATATCCATAAGGCTTGTTGTAGGGTGCAACCCGATCCATATATAGCCATAAGACATGTTGCGGCATGTAACCCGATTCACATATAGATTACTAATACCCGCTACGGCGTGTAGCCCGATCCCATCAATATCACTCATAATTCGGCCCTCATCCTCAACTCAGTCATCAATCTCTCCAGTCTCTCAAGCTCACAAATCTCATGCCAATCAGCTCAAACAATGATAATATGATGTGACAACGATGATAACAGAGACTGAGATATAATATGCAAATGAATGAGTATGACTGAGTATGTAATTGCAATTTAACCAAATAACTCAACAACAGAAATGACCTCAGTGGGTCCCAACAGAATAAGCATATAGCCTAAACATGGTTTCTAACATGGATCTCAGCTCAATTACTCTAGCACGTAGAATTTTCATGGATAAAGACAATATTAGGTAACTAAACAGTACTACATAATCAATCGATCATAATTCACGCGGTATATGCCCATACGTTCGTCACCTCAACACCAAATACATAACACGTATATTTAGGGATTCATACCCTCAACACCAAATTTAGAAGTGTTACTCACCTCGAACAAGTCGAATCCAATACCGAGCAAGCCAAACAATACTCTAAAAATGCCATCCTACACGTACCGACCTCTGAACGACTCAAAACTAGCCAAAAGCAGCACAAATACATCAATTAATGCCTAATGAAACAATTCCAAATGATAAAGGTGGAATCTTTAATCAAAAGCCCCAAGTCAACCAAAACGTCAAACCCAGGACCGTACCTCGAAATTCAAAAAACTCACAAAATTTGACAACGCATTCAATTATGAGTCCAACCATACTAGTTCTACTCAAATTCGACTCCAAATCGATGTTCAAAACTCAAAAATTTACTTTATGAAATTTTAGACAAAACCCCCCAATTTCTCTTTTACAATCATCAACCAAATGCCAAAACGAGGATAAATTCATAAAATATAATCAAAATCGAATAAAGAACACTTACCCCAATCCATATAGTGAAAATTGCCTTAATAATTGCCTCAATCCGAGCTCCATAGCTCAAAATATGCTAAAATGAATTTAAAATCCTGAAATTTGATGTTTTAATGCACTGTCAGGGGTCCCTCTTTCTGATCACAGTCCCCAACATCATGATCATGATTCAAAAACTATTCCAGCTCAATTTTAATACTTCGCGATCGTGATGAACCAATTCCAACAAGCTTGCCCCTACTCTTCCAGATAGCCTTTAGTGTCTTAAC
The DNA here is from genome assembly GCF_000715075.1 of Nicotiana tabacum. Taxonomy (NCBI): domain Eukaryota; kingdom Viridiplantae; phylum Streptophyta; class Magnoliopsida; order Solanales; family Solanaceae; genus Nicotiana; species Nicotiana tabacum. The sequence goes on from NC_134096.1 coordinate 9,369,202, forward strand.
CATAACTTTTTGTACAAAACTCCAAATAATAAACAATTTGATTTTCTAAAAACTAGACACAAAGAGCTACAACTTTTATTTTTGGATCATCTCCAAATTTCTTGTAGATTGCAAGATATAAGCTTCCAAAATCGAGATAGTGATAGCATAATTCCTTCTTCGCGAGCGCGATTCACATGTGCCCTTTTTCCATTTTACTCATCATGAGCGCGACCCAAAGTCCGCGATCGCGATGCACACTGCTTTAACCAAAAACCAGCAAGTCTCAAAACATATTACAGACCTACTCGAGGCATCAAATCACGCATATTAACATCAAAACCACGACTCGTCGATCAAGATCAATCTCTTAAGTTCATAAACTTTTAACTTTGAACCAAGCGTCTGATTCAAGCCTAACCAATACGGAATGAATACAAATTTTGCATACAAGTTTCAAATGACATAACGAACCTATTCCAACTCCTGGAACAATAATTCGAACCCGATATCGTCAAAGTCAACTCTCGATCAAACTTATGAATATTACAAACCTTGAAATTGCCAACTTTTGCCAAATAGTGTCGTAACCTTCTAGAAACATCCAAATGCGAATCTGGGCATACGCCCAAGTCAAAAATTACCATCCGGACCTAACAGAATTTTAAAAATTCCAATTCGAGGTCAAATACTAAAAAGTCAAACTTGGTCAACTCTTCCAACTTAAAGCTTCAAACATGAAATTCATCCTTCCAAACTAATTCTGAATCACCCAAAAATCGAAACCGATGATACACATAAGTTATAATACATCATACGGAGCTACTCATTCCCTCAAACCACCAAGCGAAGTGCAAATGCTCAAAACAACTGGTCGGGTCGTTACATTCTCCCCCACTTAAACATACGTTCGTCCTCGAACGTGCCAAGAGTCGTTCCAAAGCCTTCAAATCACTGTGCTACCTTACCATGCACATACCCCGGGGTGATCCCACATCACCCCAATCCATATAAGCCTGACAACACAACATAAGTGAAGATCCTTAATTCAACCTTAGCCCATAAACCTTGGAACCCAATTTCCAACATCTAGAATTCTTTACAAGACCTGAATCTCGCACCTACATACTGTATAAGTCTAAACAAGTTGTATCAAGTTATATCCATAACCCAAGATGTAATCATATGATATATCACATAACTCGCATACTCGTAGTGATAATTTCCGACCACAACTAATGCTAAAAACAAATTTGGTACCGGTAATAAACCTCGTATCAAATAAAACGTCATTCTAAAACCTCCGTACACTGCCGATGATGAAAGAAACACGTAGAAACTCATAACCACTTATCAGATTAACAAGTCATGGATCCCTCTCTTATCCGATAAGAACCAAAGCCAAATCCTAAGCCGACTTTCGATATTATTCTTCCAAATATATCATAATCAAATCTGATAGTATCCATTATAGGTCGAATAACCTTTTCTAATCAAATACAGCCACTCTACTGACCTGCCATACTAACACAACCTTAAGCCACAAACCATGCAATCCGTGCACCAATGCGAAACAATTCAAATGCACCCAAAAATGGAAAATGACTCAAATGAGAGAACTATCCCCCAAGCTCAACAAGTACCACCATAAACACAATGCTACCAACCCATCACACATAGTAGGGCCAAGACACACGAATATAACTCAAAAGATCATATCCCAACAAAACTCTGCTGCAATGTGTGACCCCATCCAAACACCGGTCCTATGAAATACCTCAAGCGACAATGCTCAAAATCAACAACCGTACACAATTCGATATCAAGTACATGAAGTGCATGACCATAACCATGGAGAAGCAAATAACACAATATACCACAGCCTGGAAGGACCATAACTAAGTGGCAATCAACCATTCTACACCCCAATCACTATCTCGCTTTAATTTCGCTATAAGGCCCAAACAAAACAGCACCATTTGTGAACATAACCCACGAATAACAACCCCTCGTAGCATAGAAGATGAGCGCATAGAACATATCAGAACATGAACAAGCTCAACTCTAATCGAATGACTTACCCCTCGACACTAACTGTGTTGAGTCAACAAATCTGACCGGTGTAGAATGCACATCCTCATTAGGCCTACCAATGGACCCCCAAATCAACTCTGGTCATCCCCAGATAGATAAATAACCCTCCAAAAGTCCACAATGACCTAACTATAACACATACTACCAGCTGGCTAACTTTGGCCACATCTTCATAGTCCACAACCACGAAACAATCTGCTTCTCAGAACTCCCAGTCTCCAAATCCATATAACACACGAATCACCATAGCTGATACCAAATCGACCACTCAAATATCTAACACATCTCTCATACACGATCATCCTACGAGGAATACCTCTATAATTCTTCCGTGCCACATAGCAAAATTTGAATGTCAGCAGTCAATCAATCAGGCGAGTACCGCAATGCCGATGAAGCGTCCGTAAGTCAAATCACAACGTGCCTTCTGAAATGCGCACCCTTCTTAGGCAATACTGAGTAGTAATAGCATTCATCTAATCACCTAAAACTGTCCATGCTGTCTAAGTTCATGACCATCCCTTCAAAACTAAACTGCCACCTTGTACATGCAAATCTCAATCCTACACGACACACAACATTTATCATGTTATCATATGAAAAGCACGAGAATCTCATAATCAACTCTGAGTCACAAGCAGACTACATACTCAATTATCCAGGAACCTTTCACTTAATCCCATCAAGTAGAAAATCACAATACGAAATATGCTCCTCATGCCAGTAGGAAATATCCATCTCAAACTGTGGTAGAAACCATCAAGAACACTTTAAAATCCATTTGCACATAACCAAGCTATTAGAATTAAATCCCTATAACTCAAAAAAGCCACACAAGTCGCCAAATCCAAGAGTATTGCCACAAAACACCCGTAAAGATTCACCTCATCATAAGAACCAAAAGAACCGACCTTATCCATTACCGTCCTGATCCAACCTACTACCAAGCTATCCTATTTCTCCGAGTTCCTTCTGAATTACCCTCAAGTTGACATTTCTCCTTGCCACAACACTGCAATCCTTACCCAAAGCTCACCATAAGAGATCCTAGCATAAAACCACTTCGCCCTAAGGCCCACAAGTCATTTTATTCCCTCTTAAGCACCCAAAAGTACCACAACAGATACACCCACTCTGAAGAGACCTTCTGTGAATCTAAAGTCGTTTCCTTCACCTTCCCGATACTGAAATATAGAATCCATATGATATAGAAATACCACGAGTCTCGACACCATCCAATGTAAATCTTAGATTCCAACGGTATACAAATCCGAAAAATTCTCAATTGTTACATATAAATTTTGAATCCATTAGAACCTTCTCGAGAGTCATCCACTCTGCTCAAATCGTAATTGCACCGCCCAAACGGGTCGAACGACATATTCCCCATTAGCAAGACAACACCCAAAGAAGTAACCCCGCCTTAACGCAACCGAGCAAATTTCTACTCCATGCGCACTACATCCTTCACGAATAACAACTCAATTATTCCATGATTCCCATATACCCATAAAGTGTAATACACTATGCATCCGGAAATTTCCTTCCTTAAGTTATCCTCAAAACCAACCTCTACAAGTCAATAATCGATCCACAAGTATGCCTTACACCGAAACCAATACAACACGTAACCATGCAATCAAATCATCGATAGCAGAATCCCCCACTTGGCTCAAAGCCATATATCAAAACACTCGATAACTCACAATGCCCATACTTTATTACTGCTATAATACTGCAGTGAGATTCAACTAAATCCTTTATAAGCTCATGTAACGCAAACCATATAGTACCTCAAATAATATGCTATGCTCACATTCATCCTCGTGACGGTCAAGTCAACTTTCACAACTAATCCAAACTCAAATCAGAACACATATAACCCACTGGTTGAAGGAAACTCTCCACATAACATCATAAGGATCACACATCCGTAGATTACCCCGCAAGTGATAACCCACCTGCTTATCCTCAATCTGACATCTCCTTATACCCTTTCACAACCACAATTACTACGCAATCATTTAATCTTCCTGAGTCTGAACTTATCCACAAGACATTTAACTGGACAACATGAAAGATCTCTCAACACGATCATGACTCGAGGCTGTACAACACATCCATAGAAATAGACCATTCAATAGTCCTTTCCACATCCCACGCAAACTCTTCTCGCCATATCCAAACCATCTAAACACATCCCACAGTCACATCTTAATCATCATAAAGCCATCCAACCACTCACCGAGATACCGGTCCCGCTCATAGGAACACCACTGGACATAGAAGTCCAAAAATACATTCTCACATAACTGAAGCTACCAGGCCTAAGCTGCGGTCCAAACCTGGTGTCAAGTCCTCCAAACTGGCCCATCACCAAAATACAAAAGACACATCTCGCACCTCATCCATGGAATCCACAAGCCGTCGATGTAGTGTTGATACCGAGCGCTCACATGCGCATACGGGTGAGTGGAATGAATTCAAAGAGATACGCTTCAAGCTGAATCAATGTCGCACGATAAGGAAGAAAATATGGGAAGTTTATCCTAAATGCCATATAGCATCTCGAAGATAGGTATGGACATCATCATACCAATCCACAAAACTCTACTAGACACTTGCTCATGACTTGTAGAACCTATGAACCTAGAGCTCTGATACCAACTCATCATGATGCAAAATCCAACCTGTCGTGATGGCACCTAATCCAACCCGCTAGGTAAGCCAATTAGCAACAATCCAATTCAAAAGAAATTTACTGAGAGGAATAAAGATAATATAACTGAACTTTTATACAAAGAATTCCCAGGGACTGGTAGTACAAATCATGAGCTTCTAAGATTTAGAGTTTATAAGCTCGTATGAAATAAATACATCATCTCTTTGAAATATACATGAATAGATTAATAATTCTAAAGCTACTAAGAACAAAAAGGCAGCTATGACCGGGACACAGGTACTTCTTCAATGCAAGCTCCCGCCGTACATAGCAGCATCAGTATCCAAAATCTGCACGCAAGGTGCAGAATTGTAGTATGAGTACAAACGACCCCATGTACTCAATAAGTTACAAACCTAACCTCAGGTTGAAAGCAATGGCAAGCTTGGACAACGGTTAGAGTCCAACACCAATAGCCAACAACAACTCATCATAATATAATAAAAGTAGTACAAGAAATAACTCAAAGATATGATGCCCAACTCGTTCACAGTTACGGGAATTAGAAATGATTTTCAAGTACAACAGTAAAACCCAAATCTTTCACCAAAATATGAGTAAGTCAGAGATCTTTGATTTTTTTTTCCAAAAAAAAACACTTTTTAACAACAGGTAAGATGTTTAAATCTCAGATAGCATGAGGAAAGTACATCTCTATGCCTACGTGTCAATGTAATGCATCACATCGATAAATTCATGTACTCACACTCTCAGAGTACTCAATCTCACTATCTCGCACTCACACTCATCATGCTTAATCCCTCAGCATACTCAGTCACTCAACATTGTACGGTGCCTGCTGTGGCGCACAACCCGATCCCATTAATAGTAATAAAGCCTATAAGGTCTGCTGCGGTGTGCAGCCCGATCCATATATAGCCATACAGTCTGTTGCTGCAACCTGATCCATATATAGCCATAAGGCCTATTGCGGCGTGCATCCCGATCCACATGTAGCCATAAGGCCTGTTGCGGCGTGCAACTAGATCCACATATAAATTACTAATACTCGTTGCGGCGTGCAGCCCGATCCCATCAATATCACTCACAATTCGACGCTCAACCTCAGCTCAATCATCAATCTCTCTAGTCTCTCGGGCTCACAAATCTCATGCCAATCAGCTCAAGCAATGATAACATGATGTGACAACGATGATAACAAAAACTGAGATATAAATATGCAAATGAATGAATATGACTGAGTATGTAACTGCAATTTAAGCAAATAACTCAACAACAGAAATGACCTCAGTGGGTCCCAATAGAATAAGCATATAGCTTAAACATGGTTTCTAATATGGATCTCATCTCAATTACTCTAGCACGTAGAATTTTCATGGATAAAGACAATATTAGGTAACTAAATAGTACTACATAATCAACTGAATCATAATTCACACGGTGCATGCCCACACGACTGTCATCTAGCATGTGCGTCGCCTCAGCACCAAACACATAACACGTATATTCAGGGGTTCATACCCTCAACACCAAGTTTAGAATTGTTACTTATCTCTAGCAAGCCGAATCCAATACCGAGCAAGCCAAACAATACTCTAGAAATGCCATCCAGCGCGTACCAACCTACGAACGACTCAAAACTAGCCAAAAGCAACTCAAATACATCAATAATGCCTAAGGAAATAATTCCAAATGATAAAGGTCAAATCTTTAATCAAAAGCCCAAAGTAAACCAAAAGGTCAAACTCAAGCCAGCATCTCGGAACCCGACAAAACTCAGAAAATGTGACAACCCATTCATTTATGAGTCCAACCATACTAGTTTCATTCAAATCCGACTCTGAATCGATGTTCAAAACTCAAAAATTAACTTTATAAAATGTTAGACAACCCCCCCCCCCCCCCAAATTCTCTTTTGCAATCATCAACCAAATGCCATAAATGAGGATAGATTCATAAAATATAATCAAAATCGAGTAGAGAACACTTACCCTAGTCCATATAGTGAAAATCGCCTAAAAGACCGCCTCAATCCGAGCTCCATAGCTCAAAATATGCTAAAATGAAGTCAAAATCCCGATATTTGATGTTTTAATGCACTGCCAGGCATCCCTCTTCGCGATCGCGATTCAAAAAATATTCCAGCTCAATTTTTATGCTTTGCGATAGCAAACTTTCCCCGCGATCGCGATGAACTAATTCCAACAAGCTTGGCCAACTCTTCCAAACACCCTGTAGTGTATCAACCATAACTTTTTACACAAAACTCTAAATGATAAACAATTTGATTTTATGAAAAATAGACATAAAGGGATACAACTGGCATTTTTGGATCATCTCCAAATTGCTTATAGATTGCAAGATATAATCTTCTAAAATCGGGTTAGTGACAGCAGAATTTCTTCTTGCGAACTCAATTCATAGGTGCCCTTTTCCATTTTACTCATCGCGAACGCGACCCAAAGTCCGTGATCGCGATGAACACTGTTGTAGCCGAACATCAGCAACTCAAAATGGCCTAGAAATGGTCTGAAACCACCCTAAAACTCACCCGAGCCTCTCGGGATCCCGTCCGAACATACCAACAAGTCTCAAAACATATTACGAACCTACTCGAGGCCTCAAATCACACATATTAACATCCAAACCATGAATCGTCGATCGAGATTAATCTCTTAAGTTCATAAACTTCGAACCAAGCGTCCGATTCAAGTTTCAAATTTTGCATACAAGTTCCAAATGACATAACGAACCTATTCCAACTCCCGAAACAACAATTCGAACCCGATATCGTCAAAGTCAATTCCCCGTCAAACTTATGAACATTACAAACCTTTAATTATCAACTTTTGCCAAATAATGTCGAAACCTTCTAGAAATATCCAAATGTGAATTCGGGCATACTCCCAAGTCAAAATCACTATCCGGACCTAACAGAACTATCAAAACTTCAATCCGATGTCAAATACTAAAAAGTCAAACTTGGTCAACTCTTCCAACTTAAATCTTCAAACATGGAATTCATCCTTCCAAACTAATTTCGAATCACCCGAAAAATCGAAATCGATGATACACATAAGTCATAATACATCATACGGAGCTACTCATTCCCTCAAACCATCAAGCGAAGTGCAAATGTTCAAAACGACCGATCGGGTCATTACAACCTCCGAGCCCGGTTATGTGATTTATTTTGAAATCCGACCTCAATTTGAGGTCTAAATCTCAATTTTTATAAAATCCACAATTTCTACCCAAATTCCTAATTTCTACCATGAAAATCCTAGATTTGATGTTGAAAACACATGAAAAGTAATGGATAATTGGAAAGAAATGCATTAAATTTGCTTACCATTTTGGGAAGAAAATTCTCTTGGAAAATTACTTCTAGAGTGTTTAGGGTTGAGAAATGGTATAAAATGAGCTAAGTCCTGATTATCCCCTCTTTAACCTAGTTGCAGATGTCATAATTGCGAAGTCTTGTTCGCAATTGCTAACATCGCAAATGCGAGACAAGGGTGCGAACCCTCTCACACAAGCCCGAAAGTCGTAATTACGACAAAAGATTTGTAATTGCGAACAGACCCACCTTCGCAAATGCGAACATCTATTTCGCAAATGCGAAGATAAGTCAAGAGTATACTGAGTCGCAAATGCGACTCTAAAATCGTAAATGCTACCACTGACTTTTCACAAATGCGAGGTTGACCTAGTCCAACCCCATGCTCATAAATACGAACTCTTGTTTGCAAAAGTGAGGCTCACAAATGCGAGCCAGACCTCGCAAATTCGAGATCTACTGTAGACACTAGATTTGGTATTACACCAGCAATCTTCACACTATTCAAACTTGTCTGAAACACGACTGAAACTTATATGAGCCCCTCGAGCTCCAAACCAAACATGTACACAAGTGTAATAACATCAGACGAATTTGCTCGAGCGATCAAAATATCAAAATAACACCCAAAACTATGAATTGGACATCAAAATGCATGAGATTTTCAAAGAAACTCAAGAACTTTCAAATTCACAATCGAGCATCTGAATCCTATCAAATCAACTCTGTTTTGCACCAATTTTTGCAGACAAATTTTAAATAGTAAAATGAACCTATACCAAGTTCTAGACCTGAAATCCAAACCTGGTAGCCATAAAGTCAACCTACGGTAAAACTTAGGAATTCTTTAAACCTTCAAATTACTAGTTTTTAACAAATTACGTCAAATCAAGTTAGGGACTTTCGGATTCAATTCCGAGCATACGCCCAAGTCCAAAATCATGATACAGACCCACCAGGATCGTCAAAATACCGATCTGAAGTCGTTTATACAAAATGTTGACCATAGTCAACTTATATGTTAAAAAATATTTAAAAATTCTGTAACATTTTTAAAATGTTGACCCTCGTCGTTTACACAATACATCTATTACTATGACGGTGTTACGGAATTGTTTAAAGGGAAATGCTTCAAGGACGAGAAAGAGCTAATGTTACTATTATAGCTAGTTTCTGTGAAGAACCCTTTTATGTTTTGTTCGAAAAAAAGTAGTACAAAATTAATTTCGATGGTATGTGTAGATGATAGTTGCAAGTGAAAGCTATGTGCTTTGAAGTATGAAAGTTTGATGGATTTTATATTACCAAATAACATACCGAACACACATGCAAAATACAACATATTCAAGCCATCATCGAACTGTGTTGAAGGGGAGACTGAACCATAAGACAACTAAAGCAATGGCTTGGGCCCCAACTTTTTCGGGGGGCAGTTTTTTTTCTAAAGTTGTATGTTATATGTTATAAAATAAAATAAAATTCGTGCATATACGGTTGGAAGCTAAATTTTTGGAATAAAGTAACTTTTTACCTTTTATGTAGGGAACGTTAGTGCCTAGTTTATTGCCTAATTATATCCCACCACCTAACATGGGCCCACATGACTATTCCTATATTTTTGTCCTTTTTATTGTCTCTTTCACTTATTCTTACTCTTTTCTTGTTAACTATCCCTATATTCCATTCCAGAAAACTTACCGCTCACAAAAGATCAAAGTTTGCTTTTGAATGTATTCTTCAAAATTTCAAGCATTGCAACAAGACAAAAGCAATTGTTATTTTGAAGCAGTGCAATACTATTTCGATACCGTTATATCAACTTTATCAAATTCTTGAGCCGGGTTTTATTATTCTAACTTTATATTATATTTTTTCATTAGAAATTTATCATTATTGATATTCTTACTTCCTAAGTATATATTCTTGTTTTAGTTATATTATATTTTATTCAATTTAAATATGTCAACTAGAAAATATGAATTAGGTTATGCAAAAAGAGAAAAAAAAATGTGAAAAATTAATTAAATCCCAAAATGGAGCCTTTGATAGATTTTTAATAAATAATAAAAATCTTGAATCAGAAAATATGGGAGGATGTTCTTGAAATGAACAAGTCACAGATATAGTTGAGTTATATGATAATAACATCCAAGAAGAAAATCTAGAAGAAGTTACTACGAAATCTGACACAATTCCGAAAATCAAAAAATCTTAAATGATTTGAATAACTGCATCTCTAAAGATATATACGATCCAAGTCAATGGAATATGGTTGATACAAAGTTGAGAGATCTATTAGTAGAAAATGGGCAAATTAGAATAACTAGCATAAAGTTTTCAAAGGATAAATTCTTAAGACATTTATCTACAACACATTATATTCAAAAATTGGCAAATGGGGAAAGGCATGAAAGAAAATGGTTAATTTACTCTAAAGATTTGGATAAAGTTTTTTGTTTTTGTTATAAATTATTTAGTACAACTTCTAGTAATTGTAACAGTAAACTAGCTAGTAAAGGTAGTAATGATTGAAGAAATATTAGTGCTAAGCTCAAAGCTCATGAAATAAAAAATGAGCATATTATCAATATGGGTACGTGGATTGATTTAGAAATGAGATTGCACAAAAAAAAATGATAAAGATGTGCAATATCAAATTAATAGAGATAGAGCGTACTGAAAAATGTATTGTCAAGAATTATTGTCGTGATCAAAACTCTTGGAAAAAATAATTTGGCGTTTAGGGTAAAAAAAATAAAAAAAATGTATCAAAAAAGTAATGAAATTTTTTCAAGCCCTATTGAAATGATCGTAGAATTTGATCCAATTATGCAAGAACATATTCGGCGAATTAAGCATGATGAAATTCATAATCATTACTTTGGACATAATATACAAAATGAATTGATAGACTTGTTGGCAAGTGAAATCCGAAATAAAATTATTGAAAAAATTAAAGAAATAAAGTACTTCTCAATCATACTTGATTGCACTCCAGATGCAAACCATCAAGAACAAATATTTTTTATATTGCGAAGTGTGGATATTTCAGCTACTCCAATAAAAATTAATGCATATTTTTTAGAATTTTTAAAAGTGGATGATACAAGAGGAAAAAGTCTTTTTAAAGTTATTATAGATGAGATAAAAAATATTGGACTTGATATTGATGATTTAAGAGGACAATGATATGATAACAAGTTCAATATGAAGGGAAAACATCAAGGAGTACAAAAAAAACTTCTCGATGTAAATCATAGAGCATTTTATACACCTTGTGATTGTCATAATTTAAATTTGGTACTTTGTGATATGGCTAATTCTTGTACGATAGCTATATCATTCTTTGGAGTGACACAACGTATATATACATTATTTGCTTCTCTTACTAAGCGATGGAAAGTTTTAAAAGACTTTGTACCCAACTTAACTCTAAAATCACTGTCACACGTTGGGAAAGTCGTATTGAAAGTATTAAAGCATTGAGATTTTAAGCACCACAAATAAGAGATGCTTTATTGAAACTAATAGAAGTTAGCGAGGATCCAAAAACTAAAAGCGAAGGTACTTGTTTAGCAACATATGAGCTTGAAAATTTTGAATTTTTATTGGGCATGACTATTTGGTATGATATATTGTTTGCGGTTAATTCAATTAGTAAAAGCTTACAATAGATATGCATATTGATGTTGATATAGATCAACTTAAAGGCTTAATTTCTTTTTTCTTTTTCAATAGTATAGAGAAGAAGGATTTGCAACTGCTATGACTTCTGCTAAGGAAATTACATATGAGATGAATATAGAACCTGAATTTTGAAAGAAACGTGTAATATTTAGAAAGAAACAATTTGATGAGAATATTGATAACGAAATTACAAAGTTTCGTAAATAATCGTTTAGAGTTGATTACTTCTTATACATAGTAGACCAAGCCATTTTATCACTTCAAAATAAATTTGAAAAATTTAAAGCGTATGAAAAATATTTTTGGTTTCTTATTTAGTGGTAAAAAATTAAGATCACTAGATGATGAGAATTTGAAGAAACATTGTCTTAACCTTGAGCTTTCTATAACACATAATAGTTATTCTAATATTGATAATTTAGATTTATTTTTCGAATTAAAAGTGTTAAGAGAAATAATAAAAGTAGAAGATAATGATCTAATCGAAATACTCAATCAAATAAAAAGACTTGATTCTTTTCCAAATACATATATTGCTTATAGAATAATGCTAACAGTTCTTATAACTGTTGCCTCAGGCGAAAGAAGTTTTTCAAAACTAAAATTAATAAAATCTTATCTAAGATCAATAATGTCTCAAGAGAGATTGAATGGATTAGCTATATTATCAATTGAAAAGGAATTAATAGAACAAATCGATTATAAGATAATAATTAATGATTTTGCATCTAAAAAAGTTAGAAAAGTAGTTTTAAATTAAAATATATATGTCGATTTTTTTTTTAAAATTAGGGCCTCTCTGTGAATTTTGGCTTTAGGCCCCCAATCTTGTTGAGCCGGCCCTGCTGTATCGGCGGACATCCTCAGTGTATATTATCATAATAGGTATTTTAACGGCAAATGCCCATCTCTGTTAGATCTGCATGATGCAATTGCATGTATAACTAATACATAATAAATCATGACATTAGTAATAGCGTGATTTTTAATATACGGATAAGCATGCATATACCCCTATACAATGCATATTATTTTTAATATACCCAACAAAGGCGGCTCAACAAAGTCGGTGGCCTAAAGCCAAACCTTGATGAGTGACCTTAAGTTTTTTTAAAAAATAATATATTTTACCTCTTTACAATTAACATTATTCTATAAGCAATGTAGGTATTTTAAAAAGAAGCAAGTCTTTTTATCTGATCAAGTATTATCCTTTACTTGTATTATCTTTCTTTAATACTTTTACTTAAAAAAATAAGTCTAAACCATCAATATCTTTCGTGGTTAAGACAATGTCTTTCCAAATTCTCGTCACCTAGTTATATCAATTTCTTTTACCTCTAAATAGGAATCTAAAAATATTTTCATACGCTACTGGTTGTTCAAAATTTTGAAGTTTGATTTTCTTAGTTTATTAAAAAATTGTACCCTTTTTACTTCAAAATTTAATTTTCATAAATCTACTACATAGTGTAAAATGAGACCCCTAAAATTTTGGGGCCTAAAACCCTTGGTTTACTTGGCTTATGCTTGCACTGATACCCAACCAAATAGTAAATAAGAATTAATATAACATTACTAATATACCATATTAACAAGCTAGCCGTTACGCTAAAAAAATTGTTTGATGAATATGTCAAGTTTAATTCGCCAATTTCGGATAAACCCTTCTGTAAATAAGACACACGAACAACTTATGCTAAAAAATTAGGGCACACCGAGATAGAGCATCACTCTCACATCCACGGTAAATTTTGCAGCAATTCGACAAAGACTTTGATATCATAGTCGAAACTTCTCATTCTCTGCCATTGTAGATGAGGAAAATTTCTCTGCATTGCCCTCGCAATGGTATTCCCTTTATATATTTCTTTGATATTTATCCTTCTTGTTCGACAATTACAATCAGAGGCCATAGTAATACATCCATTGCAGTAAAGGGTAAGTTTGGGGTAAGTAGCAACTTTGAGAATGTCAAGTGTTTAGATGATGCTCTGACTCTATTCCACCAAATGATCAGAACGAAGCCTCTTCCGTCTCTTGTCGAATTCTCTAAATTATATAAGATTATGCTAAATATGAAGCATTACTCTGCTGTAGTTTCTCTTTTTGGAGAGATGCAGAAATCGTATATCCAGATTGATGGGTTCATCTTGAGTATCGTGATTAATAGTTATTGCCTGATGCATCGTGTTGATTGTGGATTTTCGGTGTTACCCATTTACTTGAAGAATGGCATTCCATTTAACGTTGTCACCTTTAACACCCTAATAAGGGGATTCTTTGCTGAAAATAAGGTCAAAGATGCAGTTAACTTGTTCAAAAAGTTAGCGAAAGAGAAGATTTGTGAGCCTAGTGAAGTCATGTATGGAACAGTCATGAATGGGCTCAGCAAAAGGGGCCATACTCAAAAAACTTTAAGTTTGCTCCGGTTAATGGAAGTAGGGAAAACTAAGCCAAGCATACATAACTACAACATTGTTATAGATGCGCTTTGCAAAGATAGAAACTTAGATGCTGCTATCAACCTTTTGAACGAGATGAAGCAGAAAGTCATTCCTCCAGACATAGTCACATATAATTCATTAATTGATGGTTTGTGTAAGCTTGGTCAGTGGGAAAAGGTTAGGACTTTGTTCGCTGAGATGGTAAATTTTAATATTTATCCAAATGTGCGCACCTTCACCATGGTGATTGATGGACTATGCAAAGAAGGGAAAGTTGAAGATGCCGAGGAAGTAATGAGACATATGAACGAAAAAGGTGTAGAGCCTAATATATTCACTTACAATGTGATAATGGATGGATATTGTTTGTGTGGTCAAATGGATAGAGCGAGGAGAATTTTTGATTTCATGATAGATAAGAGCATTGAGCCTGACATTATTTGCTATAACGTACTAATAAATGGATATTGTAAGAAAAAGAAATTGGCCGAGGCTATGCAAATGTTTCGTGAAATTTCTCAAAAGAGACCAAAACCTAATATGGTTACCTACAATACTATCTTGCAAGGTCTGTTTGAAGTTGGACGAATTGGCTCCGCAAAACAGGTATTCGCGGAGATGTTATCTACGGGGCCCATACCTGATTTATGCACTCATACCACTTTACTCGATGGTTATTTTAAGTATGGACTTGTTGAAGAAGCTATGTCTTATTTTAATAAGTTGGAAATAAAGAGAGTAAGTAGAGATATTGGATTTTACAATGCTGTCATTAATGGATTGTGCAAAAATGGTGAACTCGACAAAGCTCATGCTATTTTTGAGAAGCTTTCTATAATGGGATTGCTTCCTAATTCAAGAACATACAATACAATGATAACTGGATTTTGTCTGGAAGGGTTGTTAGATGAAGCTAAAGGTATGCTAAGAAAAATGGGGGACAACGGTTGTTTGCCAAATGAGGTCACTTACAACGTTATTGTGCAAGGATTTCTCAGGTATAGCAAAATTAGTGACATGGCAACTTTTATGAAGGAAATGGCCGGAAAGGGCTTCTCATTTGATGCAACTACAACTGAGTTACTGATAAACGTTATAACTAAGAACCCTTCCGTCCTTGACATGATACCACATTTTCACTCGAAAAATAAGAAGTGAATATTTCTTTCGCTTGGTTTATTCACTATCACTATGATACAATTTCCGTTTATCTCTGCGAAAGAAATGGCATCCAATTCAGTATCTGGAGCTTTCCAGGCAGGCTTATTACGAGGTACATCACTTTTGATATTTTGATTGTTTTTCCACTCTTCTTTATCTTGCAAATCAGATCTTACTGCCATCTTAATACCATAAATAATCTGAATTCCCTTATGTGTACACATTATAAGTCTAGGGATAACATTTCCCATGCTATTTAGTTATCTTTTGAGAAGCTATCACAATTGCCTGTGACTTATAAGTTGCTGTTGGAACAATCTTTTCAACATTTCTGAATTCTTGGTTACATCATCCTTAATTGGAACACAAGAACTGACTAGATCAACCCCATCCTTCTGTCCCCGAATCATATAATATGAATATTTGTGATTTTCCTGAAATTGAATTAGAAAGTTTAAAATCGATAGGGTATATTATAGGTGAACAATCAACACCGTATTCGAATTATTTAGGTATATATATTTGGAGGTTTATATGTGATCCCAGAATAGGATGTTTTATTGGGATTGACATTTTCATAGAACAATGAACGCCATTGACAAATATTGGGAACCGTCAACACTTGAAAGTAGGCTAGAGCTTCTCTAGCATTTATTGCAACCATTGTATATGTCAAAGTTAATTTCTTTTACATAAACTTAATTCAAGTAGGCTAACAATGATATGATTGAAGTTTTAACTTGCAAAATTTAGCCATCAAAGACCTTTTTTTTTCTCTGAAAATTTCTTTTGTTAGGAAAAATTTTCTGTGTCACGCGAATTTTGCTTTCAGTTTTCTGAAAAGTATCTTAAGCTAGCCTTTAATAAAATAATTCGTCATACCCCTAAACAGAATTGTAATAAGGACAAAAATGAAACAAGCTTTTTAGCAGTTGTATTGTATAATTCGCCTAATAATGTCAACATTCCAACACTAGCTTTAGGTGTGGTGCCAAACATGCATGTCCTTAAAGTGTGCAACTTTCTATCCTGCAGTTATTTCACTCTGACCTTTACTTCACTCCAATTCTCCTTAAATTCTCCCACCCCACAAAAAGATAAGAAAAAAAGTGAGGGAAAATAGAGAAAAATGGAATTCTTGAAATGTTTCTTAGGTATTCTTGTTCTTGTTATGGTATTTTCTGTGTCCAATGGAGATCCTCTAGTTCCAGCATTAAACATTTTTGGAGACTGTGTAGTTGATGTTGGAAATAATAACAATTAAAGTACACTGAAAGTACACTTAAAAGCTTATGAATTTTCATCTGATAATACAAGCAATTTGCCAGGCCTAAAAGTTTTGAATCTCCATTTTCTACTGTCTAGTATTTGCAAGATGATTTACTAGATGCCAACACAAATAGCTGGTCTTTGTACTTTGTTCTCCTTCTTTTTGCCAATTTGCTTCCTCTCTCTCATTAACTCTCTTGAACCAGAAGATCCCTGGAGAACCATATCACAGGGAAGATCATCCATGCAACGAAAGTTGGGGACATTATGACAGAAAAGGTAAATTTCAAGGCTCTTCTTGTCATAAAAGAAATTTGCAGCACCGAAATTAGATTGCGAGACATATTATTACATGATATCAAATTTTGTTTATGTGTGGGTTTGCAGAACAAGCTTATCGCGGTCACACTCACACCAAAAACTAAAGTTCTGAAAGCGATGCAACTGATAACAAGGTAAGCTTAAATACTTCACAACATGTTAAGAATAATTTAATGTGGCAGTCCACCAAGTGTCCTTATACAAGAATTTTATTATTTGTAGCACCCAAGGGGTGCTTAGGATGTGCAGTACAAAATATAAAATTCAGTTTTGTTGCACGTGAGATGAACTTAGAAAATCTATCATCCTCTCAGTTTCCTGTACATTTTTTGTTCTTACACCAAAAAAACTAAAAGAGTTATACATCTATATTTTAAATTATAAATATTCTCTTTTTTGCCTTCAAAGTATCTTTTGTTTCCTTTATTTCCAGACCATCCACTAAACAATTGCTGGTACAGTGTTCCAAATTGTCCTGGCAGCTATTTGAAGTCGGACTACCCTTATCCATCTCAGCAGCAGTTCTTTCGGAGTTTCCGACATGCACCGTTTTAGATCAAATAAATTAAAAAATATGTACCAAATCTGAGCTGTAAACATGCAATGTGTGAATAAGTGCCTTGCATCTTCCTAGCCTTCTTCACAGAGGATACACCTGTTGCGATTATTTGAGTCAAAGATACCTCTCTTACCACTAGCTGTGTGAGGCATCCAACCTTGTAAGGGGCTTTGTTTTCTCCATATCAATTTCCAAGGCCAGATATGGTGTTGCCAACTACTTTGGGAGAACACCTCATAGCCTGATTTTATCGGGAATAATGCCGCATTTGTGTTCCTTCTATTCTGTCTTGTCTGGTTCTGGTTGCAGCCCGTGGCATCCTTCATTCACTTGCAAAGATTGGCTCATTTCGTCCATTTCACAGTCATTACACCTTCTTTTCTAAGGTATGTTCCATCCTTGTGGAGACTAATACACTTCTTTTGTTGCATGATGATTAGTTGCAAAGCTGAAAATCTTGGGAAATTTCTCCTTGAGTGGTCTGTTCCCTATCCATCTGTCTTGCTTGAAGAGGATTTTCCTACCATCTCCGAGTTCAATGTGAATGTGCTCTGACTCTGAGAATTTACCCCATAAGTTTCTGATATATTTCCAATTTGACATCAGCATCTTTAGTGCTCTTCTGTTATTCTTATACAAGAGAATGGTGGGGATAGGGAGTGGCCCGGCCCAGCCAGCAGGGGCGGAGCCACAAGGCTGCATATGGGTTCGGCAGAACCTAGTAGTTTTGGCTCAGACCCTGTTTTTTGGTTAAAAAATTCATTTAATATGTATAAATAATTTATTCAGAACCCAATAAATTTATGCCTTTTCTAAAATTTGGAACCCATAAACTCAAAATTCTAACTCCGCCTCTGGCCAGGTGGTACATAGAGAGAACTTTAGACAATATTTTATCTATTACATTACTTTGACAGTGTAAACTGGAATTCTTCTTCAGGCTTATGGAGTAACATATATTTAATTTCTGAATGTCAGCTTTGATTTTTTGTTAATCTAATTCTCCTTCATTAACGTAATAAAGTGCATTTGAAGTTTATGAATTCATGCTGATATTTTCTTGTTGCATTGTCTTGCCTTGATTTGGCCTTGTGAATAGAAGCATTATAGAATAACGCTGATTGAAGGCTTGACATAAATTTGAAACTGGAATATCACAATATAAGAAATAAATAAGATAGAATTATGGGTATATCCTAGAGGTAAAAAAGATAAGATAGTATATGCTTGCATCAGGGTATACTGCCTACATCACACCCCCTTGGGATGCGGCCCTTTCCGGACCCTGCTTGAATGCGGAATGCTTTGTGCACCGGGATGCCCTCCTTGAGGTAAAAAAAAGAAGGAATTATTAATAATATGTGGCATGGTGCAAACTCTCCTATTAAATGTAGGAATAAAATAATTGAATGGCTTCGTTTATATTAGCGGTGGCAAATGGGCGGGTTGGACTGTAATTAGGCGGGTTAAAATGGGCTGAGCTAATAAATGAGTCATTGTCCAACCCTGCACAAATGTTACTTTGATTGAAATGGGTTGGGTCAATATAGGCTAAACAATGGGTTATAGCCTAATCCGTCCAACTTGACCCATTATTTTTACAATGTAATATCCTTATGTTTTTTCTTGTATGACAGCCAATGCCATGAGAAATTTTTACTTTTTTCGTATCTATTTTCTATGAGGTAGGGATAAGTTCTGCGTACACACTACCCTCCCCATATCCCATTTATGAGATCAAACTGGGTTCGTTGTTGTTGTCGTCTCTTATTTTGAATTTTCTTTTTCTAAGACACCATCAGCAGCTCTTTCTATGACTAAGATCACAACTAATTCGATTTATTAGATATTGTAGTATTGACCTTGCTAAATGTTGTAATTGATAAAAAATAAATGGAAATTTTATAGAATCATTTAATATGCAAGGTAAATTTTTAAGATTAAATTAATTCCTATTTTATTTTTAAATATTCTAAAGAGTATGATTGATCCACAACGTGATTTATAGAAAGATCAAATGTTTTGACCATATAAAATAATTCTATTTCATCTTGAGATTATAAATTAAAATTCACCTTTCTTGACAAGGAATTACTCAATATTTTTATTTGATTGAGCATCAGTGAAGGTTCACGATATGTCCAGCTTCAAGAGAGAATTTTGGGCATTCGCATGGGTCATATTTGGGCACTATCATGGGTCAGTTTGGGCTAGTGTTTTTTCATGAGTTACTTTGGGCTAGCCCAAATCAGCCTATCATCAAAATCGCTCTAGCCTAAACCCATTAATACTTAGGTGGGTTGGGAGGGTTACATGGGTTTGGGCCTGCTTTGCCACCCCTAGTTTATATCGTAAAGCTACTTTTCCTCTAAGTTGCTCGGACACGGGTGCGGATCTAGTGGTCGGATCCTTTGAGATGTAACTTTTAAGATTGGGGGATATGGATCCTAGTACGGATACGGGTGCGGGAATTCGGCTAAAAATAATTCTAAAAAATAAAAATATAAAAATCTCTAAACTATGAGAAATTTTGTGAAATAATTATGTATAGCTTGTAAAGTATGGATTTCTTTTTTATTCTCAAGTTGTAGATAAGTAAGAGATAATGTTATTTTTTCAAATTTACCTTATTTTTGGTTCTGATTTCGAGAATCAAATTGTATCTCGTCTAAAATTTTTCGTACGTCGTGGTCAAAGTCCCAAAATAGGTTACCAAATCCGGTACGGATCCCATACCCACACCCATACTAGTATCATGTCGACACGGGTGCGGCACTTAAATTGCCGTGTCGGAGCAACTTAGCTTTTCCTTCTCTTACGCAAACACAAGTCATTCCTCTTTTATGTGTTTGCACCGGCATTTTTCCAACCGTTATCGAGCTTTTTTGTACCTAGTGCATTTCCATCTTCTATTTTGAAGCTTTACTGCATTCTAGCATAGAAGATTCCCCTTCTTGCCATGTTAATTGATGACTTGGCAACAAGCGGAACCTTCTAAATAATATATTTAATACTTTTAAGTACATGACTTGGACTTGCTTGCGGCTTGGGCGCTGGTCGGGCCGGACCTTCATATAAAAGGCTATTTTTCATTTTTGTGTTTACTTATTTATTTGATTATTTGTAAGACAGGTTTTAGTTTTACTTTAAGCTTAAACTAGTATCTGTACCCGCGCGATGCGCGGATCGATTCAAAAAAAAAAGAGCGAAAAGAGATACATGTATATTGCAGATTAAATTTAGCGATCGCAATCAAAACAATTAAAATAAAAAATAAATAGATGAATTTCATCAGATTGTCTTTATATTATTGTTGGCAAGGACTACCAATCCGAAGTGACTTGTTAAAAATGGACCTAAAGCGTGAAATATTTGGTCTTGTTTTTTATGTAAAACATTTGTTCATCATTATGAGTTAAAAACTTAGCAGTTGAAGAAGAATCTAAAAGTTTAATTTCTTCGCGAAAAATCAGCTAACTCATTTAGCTTTGCTAATATATCCAACGGCTTGCTACTTCCTTTTAATAAGCTACATGACAACAAAAAAAAAATTAACGAGAGACCAAATATATACTCCTACTAATCCATAAGGACTTAGAGTATGTTCTACATTAGTTGATCAAATAAATCGACCAACTTACTTGAATTACCGTCAATATAGTTTTTAAATATCTCAAATATCATGGATTAAATTAGATAAGAACTACTTCATTATAGTGTGCTCTATTGATAATTTTGTAACCACAAAAGTTGCTAGTGGCATATGGAGCCTATCCGATATTAAAGAATAGATGTGATTTAATGGAGAAGCATCCAATCTCTGCAAGAAATAATAGTACTTCTTTCCAATCCTTTCTTCATCAAGGATATGAACCAACTCCGAAAGAATAGTACTTGTTTGCAAGAAATTGTCTGCAATTTGTAAAAGCAAAAAACGTGATTAAATGACAAATAATATAAGATTGCAATTTGCAATCCAGTCTAGAACATAAGATTTACACCACCTTCGTCTATTTGAAATACTAAAAACATGAAGCAAATGAACTGCTTTAATCGAATTCAACACTCACTGCTACAACCGCAATATCTTAAATCAGAAATGTATAATTACAGCCTGCATGATCAAATTCATATCTTAATAAAGTAATTCTTCTTGCGGGAGAAAACGGAAAATCAAAAGGAAAAAGTAAACATAAACTATGAGGAGGAAGTTATATTCTTAAATCTTATTAGCCTTATGCTCTGTTTCAACTACCAATTATTTATTTCCTCTCTTAGAAGATCAAGCCCACCTTCCTTCCTTGGTGCGGTGGGGGAAGGGTGGGAATGAAAGCATTATGGACAATGAAAAAACATACTACTGAAAATATCATTTTCTAACAATATGACATTTGCTTGATATTTTGTAAAACAATTAAAAGCTCACTTCTATAAATACTTCGTGTATAATAGAACACATAGATGAAGTTGTGCATGATAATCATAGTCCTATTTCTGATTATATTTCATTTAATTGAGTAAAAGAAAAGAAACTATTAAAATGTAAAATGTGAGATAACTTGGAGGGAGAATTCTGGGTAAAGAAAGTTATAACATAAACTTGAACAAAGAGTCAAAGAGATCATGGCTAAACTTGGAAAGTAAAAGAGTAGAAATCCTACTATGGCATACCTAATGTTCAAAATAAAGAACACCACCCTGAGCTAGGGTCCAATAGAGAGTGAAAGATAGAAGTTTAAGGGGAAAAGAATGTAGACGGCAATATCTGCAACCAAGATTTACAGCAAATTGACCTGAAAAATCAAGCTGAAAATGAAGAAGTTGTTACTAAAGAAAATGTACTCTAGTTTCTGAAAAATCAAGCAAATTGATTCACCAACTCCAACCTCTAGCAATTCTTTTATCAAGATGCTATATGGAAAATCTAGTTATAGGTAATTCTACAGAAAAAAGTGCAAGCAGAATACCAAGTGGCCTAATATTCACATAGTTAACTTCGTGGGTTTATCAAAGAACTTTTCCGTGAGACTTATCCTCTGATTGTGGATGAATGGAAGGGAAAGTAGAAAGAGGGAAAATAGAAAATGACTTTAAAAACTTGGTATTTAAATGAAGGGTAGACAACAACTTTGCTTCAAAAAGTTAGTTAGTAGAAGTATGTCTAATGGCTACTATAAATATTTTGTACTGCTTCTACAGATTACAAAAGAAAAAAAAAGAGGAAAAAGAGCAACCCTCTTTTGTACTGTTTTACTTACTAATAGTAATGATGCAAGCCAAAACAACATAGAGATTCACAAAGGACACCTAAAAGTAACATAAGTTCAGAATAAAAAGGTAATATTTTTAGTACCTGTCCAGATCAAGGATTGGACTATTAACTACAATAAAATGCCACGCTTGATTGTAGCAAAGTGATTCTGCAAACCAAAACATCCTTGTATATGTTTCTAAGAAGATAAAGAAAAGGAGAAAGAATGATGCAACTTTGCTTTAAAAAGTTAATTAGGAGAATTATGTCTAATGGCCGCTATAAACATTTTTGTACTGCTTATACATATCACGTCCATGAATATTTATTCACTTCTTTCTTACTGTGATTCATACGTGCCTCCATGAAATTGTGGTAGTGAGTAAACGTTCTAAACATGAGCATTCCTAGGGAAATAGCAATATAAATATAAAGTAGCTAAACACTTTCAAATAGCTATATTGCTATTTGAAAGGATTTGATAATTCTATATCAAATAGCTATGTTGCTAAACACTTTATATTTATAATATGTCCTTATTTAACTGATTAAGAGGGTACATGCACTTCATAGAATTCCGAAGGAATAGAATTTACTAACATTTCTTTTCGTTTAGTCCTTCTCATGTTTCAGCTTTATTCCAAATAAATGTTTACATTCTGAATTATGCCATGAAACTAATATGAAAATTTAACACCATAACAGTTTGATTTTTATATTCAAATAATTCCATTATATCTTTACTAATAAAACTTATTCCGACTACTATGTCATACCTTGAAGCAACCAATGAAAAGTGAAATGATGGTTGCTAGTCCATCTTCCTGCAACTGTACAATTTAAATAAAGTGATTGCCTGCAAATAGATAAATAATTTAACATTAAAAAAATATCATTTTACTGGAAATTTTCAGGGAGACTTTATTCTCCCAAGAAAAGAAAAGTGGAAGGTAAAAGTGAAGATGAAGATTCAACAAATTATTTACACTAAGTGTAAGAGTACCATACAAGTCAAAACACCAAGTCATCTACTAAATTACAATATATGAAAAAGTATAGTATAGCAAAAACAGAATACTAAAGCTTAAAAATCATAGCAGAAGGAACTTTAAATGATAAACAATAGTAACCATGTAAACGGCCTATGTTACTGTCATTCATCATACGCAAGAATTCATAAGAAGCATCAAATTTTCCCATTTTACAATACCCATCAATGAAAGGAGTATAGGTAAAGTTTCCCACTTCAGGTGTCTTTCCTAAAGAAATCCTATGTGTCTGTTCATTCTATAGCCTTCCAAACAGTGAGTTGTATACCACCATAGTAAATATATGGTATCGTATAATAAGACATTGATAAGAGTTTATGTTATCAAGAATAAAGGCATACACAATAGTTATTGATTCATTAACGATAGACCTTCATGAATGCTTTCAAAGGACATATTCAATTCTTGTTGTAATATCATTTTTATTTCACTTTTGTGCCAAGGTATTTCTCTTTGACTTTTGATATTAAACTGATGAACACCTGGTGCTACAGGTCAGGTAACCCAAGCTCGGTTGTAGCACAACCATCGGATGTTAGTAATCGATTTGGAACTTTACCAAGGGGAATTAAGTTCCTAAAAATTTACTAAAAGACGTGTAACTAACAAAATAAAAATTATCAATGTTCCTTTGTTAGAGTTTTCATTTGGCATGTGATGTCATTCTGATCATTAGCTAAAATAGATGTACAAACCCATTTCCTTAAGTTGTTGGTTGAACCTCTGGATAAGATCACAACAACAACAACAACCCAGTAAAATTTCACTAATGGGGTCTGAGAGGGTAGTGTGTACGCAGACCTTACCCCTACCTCGAAGGAGTAGAGAGGCTGTTTCCGAAAGACCCTCGGCTCAAAAAAATAAAAAGACAAAAGGGCAAAAAGGGAGACAATACTAGTATCACAACAACAATCATAGGATAAATAGGAACACCATGAAATCCAGAAGAAAGATGCAAAGCAAAGGGAGACAATATTAGTAAATATTAGTATCACCACAACAATCATAAGAAAAATAGGAACACCATGAAATCTAAAAGAAAGATGTAAAGAAAAAGCGATAGCTAGTAAATAGGACATGCACTGAAAAACGAAATAATAAGCCACAATATTCCCACTAGTTACCTTAGACAAAAACCCTACATGGCTAGTCCCACCATGGTATGAAGTAAGGCACGACTCAACTACCTCCTAACCTACAACCCTAATACTCGACCTTCACATCTTCCTATTAAGTGTCATGTCCTCGGAAATCTGGAGCCTCGCCAAATCCTGCCTGATCACCTCTCCCCAATACTTCTTAGGCCGCCCTCTATCTCTTCTCGTGCCCTCCGCAACCAGCTGCTCACACCTCCGTACCGGAGCACCTGGGCTTCTGCTCTAAACATGTCCGAACCATATAAGTCTCGCTTCCCGTATCTTGTCATCAATGGGAGCCACATGCACCTTCTCCCGAATATCATCATTCCTAATCTTATCTATCGTAGTGTGCCCGCACATCTACCGCAACATCCTCATTTCTGCTACTTTCATCTTCTGGATATGTGAGTTCTTAACGGGCCAACACTCAACCCCATACATCATGGCCGGTCTAACAACCGCTTTATAAAACTTACCTTTGAGTATCGGTGGCACTCTCTTGTCACACAGGACTCCAGATGCTAACCTCCACTTCATCCATCCTACCCCAATACGGTGTGTGACATCCTCGTCGATCTCCCCTCCCCCTGGATAACCGAACCAAGGTACTTGAAGTTGCCTCTACTCGGGATGACCTGCGAATCAAGCCTCACATCCACGCCAACTTCCCCTGGCTCAGTGCTGAACTTACACTCCAGGCATTCCGTCTTCGTCCTGCTCAGCTTGAAACCCTTAGACTCAAGAGCTTGTCTCCAAACCTCCAGCCTCTTGTTAACACCGGCTCGCGACTCATCAATCAGAACTATATCATCAGCGAATAGCATGCACCATGGCACATCCCCTTGAATATGGTGTGTTAACGCGTCCATCACCAGGGCGAATAAGAATGGACTAAGCGTAGAACCTTGGTGTAATCCCATTACAACCGGAAAATACTCAGAGTCGCTTCCTACTGTCCTAACCCGAGTCTTAGCCCCATTATACATGTCCTTAATCGCCATAATGTAGGGAACCGACACACCTTTTGCCTCCAGGCATCTCCAAAGAATTTCTCTAGGAACCTTGTCATACGCTTTCTCTAGGTCAATAAACACCATGTGCAGATCCTTCTTCCTCTCTTTGTATAGTTCCACCAACCTTCTAACAAGGTGTATAGCTTCTGTAGTCGAACGACCCGGCATGAACCCGAACTGGTTGTCGGATACAAACATTGTCATCCTCACCCTCGCTTCAACCACCCTCTCCCACACTTTCTTGGTATGACTCAGTTCGGGTTAAATGAAAAAGTTAAATGTATTTCTAATTAGTTAAATGAAAAAGTTATTCCGTATAAGACTTTAATAGATGAAACTCAATTCTTAGTAGTGTATTTCTAATTTTATTGAACAATTTAGAACAGAAAAGAAAGAAGCAAAAAGAACGGAAAGCGAAAAATTGCTTGTGAAGTGGATAGGGGAAGTGAGCCAAAGAATTGACTTGTTTCCCCACAACTGTGATATCCCACAATAGATAGACGTCTACCTGCTACGAATTAGGCATTGTGTTTAAATTAAAAATTATAGAAGCTATTGAGCTTTGTGGCCGCGTCGACGACAAAGCAAACATACCTTCATAAACGCATATCAAACATAGCAGCATCAATTAGTAGGAGAACAATAATATGCTTATAATTAATGTACCAAATTATCTATGATAACATGGTTCATTGAACTTACAATGAAAAAGATAGAATAACT
Organism: Nicotiana tabacum; assembly: GCF_000715075.1. Taxonomy (NCBI): domain Eukaryota; kingdom Viridiplantae; phylum Streptophyta; class Magnoliopsida; order Solanales; family Solanaceae; genus Nicotiana; species Nicotiana tabacum. The sequence goes on from NC_134096.1 coordinate 9,395,917, forward strand.
TCTATCCAGAATTCCTGCTTGATGTGCACAAAGGAGAAAGAATTACTGATTGTTAAAGTAGAAAACTGATTTCAAAAGGGAGTGAAATCATATTACTGAGAATCCCAACAGAATAATGGGTGGGTTAGGAGTTAGAAATCGTGATGTGAGATCGTGGGAATGAAAGTCGAATCTGTAAGAATTGGTATGTTTCAAGGTTCACGCGTTGAGGGAGGATTTATATTAAGCGTGAGTTTCAGTATATAATTTTAATTTGAAAAAACTATTTCCTTTAAAAAAACATAGATATTTTATTATTTTGAAATTCAAATTTTAAAAATAAACTAATTTTACCTAACTTAACTAATATTGTCTCAAAATTGCCACATGTCATTTTCTTCACACGATACTTGGCAAATTCTCATGGCTGACTTCCTTCCTATTAATAATAGATAGATCTAAGTTTATGTTCTGAATTCTAAGTGAAATACGTTTTCCGTTTTCTGAATAGCCTTCTTCAACCTCTATAAATTACGCCTTCTTTGAAAGTGGCTTATCGATTGGCAGTACACTTTTTGGCTTTATCATATCCCTAAGAAAGTTGTCTTTACTCTCCTAAGTAGTATACACCCAATATTTCTTGAAGGACAATGATTTTTCACGCTTCAAAGTTTCTTTTCAATTTTTTCTTTCTATTTATCTGACACGACATGCCACTTGCCAGATAACCGCATCAAGCACATTCCTGTTGTTGATCAGACTGGTATGAGGTGTCCGCTGAAGATGTTGTCCGTGATGTTGCAAGTGAGAACAGGAACGATCTGAACCGTGTAAATGCTTACATATAAGGAGGTTACTAGATGATGATGATAATAAATAAATGGATCAATCCCTTAATCTTGTATATATTTGCATGCTTCGTTTACTACACTACTTTTCTGGTTATGTGCTTATAATAGGCTGTTTTTAAGACGACTATTCCTTTAAACAAAACAAATAGTCTGTTTGGATTAATATTGGCATATACTCGAGAGCATTTAGTGGTTCTTTTACTTGTTTGAAAGATCTTATAAGACAGGTTCCAACATAGTATAAAATGATATTATTAAGGTTCCTAGTTATATTAACTAGTAAGTTTTCCTTTTTGAACAAAAATATTTAGGTTCCCTCTATTTAGTTCAAAATCCCCTTGAAGTGTTTTGGTTCAATTTTTAGTATTTGTCAAAAGAAGTGCATTACTTGTTAATGGCATAAAAACTACCATCAATTGTTATTATATGTGTTATTAAGGGTAGTAGCTATTATTGCCGAGGTGGACAGGGCAACAAGTTTAAACTCTTGTTCAATGGCTAAAGTTTTTCATGCCCTGAAATAGGCCATTGCAACTCATTTTTCGTCTTAGTTTTATCATTCTTTCGTCTTAGTATGAAGACTTCACTCTTTTCCCAACAACAACAACAACAACATACCTAGTATTATCCCACACCGTGGAGTCTGGGGAGGGTAGTGTGTACGCATACTTTACCCCTACTTTGTGAGGATAGTGAGGCTATATCCAACCCCTACCTTGTGAGGATAGTGAGGTTGTATCCAATAGATCCTTGGCTCAGGAAAGCATAAGCACCATATTAATAAAAATATAGACAAGAAGGGACATCGCCAAAAGGTCATATAAAAGCAGAATAAAAATAACATATATCGTAAAAATACTAAAAAGCATAAAAGCTCCCATGCACACTTTTCGAGGTTAGAAAATACCACTTCTTTTCCGACATGATCTAAAAAATTTCTGCGTTTTTTCAGAGTTTTATTTTTAATCGTTCATCAGTGATTAATCCTAAAACTTCTTTTGTTTCTTTACGGGGGAAGATAAGATTTATTTTAACTCAAGTTTCAAATCCTATGAAATTACAAGAACATATTCAAGGTCTGAAATCTGGTTCGACTGCGTTGAATGCAGCGGAAATTTGTTTAGGAGAGATACTTTAAGTTATAAAGTCATGAAGTGGATTGTACATGTTCTTAACATGGCATCAAAGATCCAGACTTTGTCAATCAAACGTTGGAAAACATAAGATCTCTTTGCACAGTTCTATGGTACACTCAAATACAACAAATATGGAAGGTACATCAGCACTATTGCTGTACAAGGAGAAAGCATATCAATCACAAATATTTTTTAGGGGACTTCAAAGGAAGGCTGGGGAAGATAGCATTAAAGATAGAAAGATTCAAAAATGCATCACACATGACAATACATAATGTCTCCAGCTCTCCCATTGATTCTCCTTTTGTTGAAGTAGTCAGGGGCAACAAATGGTCAATATCAGGGACTAAAGCATCGCCGATAAGAACTCAAAAATCCAAAATCGTCATCTCTGGAAATTCTGAAACAAAAGAGATATTCTGGAGAGAAATATCATTGGTAGATTCAACAACCACTTACAGGACACCCAACACTCAATGATGTTCGGAGATGGGTCACCTCAGTCTGGAAGAGCACGCATGGAATCAATGTCTATGAGATGAATGATTCTTACTTTTTGTTTAAACTTCCAACAAGGAAAGCTGCTAAACATATTCTTACAGGTGAATGGAGTTGGAAAAAGGTGAAGATGAGTCTTGATTGGTGGTCTCCTACAGTCGAATGTTGGACAAATACGACAGAAAAAAGTTGGGTCTAGATTTGTCTTTTAAGGCTTCCTCTAAACCTATGGTCTCAAAAGGTCTTTCAAGAAATCGAAAACTTTTGCGGCAGATGGATTGAAACCAGAAAAAGAAGCCAGTTTACGAAATCATATGAGATGGGCTAGGATTAAAGTGAACAGAGATGGAGAAAATGTTTCAAAGGTAGTGGAGGTTGAAATCGATGGGTATATTTACACCATTCCGATCTGGTGCGAGATTCCGGCAACAGTGGTGGTTGGCGACAGGTTTGGTGATAAAAGTACCGTTACAGCTATGGAGTCTAGGGTCAACAGACTCTATAAAGAGGGGATTGATGGTACTTTGGTTTTCTCACCAAACCCTAGATCACGTGAGCACATCGAAGGATGCAAAGAATCTCAAATTAAAGATATGTGAAGAGGCATGTGATATTTTAAACCCATAAATACCTGATCCTATTATTATTCACAATTTGACTTTGGGCCGAATGCAGTCATGCCCAATTGATCCTATAATAATAAGTGAGACCCAAGGCTGATGGATATCATTTATGGACCAGAAACCATGATTCTTGAATTATAAACACACCCACACAAGATATCTGCAGAATGTTCGAGTATTCTCCTCGAGAACAACACAAAAAAACATCGAAAATCAAATCCAACCTGCTCTCAACTTCAACTCTTCAGAGATAGACGAAGATCAGATCGAAGGTGGTTCCTGGTAGTTACAAGCATGGAAGAAGTAGAGATTCCTCACCAAAGTGACCAGCTGACTTCAAATATGCAATTGATTGAAGTTACAGGGGAACAACCATGGGTGTTGGAATATGCAGAGCCAACCAATGTCCAACCACAAGATGATGAGACGGATGCAATTCTCTGGGTACATAGCAATATAATTAGATTGATTAACAAATTTGGCGTGGATTTAAAAGGGTGCGAAAAAAGGCTTTTGCTCTTTTTAGGAAAATTGATAGCAGGAGGAAGAATAACAACCCAGTTCCAGTGCCAGAGACTCCTCCAAATCCGAGATGGAAAGGTATACAGGAACTCAAAAGTCTTGTTAAGTTTAATGTAAATTTCAAAAGAAACGGGGACAGAAACAAGGGGGAGCTACAATCAGTTGTTGATCCATGAAGATAAATATAATCTCATGGAACGTTAGGGGAATAAACAATAGGGGAAAAGGAGCACGTTACCGAGTTTGATACATATATGGAAAGCTGATATTTACTGTTTACAAGAAACTAAGGTCGAAGGGGATATAAATGAATATGTGAATCAACTCTGGGCCAGTAGATGGATGAAGTATGAATTTTTACTTGCAAATGGTACTAGAGTGAGGATTCTAATAATGTGGGGCAACCGAGTTTGGAAGGGGAAAGTCACATGCACTGGAATTAATTCCTTAACTTGTAATTTCATTGCAATGACTCAAGATTTTTCGTGGCATCTAACATGGGTATATGCCCCAAATAGAAGAAGAGAAATGCAAGGTATATGGAGAGAAATCGGAGTAGCTAGGGGCCTTTGTGGAGATCTTTGGATGGTATGTGGTGATTTTAATACTCCCAGGTTCATCTTATAAAAGAAGAACTGCATTATGGTCACCGGGGATATGACTTAATTCTCAAATTTCATAGATGATATGGAGCTTGTGGATCTCCCACTAAATGGAGGTCTATATACATGGAATTGGGGGGAGGGGCAGTCAAGATTCTTCTTCCAGAATTGACAAATTCCTCATCTCAACTAAATAGGATGAGGAATTTAAGAGTGTTAAGCAGTCCATGTTGCAGCGGGTTATTTCAGACGATTTCCCTCTATCAATGCAATGTGGAAATTGAGACCATAACAAATCCTACTTTAAATTCAAAAATTGGTGGTTAAGAGTATAGGGTTTCAAAGAGCAAGTGAAGATCTGGTGGGACTCTTTTGAGGTGGATGTTAGACGAGACTGCATTTTGGCTAGTAAACTAAAAGCTCTGAAAGGGAAGCTTAAGGAGTGGAATTTAACAAAGCATGGGAACCTTGAGGTCAATACGATCAATATTCTCAATCAAATATCAGAACTGGATTTAATACAGGAATATATGTGTCTAAATGAAGAGGAAGCACAATTAAAAACTATTCTTTTCATGGAATTTGAAGAGGTTGCAAAAAAAAAATAGCTTGGAGACAAAGGTCCAGAGCCCTGTGGCTGAAAGAAGGAGACAAGAATACTAAATTCTTTAAAAGGACAGCCAATGCACATAAGAGGTACAATAATATTGATCAACTAGTGGTTAATGGTATAAAACCGGAGGATCCACTTGCAATTAAATGGGAGATAGTCAGATTTTACCAGCAGCTCTTTACTGAATCAGAAGCATGGAGACCAAATTTCAACATGATTGATGGCCCTGAAATCACAGAACAAGAGAAAGAATGGCTCCAAAGGACTTTTGAGGAGCAGGAGGTAATGAATGCATTAAATTTTGTGCTATTGATAAAAGTCCGGGGCCTGATGGTTTCAGAATGGGTTTTTACTCCAAATGCTGAGAAATCATCAAGGGATATATAATGCAAACGATCCAGAATTTCCACAACCATGAATACTTTGAAAAATGTTTAAATGCTAGCTTCATAGCTTTGATTCCAAAGAATAACAGTGCAAATTAATTAAAGGATTTCAAGCCGATCAGTTTGATAGGTGAGGTATATAAAATCATCTCCAAACTCCTGTCAGAAAGGCTCAAATCAGTGATCTCAAAATTGATTGGCAAACATAAAATGGCTTTCATCAAATGAAGACAAATATTGGATGCTGCTCTTATTGCCAATGAGTGTGCTGATTCTAGAATAAAGAAAAAGAAGCCCGGAGTCCTGTGCAAACTAGACATAGAAAAAGTCTTTGATCATGTGAATTGAGACTTCTTGGCAAACATGTTGAAGAAGATGGGTTTTGGTACAAAGTGAATTAATTGGATCAGATTTTGCCTAAGCACGGCAAGATTTCAGTGTTGGTTAACGGGAGTCCAGAAGGTTTCTTTCCATCATACAAGGGTCTAAGACAGGGGGATCCCTTATCCCTTTTTCCTATTTATTATTGCTATGGAAGGACTGAATAATATAATTCAAACAACCAATAGAACAACTAGATCGGGGGATTCAAGGTTAGCAATAGATAAGGGAAAAGTTTGGAGATCACTTATCTCCTTTATGCAGATGGTGCAATCATTCTTTGTGATGTTGAGATAGATCAGATAAGGATGTTAAGACTAGTCTTGATAATTTTTGAAGGGATATCAGGACTTCACATAAACTAGAGAAAAAGTTAAATATATTTGGTTAATGAACCTCAACAAATTCAACAGTTCGCTGAGATTTTTGGAGGTTAAATGGGTACCCCTATAACTGTTTATCTTGGAATACCTCTGGGAAAAAAAGTAAATCCATTATATGGAGTGGAGTTCTGGAAAAATGTGAGAAGAGGCTTGCTAGGTGGAAAAGCCATTATCTATCACTAGAAGGTAGATTAGTGCTTATAAACAGTGTGTTAGATACTCTCCCTACATATATGATATCATTGTTTTCTATCCCGACAAAGATAGTAAAAAGAATGGATTTTTTGAGGAAAAACTTTCTATGGCAAGGCAACAAAGTTAGAAGAGGGTTCCATTTAGTTAAATGGAAAACGGTCACTTAAGCAAAAAATAGGGTGGCATGGGAGTTAAAAATCTAAAGAAACAAAATCAAAGCCTTCTCATGAAATGGCTCTAGAGATACACAACTGAAGAACACTCATTATGGAGGAGGGTAACCACAAACAAATATGGTGAGGAAGGGCCTTGGAAAACTAAGGCAGTGAACAATGTCTATGCAGTAAGTGTTTGGAAGGCTATCAAGAATTTGTGATAGAGTTTTAGCAACAGAATCAATCATAGAGTGGGAAATGGGCAAAAAATCTTCTTTTGGGAAGATAATTGGATGGGGAAGCAACCTTTGAAGACAATGTATCCAGACATTTTTATTATAAACCAGTAACATAAGGCCACCATCAATGAAGTTTGGTTTGTCCAAAGGTGGAATCTCACCTTTAGGAGATTATTGAATGATTGAGATATCATTAGAATTGCAGACTTCTACAACACAATCAACCAATTCACATGTGTCACTCAGAATGATGACAAGGTTTGGTCGCTGGGACACAAGTCAGGTAGTTTCTCTGTTAAAACTTCCTATCAAGCGCTCAATCAAACTAACATTATAATTGAGTTTTGGACCTAGAAGTATATTTGGAAAGTAAAAACTCCTTGTAAAGTGGCATATTTTGTTTGGCTAGTAGCTAGAAAGGCCTGATTAATGGAGGATAATCTGATTGAAAGGGGTCTACCACTTTGTTCCAGATGTCATTTATGTGGAAGGGAGGCAGAAACTATTAATCACCCTTTCTTACATTGTTTAGTGACAATACAAGTTTGGAATATATTTCTAGCACTAGCAGCGGTATACTGGGTCATGCCAAATAACACAAAGGAAATGTTGTTATGCTGGAATAAAGGGAGTAGTCCCTTAGCTCAGAAGAATAGATGAGATTTAATTCCTGCTTGCATATGGTGGTCTATTTAGAAAGAAAGGAACTCAAGGTATTTTAAAGACAAGGCAGCTCAATTCAGAAGACAAAAATGGACTCTTTATTGTTGTTTTATTTTTGGTGTAAGCAGGAATATACAGAGGATCCAGAAACTATAATAGATGTTCTAGGATCCTTGTAATAAGATAGAAATTTTAGATGTATATTTTGGTACAACCTCATGTAATTATGGCCCGCACAACCTTTGTGACTTTTGAATATATAAAACTACTATCATCTTAAAAAAAATAAGATAGTAAGGTGATCAACAATGAAAGAAAATAACAGTTAGTCATAAAACCTACTACCAACAGACTGCGATACTGCGTACCAATGCTACTGGTATGAACACTCTAGACTACCTATCCTACTACCCTAATCCTCGACCTCCACACCTTTCTATCAAGGGTAATATCCCCGGCCAGCTAAAGTTGCGCCATATCTTGTCTAATCACCTCTCCCCACTTCTTATTCGGCTTACCTCTACCTCTCCGTAGGCCCTCCAATGCCAACCTCTCACACCTCCTCACCTGGGTGTTTGTGCTCTTCCTCCTCGCATGATCAAACCACCTAAGTTGCACTTCTCGTATCTTGTCCTCAATAGGGGCCCATACCCACCTTGTCGTGAATAACCTCATTCCTAATCCTATCTAACCTGGTGTGCCCGCACATCCATCTCAACATCCTCATTTGTGCTAACTTTATCTTCTGTACATGAGCGATCTTGACTGGCCACCATTCAGCCTCATACAACATAGTCGGTCTGACCACGACTTTGTAGAACTTACCTTTAGGTTTCAGTGGCATCCTTTTGTTACACAAAACTCCGGAAGTGAGTCTCCATTTCATCCATCTCGCCCTAATACGATGTGTGACATCTTCATCAATCTCTTAATCCCCCTAAATAAAAGGCCCCAGGTACTCAAAACTTTATCTCCTAGGGATGACCTGCGAGTCCAGCCTTACCTCCCCTTCCCCTCCTTGAGTCTCACCACTAAACTTACACTCCAAGTATTATGTCTTGGTCCTGCTTAACTTTAAACCTTTAGATTCCAGAGTCTGCCTCCATATCTCTAACTTCATGCTCACACCATCTTGCGTCTCGTTAATCAATACAATATCATCTGCAAATAGCATGTACCACGACACCTCCCCTTGGATGTAGCGCGTCAGTACGTCCATCTCCAGGGCAAGCAAAAAAGGGCTGAGTGCCGACCCCTGATGCAACTCTATCATGACCGAAAAATGGTCTGAGTCCCCTCCCACAATCCTCACTCGGGTTTTTTATCCATCATACATGTCCTTAATCACCCTAATATAGGCAACATGTACACCTCTAGCCTCCAAACATCTCCATAAAATCTCCCTCGGGACTTTATCATACGCTTTTACTAAGTCGATGAACATCATATGCAAGTCCTTCTTCCTCTCTCTATACTACTCCATCAATCTCCTAACAAGGTGGATGGCTTCTATAGTCGAATGACCCGGCATAAATCCGAACTGGTTCTCGAAAATAGACACGCTCCTCCTCTCCCTTAGCTCTACCACCCTCTCTCAGACTTTCATAGTATGGCTAAGTAACTTGATATCCCAATCGTTATTGCAATTTTGGATATCACCCTTGTTCTTGTATAAAGGAAACATCGTGCTCCACCTCCACTTCTCGATCATCTTCTTTGTTCTAAAAATGACATTATAACCTAGTGAGCCACTCCAAGCCCACATCGGCCGCACTCTTCCAAAACTCCACCGAGATTTCATCAAGCTCGGTCGCTTTGCCCCCGCTCATCTTACGCATAGCCCCCTCAACTTTATCAACTCTAATCCGCCTACAATACCCAAAGTCACAACGACTCGCGGAGAGTTCCAAATCACCCAGTACAATGCTCATGTCCCCCTCCTCGTTCAAGAGACTATGGAAGTAGGTCTGCCATCTCCGACGGATAATCCCCTCATCCAATAAAACTCTACCTTCTTCGTCATTGATGCATTTCACTCAGTCCAAGTCACGAGCCTTCCTTTCTCGCACCTTGGTTAACCTGAACAACCTCTTATCCCAACCTCGGCCCTCGAGTTCCTCATACAAATGACCAAAGGATGCAGTCTTGCCAACCGTAGCTGCTAACTTCGCCTCCTTCTTAACCAACTTATATTGCTCCCTATTCGCCCTCTTCTCCTCCTCGTCTACACTTTTCACTAGCTTTAGATATGCCGCTTTTTTGGTTTCCATTTTTCCTTACACCTCTCCACTCCACCACCAGTCTCCCTTGTGACTACAAGAGTAGCTCTTTAAGACCCCTAATACCTCTCTCGCGGCTTCCCTAATGCACTGCGCAGTCGTGGTCCACATGGTGCTTGCGTCCCCATTACTCCTCAAAGCCCTCATAGTCAGCAGCTTGACCCCCCAACTCTTGCGCTTTAGCTTCCGTCAAGGCTCCCCACTTGATCATATGTTGGCTAAACACCACTTTTCTCTTCCTCGTGATCTCAAGGTCCATGACCAGGAGCCTATGAAGGGTCGAGAGGTTCTCACTCGGGATGACCTTGCAATTCGTGCAAAGACCTCTATTGGACTTCCTGCAAAGTAGATAATCAATCTGAGTCTCCGCCACCGAACTCTGAAAGGTGACCAAGTGCTCCATCTTTTTCGGAAAACTCGAGTTTGCTATCATCAAATCAAATACTCTAGCAAAGTCCAGCAGAGACGTTCCTCCTCCGATTCTATCTCCAAAAACCAAAGCCACCATGTACATCGTCATACCCCCCATCGCTCCAATATGGCCGTTGAAATCTCCTCCTATGAAAAGCTTCTCGATATGCAGAACTTTTCCCATATTAAATTTTCTCAACAATTGTCTTCTTATGCCTTCCTGCAATTATTCTTGAATGGGGTACAAAAATACTTAAAATGTAGAATATAATAACAAGGTTGATATATGCAAGAAGTAAAAATTCACCGAGGATGGAATCAGAACTCTTTTCATTGTTTTCACCTATTTCATTGATTGCTAAGCTACACTCGTGCATTAGGGTAGTTTGTCTACATCACACCCCTTGGGGTGCGACCTGTCCTCGGATCCTGCGTTAATGTTGGATAGTTTGTGCACCGGGCTGCCCTTTTTCTAGGCTACACTCTTTGGTGTTGAATGCGATAATTTACTTTTCATGCAGACTTATTTAGTGATTCGGATGCTCCTTCCTCTTGTAAGCTTCTTCGGTATATTCATTTTCATGTTCTTTAACACATCCATTAAATTCAATATCTGAAGTTTATTAGTATTTATAAGTTTAGCTGCTTTAAAATCAATTTCACTCATGAGATATGAAATTTAAAGAACTTTAGACATATGGGTCTTAGATTGAGCTTGCTAAAACTTAACTTCCGACCTGTAGGGGTATTACTTGTGCAATTTAAATTTCAGACATTTAGAGCTGAAGTTAGGCTTGACAGTCAACTGTATATATATAAAGTTTGAACTACCAACCTTAACTTCAAACTCAAATGTCTGAAGCAGGCACAACATAGGTTATAAGTCGGGGAATAGAATAATTTATCATATAATATAAAATATTTACAAAAAATTCAATTGAATAAATGTATATTTTATGTGTCCATACTTTGTCGTTTTAGGACACATGCCGCAAAAATTAGATTTAATAACTCTTTCTTAATAAATTGGTAAATCTATTGTTTTTTTATAATCTTTGTAGGTATTTATCCATTGTGATTGTCTTGTATTGTTTTGATGCTTTTTTACCCAAAAAATATACTGTTAAATTGTGAAAAAATAAAATAGATACTACAGTGTACTGAAAACCACGATATACATATATTTTAACTCAAAGAGCATGTTTGGCCAAGTTTCTAGGAAGTTAAGAGTATTCTTTTTATCAGAAAAAGTACTTTTTTAGAAATTTGATGTGTTTGCCCAAGACATGAAAGTGATTTTGAGCAGCAACAGAAGTAATTTTTCTGCGTTTGAGAAGAAGCTGCAAATTATAGCTTCTTTTAAGAAACAAAAATTATTTTTTACTATGAATTTATATTTTTTAAGAAAATTATTCTTTTAGTTTTTTGTTTCTACCATCCCTTTTTTCTTTTTTATTTATTTTATTTTTATCGTATTTTATTCTCCTTCTTCTATTCTTAGTTTCTGTAATATAAGTAGATTTCTTCTTTTATATAGGATTATGAAGCAGATTTTTAATTTATACTGAATGATAGTATTTTAATATATTTGAATCATTACGCAAACAATAAGTAATACTGAATACCGATCCTGAGTGAGTTATGTGCCATGTGTGTGTAAGCTTTTGTGTTATTCTGTGCATTGCATTTGATGTCTAGAACTTGCCCGTGTGTTTGCAAAATAAAATAGTAGTTTTATTCAGTTTTGGAAGTGATATAGGCGTTTCTTTGTTAAGCTAGTTATATGCTTTTACCCACCTAATTGTTATGTATCTTAGTTAACCCCTTTGAGCCTGTAATCCTATTTCTTTGGCAACCACATTACAAGCCTTACCCATTTGTTTGAATTGACCATATATTTGAATCTTTTACCTCTCGTGAGCACTTGATTTTGTATGAACTTTGTAAAAGTTAAAGTGTGGGGGTGTTGGTTTGGCTTTTGAGTGGAACAATTAAAATAAGAAGAAATGTACATTATTTTGAAAAAGTAAGAGACACTTGAATTGAAAAAGAAAAATAGTTGTATCGTTGTTAAGAATATTCCTTGATAATGGTAATTTTTTTATGTATATTGATGTAAAGGTGGAGTTATGATTTGACATAAGTTTGGGGTTTTGAACGGTTAACTATATGTAATAAAGTTCTTAGGCAGGTATAGTCACTCTTATATCCAAATGTATCCTACACATCCCGCAGCCTACATTACAACCAAATAAAGTCCTACTTGATCCTTGACTGAATGACCTAAATTAGTAGAGTAGTACACAACGGGAAAGCCTATGGTACGTCTTTTGTGGAACATGAATGCTGTTTCTGAGAGTGAATGAATTCTTTCTATCTTGAGTTCCTAATTATTCTTAAATTCTATTGTGTGTGGAACTACTCTCTATTGTTGTGTGAGGGTACTTGATTCATGAAGGAAAGGTAATATCGTTGACCTCTGTGTTAGATTAAGTAAACGGGTTATAAAAAATGTGTGGTACTTTTGAGTCAAATCTTGAGGCGAGGATGTTACAGTATTGTACTTAATCTATTTAAATATTCTTGGTGTGATGAGTTAGAAGAGTTGTTTAAAAAGGTCATGTCTATGTGAAGTGTGGTTTGATTACTTAAGGACGAGCAATGGTTTAAGTGTGGGGTGTTTATGGTAAGCTATAATTACGTATTTTAGTCGCTTATTACACTCTAATTCATTGCACTTTACTTGTGTTGAGCTTTAATTTGTAGTGTTTTGCACTTATTGCATGTTTTATGTCTTGTAAGAGTGATTCCGAGTTATGTAGATATTGTGGAGCTAATTCGAGCTATTTGGAGCTTTGAAGTCTAAGTAAAGCCCAGTGGATTAAGCCGGGATCGTGTTCGAAGGTCGAGGACCAAGTCTGGACATCAAAAATTGAGATTTAATTCGTACTCTGAGAAAAGTACACAACCGCGGCGCGTGATGCGCCGCTGCTGTGTGTTTTGCTGCCTGATGAATTTTGCTTGCTCTCTAATAAGTCCCACTAATTCCCCAGCATGGCGCGTCGCCCATGCGGCACGCCTGTGTAATTGTTTCAGAGTTATTTTCCTATTTCGGCTAGGAAAGAGTGATTTCGTCTGGGCCCGACCCTACTTGGTATAAATACATGGAAAAATATTAGGTTCTGGACTTTTGACATACTTTTGACCTAAGGAAGCTAAGGAGGAGTTGGAAGAACACAAGCACAAGGATTTCATTATTCCGTCCTCACTCAAGACCCGAGTTTGGATCAAATTTATGCTTTCCTATACTTTACTTATATTTGTGATGAGTTTCTCCATGTTTATGGAGTAATTTCCTTTAGGGTTTGATGGATTTGGTGTATTGATGATTGTTTGTGAATTATAACTCTAGTTTTATGTATTGAAGCGTTTTGGAAGATTTAATTATTACATCTATATTTACTAGTTCATGTAATCGAGAGAGGCACAACTTGTGATATCTTTGCATTATATTGTTGGATGAGTTCATAGATTATTCTAAGTAATCGAAAGAGGATAGTTGAATCATTTATTAAACCTAGTTAGGAGAATAATCGAAAGAGGTTTTCCTAAAGACCAAATCTACTACACATTCTCGCATATCTTCATGTGCTTAAAATTGGTTCATCTCGTGAGGTTATGACTTAATCGAGATAGGAGTTTTTGATGAACGTTTGAAATAATAATTGAGTGAATTCGAGAGACTCACTTGAACGTTAGAAGTGAATTATCTAGAGTTAGATCCCGAACAATTATCTTGCACCTACCTTGTCAAAACCCTATCTTCTCCCATTGATAACCTTATTTGCTTATTCCTTGTCTCGATAGTCACTAGTCAATAGCTTTAGATTCTTAGTTAATTTTAGTTATTAATCATATAAATCTCAACTATTGATTCTCCTAGATATCAATCAAGCTAGAACCTACGAGAATATTGTTTAAAGCCAATCCTTGTGGATACGATACTATACTATATTATCTTTGATTAGCGAGCATAATTTAAGTGTGTGTTTTGTGATTGTCATTGATTGAGCTTAAATGCAGGGTACACCACTCCCTGATATCATTACTAATTAATCTTAAATGCAGGGTATGCAGGGTATACCACTCCCTGATATCTTTATTGATAGAGCTAAAACGTAGGGTACACCACCCCCTGATATCATTACTAGACATAGGGCACACCTGTCACGCCCCGGCCTTGGGGAGCGCGACCGGCGCCCGACCGGGATATCCCAGTCAAGCCAGCCTACTTGATGCCTTCTACCCAACCTTACACTTGAACAATTTAAGAATCAGTAACAAGAAATAGACATGAGAAAAATAAAGTGTTCCACATTCTTTTTCCATTACACAAAGGAGATTCATTTCGATTTCCAAAATATTACAAGTTCATAGTTACGAGGCAAAAACATGTTTGCCAAATACCAACACTTCTAGTTCATTATCCAACATCGAACACCACCCACAACATGTCTACGGAGCCTCTAAGTACAATAGAAGAGTAGTATGGAAGTATCGGTGATAAGGCCCCGGCTATACCTCAAAACACAATGTGCAATGTCAAGTGACATAATGCCCGGAACAGAATAGGGCTCATAAAAACCTGCTGAGTAGAGAGTAACTGTTAACAAGGATCAAAGATGCCTGCTGATGAACCACCTGCATCCATTGAAGATGCAGCGCCCGGCAAAAGGGACGTTAGTACATGTGGAATAGTACTAGTATGAAAAGCTAAATGTCCTCTTTCGAAATAGAATGCCAATATAAGAAGGGGAAAACCATGAAAGTAGCAAGTAACAATCAATGATATCCAAATGCCAAGTTAAAACATAACAATTTTCAAAATATGAAAATAATATTATTTTTGGTTGGGAGATCATTAGCACCGATATACCACCGTATTTTTAGCATAGAGTCCGATCACACCCAATCGGCTAGGACATCTCTCCACGAACAATGTGTATTGACATGTGATGCAAAAAAAGTGTTACCAAGAGTAGGAACCACAGTACGCGCGACATGGCGTCCGATATCCACCCGATTGGCTAGGCCGCTTTCCCGCATATGTCATGTGGGTCGACTTCCAATCTAGGGCTAACATCAATCTCATCCCAATTAAGAGGAATAATCTAAACACATCAATCTCATCCCTGTTAGGGAGAATAATCATAATCCACTCCTACACCGATACATGTAGTTTCGGGTGTGGGACTTATGACCCACCCTTCCTCGGCTCGCTAATGATTTTTATTTTGCACACAAGGGAAACAGAAATACAAATGCATTCACCTCATAACTGATCACACCATGTATACCTTTATTAGTACTTTCAACCACTCACAATATCATTATTTCATTGATTATTCATTCAAGGCACGGTGGCCGTAACTCATATTCCACACTTTCATTTCTTTACTTTCAAGGATCAACATCATAAACATCAACGTATAGAATATTCCAGAAATCACAACTTTAGGTTCATTAGAATGAAAGCTTTAAATACAATAGATTTATTTCCAAAGTATGGAGCAAAATGATTGGTAATCGCAACGCAGGTTAAAAATCATAAATGAGTAATACACCATTTTTTTTTAAATACTTCCCTAAAAAGCCAATGCACAGTTTCAACTCTTGGGTAAGTAAGGACTAAAACACATTGGAAACTCTTACAAAGGAGATCATGGTGTATACAATTGAAACATAGATTCAAATCATATGCACTAGTTACAACAACCATGGCCACATTTTATATCTCACTCTTACTTCTTTCACTACCAAACATAGTCATAGTTTATCAACAATAAGGGCATTTGGAAATAGAATCTTGATATGTATATGAGCTATGTGAGTTTTAAGAAGTTAAGCATAACAAACTTCCATTTGAAACATGAATTGAAGTTATAACATTTAATACCTAAACCGTACTTGAACACATTCCCGAAGGAGATCATGATGAGATAAGAGCAATTGGAACACATTTTGAGTATATGCATCTTTCAACACATCGCTTACTTGGGATAATCGAATTTATTAGGAACAACTCGGAACATGGGAATTAGGAACCTGGGCCAACCATACACAAAGCTTACGGGAACATCATGGAATTCGATTCTAAGAGAGAAGTTTATCCAACATACCTCGATTGAGCTTTAGTTAGAGTTGCTACAATGTTACACTACCCTTGGTAATGTCAATCTATAGAAACATGGTCAAATTGGACCATCACTAGGAAGGGGTTCATAGCATTCAGCTCACTTAGGCATTTTATCAAACATTGAGCGTGCACATTTGTTTACAACCTTCATTGATGATATTTCTTTATCCAATACCCACTATTTACCCCGATAATTCATATTACAACCAGCCTTTAATAGTTTAGGACCTCCGACAATGTATTCATGTCTTACCATCCATCCTCAACCAACCAATTCATCAAACAAATCAATTTTCATTCTCTATAAATTGTAAAAACTCCAATTAGTGAACTTATGGCTTCCAATCACTATCCCATAATTTCTACCTCTAAATTCCTAATGACATATTCATTATTATGTCATGCATGAAAGTTCAAGGAGATGGAATTACCTTTGGGGGTAAATCTTGCAAAGTCCTCACTTGAGCTCTTGGGAAGATTCCTTGAAAATCTAATGATTCCATAGTGGATTTGGTAAGTTTTAGGGTGGAATACTTACCTTGAAGATGGGAGGAGTTTTAGGTCTTTAGAGAGTGGAGAGGGTCTCCAAGAATCGTCCAAGAGGAGTGAGAGAAGTGAGCTATCGAAATGCTCTTTATAAAGGCTTCAGGCCTAGCTTGTCCATCCTCATGTGTCGTGCGAACATGGACGAGCTCTCTTTCAAGTTTGCGTGTTGGGGCAATACTTCACAATTTTGTTGAAATGGTCGGGGGTCTTTGCTCATTCAAACCCGCATGGCGCACGAGTTCAGACGAGCCTCCAAAATGCATCCTTCCTATATTTCTTGTTTTCCAACTTACCCTCCTTCGATACCTTGCTATGATGCAAACCCCAATTCACTTCCAAACTTTCATATAAGTTTGAAACCATGATTACACGATGTTACCCTCATCCATAGCCATCTGGGTACACAAGCGAAAAGTGGATATCTCGAGGCGTGATATAAGGCCTTAAACCCTTAGTAATTTGATCATAACTTTTTGTAGAAATATCCAAATGGAAAATGGTTTGATGTATTTGAAACCAGACTCGAAGGGCTATTCTTTTGGGACAAAATTCATGGAAAATATCTTTTTGCTATGAGAGTAATTCCTGCTTAACGTAAGATGTTGTGCAGATTGAGACATCTTTTCCACTTAATGTATCCAACTTATTCCACACAAATTTTTCTAACACACAAACCTCCTTCATATGTTCCAACACACCTTAAACACATATTTTTATTTCAAAATGATGTGGTTCTATCCCATAGGTCTCCTTTAATACTCGAAAATATTATTTCCAAATACCGTTGGCGCACTTTAAAATCTTAATTCATTAGGAAATTTTAACGGCTTACAACATCACTCCCTAGTCTCCTTACCAGTATAGGGTACACCAATTCCTAGCTACATTTTCCAACGTAGGGTACACTATTCCCTAGTTGATGATATTTTAGATATAGGGTACACCTCTCCCTAGTCTCCTTACCAATATAGGGTACACCAATCCCTAGCTGTATTTTCCAATACAGGGTACATCACTCCCTAATTGATTGAGCTTAAATACAGGCTACACCACTCCCTGATATCATTACTAATTGATCTTAAATGCATGGTACACCATTCCCTAATATCTTTATCGATAGAGTTGAAACGCAGGATATACCACTCCCTGATATCATTCCTAGACATAGGGTACACCACTCCCTAGTCTCCTTACCCGTATAGGGTACACCAATCCCTAGATGTATTTTCCAACGTAGGGTACACCATTCCCTAGTTGATGATATTTTAGACATAAGGTACACCAATCCCTAACTGTATTTTCCAACATAAAGTACACTAATCTTTAGTGAGGTTCCATTTCCAGGGTACACCACTCCCTGACAACATTACTAATTGATCTTAAATGTAGGGTACACCATTCCCTGATTTCTTTATCGACAGAGCTAAAACACAGGGTACACCACTCCCTGATATCATTCCTTGACATAGGGTACACCATTTCCCTAGTCTCCTTACTAGTATAGGGTACACCAATCACTACCTGTATTTTTCAACATAGGGTACATCATTCCCTAGTTGATGATATTTTAGACATAGGGTACACCACTCCCTAGTCTCCTTACCAGTATAGGGTACACCAATACCTAGCTGTGTTTTCCAACATAGGGCACACCACTCCCTAGTTGACTATAAATAAAATGGAATTAGCTACGAACGTCGTCGTTAATCTGTCCTAAAATGCTCGTAGCTAGCAGAATTTCATGATAATTCGTTGCTAATCCGTCGCTAAATGAGATTAGCGACGAATCTTTCTATTTAGCTACAGAATTTATCCGTCGCTAAAACCTGATTTTTTAGTAGTGGTTGTTTGAGCTTAAACGTAGGGTACATCACTTCCTGATATCACTACCAATTGAATTTAAATGCAGGGTACACTACTCCCTGATATCTTTGCCAATATAGGGTATACCATTCCTCGACCGTAGTTTTCCAACATAAGGTACATCAATCCTTAGTTGAGGTACTATTTTGACAATAAGGAAATACCATCTCAAAAAAACCATCATCAGGATCTCTTCAGGGTACACCATTCCCGACATTTTATTGCTTTTAATAAATAAGTAGTTTAGATTTGTTACAATAACTAACGAAATTTTTCTAGTGAAAATTGGGGCAGAAAATTTTTGTTCATTTATTTGTTTTAGTGTCTAAGCAGGTTTTACCTCGAGACACAGGCTTCGAGATGACAAAAGAAGAAGTCTCACTCCACAATAAAGAAAATAAAATAAAAAAGAAGCGAATCCAAAATGCAGAAGTGGGTGAAAAGATATGGTCTGCTCAAGACAGGATTGAAGTCACGAGCATTGCATTTCCTGCTTTGATCAGAAAAGTCATAGAAGAATGAACTAGCACCTACAACTAGCAAGCACCAAGGTTCAGATCGCAGTCTTAATGAAGAACCAGTCAAGACTCAAGACCAAGCTTCTCAGACTTATAGATTGGAATCTTATAACTCATAGCTGATAGATTTGCTTAGTTTCTTTTGATTTTGATTTTAGTGTAATAAGGAGTTCAACAAACAGTAAAATCACAACTCTTCAGTAGTCCCAGCTACCAAAATTTTCAGAACTACATTGACCTGATTTCTTTATTACCAGGGATATGTATGCAACCTCGGAAGCAAGGTTCGGTCAAACTTTTTCAAAAATACTTCCCGTGGAGTATCAAAAGGGCAAAAATTATTTATAATTGCTCACTTTCTCTTTGCCCTAAAACTTTTCATGTTTCCGAGCAAAGAGGGGTAGCTGTAAGCACGTAATTTTTGCCCGATATGAAATGAGTCTTAAAAATTCCAAAAGTAGTTTTTAATTATTTTTTTATAGAATTTTAGGAACTTTCTACATTTTTATTTGATTTGTTTTACGCATATTTGTGTTTCACGATTTTTTAGTAAGATTTTTTAAATCATAAATAATGACAAAAATATTTTATATTTTAATCTTCACGTTTTAGATCTTAATTGCATTTAGTTGCATGATTTAGTTGCATTTCTAAAATATAAAAATCACAAAATACATGTAATCATTCTTATTTATTTTACATTTTAGGTTCAATTAATTAGCTAAGTTGTTAATCCACAAAATTAATTAGCTTAATTGTTAGATAGATCAGTAAATAGGTTAGTTTTGCAACTTTAGCTTTACATTTTAGGTTAGTTAATTAGTTGGCTAAATATAAAAATGGAGAAAAGAGAGCTGACCGAAATTGGGCTCATTTCTAGTGGCCCAAGTAATTTTCACCAGCCATGATCCAATGGTCCGGAACTGGTCCAGGTTCCCAATAAGTCAAAACGACGCCTTTTTGGTTTTGTTCAATCTCAGCCGTCTTTAATTATGATCCAATGGTCCGGAACTCTACATACTCATAATATAAAAATGTCCCAAACAACCCTACCCCCCAAAGACCGTCTCAGAACCCCTCATCTCTCTCTCTCTATACCTCCGCTCCCTTATGCCCAGAACCACCGTCGAAAATCCATAACGGCGGCGGACGGTCTCCAAACACCACCAAATTTTCACCACAAACTCCCCTCACCTTCCTCATCCTCAATCCCTCATCTATTTTCTTAATAAACCACCCGAGTTCCAAGATTAGTGGATCTAAAATCTCAGAAAAACCTAGATTTTTCCCCTTTTGATTTCTTGAGTGATTGCTATTCGTTTTGGCTCGAAACCCACGTGAATAGATTGCTTTTGACAAGAGCAATCGATTTACATTAGTTTTGATTCATTTCGAGATCGTCTGGAGTCCGGCCAAGTCGTTGTTGACCGACCAGATTTCATTATTCCCTGTTGCTTGTCGGAGATCATCTCGTCGTCTCATTCACTGGAATTTTCTTGCTAAACACTTGATATACTTCCCTTCTCTTCTCTGTAATTTCATCTACTTGCCGCATCTTCTTGATTTCTGTCCTAGCAAGCTTAGTCAGTAGTTTGGATTAATTAGTGGTTAATTCACTTAGTGTTTAATTGCATTATTTAATCAGTAGAATCACTGATTTGAACTTGTTTTAGAGAATGATCATTTTTATTTTGATCTTGCATTCCATATGTGTTTTTTCGGTTTGGATTTAGCTTCATAGGAATTTGATCTACTTTATTGGATAACAAGCCCGTTAATCTCAGACTGATGAGGAAGGGAAGAACATGGACTAGGTTCATGGCTTTGAAAGCCCAGATGTTCAATAGTAAATTGCTGTAGGTTAGAGGGGTACTATAGGATTTGGACTCAAGAGAATCTCTGAGTAACTGACTAGAGGCTTCTAGAAGAGCTGATAGGGACATGAATAACAATAAAGAAAAGAAAGGGGTCGAGGGTGAGCAGGTAATTACAGAAAAGAAAAAGGATTTAAAGAAAGGGAAATAACAGAAAAGGCAGCTGAGAATCTTCTATAAAACACATTCTTCATCCTCACACAATTCACACATTCACTCTCACCCTCGCTCATCTCACTCACACCTTTACCCACACCTTTAGACACTCATCGGAAGCAACTTGCAATTTAAGAAAAATCCAAAATCTGCAGAACCACAAGCTTCAAAAAACCAGGAAAAAAAAGGATTTCAAAATCCACTTTGAATTCCATTGCACTGTTCTATTAGTTTTCTGAATTCTTGCTGGATTTGAGATTGGATTCGAAGTTGTTTTGTTGTTTCTACTGTTGTGTTTTGCTGTTTAGTAGCTTGGATTCATCTTTAGCTTCCTTGACCTTCACGGAGACTGATTCTGTTATTTTTTCCTGCAATTAGGTATGTGATACTTTACCTGTGACTGCCATCGAAATATATAGATGAAGATCTGAATTGTTCATGTTGTATCTATGCTTAAATCTTCTGTATTCATTATGTTTGACCTCCAGATTTGTCGATACTTGTTTTTTATTGAGAATTGAGATTAATTATTTGTCTAAATTAAAATTTTGATTCAATATTGTTCCCTGACTGTGCCTAATTACTCTCTGAACAACGAACTAATTTCATGAGGCATTTGAGGATTAAAATTACTTAGATCGATGCACAGGTTTATGAGGATAGCATGTTAAAGCACAAATGCCAGATGGCTACTTGTTGAGCTAGTTTGCAGATCAAGTCATTTAGTCTTATTTAACTAGTCCTAGGTGTTCGACCGTGGTAATTTGAAATCTGCTTAGTTTAGAATTTGAAGGCAAGTATAAATGTCATGATGATTATTGTATCTGATTTCTATTTCTGTGTATGTAAAACAAAAGTTAGTGATGAATCTGTCAAATTCTGAGTAATGGTTATTAAAACTAGTGGTCACAATTGTAACTGGAACGATTGTCTAGACTGATAGGACCTGTGTTTTTTGGGTTCGAAATTGAAAACCTGGAGCCCAATACTCTGGTCATTCAATGGTACAAGAGTCAATTGGACTCTACATCTACAAGGCCCAACAATTTCTAGGCCCATATAGGACCTGTTGGTCCATTGAAAAGGCTGATCACTCTAAGAGCCATATTTTTGGGCTTTAATTGACCCATTTCTATCTTACTAGACCCATGGGAGGTCTGGTATAACTTCCTAACTATCACAACCCCAAAACCCAACCTGTCGTGATGGCGCCTATCATGGTACTAGGCAAGTCGACTACTCAGACAATTCCAACACTTTCAACTTTGAAATATACTAAAACAATTTATATAAATAGAAATCTCATAAAACGGGGTAGAATATCATAACTCAATACATAAGTTTTTTCCAAAACTGGGGTGTCACTGAGTACATGAGCATCTATATAATGACATAGTCTAGTACACTGTCTGGAAAATAGAATTGAAATAATAAACTGAAAGACAGGAAAGGAGAGTCGAGGTCTGCGGACGCCAAGTAGTTACCTCGATGATCTCCGAATGTTTGAAATTCGTGAATCAGCAATCGTCGTGACCGGAAACACCAGGATCTACACAAGAGGTGCAGGGTGTAGCGTGAGTACAACCAACTCATTAAGCAACAAATCTAACCTTTGGACTGAAAGTAATTCATTTCAACCCTCTTACAGAATTAACAAAACCGAAAGTTATAGAAAATATGGTAGTGATATATCAGTAATTCATAACCTACAGATAATGGTACAAGTATTTAGACATGCTTTCAGGTATTTTTTGCAATAAAACTTAACACAAAACATGGCAGATCCAGCCTAGGGCAGATCCAACCCAAATGCAAATAAACCAGGAAAGATCCAGCCCAACTATAAATAACTGCTAGCATTGCGCCCCCTGTGGATGTGCGGACTCCGGAGGGGCCGATCTAGCCCAAGCGCTATAATAAGTCAAATCCTGACATGAATCAATAAAACTTGCTGCAGTGTGCAGCCCGATCCAATGAATATTACTCACAATTGACCCTCAGTCTCACTCAGTCATTAATCTCTCCAGTCTCTCGGGCTAGCCAGAATCATGATAATCAGCCCAAACAATTATGATATGATGTATCAAATAAAGGACAACAGAGTCTGAGACATGTTATGCGAATAATAGCTATGACTGAGTACAAATCGACAAATTAAGCAAATAATTCAACATGTAACACGACCTCTGTGGGTCCCAACAGTACCAAAACTAAGTAAGAATCACATACCCCAAACACTCCCTTGAAAATCACTTCAAGAACCGCCTCAAACCGAGCTCCCAAAATCAAATTTGTGATATGAGCTCAAACCCTCGTTTTGAAATATTTACGTTTATGCCCAGACATCCCTTCATCGCGATCGCGAGAAATCCTTCGCGATCGCGAAGCACAATACAGCTGCACAGAAAATTCACCTTACGTGAGTGCGACACTACACCTGCGAACACAAACCACTGCTTCCTCAAACCTATGCGATCGCGTCCCCCTCCACGCCATCGCAAAGAACAAATGTGTGTGAACCCAGCTGCCTCCTTTCCTCTTCGCGAACGCGACCTCAGCCACGCTTCCGCGATAAATTAAATGCTCCAGCTTACGCGATCGCAACCCTCTTTTCATGAATGCGTAGAGCAAAATTCACCACTGTCCAAATAGGCCTACACCATCGCGGACCTGTCCACGCAATCGCATATAAGGAAACCATATTAGAGACACCAGAAAACTTCAGCTAACCTCCAAGTCCAAAATTGATCTGTTAACCATATGGAACTCACCCGAGGCCCCCAGGACCTCAACCAAACATACCAACAAGTCCCAAAAAATCATACGAACTTAGTCGAGCCTTCAAATCACATCAAACAATGCTAAAACCATGAATCGCGCATCGATTCAAGCCTAATGAACTTATGAACTTCCAACTTCTACATTCAATGCCAAAACCTATCAAATCACATCAAATTAACCTCAAATTTTGTACACAAGTCACAAATGACACAACGGACTTATCCAATTCCTGGAACCCCAATCCGAGCCCCGGTAACCACAAAGTCAACTCTCGGTCAAACTTCTAAATTGCCAAAGCTTCTAATTTTCAAGTTTCATCATTTCAAGCCAAATTCAACTACGGACCTCCAAATCACTATCCGTACACACTCCTAAATTCAAAATCACCCAACGGAGCTAACGAAACCATCAAAATTCCATTCTGGAATCGTTTATACATAAGTCAATATCCGGCCAACCTTTTCAACTTAAGCTTCCAACCTTGAGATTAAGTGTCTCAACTCATTCTGAAACATCCCCGGAACCGAACCAACTACCCCGAAAAATTATATAGCAACTAATAAGCATACAATGAGTGATAAATGGGGGAACGAGGCTATAACTCTCAAAATGACCGACCGAAACGTTACACTAACCAAACACAGCCCATTATATTATTATTATCCATGTTGCAGTCCATGTTTGAATTAGTTAATTAAGAGGAGAACATTCAAGCTGTTTGACGTAGTTTCTTTCTATAACTTAAGGCTGTAATTCGAAACCATATCTAAATAAACCATGTTATCATTTCCATGCACTTCAACAATTACGAATAGTCTTTGTATATTCCTTAAGATTCATGTCCCTATAACTCTAATCACAAATGAATTCCATAAATCTTGGAACTTTCACACATAATCCCCAAATTAGAAAAGAAACAACCTTTGAGCATGCGTAGTTGCTTTAGGCATGCTTTTAATAATTCGTCATGGTTATGGGTACGATTCCCGTGGTATAACTTTGACACTTAATCCCAAATTCAAATGCACGTTCGCGTGACTTGACCCCAACTTTAAAGTAATAACAAAAATAAACATGTCGTAAATTGTGGGTGTATTTCACGCGGCGCGGTTTGCGATGTGTATAAAACGACAAGTATACAACATCGTAACTTGTTCAAATAAATTCCATAAATACTTAAAATAGCCAAAATATGTGTTAAAAGTGGTATGAAAGGTAAATGCGCATAGATTCTAAACACGTAATAATTTAGATAATTAAGCCGAGTGTAATCGTAAAGCGACCGTGCTAAAATTACGGAATCCAGAAGTGCCTCACACTTTCTCCCGGTTTAACAGAATTTCTTACCTGGTCTTTTGTGTTCACAGACTTCAAATTAGAGTCAATTTTCCTTGAATTATGACTTAAAATAAATGGCGACTTGGGATGCCGTAAATAATTTATTCCAAGCGGCGATTCTATAAAAATAAATAAAACCAATCCCATTTCAAATAATATCACTTAAATTGCTAATAATATCAACCGCACGGACAACTCACGTGTTGTAATATCAATATCTGGACCTCATGCACGGATAACTCACGTGTTGCACGACAACTCATGTGCTAATATTATCAATCCGCAC
Organism: Nicotiana tabacum; assembly: GCF_000715075.1. Lineage (NCBI taxonomy): Eukaryota > Viridiplantae > Streptophyta > Magnoliopsida > Solanales > Solanaceae > Nicotiana > Nicotiana tabacum. The sequence continues at coordinate 9,421,391 of NC_134096.1, forward strand.
GGACAACTCACGTGCTAATATCACAATCCGCCCGGTGTGGTCACATGTTCAACATCACAATCTGTCTGGTGTGGTCACATGCATAACAACACAATTCGTCTGGCGTGGTCACCGGCATTCATTCCAAATCATATCACACAGAAGCAAATATACAAGAATACATATATGTGATCAACGAATATCAGATTTCATGCTCCTGGACTGGTATAAGTGACATGCTAAAATGTATGCATGTGCAAAGTTTGCTATCATAGCTCAAATCGATAATTTCATCACATAAATAACAAGTCCAAGTTTATTCAGGGAATTAGCTTCTTCGTAACCTCAAACATGGTTCTAATAGTTCACAACAATAACCCTCAGGTGTTTGGCCTGGTTGCAGGTTGTGAGTATTTCTAGGAGGTTGGAGGGTATGCTTGCTCGGGAGAGAGAGAGGAGAGGGAGGCCAAGAGGTCTCGAGAGTCTGGCACTTATAGTGGTACTCGTGCCCCAGCTGCAGTTCGCCATGGTAGGGGCTATGTCATTCAACCCATTCATTCAGCTCTTCCAGCCGCCAATGATATTTCGGCCCCTTCTAAGCCCCATGAGCCTTATTATGCACCGCCAGTATATAGTGAACCTCCTGCATGGGGTGCTTTTAGCGGTCAGTCCAGTAGACCTGGCCCGAATCAGTCACAACATCCACGCCCTCTGAGAGCTTGTTTTGAGTGTGGTGACACTCGCCATATGGTGAGGGATTTCCCCAGACTTAGGAGGGGTGCAGCTCCATAGACTTCTCAAGCACCGCGTGCTCCATCGGGTCCTCAGGCTATGATTACAGTGCCAGCTACCGCTCCACCTACTCAGCCAGCTCGAGGTGGAGGTTGGGAAGGTCAAGGTCACCCTAGAGGGGGAGGCCAAGCCAGATATTATGCTCTTCCTGCTCGTACAGAGGTAGTTGCCACCGACTTTATCATTACATGTATTGTTCCGGCGTGTCATAGAGATGCATCAGTTTTATTTGATCCAGGCTCCACTTATTCCTATATGTCCTCTTATTTTGCTCTGTATTTGGGCGTAGCCTGTGATTCTTTGAGTTCTCCTATTTATGTGTCTACACTTGTGGGAGATTCTATTGTTGTTGATCGTGTATATCGTGTTACACCCTATACACCCCAAGGTGACGTATAATGAATATAACACTTGTTAATCAATATTTAAATTAGTTTAAAGTCATAATATGACTATATATGATATTTGAATAGAAAATATAAAGTTTGGAAAAAATCGGATTTAAGTTGCGGATAAACCGACTAAGGATTTGCCTTGTAATAAAGCTTTTTGAGAAATAAATTTTGTGTGCTATATGAGGTATTTTGGGGACATTATATACAACATTGAAGGCCTTGGGATGTAGTTTCCAACGCACTTAACCGTTCGTTCATACGACATCCCGATAAAAAGATATAAGCATCGGAACATGGACCAATGCGAGGGTGCCAAGCTAGCACCTCTTTGACTTTTCAAAAGTTGATATATATATATCTTAACTCGTCTCTCTCTTCACTTTTACATAGAACCCGACCAGAAAACACCATAAAACCTATCCTTGAGCTCTCTAATAAGGTTTCAAAGAATACTAACATCCCAGGTACGAAATTGAGAAGCGATAACATCAGAATGATCCCTACGACGTAAGTACCATTATACTGCATCTCTTTTTTCTTTGTAGTTCGAGTTTTGTAAGGTGCTTCACAGTTAAGAAACGTCTAATTTCTGTATTTAAGTGTTTAAATATCAAGTAATGTTGATAAATTGGTTTCCTAATAGTTAGAACTCACGGGACGGTGATCGGAAGCCGTGAGTTTGATTTTTTCCCACTTTTAGTGGACTGTTTTGTAGTCCACTTGTGTTGCCCTATTGCGTTGTTGATTTATGGAGCTTGGAAGGATAAAGAGGCGTGAAGAAACGTCACATATGGTAAGGTAGTAGGTTGGTCGCTCGTCATTGCAGTTTCACGTAATTGATAACTTGTTGATTGGGTGTGTTATGGTATATTTGGAGGTTTTGTTGTATTGAAAGTCCCGAATTGCAGTTAGGTTGGTTTTGAGTTGATGATTGTATTGTGTTTGTATCTCGCCTATAGTAGGCTTGAGGGATCAGTAAAATCAGGGGAAATGCTGCCAGATTTATTTTAGAATCGAGTTATCGTTTGAGATACGTAATATACTAGCGCCATCTAAGTCGTACATGCATTTCTTTGTTATAGGGTTGGTGCGCTAGTTATCATAAGCTTGTTGTTGAATTGCATTGACGACTTGAGGTATGTTAAGGCTATCCCTTCTTTCTTTTTGGAATGATCCATATGATACAACGAAACGAGCAAGCAGACAACTTTCATAAATAATTCTATTAGTACTAGGGTTGCCTATGTTCTTGATTCCCCATATGTCCTACTATCATATCGTCTGTTCACGGGTCTCATGAAATTCCGAGAGATATTATAGACTTACTTCATTATACATTGCATATATTTATACATGTATATTAACTGATGACCAGATGATGTTACATATGCGTATAGTATATGTATATTGGGTATGGGGAAAGGTTATGGCGTTATATACGCACCACCACCTAATCATCTGGTATACGTTTATGATTTCACCTACAGAGGCTGATATGATATGATGAGATGTCTTCAGAGGCTTGATAATGTTATGTACGCATATACTTATGCATGATATGACATTTATACATATACGTATGACATTATAAATGTTTCATGATTCACAGAGCTATTCATATTTACAGGTTGATTCCTTTACTCCATCATTCTTTCATGTTTGTTATATACTAATTTTTATGCCTTACATACTCGGTACATAATTCATACTGATGCCCCTATTGCTTGGGGGCCTGCATTTCATGCCCGCATGCGCAGGTAGACAGGTTGACGGTCCCCCATCATATGATCCTTTCTGAGCGAGAGTTGGTGTGCTCTATTTGATGCGGAGCTACTATTGAGTTTTAGTACGATACCTTTGTATACATATGGGTATGACGGGGCCCAGTCTAGTCATTTATATAGTTGTACACTCTGTTAGAGATCTGTAGATAGTCATATATAGTTGGATAGTGTGTGGCCTTGTCGGCTCGTCATATCGTATTCCGTATATATATATATGTGTGTATGTGTGTGTGTGTGTATATATGTCTTTTGGGCATGTTTTCCCACGTATGTTGTTCATATGAATCAGTAGTTTATTTACAAATGTTATGCATGACCTACACTTATTTTATGTTTATATCTTAGACGTATGCATAGGGGTGTTCGATACGTAGAACTCAGGAACTCGTCACGGCCCATCGGTTTAGGTCGTGACAAAAGTGGTATCGGAGCAGTCCTATCCTAGAGTTGTCTACAGAACGTGTCTAGTTGAATCTTGGTTATGAGTGTGTTGTGCACCACACTTATAAACATGAGGCTTGATGACATATAGGATGTTATCCTCCCTTCATATCTTAGATCGTGTGATATGAGGATTCATTTTCCTAACGATATGTTATGTTTTCAGCGATGCCCAAGAAGGCTACAGCTGCCCAGAAGGGGAAGTCCGTTGCTGATGAGACTACAAGTCGAGCGCCACGAGTTACCAGGGCTCGGGGAGAGTCGCATAGTGAGACTACATCTCAGACTCCACATACCATGCCCTCTCCAGAGTAGATTCGAGGGGCACCAGCTCTAGAAACTGCTCCAGTACCCCCAGCCCCTCAGCCAGATGCACCGGGTCAAGAGATGAGAGATGTTATTCAGCTATTGACTCAATTAGTGGTCGCATAGGCTCAGCGCTAGGAGGTAGGTATTGGTCATGTAGATAGGGCCATTAGTGCGAGGGTTTGTGATTTCATTAATTTGGACCCTCTGATATTTAGTGGAGCAGATACAAATGAGGACCCTCAAGTATTTATCGATAGGATGCAGAGGACTTTGAGGGTAATGAAGGCCACTGCGACTGAGTCAGTTGAGCTAGATTTATATATACTTTGGGATGTTTCAATTAATTGGTACGAGTCTTGGGAGTTGTCCAGAGGTGAGGATGTCCATCAAACAATATGGCAGGAGTTTACAGAGGCTTTTCTTCGTCATTATTTTCCACCCGAGCTTAAACATGCCAAAGTTGATAGGTTCTTGACCCTTCGAAAGGGTAATATCAGTGTTCGGGAGTATAACATTCAGTTTGATTCTTTGGCTAGGTATGCTCCTACTATTGTAACTAAGATGGAGGATCGGGTTCATCGGTTCGTGATGGGGTTGGAGTCGCACCTGCTTAATGACTGTATGTCGGTCTCACTTCATCCAGGCATCGATATTTCTCGTATTCAAGCATACGCTCAGCCTGTAGAGGTGCATAAGCAGAAGCAGAGGGCCGATCATGAGCATTATAGGGTCCAGAGTAAGAGAGCGAGATCTTCAGGTCCTTCTGGTGTCTTCGAGGTGGTCATAGACAGTAGTACCCGAGATATCCAGCCCAGGGTCCAGCCAGAGTTCCAGGGCCTCTAGTTCTCAATATAGGGGTGAGTCAAGTCAGATGAGGCCACCCTTGCCACGATGTGCTCAGTATGGTAAGCAGCATGTCGGGCAGTGCTTCGTGGGGTTGGGTGTTTGTTATACTTGTCGTTATCCAGGCCACGTTATGAGAGATTGTCCGATGAGAGGTGGTGCATTTATAGTTCCACCAGCTGGATCTGTAGCTGGTTCGTCATCATCAGTATGCCCCCTGGGCAAGGTTCACAGGTACCGGCCGGTCGTGGTATAGGCAGAAGTGGAGCATCTAGCTCGAGCGGTCCTCAGAACCGCGTTTATGCATTAGCGGGTCGACAGGATCAAGAGTCGTCACCTGATGTTATTACAGGTATATTATCAGTCTCCTCATATGATGTTTATGAATTGATTGATCTAGGTTCCACCTTATCGTATGTCACTTCGTTGGTTGTTAGCAAGTTTGGGATAGAACCTGAGTTGATTAAACCTTTTGAGGTATCTACACCTATTGGGGATCCAGTGATAGCTAGATGAGTATATAGAGATTGTATAGTAGTAGTTCTTAGTAGTTATATAGTAGCAGACCTGATTGAGCTGGATATGGTAGAATTTGATGTTATAATGGGTATGGACTGGTTGGCTTCTTGTTATGCTCACGTTGATTGTAGATCAAAGATGGTTCGGTTCCAGTTTCCAGGGGAGCCAGTTCTAGAGTGGAAAGGTAATACTGCATCACTGAGAGGTAGGTTTATTTCCTATCTCAAGGCAAGGAAGATGATCAGAAAAGGCTATATTTATCACTTAGTTCGGGTACAGGATGTGAAAGCAGAGTCGCCGACCCTTCAATCTATCCCAGTGGTTAATGAGTTTCCCGATGAGCTTTTAGGCCTTCCACCAGAGCGGGATTGAGTTTTCTATTGACACATTACTAGATACTTAGCTGATATTTATTCCTCCTTATAGAATGGCGCCTGCAGAGCTGAGAGAGTTGAAAGAACAACTGAGGGATTTGCTTGAAAAGGCTTTATCAGACCAAGTACATCACCGTAGGGAGCACCTGTATTTTTTGTCAGAAAGAAAGATGGTTCCTTGCGGATGCGTATAGATTACAGACAGTTGAATAAGGTGATGCTCAAGAATAAGTACCCGCTCTCGAGGATTGATGATTTATTTGATCAGTTGCAGGGTGCCAGGTGTTTCTCGAATATAGACTTGAGGTTGGGGTACCATCAGGTAAGGGTTAGAGAGAAAGATATACCGAAGATAACATTCAGGACTTGATGAACCGTGTGTTCAGACCCCTTCTAGATCTATTCGTGATTGCATTTATAGATGATATTTTGGTTTATTCTCGTTCAGAGGCTGAGCATGCAGATCATTTGCGTACTGTGCTCAGAGTTCTACAAGAAAGAAGTTGTACGCAAAATTCTCTAAATGTGAATTCTGGTTGAATTCTGTAGATTTCCTTGGACATATTATTTCAGATGAGGGTATCCTTGTTGTTACACAGAAGATTGAGGCAGTGAAGACTTGTCCTAGACCCACGACACCGATGGAGGTTCGTAACTTCCTGGGTTTGGCAGGTTATTACAGGAGATTTGTAGAGGGTTTTTCTTCTCTTTCAGCACCATCGACAAAGTTGACTCAGAAGGCAACTAAGTTTTAGTAGACTGATGCTTGTGAGCGGAGTTTCCAGGTATTGAAGGACAAATTGACTTCAACACTGGTTCTGACACTCTCATAGGGGACCGATAGTTATGTTATCTATTGTGACACTTCGGGCTTTGGATTGGGTAGTGTGCTGATGCAACATGGTAAGGTTGTAGCTTATGCTTCTAGACAACTAAGAAAGTACGAGAAGAATTACTCGACCCACGATTTAGAGTTAGCCGCGATGATTCATGCACTAAAGATATGGAGGAACTATTTGTATGGTATTCATGTTGATATCTATATGGATCATAAGAGTCTTCAGTATGACTTCAAGCAAAAGGAATTGAATTTACGTTAGAGGCGATGGTTGGAGCTACTAAAAGACTATGATGTTGATATTTTATACCATCTAGGGAAGGCGAATGTAGTAGTTGATGCCCTGAGTCGTAGATCTATGGGTAGCCTATCATATTTATAGCTAGAGAAGAGTGAGATAGCCCATGAGATTCATCAGCTAGCTAATCTTGAAGTTAGATTACTAGATTCGGGTGATACCGGAGTTACTATTCAGGACACGACAACATCCTCTTTAGTAACTGAAGTGAAGGAACACCAGTATGAGGATCATGTGCTAGCTCATTATAGAGATACAGACCTTCAAAAAGAGAAGACACCATTTAAGATTACAAGAGATGGAGTCCTCATATATCGAGGTCGATTATGTGTTCCTACTGTAGCAGGGTTGCGCCAGTAGGCTGTGGGAGAAACTCACTATTCTCGTTATTCTGTTCATCTAGGAGTGACAAAAATGTATCATGATATCAGGGAAATATACTGGTGGGACGAAATAAAGAAGGATATAGCAGAGTTTGTTGCTTAGTGCCCTAATTGTCAGCAGGTTAAGATTGAGCATCAGATACCCGGTGGATTATTCCAGGCTATAGAGATTCCGACTTGGAAATGGGAAGTAATTAATATGGATTTAATCATAGTCTTACCTCATACCCAGCGTAAGTTTGATTCTATATGGGTTATTATTGATAGAATTTCATAATCAACCCATTTCTTGCCTATCGGGACTACGTATTCAGCAGAGTATTATGCAAGCCTTTACATTTAGAAGATAATACGACTTCATGGTGTCCCTATATCTATTATCTCAGATAGAGGTGCTCAGTTTACAGCTAATTTCTGGAGGTCCTTCCAAAAAGGATTGGGGACTCAAGTAAGTCTTAGTACAATATTTCATCCCCAAACAGACGGTCAGGTTGAACGTACTATTCAGACACTGGAGGATATGCTATGGGCTTGTGTGATAGACTTCAGGGGCAATTGGGATGATCATCTTCCACTTATTGAGTTCGCATATAATAATAGCTATCATTCCAGCATTCAGATGGCTCCATACGAAGCGCTTTACGGACGGAATTGTAGGTCACCTATCAGATAGTTTGAAGTTGGGGAAACTAAGTTAGTAGGACCAGAGTTGGTACAACAGGCAGTTGAGAAGATTAAGTTTATACGGGAAAGGCTATTAGCAGCTCAGAGTCGTTAGATACCCTTTGGATTATTCGAGACTATAGAGATTCCGACTTGGAAATGGGAAGTAATTAATATGGATTTCATCATAGGCTTACCTCGTACCCAGCGTAAGTTTGATTCTATATGGGTTATTATTGATAGAATTTCATAATCAGCCCATTTTCTGCCTATTGGGACTACGTATTCAACAGAGTATTATGCAAGGCTTTACATTAAGGAGATAATACGACTACATGGTGTCCTTATATCTATTATCTCAGATAGAGGTGCTCAGTTTACAGCTAATTTCTGGAGGTCCTTCCAAAAAGGATTGGGGACTCAAGTAAGTTTTAGCACAACATTTCATCCCTAGACAGACGGTCAAGTTGAATGTACTATTCATACACTAGAGGATATGTTGCGAGCTTGTGTGATAGACTTCAGGGGTAGTTGGGATGATCATCTTCCACTTATTGAGTTCGCATATAATAATAGCTATCATTCCAGTATTCAGATGGCTCCATACGAAGCTCTTTTCGGACAAAAGTGTGGGTCACCTATCGGATGGTTAGAGGTTGGGGAAACTAAGTTAGTAGGACCAGAGTTGGTACAACATGCAGTTGAGAAGATTAAGCTTATACGGGAAAGGCTATTAGCAGCTCAGAGTCATTAGAAGTCCTATGCAGATAATCGACGACGAGACTGGGAGTTTCAGGTAGATGACTGTGTATTCCTAAAGGTATCACCGATGAAAGGCATTATGAGATTCGGTAAGAAAGGAAATCTTAGCCCTCGGTACATTGGACCTTGTAAGATCATACGTAAAGTAGGCCAGGTAGCATACGAGTTAGACTTGCCTTCCAACTTGGAGTCAGTACATCAGGTATTTCATATGTCTATGCTCTATAAGTGTATCAGAGATCCTTCTAGAGTCATTCCAGTTGACGATGTTCAGGTCACAGAGAGTAGTTATCTTATGAGGAAGCTCTCACTGCTATACTAGATAGACAGGTTCGGAGATTGAGAACTAAAGACGTATCTTCAGTTAAAATACTTTGGAGGAACAATAATGTGGAGGAGATGACTTGGGAAGCTGAAGAAGTCATGAAGTCTAGGTATCCTCACTTGTTTCCGCTTCCGGAGGAGGATCGAACTGAGACATCACAGCCTTTAGGTACGTATATGGTACTTGCTTCTTATGCTAGTTATTGTCATTGGTCGTGTGAGGCCATTGGTGTTATTGATGATTTTGGCACTGTGTGGCTTTGTATTGTTGGGTTTTCTGTCTGATAGGTTGGTAGTGGTACCATTACAGAGGAGACTCTGTCAAAATTTCTATAGAGCTCTAGGAGTTTAACATTTGAGGATGAATGTTTCTAAAAGGGGAAAATTGTTACACCATGTGCGCCCCAAGATGACGTATAATGAATATGACACTTATTAATCATGATTTAAATGAGTTTAAAGTCATAATATGACTATATATGATTTTTGGATAGAAAATATAAAGTTTGAAAAAAATCGTATTGTAACAGATCTTTTTAAGAAATACATTTCGTGTGCTATATGAGGAATTTTTGGGACATATTATATACAAAATTGAAGGTCTTGCAATTTAGTTTCCAACGCACTTAACCGTTCGTTCATACGATATCCGTATAAAACGATATAAGTGTTGGAACATGGACCAATGCGAGGGTGCTAAGCTAGCACCTCTTTAACTTTTCAAAAGTTGATATATAGGTCTTAACTCGTCTCTCTCTTTACTTTTACATAGAACCCGACCAGAAAACACCATAAAACCTATCCTTGAGCTCTCTAATAAGGTTTCAAAGAATACTAACATCCCAGGTACGAAATTGAGAAGCGATAACATCAGAACGATCCCTACGACGTAAGTACCATTATACTGCATCTCTTTTTTCTTTGTAGTTCGAGTTTTGTAAGGTGCTTCACAGTTAAGAAACGTCTAATTTCTGTATTTAAGTGTTTAAATATCAAGTAATGTTGATAAATTGGTTTCCTAATAGTTAGAACTCACGGGACGGTGATCGGAAGCCGTGAGTTTGATTTTTTCCCACTTTTAGTGGACTGTTTTGTAGTCCACTTGTGTTGCCCTATTGCGTTGCTGATTTATGGAGTTTGGAAGGATAAAAGGGCGTGGACAAACACCACATGTGGTAGGGTAGTAGGTTGGTCACTCGTCGTTGCAGTTTCAGGCTAATTGATAACTTGTTAATTGGGTGTGTTATGGTATATTTGGGGGTTTTGTTGTAATGAAGGTCCTGAATTTCAATTAGGTTGGTTTTGAGTTGCTGATTGTATTGTGTTTGTATATTGCCTATAGTAGGCTTGAGGGAGCAGTAAAATCAGGGGAAATGCTGCCCGTTTTATTTTAGAATCGAGTTATCGTTTGAGATACGTAATATACTAGCGCCATCTAAGTCGTACATGTATTTCTTTGTTATATGGTTGGCACGCTAGTTATCGTAAGCTTGTTGTTGAGTTGCATTGACGACTTGAGGTATGTTAAGGCTATCCCTTCTTTCCTTTTGGCATGATCCATATGATACAACGAAACGAGCAAGCACACAACTTTCACAAATAATTCTATTAGTACTAGGGTTGCCTATGTTCTTGATTCCTCATATGTCCTACTATCATATCGTCTGTTCACGTTCTCATGACATTACGAGAGATCTTATTGACTTACTTCATTATACATTGCATATATTTATACATGTATATTGATCCATGACCAGATGGCGTTATATACGCGTATAGTATATGTATATGGGGTATGGGGAAAGGTTATGGCGTTATATACACACCACCACCTGATCAACTGGTATACGTTTATGATTTTGCCCACAGAGGTTGATATGATATGATGAGATGCCCTCAGAGGCGTGATGATGTTATGTACGCATGTACCTGTTATGCGGCGCCTTCCTGAAGTTCCTTGGAAGGGCGACGTAAGGCTAAGAAACCGATGTCAGTGCGGTTGATATGCGCCAACTGAGGTCCTCGCCGTACGCTAGACTAGATTGTCAGTGCCGTACGGGAAAACCAATGTCGTGAGCAATTGAGCAGCGGAAAATGAGCAACTGATGATGAAAGCTGATGATTGTATCGATGATAATGATGAAAGCTTTTACAAGATGCAATGCGGTGTCGGGGGGAGAGACATCAGTACAGAGAATTGTTTGAATGCTTGAATGATTGAATGATTTGGTCCCCCTTAATAATGCTTAAAAAAAATAAACCAAAGTTACATGAGTTGACCTAAAAAAAGCTGTAGAAGCACACTGAAAATGAATGAAGTAAAACTACTCTATAATTACAATGAAAAGGACTTAGTCTTCTATGGAAGCAATTCCGATGGCAACAACTTTGTCTTGAGCAGCAGGGTCTGTGCGCGCATTGTTGTGGGCGTGCGCGACACTATTTAGATCTGCCAGCGGCTGGGCGCTGGTGCTTGGCATTGGGTCTGCGCGCGGGGCACTGTCTGGGTGTGCGGCGCTGATGGCAACGTGATGATTTGTGCGCGCGGAATTGTCGGTGCGCGCGGCACTAATGGCATTGGCCAGCCGCTGGGCGCTGGCATTGAGAGGCTTACCGGGATGCCATGGGGCGTGTCCAAAGGGTCATGGGTCGATGATGGAAAGCAGCCCATGACATTCTCCCCCACCTGAGTTGGCGACGTCCTCGGAGCCTTACCTGAAGGATGATGATGATTGGTCAGGCTCTTGATGGCTGGGAGGTCTGTTCCCCTCGGTGCTGTGAGATGTCTTTCTGAATGATCTTCCATGCATTTCTGAACTGGCCTGAGGCGGATGACATGGAAGACTGGATGGATTTTCCACCAGGCTGGTGTGTTCAGCTGGTATGTGGATTTCTCGATGCGCCTTTTAATGGAAAAAGGCTCGATGTAGCTTGGCAATAGGCGAGGATCTTGGGTCCTCTTTGCAAACAAGTTCTGCCTCGGGGTTCTTACCATCACTTTGTCCCCTGCTTGATGTTGGGCAAAGCGACAGTTTTGTTCAGCATGCCTCGTTGCCCTGTCTTGGGCATTGACTAGATAGCTCCGCACTATCTTCAAAGTTTGTTCCCATTCTGTAGAGAAACTGGCAGCTCGATGAGATGATGGTATGTTTGGTGCATTCACATTTTGTGGGAGTAGCGGTTGCTGTCCGGTAATAATTTCAAAAGCGCTTTTGTTTGTATGGGTGCACTTTTGTGAATTGAAACACAGCTGAGCAGCATCCAGAAGTTTCACCCAATGTATTTGTAACCCGGTTGCAAATTGGCAGAGATATTCCTCCGGCATGTCATTGAATCGGTCTGTTTGATCATGTGTTTGCTGATGATGATGGCTTGAGTTGTAACTCAATTTAGATCTGAGGCAACTGAAGAGTTTGGTCCAAAACTTTCTAGTGAAGCGTGGGTCGCAGTCACTAATGATGTTGCTGGGCATACCCCAATGTTTGACAACATGAGAGAAGAAGAGTCGAGCTGTATCTTCTGCTGATATGTTCTGTGGGGCTGCGATGAAGGTACCATACTTGGAAAATTGGTCTACTACCACCATGATGGTTGTATGATTTCCGACCTTGGGTAATCCTGTGATGAAATTCAGGGAAATGCTTTCCCAATGTCTCTGTGGGACAGGTAGCGGCTCCAAGAGTCCCGCTTGTGCTGAGTGATCTGACTTGTCCTTTTGGACTGCTTGGCAAGTCTTCACACAATGAGGGGCGCCATGAGCTGTTGGACCCCGATGATGTGATGCCTGTTTGATGATGTTGAGGGCAGCCGGAACTGTGGGTTCAGGTCTGTTGGTTCCCTCCTTAAACTGCATGGCCGTGATGTTTCCAGCGGCCATCTTCTTGGATATGCACGGTATGGTGTGGGGTTTGGCCCCGTTGTCTCCCATCATTAGGAGCATGTTGGCATATGGTACCGGGATGGTGTTGGTCTGCCTGAGGAATTCCAATCCCACTATCAGTTCGAAGTCATCGATGATAGCTATGCGTAGGTCGAATATTCCCTTGTATGGGCCAAGCTGGATTGGCGCTTCTTTGGCTATTCCACTCACTTGCTGAGATGGAGAGTTGATAGCCTTGACACAACCCTTGCATTTTTGCACTGCTAGACCGAGGCGTTGCACTTGAGTTGAGGCCAGGTAGTTGTGGCTAGCACCCGTGTCTATCAATGCCCGAATAGGTCCGCCGTTTACTTTCATGTCAATGAACATTAAGGTCCTCTTTTATGATGTGGGTGGCCTCTCGTCCACCTTTCCTTTCCCTTTCTTGTCGATTGGGAATGCCTTCTTCTTGGGGTTGACAGTACTAGTTCCCGCCAAGGTATCATGAATGGAGCCGACAAATGCGTTGAAGACACCTACTTGATCGGTGCCGTCTGAGTCGTCGGTATCTGACTCGTCATCGTCAACGGTTTGTTGAGCATTGACTTGGGTATTGGGGCATTGATTGTTCCAATGTTCCCCGCCGCAATGACGGCATTTTGATGGGGGCATTCTCCCCTGATGGTTGTTGACTGATGCAATAGTGTTACTGCTTGAGGAAGGAGTCTTGGATTTGGATGTACCTCGATCTCCTCCGTTTCTGTTGGGGCCACCGTTGCTAGGTTGGCTCCCGTTGTATCCCCCTCGGACAGGCAGCTGGGGCCTATCCTTCTGAGTTTCCAACTGGTAATCCCCAAGGCACTCAGCAGCTTGAATGGCCTTGGGCAGGGTATCTACCCGTTGTCTTTGCAGCTCCATACGAGGATGAGGTTTCAAACCTTCTATTAATGCGAACAGTTTGTATTTGTCCCCCATATCCCATATGTTTAGCATGAGTGCGGAGAATTCACGCACGTAGTCCCGCACCGACCTGGTGTGGCAGAGTTCACGGAACTTTCTCCGTGCATTGTATTCCACATTTTCTGGGAAGAAATGCAGGCGTATGGCGGCCTTCAGTTCTTCCCATGTATGGAGAGTATCTTCACCGGACCTGATGGCTTCGTATTTGACTCGCCACCAGAATTTTGCTTCGCCTTGAAGATACATGGCAGCAGTTGCTACCTTTTTGGATTCTTCCAAATGTCCAACGGCATCGAAGTATTGTTCGATGTCGAAGATGAAGTTTTCCACTTCTTTAGCATCCCGGGCTCCGTTGTATGGCTTGGGCTCTAGAATTTTCAGCTTTTGTGGCATGGGGGCAATGTTCATGGCACCCCTGATGTGGTTTTCGCCTCCTTTGAGCAGGCTTTGAAGGGCAACATTGACAACATTGAGCTGGTCTGTCAAGTTGTCTATGGTTTGCTGCATGACTGTCAGTCTGTCTGCCTCTAGTTCCCGATGGGCTATATCCTCGGCACGCTCCTGTTAGAGGTCCTCGAATTGGCCATGAATTTTGGTTGCCTCGACGGCAGCTATTTCCCGGTCTTTCTCAGAGTCTTGATTGATGTTTGCTATGTCAATTTCTGCCTGCCGCATTCTGCGGTCCAGGTCATCCAACCTTTGCACTAGGCTGGTTTTTAGATCAGGCAACGTATCCACGATGGGCCGTAATGCGTCAACCGTCTCTTCTAGGGTCGTGATGCGATCCCCGTAATTCACCATGGTCAGAAATGGTGATGATGATGCCAATGAGTTCCCTCGTCCGATGTCGAGCCTAGGCTCTGATACCAACTGTTACGCGGCGCCTTCCTGAAGTTCCTTGGAAGGGCGACGTAAGGCTAAGCAACCGATGTCAGTGCGGTTGCTATGCGCCAACTGAGGTCCTCGTCGTACGCTAGACTAGATTGTCAGTGCCGTACGGGAAAACCAATGTCGTGAGCAATTGAGCAGCGGAAAATGAGCAACTGATGATGAAAGCTGATGATTATATTGATGATGATGATGAAATCTATTACAAGATGCAATGCGGTGTCGAGGGGGAGACACCAGTACAGAGAATTGTTTGAATGCTTGAATGTTTGAATGCTTTGGTCCCCCTTAATAATGCTTAAAAAAATAAACCAAAGTTACATGAGTTGACCTAAGAAAGCTGTAGAAGCACACTGAAAATGAATGAAGTAAAACTACTCTATAATTACAATGAAAAGGACTTAGTCTTCTATGGAAGCAAGTCCGATGGCAACAACTTTGTCTTGAGTAGCAGGGTCTGCGCGCGCATTGCTGTGGGCGCGCGCGGCACTATTTGGATCTGCCAGCGGCTGGGCGCTGGTGCTTGGCATTGGGTCTGTGCGCGGGGCACTGTCTGGGTGTGCGGCGCTAATGGCAACATGATGATTTGTGCGCGCGGCACTGATGGCATTGGCCAGTCGCTGGGCGCTGGCATTGATTATCGATGGGGCGACAAAGGCGCATGCTCGCTTGTCACTTGGCGCTGCCGAGACCACGGGGCCGACCGTGGCGCTAGGCGTTGGGAGGCTTGTCGGGACGCCACGGGACGTGTCCAAGGGGTCATGGGTCGATGATGGAAAGCAGCCCATGACAGTACCTATGCATGATATGATATTTATACGCATATGTATGACATTATAAATGTTTCATGATTCACAAAGCTATTCAGACTTACAGGTTGAGTCCTTTACTCCATGTTTCTTTCATGTCTGTTATATACTATTTTTTATGCCTTACATACTCGGTACATTATTCATACTAACTCCCCTATTGCCTGGGGGCCTGAGTTTCATACCCCCAGGTACAGGTAGACAGGTTGATGGTTCCCCATCTTAGGATCCTTGCTCAACGAGTGTTGGTGTGCTCCATTTGATCCAGAGCTACTATTGAGTTTTGGAACGATACGTTTGTATACATATGGGTATGATGGGGCACAGTCCCGCCCTTTATGCAGTTGTACACTCTATTAGAGGTCTGTAGACAGTCATGTATAGTTATATAATGTGTGGCCTTGTCGGCTCGCCCTATCGTATATATATATATATATATATATATATATGTCTTTTGGACAGGTTTTCCCACATATTTGTTCATATGAATCAGTTGTTTATTTCCAGACGTTATGCATGACCTACACTTATTTCATGTTTATATCTTAGATGTATGCATAGTGGTGTTCGATACGTAGAACTAGGGCACTTGCCACGGCCCATCGGTTTGGGTTATGGTATCAGAGAAGTTCCATCCTAGGGTTGTCTACAGACCGTATCTAGTAGAGTCTTGTTTATGAGTGTGTTCTGCACCACACTTATAAACAGGAGACTGCGGGACATATAGGATGTGATCCTCCCTTCATATCTTAGATCGTGCAATATGAGGATTCATTTTCCTAACGATATGTTATATTTTCAGCGATGTCCAAGAAGGCTACAGCCACCCAGAAGGGCAAGTCCGTGGCTGATAAGACTATAAGTCGAGCGCCACGAGCTACCAAGGCTCGGGGAGAGTCGCATAGTGAGACTCCATCTCAGACTTCACATACCATTCCCTCTCCAGAGTAGATCCGAGGGGCACCAGTTCTAGCAACCGCTCCAGTACCCCCAGCTCCTCAGCCATATATATTGGGTCAAGAGATGAGAGATGTTATTCAGCTATTGACTCGATTAGTGGCCGCACAGGCTCAGGGACAGGAGGTAGGTATTGGTCATGCAGATAGGGCCATTAGTGTGAGGGTTCGTAATTTCATTAATTTGAACCCTCTAATATTCACTGGAGCAGATCCAAACGAGTACCCTCAGGTATTTATCGATAGGATGCAGAGGACTTTGAGGGTAATGAAGGCCACTGCGACTGAGTCAGTTGAGCTAGCCTCCTATATACTTCGGGATGTTGCAATTAATTGGTACGAGTCTTGGGAGTTATCCAGAGGTGAGGATTCCCTTCCAAAAGTATGGCATGAGTTTATCGAGGCTTTTCTTCATCATTATTTGCCACCAGAGCTTAGACGGGCCAGAGTTGATAGGTTCTTGACCCTTCAGCATGGTAATATGAGTGTTCAGGAATACAACCTTCAGTTTGATTCTTTGGCTAGGTATACTCCCACTATAGTAGCTAAGATGGAGGATCGGGTTCACCGGTTCGTGATGGGGTTGGTGTCGCACCTGCTTAATGACTATATGTCGATCTTACGTCATCCAGGCATTGATATTTCTCGTATTCAGGCATACGCTCAGGGGGTAGAGGAGCGTAAGCAGAAGTAGAGGGCCGATTGTGAGCATGATAGGGGCCAGAGTAAAAGAGCGAGATCTTCAGGTCTTTCTGGTGAATTTTGAGGTGGTCAGAGACAACAGTACCTGAGGTATCTAGCCCAGCCATCAGCTAGTGCACCCCCTCAGTTTAACGGTAGGATATTTGATCGTTCCACCTATCTAGGGCCCAGTCAAAGTTCCAGGGCCTCTAGTTCTCAGTATAGGAGTGAGTCAAGTCAGATGAGGCCACCCTTGCCACGATGTGCTCAGTTTGGTAAGCAGCATGCCAGGTAGTGCCTTGTGGGGTTGGGTGTTTGTTATACTTGTGGTTATCCAGGCCACGTTATGAGAGATTGTCCGTCGAGAGGTGATGCAGGTATAGTTCAGCCAGCGGGATCTGTAGTTGGTTCATCATCATCAGTACGCCCCCTTGGCAAGGTTCACAGGCACCAGCTGGTCGTGGTAGAGGCAGAAGTGGAGCATCTAGCTCGAGTGGTCCTCAGAACCGCGTTTATGCATTAGCGGGACGACAGGATCAGGAGTCGTCACCTGATGTTGTTACAGGTATATTATCAGTCTCCTCATATGATGTATATGCATTGATTGATCTAGGTTCCACCTTATCGTATGTCACTCCGTTGGTTGCTAGCAAGTTTGGGATAGAACCTGAGTTGATTAAACCTTTTGAGGTGTCTACACCTGTTGGGGATCCAGTGATAGCTAGACGGGTATATAGAGATTGTATAGTAGTAGTTCTTAGTCGTTCTATAGTAGCAGACCTGATTGAGCTAGATATGGTAAAATTTGATGTTATAATGGGTATGGATTGGTTGGCTTCTTTTAATGCTAACGTTTATTGTAGATCAAAGATGGTTCGGTTCCAGTTTCCAGGGGAGCCAGTTCTAGAGTGGAAAGGTAATACTGCATCACCGAGAGGTAGGTTTATTTCCTACCTCAAGGCAAGGAAGATGATCAAAAAGGGCTATATTTATCACTTAGTTCGGGTACAGGATATGAAAGCAGAGTCACCAACCCTTCAATCTATCCCAGTGGTTAATGAGTTTCCTGATGTTTTTCCCGATGAGCTTCCAGGCCTTCCACCAGAGCGGGAGATTGAGTTTTCTATTAACACATTACTAGATACTCATTCGATATCTATTCAAAAAGACTTTATCAGACCAAGTACATCACCGTGGGGAGCATCTGTATCATTTGTGAGAAAGAAAGATGGTTCCTTGCGGATGTGTATTGATTACAAATAGTTGAATAAGGTGACGTTCAAGAATAAGTACCCGCTCCCGAGGATTGATGATTTATTTGATCAGTTGCAGGGTGCCAGGTGTTTTTCGAAGATAGACTTGAGGTCGGGGTACCATTAGGTAAGGGTTAGAGAGAAAGATATTCCGAAGACAACATTCATGACTTGATGAACCGTGTGTTCAGACCCTTTCTAGATTTGTTCATGATTGTATTTATAGATGATATTTTAGTTTATTCTCATTCAGAGGCTGAGCATGTAGATCATTTACGTACTGTGCTCAGAGTTCTACTAGAAAGGAAATTGTACACAAAATTCTCTAAATGTGAATTTTGGTTGAATTCTATAGCTTTCCTTGGACATATTATTTTCAGATGAGGGTATCCTTGTTGATACACAGAAGATTGAGGCAATGAAGACTTGGCCTAGACCCACGACACCGACGGAGGTTCGTAGCTTCCTGGGTTTGGCAGGTTATTACAGGAGATTTGTATAGGGCTTTTCTTCTCTTTCAGCACCATCGATAAAGTTGACTCAGAAGGCAACTAAGTTTTAGTAGACTGATGCTTGTGAGCGGAGTTTCCACGCATTGAAGGACAGATTGACTTTAACACCGGTTCTGACACTCTCATAGAGGACCGATAGTTATGTTATCTATTGTGATGCTTCGGGCATTGGATTGGGTTGTGTACTAATGCAACATGGTAAGGTTGTAGCTTATGCTTCTAGACAGCTAAGAAAGCACGAGAAGAATTACCCGACCCACGATTTAGAGTTAGCCGCAGTGATTCATGCACTAAAGATATGGAGGCACTATTTGTATGGTATTCATGTTGATATCTATACAGATCATAAGAGCCTCCAGTATGTCTTCAAGCAAAAAGAATTGAATTTACGTCAGAGGTGATGGTTAGAGCTACTGAAAGACTATGATGTTGATATTTTATACCATCCAGGGAAGGCGAATGTAGTAGCCGACGCCCTGAGTCGTAGATCTATGGGTAGCCTATCATATTTACAGCCAGAGAAGAGTGAGATATCCCATAAGATTCATTAGCTAGCTAATCTTGGATTTAGATTACTAGATTCGGGTGATACTAGAGTTACTATTCATGACACGGCAACATCCTCTTTAGTAACTGAAGTGAAGGAACACTATTATGAGGATCCTGTGCTAGCTCATTATAGAAATACAGCCCCTCAAAAGGAGAAGGCACCATTTGAGATTACAAGAGATAGAGTCCTCATATATCGAGGTCGATTATGTGTTCCTACTGTAGCAGGGTTGCGCCAGTAGGCTATGGGAAAACTCACTATTCTCGTTATTCTGTTCATCTAGGAGCGACGAAAATGTATCATGATATCAAGGAAATATACTGGTGGGATAAAATGAAGAAGGATATAGGAGAGTTTGTTGCTCAGTGCTCTAATTATCAGCAGGTTAAGATTGAGCATCAGATACCCTTTGGATTATTCCAGACTATAGAGATTCCGACTTGGAAATGGGAAGTAATTAATATGGATTTCATCATAGGCTTACCTCGTACCCAGCGTAAGTTTGATTCTATATGGGTTATTATTGATAGAATTTCATAATCAGCCTATTTTCTGCCTATTGGGACTATGTATTCAACAGAGTATTATGAAAGGCTTTACATTAAGGAGATAATACGACTACATGGTGTCCTTATATCTATTATCTCATATAGAGGTGCTCAGTTTACAGCTAATTTCTGGAGGTCCTTCCAAAAAGGATTGGGGACTCAAGTAAGTTTTAGCACAACATTTCATCCCCAGACAGACGGTCAAGTTGAATGTACTATTCATACACTAGAGGATATGCTGCGAGCTTGTGTGATAGACTTCAGGGGTAGTTGGTATGATCATCTTCCACTTATTGAGTTCGCATATAATAATAGCTATCATTCCAGCATTCAGATGGCTTCATACGAAGCTCTTTTCGGACAAAAGTGTGGGTCACCTATCGGATGGGTAGAGGTTGGGGAAACTAAGTTAGTAGGACCAGAGTTGGTACAACATGCAGTTAAGAAGATTAAGCTTATACGGGAAAGGCTATTAGCAGCTCAGAGTCATTAGAAGTCCTATGCAGATAATCGACGATGAGACTGGGAGTTTTAGGTAGATGACTGGGTATTCCTAAAGGTATCACCGATGAAAGGTGTTTTGAGATTCGGTAAGAAAGGAAAGCTTAGCCCTCGGTACATTGGACCTTATAAGATCATACGCAAAGTAGACCAGGTAGCATACGAGTTAGACTTGCCTTCTAACTTGGAATCAGTACATCCAGTTTTTCATGTGTCTATGCTCCGTAAGTGTATCAGAGATCCTTCTAAAGTCATTCCAGTTGACGATGTTCATGTCACAAAGCAGTTATCATATGAGGAAGCTCCCATTGCTATGCTAGATAGACAGGTTCGGAGATTGAGAACTAAAGACGTATCTTCGATTAAAGTACTTTGAAGGAACAATAATGTGGAGGAGATGACTTGGGAAGCTGAAGAAGACATGAAGTCTAGGTATCCTCACTTGTTTCTACTTTCGGAGGAGGATCGGACTGAGACATCACAATCTTTAAGTACGTATATGGTACTTGATTCTTATGTTAGTTATTGTCATTGGTCGTGTGAGGCCATTGGTATTATTGATGATTTTGACCCTGTGTGGCCTTGTATTGTTAGGTTTTCTGTCTGACAAGTTGGTAGTGGTACCATTACAAAGGAGACTGCCAAAATTTCTATAGATCTCTAGGAGTTTAACATTCGATGACGAATATTTCGCCAAAATTTCTATAGATCTCTAGGAGTTTAACATTCGATGACGAATATTTCTAAGGGGGGAAATTTGTTACACCATGTGCGCCCCAAGGTGACATATAATAAATATGAGACTTGTTAATAATGATTTAAATGAGTTTAAAGTCATAATATGACAATATGTGATGTTTGGATATAAAATATAAATTTTGGGGAAAATCAAATATAAGTTGCGGAAAAACCGACTAAGGATTTGCCTTGTAACGGAGCTTTTTGAGAAATAAATTTCGTGTGCTATATGAGGTATTTTGGGACATATTATATATAAAGTTGAATATATTGGAATGTAGTTTTTAACGCACTTAACTGTTCGTTCATACGATATCCGGATAAAACGATATAAGCGTATGAAGATGGACCAATGCGAGAGTGCCAAGCTAGCACCTCTTTGACTTTTCAAAAGTTGATATATAGGTCTTAACTCGTCTCTCTCTTCACTTTTACATAAAACCCGACCAGAGAACACCATAAAACCTATACTTTAGCTCTCTAATAGGGTTTAAAATAATACTAACATCCCTGGTACGAAATCGAGAAACGATAATATCAGAACGATCCCTACGATGTAAGTATCATTATACCGCCTCTCTTTTTCTATGTAGTTCTAGTTTTGTAAGGTGCTTCATAGTTAAGAAACATCTAATTTCTGTATTTAAGTGTTTAAATATCAAGGAAGGTTGATAAATTGGTTTTCTAATAGTTAGAACTCACGGGACGGTGATCGGAAGCCGTGCGTTTGATTTTTTTTCACTTTTAGTGGACTGTTTTGTAGTCCACTCGTGTTGCCCTATTGTGATGCTGATTTATGGAGTTTGGAAGGATAAAAGGGCATGGACAAACACCACATGTGGTAGGGTAGTAGGTTGGTCACTCGTCGTTGCAGTTTCAGGCTAATTGATAACTTGTTAATTGGGTGTGTTATGGTATATTTGGGGGTTTTGTTGTAATGAAGGTCCTGAATTTCAATTAGGTTGGTTTTGAGTTGCTGATTGTATTGTGTTTGTATCTCGCCTATAGTAGGCTTAAGGGAGTAGTAAAATCAGAGGAAATGCTGCCCGTTTTATTTTAGAATCGAGTTATCATTTGAGATACGTAATATACTAGCACCATCTAAGTCGTACATGTATTTCTTTGTTATATGGTCGGCGCGCTAGTTATCATAAGCTTGTTATTGAGTTGCATTGACGACTTGAGGTATGTTAAGGCTATCAATTCTTTACTTTTGGCATGATCGATATAATACAACGAAACGAGTAAGCACACAACTTTCATAAATGATTCTATTAGTACTAAGGTTGCCTATGTTCTTGATTCCCCATATGTCCTACTATCATATCGTGTGTTCACGGGTCTCATGACATTTCGAGAGATATTATTGAATTACTTTATTATGCATTGCATCCATTTATACATGTATATTGACTCATGACCAGATGGCGTTATATACGCTTATAGTATATGTATATGGGGTATGGGGAAAGGTTATGGCGTTATATGTGCACCACCACCTGATCAGCTGGTATACGCTTATGATTTCGTCCACAGAGACTGATATGATATGATGAGATGCCATCAGTGTCTTGATGATGTTATGTACGCATATACCTATGCATGATATGACATTTATATGCATGCGCATGACATTATAAATGTTTCATGATTCACATAGCTATTCAGACTTACAGGTTGAGTCCTTTACTCCATGTTTCTTTCATGTCTGTTATATACTAATTTTTAAGCCTTACATAATCGGTAGATTATTCGTACTGATGCCCCTATTGCCTGGGTGCCTGCGTTTTATACCCATAGGTGCAGGTAGACAGGCTGACGGTTCCCCATCTTAGGATCCTTGCTCAGCGAGAGTTGGTGTGCTCCATTTGATATGGAGCTATTATTAAGTTTTGGTACGATACTTTTGTATACATATGGGTATGACGGGACCCAGTCCCATCCTTTATATAGTTGTACACTTTGTTAGCGGTCTGTAGACAGTCATCTATAGTTGGATAATGTGTGGCCTTGTCGGCTTCTATATCGTATTTCATATATATATATATATATATATATATGTATATATGTCTTTTGGGCATGTTTTCCCACGTATGTTGTTCATATGAATCAGTAGTTTATTTCCAGACGTTATGCATGACCTACACTTATTTCATGTTTATATCTTAGACGAATGCTTAGGGGTGTTCGATACGTAGAACTCGGGCACTCGTCACGGCCCATCGGTTTGGGTCGTGACATATCAGTTGTGTATGGTGGTTCTTAGTAGTTTTGAGACCAGAGCCAATTTATTATTGCTCAATATGGTAGAATTTGATATAATTTTGGTCATGGACTGGTTGTCTCCCCATCATGTTATTCTTGATTGTCACGCCAAGACAGAGATATTGACTTTGGCATTGATTTATTCTCGGGAACTCAGCCAATCTTTATTCCTCCATATCATATGGCTCCTCCCGAGTTGAAGGAGTTTAAAGAGCAGTTACAAAAGTTTCTTGATAAGGGCTTCATTCGGCCCAGTGTGCCACCTTGGGGTGCTCCGGTCTTGTTTGTGAATAAAAAGGATGGTTCTATGCATATGTGCATTGATTAACGACAGTTGAACAAAGTTACAATGAAGAACATGTATCCATTGCCTTGTATTGATGACCTATTTGATAAGTTATAGGGTGCCAGAGTGTTTTCAAGATTGACTTACGTTCAGGCTATCATTAGTTGAAGATTCGGGAGCCAGATATCTCGAAGACTGCTTTCAGGACTCTGTATGGTCACTACGAGTTCCTTGTGATGTCATTTGGCTGACCAACGCCTCATCAACATTTATGAACTTGATGCACAGTGTGTTCCGACCCTATCTTGACTCATTCATCATTGTGTTTATTAACGACATTCTGGTGTACTCCCGGACTCGGGAGGATCATGAGCAGGACCTGAGGATGGTGCTTCAGACCTTGAGAAAAAAGAAGTTATATGCAAAATTTTCAAAGTGTGAGTTTTGGCTAGACTTAGTGGCATTCTTGGGTTATGTGGTGCCGAGTGATGGGATCAAGGTGGATCCGAAGAAGGTGAAAGTAGTGCAGAGTTGGCCCAGGCCGTCCTCAGCTATAGAGATCCGGAGTTTTCTTGGTTTGGTGAGGTATTACTGTCGTGTTGTAGAGGGTTTCTCATCTATTGCAGCACCTATGACCAGGCTGACCCATAAGGGTGCTCCGTTTAGGTAGATAGAGGAGTGGGAGGATAGCTTTCAGAAGCTCAAGACAGTTTTGACTACAGCCCCAGTATTGGTATTGCCTACAGGTTTGGGGGCTTATATTGTATATTGTGATGCGTCATGGATTGGTATCAGAACGGTGTTGATACAGGACAGTAGGGTGATTACCTACGCGTCCAGACATATGAAGGTGCATGAAAAGAACTATCCTGTCCACGACCTTGAGTTGGCAGCTATTGTTCATGCCTTGAAGATTTGGCGGCACTATTTGTATGGTGTCCCTTGTGAGATCTACACCGATCACCAGAGTTTGCAGCATCTATTCAAACAGAAGGATCTTAACTTGCGTCAGCGGAGGTGGTTGGAGCTGCTTAAGGATTATGATATCACCATTTTGTACCATCCCGGGAAGGCCAATGTGGTGGCCGATGCTTTGAGTCAACGGGCGGAGAGTTTGAGGAGCTTAGTATATCTACCAGCAGTAGAGAGGCCATTGGCGTTGGATGTTCAGGCCTTAGCCAACCAGTTTGTTAGATTGGATATTTCTGAGTCGAGGCGAGTGTTGGCTTGTGTTGTATCTCGGTCTTCTCTTTATGATCGTATCAGGGAACGTCAGTATGATGACCCCCTATTTTCTTGTCCTTAAGGACACGGTTCAGCACGGTGATGCTAAGGAGGTCACTATTGGATATGATGGTGCACTGAGGATGCATTACAGGCTATGTATGCCCAATGTAGATGGCTTGCATGAGTTGATTCTCGAGGAAGCTCACACTTCGCGGTACTCCATTCATCCGGGTGTCGCGAAGATGTATCAAGACTTGAGGCAGCATTACTGGTGGAGGGGAATAAAGAAGGACATAGTGGAATATGTAGCTCGGTGTCTAAATTGCCAGCATGTAAAATATGAGCATCATCGTCCAGGTGGATTGCTTTAGAAGTTAGAAATTCCGAAGTGGAAATGGGAGCGACTCACTATGGATTTCGTCGTTGGGCTTTCACGGACTCAGCGGAAGTTTGATGCAGTTTGGGTAATTATGGATAGGCTAACCAAGTCAGCTCATTCCATTCCTGTGATGACTGCCTATTATTCCGAGCAGCTGGCTCAAGTTTATATCCGCGAGATCGTCAGGCTTCATGGCGTACCAGTATCTAGCATCTCTGACTGGGGTATACAGTTTACATCACGATTTTGGTAGGTTGTACAACATGAGTTTGGTACTCGAGTGGAGTTGAGCAAAACATTTCACCCTCAGACGGACGGTCAGTCCGAGGGCACTATTCAAATATTAGAAGATATGCTTCGTGCGTGTGTGATAGAGTTTGGAGGTTCTTGGGATTAGTTCTTGCCACTTGCGGAGATTGCCTACAACAACAATTATCAGTCGAGCATCCAGATGGCACCGTATGAGGCTCTGTATGGTAGGCAGTGTCGGTCTCCAGTGGGTTGGTTCGAGCCGGGCGAGGCTAGGTTATTGGGTATAGACTTGGTTCAGGATGCTCTGGAGAAGGTTAAGGTGATTCAGGATCGACTTCGCACAGCCCAATCCAGACAGAAGAGTTATGTGGATTGAATGGTTCGCGATGTTGCATTCATGGTTGGAGAGCGAGTCCTGCTCCGGGTATCACTCATAAAGGGTGTTATGAGGTTTGAAAAGAAGGGCAAGCTCAGCCCAAGGTGTATCAGCCTATTCGAGGTGTTGCAGCATGTTGGAGAGGTTGCTTATGAGCTTTCCTTGCCTCCCAGTCTAGTAGGGGTTCATCTAGTATTCCATGTTTCTATGCTCCGAAAGAATCACAGTGATCCGTTTCATGTGTTGGATTGCAGCTCAGTCTAGTAGGACAAGGATTTATCTTATGTTGAGGAGCCGGTGGCTATTTTGGACAGGCAGGATTGAAAGTTGAGGTCAAAGAACATTGCTTCCGTGAAGGTTCAGTGGAGGGGTCAGCCGGTCGAGGAGGCGACTTAGGAGACCGAGCATGATATGCGCAACAGTTATCCTCATCTTTTCACCACTTCAGGTATGTTTCTATACTCGTTCGAGGACGAACGACTATTTTCATAGGGGGAGGATGTAATGACCCGGCCGGTTATTTTGAGAGTAATAGCCCTGATCCCCTGTTTACTGCTTTCCCCGTGTCTTTTTCTGCTTATGTGCCTTATCTGGAGGTTCTATTTGTAGTTTAGGAGTGATTTGGGACGCTTAGTCCATAAAACGGAAGCTTAAGTTCTAGGATTTTTTTACCTTAGTTGGAACTATGTGAAGGTGACTCCGGAATGGAGCTTCGTCGGTTTCGTTAGCTCCGTTGAGTGATTTTGGACTTAGGAGCGTGTCCGAATTGTGTTTTGGAGGTTTGTAGCTGAATTAGGCTTGAAATGGCGAAAGTTGAATTTTTAGGAAGTTTGACCGGAAGTGGACTTTTTGATATCGGGGTCGGATTGCGATTCCGAAAGTTGGAGTAGGTCTATAATGTCAATTGTGACATGTGTGCAAATTTTAAGGTCAATCGGACGTGATTTGATATGTTTCGGCATCAGTTGTAGAAGTTTCAAAGTTCATTAAGTTTGAATTGGAGGGTGATTCATGTTTTTGTTGTTGTTTGACATGTTTTGAGGGCTCGACTAAGTTCGTATGGTGTTTTAGGACTTGTTGGTATGTTTGGTTGAGATCCCGGGAGCCTCGGGTGAGTTTCGGATGCTTAACGAATCGAAATTGGACTTGTATAAATTACTGAAGCTTTCAAGCTTCTGGTGTAATCGCGCCTGCGGTGGGGTGGCCGTAGGTGCGGGCACGCATGTGCGTGGGGTCAAGCGCATAAGCAGATTTTTGGATGAGTGGCCAGGGGTCGCATGTGCGAGGGGAAATTCCGCATCTGCGAACCCGCAGATACGCTTAAGGACCGCAGAAGAGGAGAGGCATGGAAGGGAAGACCGCAGAAGCGGACAAAGGTTCATAGGCACGCACTTGCAGGTGCAGCCTTCTGATAGCAGAATCACACCAGAGGATTTAAGTCAAGTCCGCACCTGCGATGGATTTTCCGCAGGTGCGGTAACGCTGGTGAGACTAAATGTCCGCAGGTGCGAAATCGCTGGGCAGAAAAGAGGGACTTCGAGGGTTTTTATCCTGTTTTCAATATTTGGACTTTGAGAGCTCAGATTGAGGCGATAATTCAAGGGTTTTTTAGAGAAATTTTTGGGGTAATGATTCTTAACTCGTTTATGGTTATATCCCACTAATCTATAGTCAATTTCGTCATTTTATTAAGGAATTTGGTTGAGAGAGTTGGGAGAAAAGGTTGGAAGTTCTTCAACTAAGTTTTTGAGTTTTGATTCGGATTTGGATAATTTTGGTATGAGTGAACTCGTGAGTGAATGGGTGTTCATATTTTGTGATATTTACCCGCTTCTGAGACGTGGGCCCTGGGAGGCTTTTTAGAGCGATTTTTGAAATTCTTGTTAAAGTCTTGATTTCATTAATTAGATTAGTATATTATAGTTGTATTTGTGGTATGTAATTGTTTTTGTCTAGATTTGGGCCATTCGGACTTGGATAATCGAGGAAAAGACATTCTTGTTGACAGATTGAGCTTGGTTCGATGTAAGTGGCTTGCCTAACCTTGTGTGAGGGAAATCCCCTTACGATTTGGTACTGTTGTGATACTTCTATGATACGTGAGCGTCATGTACGCGAGGTGACGAGTGCGTACACAGGCTAATTATTATAAAATTCATTTTTTCACTAAATAATAGCATGTTACACCTTAATTGAGTTATACTAGCATGTGTAGTTATCTTGTTTAGCTTAGTTTAGCATGTCTACGTGTCTTAAATACTTATTTGAAATTCTGTGCAGCATGTTTAGTTCAATTCCTGCCTTTACTTGAATTGTACCAACCTTAGCTGTAAAATTCTTGTTGTTAACTATTAGCTGTGTGTTTACTTTTGGGACTACGAGGCGATACCTCGGGAGATCTCCTCGCATATTTACTTTTGAGACTACGAGGCGGTACCTCGGGAGATCTTTTCGCATATTTACTTTTGGGACTACGAGATGGTATCTCGGGAGATCCCCCGTTGAGTATTTACCTTTGGGACTACGAGACGGTATCTCGGAAGCGCCCATGTTGTTATCTCATTGTGATGTGGTGTTATTTCTCTATGAATTCTTTCTGTTAAATTCTCCATTTTACTTCATTTTTATCATATCATCTATCTTATTATTATATCCCAGTAGGGGCGGACCTGACCTCGTCACTACTCTACCGAGGTTAAGCTTGGCACTTACTGGGTACCGTTATGGTGTACTCATGCTACTCTTCTGCACATATTTTATGTGCAGATCGAGGTGCTTCTTATCAGCTCCGTTATTAGCTGAGAGTGCTTGTTGCTGTACGGAGACTTCAAGGTACATCTGCCGCGTCCGCAGACCATGGAGTCCCCTTCTATTCCCCCATTTCCGTATTTTACTTAGATTCCAGTATATAGAGACATTAGTTCTTTTCGGTAGCTTGTGACTTATAACTATCGGGTTTTGGGAAACATACTGTGTATACTCGAGTTTTGGGTTTTGTACATGCCGAGTGGTATCTTATCAGCTACTCTACTATCTTGTTGCAGTTTATTGTTAATTTTACTTCTATTTCCATTTTTCCGCAATTAGTTAGGTTTACCTAGTCGTAGAGACTAGGTGCCATCACGACATCTTACGGATGGAGAATTGGGTCGTAACACAAGTACTTCCGCGAGTGAGTAAACATCTCTACTCTCATGGGAGCAGGTTGTTTGCCTCAGTAGTATAATAGATGCATCTATGGTTCGTGTCGTTCGTCCCTCGGCAGTGCACACAGTATTTTGGATCGGGGCGTACGACCTCGGCATAAATCATGCGTGATAATGTTTGAAGCCCGAATACACTTGATATTATTTTATGACTTGAGAGGTTATAATTTATTTAATGGTCTGAAATTATTGAAGTTAGCATGTGTCAGTTGGGATTTTTAAATTTACTATTAGTTAAATATCTATTTATTTATTGATGGTTATTGTGTTATTATTATTATTCATGTATTCCATGCCTATTTAGAATTTTTGTATTTTTATTATTGGCCCACAGTAAGCGTCGATATCGACCCCTCGTCACTACTTCTTCGAGGTTAGATTAGATATTTACTGGGTACATGTTGTTTATGTACTCACGCTACACTTCTACACTAAACGTGCAGAATCGGAGGTAGGTGCATCTAGCAGTCAGTCAGGCGCGTACCCCCGTTACCCTGAGGCCTAGTGGTGAGTTGCTCTCTGAGACCGTTCTGCAGCACCCGTAGTCTCTTTTATGTACTTACTTTCTGTCTACCCTATTTCAGACAGTAGCATAGTATTTTGTATTAGTTGCTCATACACTTGTGACACCGGGTCTTGGAAACTTGCTAGTAGACACTTGATGGCTTTTGAGTATTTATTTCAACGTACTTGGTCTTTTATTAGTTCACGCTTTACTTTATTAAATTTTCCACTTCTTATTTACTTAATAAATAAAAATCAACTACATTGAAATTATTAAAAAGAATAAATACATGGCTAGTTCACTGTTGGCTTGTCTAGCGAATACGTTGGGCGCCATCACGGCCTATAGGAGAAATTGGGTCGTAACACAAACCCGAGACCGCACCTCAAAACCCTACAAAACTCACAAAATCCCATAATCCATTCAATAGCGAGTCCAATCATACTAATTTTATTCCAATCTGACTCTGAATCGATGTTCAAAACACAAAAATCACTTTAGGAAAGTTTAGACAAAAACCCCCAATATCTGTTTAAAATTCATAATCCAAATGTCAAAATCGAAGATAGATTCATAAAATATAATCAAAACCGAGTAGAAAAAACTTACTCCAATCCATGTGTTGAAAATCGCCTCCAAATTCCCCCAAATTCGAGCTCCATAGCTCAGAATATGATAAAATGAACTCAAAAATCCGAATTTGATATTTTAATACACTGTCGGTGGTCCTTCTTCGTAATCACGGTCACAAACCTTGCGATCGCAATTCCAAAATTTTCCAACACAGTTTTTACCCTTCGCGATCGTAGTCATATCTCCGCGATCACGATGAACAAATTCCATTACCTTCCTAAACTTTTTCCAAATAGCCTATAGTAGAACGGCCATACCTTTTTTTTATAAAATTTCAAATGGTAAACGGTTTGATTTTCTAAAAACTAGAAACAAAGGGTTTTTGGATCATATCCAAATTTCTTATAGATTGCAAGATATAAGCTTCCAAAGTCAGCTCAGTGATAGCATAATTCCTTCTTCCCGAACGCGAATCGTCCTCCGCGAACGTGATTCACAGGTTCAATTTTTCCATTTTACTCTACGCAATCGCGGCCGATTCTCCACGATCGCGATGTACACACCTGTAGCCAAAAATCAGCATTTGAAAATGGCCTAAAATGATCTGAAATCACCCTGAAACTTACCTGAACCCCTCGGAACCTCGTCCGAACATACCAAGAAGTCCCAAAATATAACACGGACATATTCAAGGCCTCAAATGACACATAACAAAATCAAAACTACGAATCGTCAATTATGATTAATCTCTTAAGTTCATATACTTCAAACTTCAAACCAAACGTCTGATTCAAGCCTAACCAATCCGAAATGAACCCAAATTTTGCATAAAAGTTCCAAATGACATAACGAACCTATTCCAACTCTCGGAACAACAGTTCGAACCTGATACATCAAAGTCAACTCTCAGTCATACTTATGAATATTCCAAACCTTCAAATTTCCAACTTTCGCCAATTAGTGTCGAAACCTTCTAGAAATATCCAAATGCAAAATCGGGCATATGCCCAAGTCCAAAATTACTATACGAACCTAACAGAACCATCAAAACTCCGGTTCGAGGTCAAATATATAAAAGTCAAACTTGGTCAACTCTTCCAACTTAAGGCTTCAAACATGAAAATCATTCTTCCAAACTAATTCTAAATCACCCGAAAACCGAAACTGGCGATACAGACAAGTCATAATATATCATACTGTTACACCCCATATTTTTGTACGTGAAAGTACGCCATAAGTAAATTGATGAAAGATCGGAAATGAGATGTTACATCCCGCATTCTCGTACGTTAAAGTTTCGTCATAAGTTAATCGGCGTAAACTCGGGAATTGGATTATTTTTGAGGTTATAAGCATTTATGTTATTTATAACATGCGATTAGTAAGTGTCGTGAAGGTTAAAGGGTAAACGAATCAAAGAAAATGAGTTTCATTAAAGGTTGTCAATTTGGGATAAAATACGGTTCGAGCTATAATACCCGATATTTATGGACTAGTGTCATACAAGGTACCACATGACTATGATAGTAAGGTGTATGAGGTATGTTAAAAGTGAGTAGTATTTTAAGTAATTTGGGATAATTCTTAATTATGTGGATAATCAGATTATTATTAATTTTAGTGGGAGATTAACACTTAATTAAGATGATTGGTGGTAAATTTTTGGGAATGACAGCACACTATCCCAACTAGTGACCTTTAAGTTCATTTAGTAAGGTGGCAAAATTTGAGAGTTACGTGGCTAAGTCACCACATGAAGTGGGCCCCACACCCACTAAGGTATAAGACCTCTCTAATTTACAAAGAGAGGTGCTTATATCTAATTTGCAAGTAACGGGTCTTCAACAAAATTCAAACGAGATTTCTTAGCATCATAGCAACGGGATTTTGCAATTCTAAGGAAGCCTGGTATAACCTTTCTCAAGAATATCATACGGATTTTTTCCTACTCTGATCCGTCGTTACGTGTTTTTTGCAAAAGACGTGTGTTAGAGGGATTGTTAAGAGAATCGGCTCAAGTATGTTAAGGCTATCCCTTCTTTATTTTTGGTATGATTCATACGATACAAACAAAACGGGCAAATACGCAACTTTCATAAATGACTCTATTCATAGAAGTACTAGGGGTGCCTATATTCTTGATTTCCCATATCTTATTATTATATCTTCTGTTCATGGGTCTTAGAAAAATATGTAGTTGATAATGTTATCCGAAATTCATATTGATCTTATGACATTCCGAGAAATCTTATTAACGTACTTCTTATGCATTTCATTCATTTATACATGTTCATTGACCTATGACCAGATGACGTTATATACACGTATATTATATGTATATGGGATATGAAAAAAGGTTACATCGTTATATACACACCACCACCTAATCAACTGGTATACATTGATGATTTGCCCACAATGGCCGAGATGATATGATGGGATGCCCTAAGAGGCTTGATGATGTTATGTACGCATACACCTTATGACATTTATACGCATATCCATGACATTATAAATATGAAATAATTCAGAGTTATTCATATTTACATGTTGAGTCTATTACTCCATGTTTCTCTCATGTATTTTATTTCCTGATTTTCATTCCTTACATACTCGTTACATTATTTGTACTGACATCTCATTTGCCTGAGGATGCTGTGTTTCATGCCCGCAGGTCCGGATAGACAGGTTGAGAGTTCTCCAAGTAGGCTATCAGCTTAGCGGAAGGTGTTGGTGTGCTCCATTTGCTCCGGAGTTGCTTATTTGGTCAGTATGATTTGGACATGTATTGATTAGAATGGCGGGGTTCTGTCCCGACCTTTATGGTATTTATCTACTCTTAGAGGCTTGTAGACATATGTCATGTACGTGAAAGATTGTATGGCCTTGTCGGCCTATGTTCAGTGTACGAGTGATCATTTTGGTCTTATAGGCCCGTATGTCATATGTATAAGTTTGTATTACATGTTGGGTCGTTCAATGCTGAGTATTTCCACAAGTTTTATTCTACTTATCTCACGATAGCCTCTCCGACTCATTTACCTATGATAGTATGATACGAAAGATACGTTACGCTGGTACTCAGTTGAGTAAGGTACCGGGTACCCGTCGTGGCCCATCGGTTTGGGTCGTGACACATATGGAGCTACTAAAGACTTCAAACATCTAAACGGAATGCAAATGCTCAAAATAACTGGTTGGTCGTTACAATGATTCAAATGCTCCTTCCTCCTATAAGCTTCTTTGGTTCAATTATATGTATTCTATTTTATGTTCTTTAATACATCCATCAAATTAAATTTCATCTCATTGTGAAATTACCTTTCAATGAGAAAAGTGCACAGATATCACTTGGATGACCCTTATTTAAAAACAATCGAAGTTTAGAAATATTTTTTAGTTTAGCTGCTTCAAAATTAATTTCATTCATGGGTATAAAGTTTTATTGCTTGTGCAATTTAAATTTCAGATATTTAGGTATGAAGTTAGGCTTGATAGTCAACTTCATATGTGTGAACTTTGAACTACCAAGTGTGAAGCTGGCACAACATAGGTTGTAAGTCGGTTAAAAAAGAAGAAAATAATTTATCATATAGTGTAAAATATTTACAAATAATCCAATTCAATAAATATATATTTCATGTGTTTATACTCTAGCGTTTTAGGACACAAACCACAAAAATTGGATTTAATAACTCTTTCTTAATAAATTGGTATATCTATTGTGTTTTCTTAATCTTGATAGGTGTTTATCCATTGTGATTATCTTGCATTATTTTGATATTTTTTTACCCAAGAAGTATACTTTTTTTTTTGAAATAAGAAAAAAGAAGATACTACAGAATAATGGAAATTACGACATACATAGATATTGACTCAAAGCATCTAAGAGTATGTTTGGCCAAGCTTCTAGTAGGCCAAGCGTACTTTTTTATTAGAAAAAGTACTTTTTAAAAAATTTGATTTGTTTGGCCAAGACGTGAAAGTGATTTAGAGTAACAGCACAAGTAGTTTTTCTGCGTTTAAAAAGAAGCTACAAATTTCATCTTCTTCTAAAAAACAAAAAAATATTTTTTTAAGATAAAAGTATCGTTAGTATAAATTTATATATTTTTAATTATCTTTCATTAATTATCTTTTTTTTTCTTTTTTTGTTTCTACCATCCTTTTCTTCTTTTTTATTTATTTTATTTTCATTGTTCTGTAATATAAATAGATTTCTTCTTTTATATAGGATTTATGAAGTAAATTTTTACTTTATACTGAACGATAGTGTTATAATATATTTGAATCATCATGTAAACAATAAGCAATACTGAAAACCTAATATTATTGATTTAGATAATTATATTTTATATTGATTACAATCTTTTTTATATTTTAATTAAATAAAAATAACAAATTAATGGAAATTTTTTACAATAAATATTTAAATTTATTTCTCTCTTTTAAATAATACAAACTGTAAACATTTTCTGTCCTTTTTAGTAATTTGACACTCAAAATTATATTTTGAAAAGATTGGTTAAATATAATTTACTTATCAAATATTTCAAAAAGCGCTTATCAAATGAATAGATCAAATACAAACTGTAACTCTCTAAAAATATTTTTCGAAAAGCAATTTTGAGCAAAAACACTTTTTAAAATAAAGTTTTTTCTTGGCACTTTTCAAAATAAGCTCTAAAATGTAGTTTTGGGAGTATTTAAGTTAAAACTTTGAAAAGAAATGAAAAAACTACAATGGAGCTCCGAGTAACTCAGCAAAAAATTAGGGCACACCGAAATAGACATGACTTTCGCATAGGGGTGGCAAGTGGGCCGGGCCCGGTCCTAAGTGGGCTTCGCGGGCCCGGTCCTAAGTGGGCCGGTTCTAAGTGGGTCGGTCCTATACGGTCCGGTCCTAAACGGTCCTGGGCCTCGCGGGCTTATTGCTGTAACCGACCCGGGACCGGGACCATGAACTAACGGGCCTGGGTTTAGTGTAACGGGCCCGGGTTAAGTGGACAGGCCTAAACGGGCCCACCAGAAACTTTCTATTTTTAATTTTTTTTTTATAGAAGTTAGAGAAAAAAATAGTAATAAAGATATATAAGCTATATTCGATTTATATACTATATATACATCTTAAAATATATATATACTATATTATATATACATAGTATACATCTTAAAATATACTATATATACATCTTAAGATATACTATATATATATATAGTATAGTATAGTAGATCTTAAGATATATATACATCTTAAGATATATAAGCTATATATATATATAGTAAGATGTATATATAGTATATCTTAATATATATCTACTATATATATCTAGTATACTATGTATATATAGTATATCTTAAGATGTATATGTAGTATAGTATATATAGTATATCTTAAGATGTATATATAGTATAGTATATATAGTATATCTTAATATGTATATATAGTATATCGAATATAGTTTATATATCTTATGAGATGTATATATAGTATAGTATAAATATAAGCTTATATATATATGTGTGTATACTATACTATATTATACTATATGTACATCTTAAGATATACTATATATACATGTATATCTATTATATATATCTAGTATATCTAGTATACTATGTATATATAGTATATTTTAAGATGTATATGTAGTATAGTATATATAGTATATTTTAAGATGTATATGTAGTATAGTATATCTTAAGATGTATATATAGTATGGTATATATAATATATCTTAAGATGTATATATAGTATATCGAATATAGTTTATATATCTTATTAGATGTATATATAGTATATACTATAGTATAGTATAAATATAAGCTTATATATATATGTATAGTTTAAGATATACTTTATATACATGTATATCTACTATATATATCTAGTATATGTAGTATACTATGTATATATAGTATATCTTAAGATGTATATGTAGTATAGTATATATAGTATATCTTAATATGTATATATAGTATAGTAGATCTTAATATGTATACATAGTATAGTATATATAGTATATCTTAAGATGTATATATAGTATAGTATATATAGTATATCTTAAGATGTATATATAGTATATCGAATATAGTTTATATATCTTATGAGATGTATATATAGTATAGTATAAATATAAGCTTATATATATATGTGTGTATACTATACTATATTATACTATATGTAAATCTTAAGATATACTATATATACATGTATATCTATTATATATATCTAGTATATCTAGTATACTATGTATGTATAGTATATTTTAAGATGTATATGTAGTATAGTATATATAGTATATTTTAAGATGTATATGTAGTATAGTATATCTTAAGATGTATATATAGTATGGTATATATAATATATCTTAAGATGTATATATAGTATATCGAATATAGTTTATATATCTTATTAGATGTATATATAGTATATACTATAGTATAGTATAAATATAAGCTTATATATATATATATATGTATACTATACTATATGTATAGTTTAAGATATACTTTATATACATGTATATCTACTATATCTAGTATACTATGTATATATAGTATATTTTAAGATGTATATGTAGTATAGTATATATAGTAGATCTTAATATGTATATATAGTATAGTATATATAGTATATCTTAAGATGTATATATAGTATATCGAATATAGTTTATATATCTTATGAGATGTATATATAGTATAGACTATAGTATAGTATAAATATAAGCTTATATATATATATATATATATATATATATATATATATATATATGTATGTATACTATACTATATGTATACTATGTATATATGTATACTATATTTAGTATACTATGTATACTATATGTATACTATGTATACTATATCTAGTATACTATGTATATATAGTATATTTTAAGAGATATTCAAATCAATGCGTTATATTTTTATTATAGCATTAAAAATCATGGCAATATCTTTCTTAGTCTTCCTCCCCCTATGGAATGAGCACAACAAGGTGCTAATACCACCATTGAGAAGAAAAAGAAACTAATCAAGATGTGCCAAAATACAAGTTGAAAATAGGAAAAGTGTAATTATAAAAAGTTTGGGATTAAAACAAAGTTGAGGGGTTAAATGGCTATTTCATAAATAGCCAACGGCTATTTTTTACAGTCAAACGTTTAAAAAATAAATAAATAAATTTTAAAAATAAAAAATAAAAAAAGCTGTTGGGCCCGCTAGGCCCGCTAAGGGGACCGGGCCGGTCCCGGTCCGGTCCCGGGCCTGGCGGGCCAAGCGGTCCCGGGCCTGGCGGGCCAAATCATAGGACCGGCCCACGAGACCGGACCAGGCCCACTAAAACCGGATCAAACGGTCCTGGCCCGTTTAGCCGTCTGCCCGTCTGGCCCGCGGTACTGGGCCGGTCCCGGGCCTGGACCGGCCCACTTGCCAGGCTTACTTTCGCATCCGCTGGTGGAAAGTTCATTGATAGAGATTCGTTAGCTGAAGATGAGGAGAATTTCTCGCAATGGTATTCCCTTTCTCTCTTACTTTGCTATTTCCCGTTCTTCTTCGTCAACTACTGTTAGAGTTTATTCTTCAAGTCATATAAATATGTCCATTTCGGCAAAGGGTAAATTTGGGGTAAATAGCAAGCTTGAGAATGTCAAGTGTTTAGATGACGCTGTGACTCTCTTCCGTCAAATGGTCAGAAAACAGCCTCTTCCTTCTGTTTTCGATTTCTCTAAATTATTTAAGACGATGCTAAATATGAAGCATTACTCAGCTGTTGTTTCTCTTTTTCGAGAAATGCAGAAATTGGGTATCCCAATTAATGATTTCATCTTGAATATCGTGATTAACAGTTATTGCCTGATGCATCGTGTTGATTGTGGATTTTCGGTGTTACCCATTTACTTGAAGAATGGCATTCCATTTGATGTTGTCGCCTTTACCACCCTAATTAGGGGAATCTTTGTTGAAAATAAGGTCAAAGATGCAGTTAACTTGTTCAAAAAGTTGGTGAGAGAGAAGATTTGTGAGCCTAATGAAGTCATGTATGCAACCGTCATGAGTGGGCTCAGCAAAAGGGGTCATACTGAAAAAACTGTTAGTTTGCTCCGGTTAATGGAACAAGGGAACACTAAGCCCGACATATTTAACTACAACATTGTCATAGATTCCCTTTGCAAAGATAGAAACTTAGATGATGCTATCAGCCTTTTGAACGAGATGAATAAGAAAGGCATTTGTCCGGACATATTCACATTTAATTCATTGATTGATGGTTTGTGTAAGTTTGGTCAGTGGGAAAAGGTTAGGACTTTATTCTCTGAGATGTTAAACCTTAATATTTATCCAGATGTCTACACCTTCAGCATGGTGATTGATGGACTGTGTAAAGAAGGGAAAGTCGAAGATGCCGAGGAAGTAATGAGACATATGAACGAAAAAAGTGTAGAGCCTGATATATTAACTTACAATGTGATAATGGATGGATATTGTTTGCGTGATCAAATGGATAGAGCGAGGAGAATTTTCCATTTCATGATAGATAAGTGCATTGAGCCTGGCATTATTAGCTATAACATACTAATAAATGGATATTGTAAGAAAAAGAAGTTGAATGAGGCCATGCAGTTGTTTCGTGAAATTTCTCGAAGGGGATCAAACCCTGATATTGTTACCTTCAATACGATATTGCAAGGTCTGTTTGAAGTTGGAAGAATTGGCGATGCAAAAAAGTTCTTTGCTGAGATGCTATCTATAGGACATGTACCTGATTTATACACTCATTGCACTTTACTCAAGGGTTATTTTAAGTATGGACTTGTTGAAGAAGGTGTGTCACTCTTTAATGAGTTGGAAAGAAAGAGAGAAAATGCTGATATTGAATTTTACAATGTTGTCATTAATGGATTGTGCAAAAATGGTAAACTTGACAAAGCTCATGCTATTTTTGAGGCGCTTTCTTTAATTGGACTACTTCCGAATGTGAGAACATACACTATAATGATTAATAAATTCTGTCTAGAAGGGTTGTTAGGTGAAGCTAAAGATATGCTAAGAAAAATGGAGGACAACAATTGTTTGCCCGATGGTATCACTTACAATGTTATTGTTCAAGGATTTCTCAGGTGCAATAGAATTAGTGAAATGGCAATTCTTATGAAGGAAATGGCTGGAAGGGGCTTCTCATTTGATGCAACTACAACTGAGTTATTGATAAACGTTATAAGGGAGAATCCATCCGTCCTTGACATGATACCAGAGCTTCACTTGGAAAATAAGCATTGAATATTTATTTTGCTTGTTTTATTCGCCTATAGTATCACTATGATACAGCTTCCGTTTATCCCTGCAAAGGTATGTCATCCAATGCAATTGCAGAAGCTGATAAAAGACAATTAGAACGTTGCTTGAGCTTTCCAGGCAGGCCTATTGACGAGGTACATCAATTTTGATATTTTTATTGTTTTCCACTCTTCTTTATCTTGGAAATCAAATATTACTGCTCTGTTTGTTTAATAAATAATGTGAGTTTCCCTTATATGTATGTACACATTATAAGTCTAGGAATATCACTTTCAGTGTTATCTTCATGTATTATCATTTTCTACTATTTGAATATAAATAACTGCCTGCAACTTAGAACTTGCTATAGTTACAATTTTTTCTGTAGTTTCTAGAGTCTTGGTAATATCAACTAATTGGAACACACAGCTGACAAGATCAACCATGTGTCATAATAGTAGGAATATTTGTGACATTCCTGAAACTGAAATAGAACTTGTTCAGAAATTGACTGTTAACCCCGTACTCCATATCGTAATTGTCAACTAACTTAGAGGATGGAGGGAAGGGATTTCTTTTGAAGGCATAGACATTTGTTTGCAATTCTCTACTGTAAATGTTTGTTTCTTATTTTAGATTATGGATTTTAGCTTTTTAGTTTATACTCTGCTTTATATTTTAAGAATTGTGAGGGGCAAGTCTTATCTTATACTTCAGCACTGTGTTATAGCGCTAGTAACTTAAAAGTGAGATAGACGCAGTAGCGCTTTCCATGATCATGTCTCCACCTGTAGCCTCGTCATATTTGTCGTTATATTTAGTTGTCTATGGAATATTGAATCCTGTGGACACTATTGGATAGCAACATATATCTATTATCTTCTATGTTTTTTTGTTTCAATGTGATTATGAATCGTCCCAAAATTAACCTCGTCTCTAGAAATTTGAATGTCAATTGTCAGATTAACTTATTACAGTACACTTAAAAGCTTATGAATTTTCATCTGACAATACAGGCAATTTGCCAGGCTTAAAAGTTTTGAATCTCCATTTTCTACTGTCTAGTATTTGGAAGATGATTTACTAGATGCCAACACAAATGGCTTTGTTCTCTTTCTTTTTTGCCTCCTCTCTCTCATTAACTCTCTTGAACCAGAAGATCCCTGGAAAACCATATTACAGGGAAGATCATCCATGCAACGAAAGTTGGGGATGTGCTGGTAAACTTCAAGGCTCTTCTTGTCATAAAAGAAATTTGCAGCACGGAAATGTGCTTCCTGTCAAAGCTATTCTAGAAGCTAGATTTGTAGTTAGATTGCGAGACATATTATTACATGATATCAAATTATTTTACGTGTGCTTTGCCGAACAAGCTTATCACGGTCACACTCACGCCAAAAATTGAAGTTCTGAAAGCGATGCAACTGTTAAAAGGTGCTATTTTCTACTTCATTTTTAAAACCTCTAGCCTTTTTTTAGTGTATTTGCTTCGGACACAATAAGATAAGTTTAAATACTTTGCAACATGTTAAGAATTATTTAAATGTGGCAGTCCACCAAGTGGCCTTATATAAGAATTTTATTATTTGTAGCACCCAAGCAAACAACCTCTCTACTCCGCCGGGTAGGGGTAAGGTCTGCATACACACTACCCTCCCCAGACCCCACTTATGGGATTTTACTGGGTTGTTGTTGTTGTAGCACCCAAGGGTTGCTTAGGACGTGCAGTTACAAAATATAAAATTCAATTCATTTGTTGCACGTGAGATGAACTTAGAAAATCTATCATCCTCTCAGCTTCCTGTACATTTTTTGTTCTTACACCAAAAAAGTAAAAGAGTTATACATCTGGTTCTGCTTGCAGCCCTTGACATCCTTCATTCACTTGCAAAAATTGGGTCATTTCCTCCATTTCACAGTCATTACACCTTCTTTTCAAAGGTATGTTCCATCCTTGTGGAGACTAATGCACTTCTTCTGTTGCGTGATGATTAGTTGCAAAGCTGAAAATCTTGGGAAACTACTCGAGTGGTCTGTTCCCTATCCAATTTGGCATCTCCGAGTTCAATGTGAAATTGCTCTGAGAATTTACCCCATAAGTTTCTTAAATATTTCCAATTTGGCATCAGCATCTTTATTGTTCTTCTGCTCTTCTTCTACGACAAGAGAATGGTGGGGGTGGGGAGCAGGCCCCGAACCCGGAACATGGGAAGAACCAGGCTGATCCGGGTATGTGTTTGCACCATAATGAGTGAACAAGTATTTCACAATTCTCTAAATACCCTTGTTGAAATAAACCCCTAACCCTCTCCATGACTTCGCTCCCTCACTCGTTACACAATAGTTTTCCAAAACCCAGCAACATCATCGGCCACCACCATTAAGAACATCTCAGTCTTCATCTTTATCGATTTTATATTTTGGGGCAGACAACTTATTTTGACACAATTCTAACTTTTTTAGCTAAGAGCATAAAATGACTCCTTGGAACTTTCTTACAATGTGATAGATTTCTTTGAATAACTAGGTATCAAGGCCCATCTTTTTGGATCCAACACATCAACGATGTTTCTTTTATTTATTTGAATTCCAGTTTAGATAGTTAATTTTTTTTATTAATTAGCAACAAAGAAAATTCTATTAAATGTTTGTTTCTTATGTATTATTCCATCATTTTCTGTATTATTTAAGTATATTTTTTTCCAACAAACTTTAATCAAATTATTAACTTTTATATTATAGCTTATGATTATATTTTAGCTTATCATAAAATAATTGATATTTATCAAAAATAATTTATTCTAATCAATTTGTATTAAAAATAAGTGAGACGTAAATTATTTTGCATTTGAGTCAACTTAGAATTTAAAACCTTGTAAAAATTGCGTCTTTATTAGTGTCAACAACATTAAGGGCAGTTATGTTATTTTAACCGAAAAAGGTGTTTATCAACGGTTTATTATCAGTTCAACACTTTTATCCAAACATGTAACTGCTTAGTTATTAAATCAGCTTCAACACTTAAATCCGCTAAGCCAAACATGCTCTAACTGATAACCCACTATTTGCTCCCTCTGCTCCTGCGTAACAAACAAAAATTGTGCAAAATTAGGGCACACCGAGATAGAGCAGCGCTCACATCCACAGAAAGTAGGCCATCGAAGATGAAGAAAATTTCTTTGCGTTACTCTTGCAGTGGTATTCAGTTTATCTCTTTCTTTGCTACTTTCTATTCTGGTTTGGCATTTACAATCAGTGCTTATTCTTCATGCCATAGTAGTAGTAAGTCTTAGAATGTCAAGTGTTTAGATGATGCTGTGACTCTCTTTCATAAAATGGTTAGAACACAACCTCTTCCTTCTGTTGTCGGCTTCTCTAAATTATTTAAGACTGCTAAATATGAAGCATTACTCAGCTGTCGCTTTTCTTTTTGGAAAAATGCAGAAATTGGGTATCCCATTTGATTGAGTCATCTTGAATAGCATAATTAACAGTCATTGTCTGATGCATCGTGCTGATTGTGAATATTCGATGTTACCAATTTAATTGAAGAATAACATTGCATTTGATGTTGTAACTTTTAGCACCCTGTTATGGGAATCTTTGCTGAAAACAAGGTCAAAGAGGCAGTTGAATTGTTCAAAAAGTTGGTGAGGGAGAATATTTGTAAGCTAGTGATAAATATGAAGCATTACTCTGTTGTCGTTTCTCTTGTTGGAGAAATGCAGAAATTGGGTATCCCAATTAACGGAGTCATCCTGAATATCTTGATTAACAGTTATTGCCTGATGCATTGTGTTATTGTAGATTTTCTGTGTTACCCATTTACTTGAAGAATGGCATCATTTAATGTTGTCACCTCACCTTTTACACCCTAATAAGGGATTTTTTTTGCTGAAAATAAGGTCAACGATGCAGTTGAACTGTTCAAAAAGTTGGTGAGGGAGAAAAATTGTGAGCCCGATGGAGTCATGTATGCAATCACCATGAATGGGTTCAGCGAAAGGGGTCATACTCAAAAACAAATCTATGTTTGCTCTGTTTAATGGAACAATAAGTTGTTGATAACCGCATCAGGCACATTCCTGTTGTTGATTAGAGGTGTATGAGGTGTCCGCTTGAGATGTTGTCTGTGCTGTAGCAAGTGAGCATAGGAACAGGTTGAACCGTGTAAATGCTTACATATGACTTATGAGGAGGTTACTAGATGATGATGCTAATAAATAAATGAATCAAACGCTTGATCTTGTATATATTTGCATGCTTGGTTCTTCTAGTATTTGTTTGCGCCTCTTGACGTGGACTACTTTTCTAGTTACATGTGCTTATAACAGGCTGTTTTTAAGACGACAATTCCTTGAAACAAAACAAATGGTGTTTCGTCTGTTTTTTAAGTGATTAATATTGGCATATACTCAAGAGCATTTTGTGGTTCTTTTACTTGTTTGAATGATCTCACAAGACAAGTTCCAACATAGTCAGAAATGATCTTGTTAAGGTTCCTAATTACATTAACTAGTAAGGTTTCCTTTTTGAACCTTACTTATTGAATACCATAATTTTTCTTATCAAAAAGGTTTCCTTTTTGAACAAAAATAATTGGGTTCCCTTTATTTTGTTGATCAGACTGGTATGAGCTGTCCGCTGGAGATGTTGTTCGTGCTGTTGCAAGTGAGCATAGGAACGCGCTGAACCGTGTAAATGCTTACATATGAGGATATTACTAGATGATGATGACAATAAATAAATGAATCAAGGGCATTATCTATTTGCATGCTTGGTTCTTCTAGTATTTGTTTGAGGCTCTTGATATGGGCTACTGCACTACTTTTTGGGTTATGTGCTTATAACAGGTTGTTTTTAAGATGGCAATTCCTTTAAACAAAACAAATAGTGTTTCGTCTGTTTTTTTAGTGACTAGTCTTACCGTACGAGCGTTGCGCGTGTATCCCGTCTCAATAAATACATATTTTTTTAAAAATTACATAAATACTATATAACTAATTACATTGGAGTTATAAAATACGTGTAAGGAAAAAATATGAGTTTCTGAAAAATGATGATTGTTGATTTTATTCAACAATTCAACAAATGAGAACATCATTGAATATAATTATAGACTTGAATTGGTAGCTTGATCACTGCGTAAAAATCACGAGAACTTTTGGCACTACAA
Organism: Nicotiana tabacum; assembly: GCF_000715075.1. Classification (NCBI taxonomy): domain Eukaryota; kingdom Viridiplantae; phylum Streptophyta; class Magnoliopsida; order Solanales; family Solanaceae; genus Nicotiana; species Nicotiana tabacum. The sequence continues at coordinate 9,465,871 of NC_134096.1, forward strand.
AAATCTTAAAAGACGTTTATTATCACAAAACTCCGAGAACAAAATAAATGTTAGAAAATTTACCTCATGTAACGATCCGACTTGTCGTTTTGAATATTTACGCGTCTTTCAACTATTTGAAGTCTTAAATAGCTCCATATGATGTATTATGACGTGTGTGAATTGTCGGTGTTGATTTTCAGGTGTTTTGGGATTAGTTCGGAAGAATGAATTTCATGTTGGAAGCTTAAATGAAAAATGGTTGACCAAGTTTGACTTTTAGTATTTGACCTCGGAACGAAGTTTTGATGGTTCCGTTAGGTCCGGATGGTGATTTTGGACTCGGGCGTTTGCCCGGATTTTATTTGGATATTTCTAGAAGGTTTCGGCATAAGACCTAACTTTGGACAAGAATATCTACATATTTATAAGGAGTTATGTGATGGACAACCTATCAAATTAAAGATCTTCGAATCTAGTTTCTAACGCTTCAAACCGTTCGTCATTTGGACATTTCTACAAGAAGTTATGACCAAATTTCCAAAGGCTGGCGGAGGAGTGAACTGCAGATGCGAAGCATCCAGGGCCGCGTCCGAAAGAAGGGCTGGCAGTGAAGTGCTGCCATAGCATTCAGGGCAGCATCCGAAACCTAGAAATCTAGGCCTATATATATAATTTCGGGGTTCATTTTCCCCACTTCACTTGGATGGATTTTGGAGCTCTTCTCCACTCACTCAAGACCACCAACTCCTCTTTTCTTCAAGGTAAGTAATCCCCATTATCTTAGTACGAAATTCCATCATTTCTACACTAGTATTGATGAAATCTACACATAAAATACTTAGATCTTCAAGAAATTTCTTCAAGAATTCAAAGGAGGGTTTTGCAAGATTTCTTCCAAAAAAGTAATCATACACCCTTAGACTTACATGTACATATTTATTATAGGAAGATGAGTATGAATTAAGTATTGGAACTCATGGTATGGTGATTGGAGGCCATAAATTCCCAATTTAAATACATAACCATGGTAGAGATTGAAAGGTGATTAATTGATGTAATTTTGTTGGTTGGATATGGATGAATGGTCACACATGTGAGGATTGGAAGTTATAAATTGTTGGTAAATAGTGGTAGTTGGATGAACTAATTCCATGGTTAAGAGATGTAGAGATTTATGCACTCTAGGTGTTTGATAAAATGCCTAAATGACCTAAAAACCTAGAAATTTTACTAATATTGGTCAAATTAAATTATGTTGATGTAGATTGAAGTGGTAAGAGTAGTTGGAGGTTTTAATATCACTAAAGATCTGAATCAAGAAAGCTCGGTTTGTAGCGATTTTTGCCGGGGGATTTCAAGCAAATATTTATCTGGATCCGAGCCATTCGGAGTTGGATAATCGCAGAAAAGGCTTACCAGTGGATTGAGTTAACGTGTTTTGAGGTAAGTAACATTTTTAAACCTGGAGCTGGGGGTATAAACCCTGATTATATATGTTATGTGATTTGTTTGGAGGTGACGCACATGCTAGGTGACGGAAATGAGAGTGTGCACCGTAGAAATTGAGACTCAGTCAATTCCGTAGAGCTGTATAGTCATTTAACTTGTATTTTTATGTGTTAGAGAAACTTAGGCGTGACTCATGTTAGAAATCATGCTTAGGCAAATGTTGGTGTTATTGTGACCCACTGAGGTCATTTCTGATATCGAATTATATGTTTAAATTAAAATTTTGTACTCAGTCATGTTCATTCATTGCATATCATATCTCAGTTTCTGTTGTTATTTATAGATACGTCATATCATCATTTTGGGCTAGTTTTATGACATTCTGAGCTCGAGAGACTGGAGAGATTGATGACTGAGTGAGGCCAAGGGCCTGATTGTGAGTGATATTTATGGGATCGGGATGCATGCCGCAACATATTTTATTTATTTATGCCTGGATCTGGCTATTATAGCGCTTGGGCTGAAGGAGCCCCTCCGGAGTTTGCACCCTCCACAGCAAGCGCAGTTGATTTTATATTGAGGGATGGATCTTCCCTGGACATGGATCTTGTCCGAATCATTTATATTTAGGGATGGATCTTCCCCTGGGCATGGATCTTGCCCGAATCATTCATATTGAAGGATGGATCTTCCCTGTACATGGATCTTGTCCGAATTATTTATATTTGGGGATGGATCTTCCCCTGGCATGGATCTTGCCCGAATCATTCATATTGAGGGATGGATCTTCCCTGTACATGGATCTTGTTTGTATCATTTATATTTGGAGATGGATCTTCCCCTGGGCTGGATTGTCCATATACAGTACTGAGTGACTGGAGTGGAAATGCGAGATAGTGAGATTGAGTACTCTGAGAGTGTGAGTACATGAGTTACATGAGTTCATCATTGTGCTGCATTGCATTAGACATGTATATTTGATATGTGGGCATAGAGAAGTATGTTTTCTCATGCCATCTGATAATGAGACTTCTTACCTGCCGTTACAGTTTTTGAGAAAATCACATATTTCACACTTACTCTTATTTTCGGTGACTTTCGGCAAAATATTTGAGTTTTACTGTTATACTTGAAAAGAAAATGTTTATTTTCCAGAACTGTATACGAGCTGAGCATGTTATTATTGAGTTATTACAAGTGCTGCTTTAAATTGTATTGTTATGAGATGTTATTGGTTATTGGTGTGGACTCCGACCTTGGTACAAGATCGTCACTACTTTCAACCTAAGGTTAGGTTTGTTACTTATTGAGTACATGGGGTCGGTTATACTCATACTATACTTCTGCACCTTGCGTGCAAATTTCTGATGCTGATGTTGATGCGTACTGCTGGAGTTTGATCTGGAGATGTACCTGCATTTCAGTCACAACTGCCTTTTGTTATAGGTAGCTTTAGAACTTTAAATTTGTTCATGTATATTTCAAACAGATGACATATTTTTATTTCACAACCAGCTTTGTAAATTCTAATCTTAAAAGATTATGATTTATACTACCAGTCCTTGGGGAGTGTATTAGAGTCAGTTAAATATTAATTGAATCGGATTATTGTTATTTGGCTTACCTAACAATTGAGGTTAGGTGCCATCACAGCTAGTTGGATTTTGGTTCGTGACAACTTGGTATCAGAGCTCTAGGTTCATAGGTTCTACAAGTCATGAGCAAGTGTCTAGTAGAGTCTTGCGGATCGGTATGATGACGTCCATACTTATCTTCAAGAGGCTACAAGGCATTTAGGATAATCTCTCATCTTTCTTTCCTTATCGTGCAAAATTGATTCAGCTTGAAACACAACTCCTTGAATTCCTTCCACGCATTTATGTGCACATGTGAGCGCTCGGTATCAGCTGTGCATCGTTAACTTGTGATTCTATGAACGAGGTTCAAAATGTGTATTCTGTGTTTTGGTGATAGGACAGCCTGGAGGACTTGACACCAGGTTTAAACCGCATCATAGACTCGGTAGCTTTAGTTGTGTGAACTTGTACATTTGGACTCATATATTTGGTAGTGTCCCTATGAGTAGAATTTGTGGCTCGATGAGTGGTTGAATGTCTATATGATAAGTATGATGTGACTGCGGGATGTGTTAAGATGGTCTGAATGTGACGAAAAGTATTTCCTTGAGATGTAAAAAAAAAGGGCCATTGGGTGCTTGATATCCGTTTTGATGAGACGTACGGTCTCGAGTTGTGAGTGTGTTGAAGGATCTGTCATGCAGTTTAATTGTGGAGCGAAGTAGATTTTTATGTCGTGTTGATGAGATCAAACTCAAGAAGATTAAGTGATCGCGTAGTGATTGTGGTTACGAAAGGGTATATCAAGATGCCAAGTTTTGGCTAAGCACGTGGGTTATCTCATGTGGGATAATCTACGGAGGTGTGCTCCTTATAATGTTGAGTAGAGAGTTTCTTTTCTATTAGCGGGGTGTATGTGTTGAGATTTAAATTTGAATTTGATTGAGAAAGTTGACTTGACTGTCAAGAGAATAAATGCGAGCTTAGCGGATGATTGAGGTATTTTATGGTTGGTGTTGCATGAGCTTGAGAAGAATTTTTGTTGTACTGACTGCGGTATTATGGAAGTAATAGAGTATGGGTATTACGAGTTATGGAATGTTTTGTTCTATGGCTTTGAGCCAAGTGGGGGAGCCTGCTATTGACAATTCAATTTTATGGTTATATGTTAAATATTAGTTTTGGTCTTAGGCATACTTGTGGATTAGTTATGACTTGCAGAGGTTGATAACGAGGATGACTCGAGTAAGGAAATTCTTGGATACGGGTTATATTGCACTTTATGAAAATATAAAAATCATGGAATGATTAAGTTGTTATTTGAAGGATGTAGTGCGCAAGGAGTATGAATTTAATTGGTGGTGTTAAAGCAGGGTTACTTCTTTGAGTGTTGTTGTGCTAATGGGGCATGTGTCTTTCGGCCCGTTGGGCGGTACAATTTAGATTTGGGCAGAGTGGATGATTCTCGAGAGGGTTCTAATGGATTCAAAATGTATATGTGGCAATTGAAATTTTTTCAAATTCGTATATTGTTAGAATCTGTTATTTACATTAGATAGTGTCGGGACTTGCGATAATTTTGTATGACTATGGATTATATATTTCAGTGTAAGAAAGGACGTATGAACAATTTTAAATTTACATAAGGTATTTTCAGAGTGGGTGTTTCGATTGTGGTATTTATGGGGATAATTATGATGTGGTGAGACTTTACAGATATTTTGGTGGCAATATTCTTGGGTTTGGTGACTTGTGTGACTTGGTCGAGTTAGAGGGATTCAGTTCTGATAGCTTGCTTATGTGCAAATGGATTTCAATGTGTTCTTGGTGGTTTCTATCATGGTTTGAGCCGGATATTTACTATCGGTGTGGGAAACGTATTATGTATGGTGATTTTCTCCTGGAAGGAAGCAAGATGAAGGTTTCTAACTGACCGAGTATGTAATTTGTTAGTTACCCAGAGTTGATAATAAGATTCTTGTGCTTGCCACATGATGGAATGATAGATGTGACGTGTTGTGCAGGATTAAGATTTACATGTACAAGGTGGCAGTTCATTCTTGAAGGGAAGGTCACGAATTCTGGACAGAATGGTCAGTTTTAGATATTTAGATGAATGTTATAATTGGTCGGTAATTCCTGAGAAAGGTGCGCATTTCAGAAGGCGCATTGTGTTTTTACTTACGGATGTTCATCAGTATTGCGGTACTCACCTGGTGATAAACCGTTGACATTTAAATTATTGCTATGTGGCACGAAAGAATTATGAAAGTATTCCTCGTGAGATGATCGTGCATGAAAGATGTGTTAGTCATTCGAATGCTAGAGTGGGGATCAGTTATGGTGATTCATGTGCCCTATGAATTTGGAGACTGGAGTTCTCAGAAGCATATTGTTTCAGGGTTGCGACCTGTTTGAGGTGAGTATTTTATTTAAACTCAGTGGAGGCAATAGTTGCGTTAATTCTTTGTGATAGCTACGCGCTACGAGTGTGTATATATGTGAGGTTTGAGTCCATGTTGGGCATCGAGGCAAGTATTCATACTCGGAAAAATGCTTAAGCTATGATATGCCTAGAGTTGACGGTTAAGCATAAAGTTATAACGTTCTCGTATTTGTACCTTTGTTGAGAACTATCTGAGCCATACTTGAGGTTACAAAAAGGCTAATTTCCTGAATAAACTTGGTGGTTACTAATTCTGCGATAAATTGACGATTTGAGTTATGATAGCACACTTTGCACATGCCTACTCTATGGAGTGTTATTTATACCAGCCCATGAGCATACGAGTCTTATTTCAATTACATATACATGTATACTTGTTTGATTGCTCCTGTGTGATATGCTTGGACTGGAGTCCTGTGACCCTGTCAGGCGATTGATATTATTAGCACGTGAGTTATCCGTGCGGATCCAGACATTTATGTTTTTGGTACGTGAGTTGTCCGTGCGGGTCTAGATATCGATACTATAGCAATAATTTATAACAAAGACTGAGGTATGATATGCAAATGAATGAATATGACTGAGCACATAATTGTAATTTAAGCAAATAACTCACAACAGAAATGACCTTAATGGGTCCCAACAGAATCAGTATATAGCCTAAACATGATTTCTAACATAGATCACAACTCAATTACTTTAACACGTAGAAATTTCATGGAGTGAAACAAGATTATGTAACTACACAGTACCACAGAATTAATCGAGTCATAATTTATACGGTGCACACCCACACGCCTGTCACCTAGCATATGCGTCACCTCATCACCAAACACATAACACATATATTCAGGGGTTCATACCCTCAACACTAAGTTTAGAAGTGTTACTTACCTCGAACAAACCAAATCCAATACTGAGCAAGCCAAACAATACTCTAGAAATGCCATCCCGCACGTACCGACCTATGAACAGTTTAAAACTAGCCAAAAGTAACTCAAGAACATCAAATAATACTAAAGAAAATAAACCCAATCGATAAAGGTTCAATATTTAATCAAAAGCCCAAAGTCAACCAAAAAATCAAATTTGTGCCCGCACCTCGGAACCCAACGAAACTTATAAAATCTGACAAACCATTCAATTATGAGTCCAACCATACTAGTTTCACTCAAATACGACTCCAAATCGATGTTCAAAACTCAAAAATTCACTTTATGAAATTTTAAACAAAATCCCCCAAATTTCACTTTGAAATCATTAATCAAATGCCAAAAACGAAGATGGATTCATGAAATATAATTAAAATAAAGTACAGAACACTTACCCAAATCTATGTGGTAAAAATCGCCTCCAAAATCTCCCAACTCCGAGCTCCGCAACTCAAAATACGACCAAATGAACAAACCCTCGATATTATATGCTTCTGCCCAGTTGTTCTGCCTCGTTTCTTATACCAAACGATTCTGAAACTCGCTTTTGATGTCTCCAATGGATTCCTTGTAAAATTTAAGTCAAGTTAGAATTTTGAATCATTCCATTTGACCTTATAATGAAGGAGATATGTTGGTTTCAATATTTGAAAATATTACAGATTTTTAAATACAAATTCAGTGGCAATTGCGTAATTAATCTGAAAAATATTTGGCAACCTAATTCTTAGTAAAATGACCATAAATTCCTCATACGACGTAGAAACTTGATGATTTCAGTTGCTATGGTTCCAAAATTATGATACGGATCTGATGCTGCAATCAAAACAAAAATTGGAGTTCATTTGCTTAATTTGGTACCATTTGTGCTTGAAGAAATGACGTCGAAACATTAAAAAAAAGCGAGCGCAACACAACCCAGAACCTATTCGAAACTCACCCCAGCCCCTCGGTACCCTTTTTGAACATACCAAAAAGTCTATAACACATACTTACTCGAGGCCTCAAATCATGCATAACGATATCAAAACCACGAATCGTACCTCAAATCGAATTTAATGAACGTTGAATCTTTCAACTTCTAAAACTCGTGCCGAACCTTATCAAATCAACTCAGAATGAATTCAAATTTTGCATACAAGTCCCAAATGAGATAACAAAGCTATTCCATTCCCGAAACCATAATCCAAACCCGTCAATTCCCGGTCAAACTTATGAATATTCCAAACCTTCAAATTGTCAACTTTCGCGAATTAATCCCGAAACCTTCTAGAAATTTCCAAATGCAAATCCGGGCATATGCCCAAGTCCAAATTTACCATACGGACCTAACAAAACCATCATAACTCCGATCCTAGGTTAAATACTCAAAAGTCAAACTTGGTCAACTCTTCCAACTTAATACTTCCTAGTTGAGAATCATTCTTCCAAATTAATTCCGAATCACCTGAAAGCCAAAACCAATGATACATACAGTTCATAATACATCATAAGGAGATACTCATGCCCTCGAACCACCAAGAAAAGTGAAAATTCTCAAACCGATTGGGTCGTTACATTCTCCCCCACTTAAACATACGTTCATCCTCGAACGTGCCAAAGTCATTAAATCGATGTGTAACCTTAACATGCATATACCCTGGGGTGATCCCACGTCACCCCAATCCATGTAAGCCCGACAACACGATATAACTGAAGATCATTACTTTAACCTTAGTCTGTAAGCCTTAGAACCCAATTTCCAACATCCAGAATTTCTTATAAGACATGAATCTCGTATCTACACATTGAATATGTCTGAACAAGCTGTATCGAGCCATAACCATAACCCAAGATGTAATCACATGATATACCGCACAACTCGCATACTCGTAGCAATAATTCCCGATCATAGTAGCTGCTCAAAACAAACCCGATACCGGTAGTAAACCTCATATCAAATAAAACCTCGTTCAAAATCTTCGTACACTGTCGATGATGAAAGAAACACACAGAAACTCATAACCACTCATCGGACCAACAAATCATGAAGCTCTCTCTCTCGTCTGACAAGAACCAAAGCCAAACACTAACCTGACTTCCAATATTATTCTTCCAAACATACCGCAATCAAATTCGATAGTATCCATTCTAGGTCCAATGACCTTATCTCATCAAACACAACTATTTTATTAACATGCCACACCAATACAACCTAAAGTCACAACCGTGCAATCTGCACACCACTAAACAACAATTCAAATGTACCCAAATACGAAAAATGACTCAAATAAGAGAATCGTCCCGCAAGGTCAACAAGTGCCACCTCAAACGCAATGCTAAGAATCCATCACACATAGTAGAACCAAAACACATGAATCTATCACAAAGGATCATATCCCGACATAACTCCTTTGCAACGTGTGACCTTATCCAAACATCGGTCCTATGAAATACCTCAAGCCACATTGTTCAAAATCAAAAACCACACGCAATTCGATATTATGTATACAAAGCGAGTAACACAATATACCACAGCCCGAAGAGACCATAACCAAGGTGCAATCAACCATTCAACAGTCCAATAACCATTTTGCTCAAATTTCGCTGCAAGGCCCAAACAAAACTGCATCGCGTGTGCATATAACCAATAAGTCACACCCCTCGTAGCGTAGAAAAGTAACACATAGAACATCTCAGAACACGAACAAGCTCAACTCTAACCGAATGACACACCCTTCAACACTAACAGTGCTGAGTCAACAAATCCGACCCTGTGTAGAATACACATCCTCATTGGGCTTACCAATGGGCCCTCAAACCAACTCTAGTCATCCCCAAATGGATAAATGGTCCTCCAAAAATCCACAATGACATAACCATAGAACGTACTACCATCTAGCTAACTTTGGACACATCTTTACAGTCCACAACCACAGAACAATTCACTTATGAGAACTCCCAGTCTCCAAATCCATAGAACACACGAATTACCATAGCTGGTCCAAACTCCACCACTCGAATGACTATCACATTTCTCATACAAAATCATCCACGAGAAACACTTCTATAATTCTTCCATGCCACATAGAAAAATCTGGACATCATCAATCGATCAACCAGGTGAGTAAAGCAATACCAGTGAAGTATCCGTAAGTCAAAACACGGTGCGCCTTCTAAAATGTGCACCCTTCTCAGGCAATACCAAGTAGTAATATCATTCATCTAGTCGTCCGAAACCGTTCATATTGTCTAAGAATTTATTAACTTTCCTTCAAAACTGAACTGTGACCTTGCACATACAAACCTCAATCCCACACAACACATTGCATCTATCATACCATCATATGAAAAGCACGAGAATCTCATAATCAACTCTGATTCACTAGCAGAATACATATCCCATCAGTCAGAAACCTTCCATTTGATCCCATATATGAGAGAATCACAATACGCAACATGCTCTTCACGCCGGTAGGAAATATCCATCTCAAATCGTGGTAGGAACCATCAAGAACTCTTCGAAACCCATTTGCACATAATCCAGCCATCAGAACTGAATCTCTCTAACTCAACTAAGCCACGCAGGTCTCCAAATCCAAGAGTATTTCCACAAAACACATGTAGAGACTCACTATATCATACATACCCAAAGATTCGATCGTATCCATTACCGTGCTGACCCAATCTACTATCAAGTTGTCCTATTTCTCTAAGTTCCTTCCGAATTACCTTCAAGTTGACACTTTTCCTTTCCAGAATACCAAGATCCTTACCCAAAGCTCACCACCAGAGATCCTAGCATAAAACCACACCGCCCTAAGGCCCATAAGCCGATGTATTCCCTCTTAAGCACCCCAAAAGTACCACAATCGAGACACCCACTATGAAAATACCTTCTGTGAATCTAAATCTGTTTCCTTCACCTTCCTGATGCTGAATGTAGAATCCATAATGATATAGAAATATCACAAGTCCCGACACCATCCAATGCAAATCTCATATTCTAGCCATATACAAGTCCGAAAAATTCTCAATTGCCATATATAAATCTTAAATCCATTAGAACATTCTTGAGAGTCATCAACTCTGCTCAAATCTCAATTGCACCACCCAAGCGGGCCGAACGACCTGTGCCCCATTAGCACAACAACACCCAAAGAAGTAACCACGCCTTAATGCAATCGAGTAAATTCCTACTGCATGCGCACTACATCCGTCATGAATAACAACTCAAATCATTCCATGATTTTTATATACCCATAAAGTGTAATATAACCTGTATCCCAAAATTTCCTTACTCGAGTCATCCTCGATCTCAACCCCTGCAAGTCATAACTGATTCACAAGTATGCCTCAAACCAAAATCAGTACAACACATAACCATACAATCAAATCATTGATAGTCCCCCCCCCCCCACTTGGCTCAAAGCCATAGAACAAAACACTTGATAACTCATAATGCGCATACTCTATTACTTCCATAATATCGCATTGAGATTCAACTAAATTCTTCACAAGCTCATGCAACACAAACCATAAAATACCTCAAACCATTTGCTATGCTCGCATTCATCCTCGTGACAATAAGATAAACCTTCACTACCGATCCAAACTTAAGTCGCAACACATATAACCCACTGATGATGGAAAGAAACTCTCCACACCATCATCATAAGGAGCACACATCCATAGATTACCCCCAAGTGATAACCCACATGCTTAGCCCCAAACCGACATCTCTTTATGCCCTTTCACGGCCACAACTACTACGCAATCACTTAATCTTCCCGAGTTTGAATTAGTCAACAAGACATAAGAATCTACTTCGTTCCATAAATGAAATAACATGAAAAAATCTCTCAAAACCCTTATAACTCAAGACTGTATAACACATCCACATAAATCGAGCATCCAATAGTAATTTTCACATCTCAAGCTAACTCTTCTCGTCATATTCAAACCATCTGAACACATCCCGCAGTCACATGATACACATCATATAGCCATCCAACCACTTACCGAGCCATAAATTCCACTCATAGGGACACTACTGGACATATAAGTCCAAAAGCACATGCTCACCCAACTGAAACTATCGAGCCTAAGTTACAGTCTAAACTTGGCCTCAAGTCCTCAAGATTGGCCCATCACCAAAACACAAAAATGCATCCCACACCTCATACATGGAATCCATAAGCCGTCGATGCACAGCTGATACCGAGCGCTCACATATGCATACGAGTGAGTGGAAGGAATTCAAAGAATTATGCTTCAAGCTTAATCAATGCCGCATGATAAGGAAAAATATATGTGAAGTTTATCCAAGATGCCCTATAGCCTCTCGAAAATAGGTATTGACGTCATCATACCGATCCGCAAGACTCTAGTAGACACTTGCTCATGACTCGTATAACCTATGAACATAGAGTTCACTACCCAAAATCCAACTAGTCGTGATGACAACCTGCTAGGTAAGCTAATTTATCAATAATCTAACACAACGAGATCTACTGAGAAAATAAATGATGAAATAACTGAACTTTTATACCAAAACCCCAAGAATTGGTTGTACAAATCATAAACTTCTAAGATTTAGAGTTTACAAAGCTAGTATGAAATATATACATCATCCGTTCGAAATATACATAAACAAATTTATAACTCTAAAGCTACCAAGAATGAGAGGCAGTTGTAACCGGAACGTAGATACATCTTCAATGCTAGCTCCCGTCATACACAACAACATCAACTCCAAAATCTACACGCAAGATGCAGAAGTATAGTATGAGTACAACCAACCACATGTACTCAATAAGCAACAAACATAACCTTAAGTTGAAAGTAGTGACGAGCTTGGACAACAGTCATAGTCCAACACTAACAACTAAGATCAACTTGTAACAGTATAATGAAAATAGTACAAGTTATACTCAAAGATATGACGCTCAGCTCGTTCATAGTTACGGAAAACATGTATGTTTTTCAGGTATAACAGTAAAATCTAAATCTTTTATCGAAATCATCAAAGTGTGAGTATATCAGAAAAACTATGATTTTTCCCAAAAACGTTCGATAACAGATAAATATTTCATTCTTAGATAGCATGAAGAAAGTATATCTCTATACCTATATGTCAATGTTCATGTGAAGTCATGAATGTCACAAAATCGTGTAGCATGAGGAAATGCATCCCTATACCTGTATGTAAAGTATGCATGTCAAATGCAATGCATCATAGCGATGAATCATGTACTCACACTCTCTGAGTACTCAATCTCATTGTCTATCACTCCCACTCATCATGCTCAATCACTTAGCATACTTAGTCACTCAGCATTGAATGGTACATGCACTCGCTGCTGGTATGTCAGATTCTGGAGGGGCGAATCCTGATCCAGCACTAATAAAACCTGTTGCGGCTCGTAGCCCGATCCCATCATGAATCAATAATACATGTTGCATCGTACAACCTAATCCCATCATGAATCAATAATACCCGTTGTAGCGTGCAACCCGATCCTATCATGAATCAATAATACATGTTGCAACGTGCAACCCGATCCCTTCAATATTACTCACAATCGGGCCCTCGGCCTCACTCAGTCATCATCCCCTCCAGTCTCTCGGGCTCACAAATCTCATGCCAAATAGCCCAAACAATAATAACATGATGTGACAACAGTTTATAACAGAGACTGAGATATGATATTGTCACGACCCAAAATCCAACTAGTCGTGATAACACCTAACTCATCCCGCTAGGTAAGCCAATTAACAACTATCCAATTAATGTGATTTATTGAGACAAATGAATGATAAAATAACTGAAACCTTTATACATTTCCCAAGGACTGGTAGTACAAATCATGAGCTTTTAATATTTAGAATTTACAAGCTGGTATGAAATAAAATACATCATCTGTTTGAAATATACATGAACAGATTATAATTCTAAAGCTACCAAGATCAAGAGGCAGCTATGACCGAAACACAGGTACATCTTCATATCCAGCTCCGGCCATACGCAACAACATCAACATCCAACATCTACACGCAAGGTGCAGAAGTGTAGTATGAGTAAAACCGACCCCATATACTCAGGAGGGTAACAAACCTAACATTAGGTTGAAAGTAGTAACGAGCTTGGACAAGGGTTAGAGTCCAACACCGATAGCCAGGAACAACTCATAACAATATAACTGAAGCGGTACAAGTAATAACTCAAAGATATAATGCTCAGCTCGTTCACAGTTTCGAAAAATAGGCATGTTTTTAAAGTATAATATTAAAACCCAAATCTTTTACCGAAATCACCAAAATATGAGTAAATTTGTAAAACTGTGATTTTCCCCAAAACTTTCAACTGGTAAATATTTCATTATCAAATGGTATGAGGAAAGTACATCTCTAAGCTTACATGTCAATGTGTATGAGAAGTCATGTATGACGTAATACCGTACAGCATGAGGAAAATGCATCTTTATGCTTGCATGTCAAATGCAATGTAACATAGTGTTAAAACCATATGCATACTCTCAGAGTATTAATTCACTCAGTCCTCACAGTCACTTAGTCCTCACAGTCACTCGATACTCACTCTCGGCACTCGCGCTCGGCACTAGCACTCGACACTGTACATGGCAGATCCAGCCCAGGGATAATCTAGCCCAAAGAATCAATAACAACTACGCTCACTGTGGGTGTGCAAACTCGGGAGGGGCAAATCCAGCCCAAGCGCTATAATAAGACAATCATGGTATGAATCAATAATTCCTGATGCGGCGTGCATCCAGATCCCATCATGAATCAATAATACCTGTTGCGGTGTGCAACCCGATCCTATCAATATCACTCACAAATAGGCCCTCAGCCTCACTCAGTCATCAATCTCTCCAGTCTCTCGGGCTCACACTCTCATGAAAATCAGCCCAAAAATGATGATATGATGTATCAATAAATGGCAACAGAGACTGAGATATGATATGCAAATGAATGAGTATGACTGAGTATGTAACTACAATTTAAGCAAATAACTCAACAGCAGATTTGACCTCAATAGGTCCTAACAGAATAAGCATATAGTCTAAACATGATTTCTAACATGGATCACAGCTCAATCACTCTAGCACGCAAAGACCTTATGGTTAAAAATAAGATCAGGTAACTACACCGTACCACATAAACAACCGAGTCAAAATTCACACGGTGCATGCCCACACCCCCATCACCTAGCACGTGCGTCACCGCAACACCAACACATAACACATATATTCAGGGGTTCATACCCTCAACACTAAGTTTAGAAGTGTTACTTACCTCGAACAAGTCAAATCCAATACCGAGCAAGCTAAACGATACTCCAAAAATGCCATCCCGCTCGTACCGATTTCCAAATGGCTCAAAACTAGCCAATAGAAACTCAAATACATCAAATAATGCCTAGGGAAAAAATTCTAAAAGATAAAGGTCGAATCTTTAATCAAAAACCCAAAGTCAACCAAAACGTCAAACCCGGGCCCATACCTCGGAACTCGATGAAACTCATAAAATTCTACAACCCATTCAATTACGAGTCCATTCATACTAGTTTTACTCAAATCCGATTCCAAATCGACGTTCAAAACTCAAAAATTCATTCTATGAAACTTTAGACAAAAGCCCCCAATTTTCCTCTTGAGATCCTCAATCAAATGCAAAAAATGAAGATAGATTCATGAAATAAAATCAAAACCAAGTAGAAAACACTTACCCCAATCCATGCGGTGAAAATCGTCTCATAAATCGCTTCAATCCAAGTTTCATAGCTCCAAATATGATAAAATGACAGAAACCTCAGAAATAGAGTACTTTATATTCACTGGACGAATCAATGAATCGCGATCGCAGAAATACCATCGCGATCACAAAGAAGAAGAATTCACTGACCAGAATTACCCTACGCTATCGCGGAACAACCTTCGCTAACGCTAAGAACAACCAACGCTACCTCCCAACAATACGCTATGCGATCGCGTAAAATTTTATGCGAAAGCGAAGCACACAGATGAACAAGCATCTGTGTGAATGAAATATAGACATCTGTGCTACACTGTTTTGTGACATTCATGACTTCACATGCACATTGACATATAGGCATAGAGATGTCTTTCCTCATGTTATCTGAGAATGAAATATCTTATTTGTTGTTGAAAGTTTTTGGGAAAAATCACAGTTTTCCTCTGATATACTTACACTTTGGTGATTTCGGTGAACGATTTGGATTTTACTGTTATACCTGAAAAGCATGCCTATTTTCCGTAACTATGAACGAGCTGGGCATCATATTTTTTAGTATTACTTGTACTATTTTCAGTATATTGTTACGAGTTGATCTTGGTTGTTAGTGTTGGACTCTGACCGTTGTCCAAGCTCATCACTGCTTTCAACCTAAGGTTAGGTATGTTGCTTATTGAGTACATGGGGTCGGTTGTACTCATATTACACTTTTGCACCTTGCGTGCAGATTTTAGAGCTGATGTTGCTGTGTATGGCGGGAGCTAGAATTAAAGATTTATCTGCGTTCTGGTTATAGCTGCCTCTCATTCTTGGTAGCTTTAGATTTATAAATCTGTTTATGTACATTTCGAATAGATGATGTATTTATTATTTTGCTACTTAATACCAAACTTTGTTTAATTTTTGGTAATATTCATTTTGTATCTAAGTTTTATGCATGGTGTTATAAATATGTAAGATTGAGTAGCTTAACCGTTCCGTAGCAATTGTCAAGGGTGCAAATAAAATTTGTAAATGTTGTTTGATCTTTCTCGCAACATGTCCATGTACAACGCTAAGTGCAATGTTTTATACTACTTATAAAATATAACTAAAGGAATTAAAAAAGTAATTTCCAGTTTCCATTCAACCATGTTTTCCTTTAGTAGAATTCAGATCGGACAAAACAATAAAAGGAGATCTAGTATCATGAAAATAAAAAAGAAAATTACGGGGATCTTCTATATCACCAATTCCTCTGGTATTTGTGATTTTCATTGTCGCTGCGAAAAATTTGCTTTCAATTTTGGATCCGATTCGGACGAGATGTGAATAGGACCGCGCAATCAGGATATGATTTTAGAATGTGATGGGATGTTGTACTTATGTACAAAATGATATTTCAAAGCTTACAAATGTGACGTTTTGTGTTACGATTGTGATATTTCAATGGATGGTCATTTGTTGTGTTATTGTAAATAACATTTCGTAATGCGTTTTGAGCGTTTCGTAAATTCTTGTTTAATGCTAGAAAGGAAGAAAAGACTTTTACGGACAAAATGAGTGAAAAATATCAAAAAAAGGAGAGAAAAGATAAATAACAATCTTAATCTATGAGATGTGTCATGTAATCACTTTTTGCATATATAAATAGATGGGGTACAAAAGCACTTACAATGTAGAATATAATAACAATGTTGATATTTGCAAGAAGTAGAAAATCTGCCGAGGATGAAATTAGAACTCTTTTCACGATTTTCACCTATTTTATTGATTGCTTGGTTATACTATTAGGTGTTGCATGCGAGAATTTACTTTTGTTGGAGACTTATTTAGTGATTCGGATGTACCTTCTAAGATTCTTTAGTTCAATTGTATGTATTATTTTTCATGTTCATTAATACATCTATCAAATTCAATTTTATCTCATTCTGAGAATATCATTCAATGGCTATTACTTTTCAATGTATTCCTAAAGGTGCAAGTACACAAGTATTGCTTGGACAACCCTTATTTAAAAAATAGCCGAAGTTTATAAATATTTCTAAGTTTAGTTATTTCAAAATCAATTTTCACCCATGGAGTATGGAGTTTAAAGAACTTTAGACATACGGGTCTTAGGTTAATTTTCACAAAACTTAATTTCCGACCGGTAGGCATATTGCTTTTGTAGTTTGAATTTCAGACATTTAGGTCTTAAATTAAACTTAATATTCAACTCCATATGTGTGAAGTTTGAACTATCAAACCTAACTTCAGACTCAAATGCCTTAAGCTGGCACAACATAGGTAATAAGTTGGTTAAAA
The DNA here is from genome assembly GCF_000715075.1 of Nicotiana tabacum. NCBI lineage: Eukaryota > Viridiplantae > Streptophyta > Magnoliopsida > Solanales > Solanaceae > Nicotiana > Nicotiana tabacum. The sequence goes on from NC_134096.1 coordinate 9,483,300, forward strand.
ATGGAGTAAAATACTTTATCATATAGTGTAAAATATTTACAAATAATTCAGTTGAATAAATGTATCTTTCATGTGTCTTTACTCTATCGTTTTAGTACACAAGCAACAAAAATTGGATTTAATAACTTTCTTATGGTATATCTATCAGGGTTTTTTTAATCGTGATAGGTGTTTATCGATTGCGCTTGTCTTGTGTTGTTTTTATGCTTTTTTACCGAGAAATATATTGTTACATTTTGAAGAAAAAAAAGGAAAAAGAAAAAGAAGATACTACAGTGTAACAGAAATCACGACATACCTAGATTTTAATGTCAAAGCATCTAAGAGCATATTTGGCCAAGCTTTTGGGAAGCCATAAGTACTTTTTTTGTCGGAAAAAGTACCGTTTTAGAATTTTGATGTGTTTGGCCAAGATGTGAAAGTGCTTTTGAGTAGTAGCAGAAATAGTTTTTCTATGTTTGGAAAGAAGTTACAAATTGGCCAAGCTTAAAAAATCAATTTGTTTTGAGAAGTATTTTTCTCACTAGTGCTTTTCCCAAAAGTATTTTTGGTAAGAAGCAGTTTGTGTTTGACTAATTAGTTTCAAAAATATGAAGAATAAAACTTGTAATATTACTAAGAAAAAGTAGGATACGAAGTAGAATCATTATATAAAAAGTAGGGTAAAGGATAAAATATGTTTATTTAACAATAAAGAATGGCAAAATGAGAAAAAAAAAGAAGGTAACGACGCCACCACACCAAATCCGTCGTTACATAAAGTGACACTTTTCGTCGTTACGTAACGAATTATTTAACGATACGATACGATAAAGTTTAAGTAACAATCAAAACAAACATTGTATTTAAAGTAACAATATGATACAATACAATATATAACAACCTTCCAAACAAGCTCTAAACAATAAGTAATACTGGATATCTAATATTATTATTTTAGATAATTATATTATATTGATTAAAATCTTTAATATATAGTTTTATTTATATTTTATATTCTAATTAAATAAAAATAAAAAAATTAATTGAATTACAATAAATATATTTATTATTATTTTTTTAGTAATTTGACGCTCAAAAGTAATTTTGTTGCCAAATACAAACTGCTACTCTATATAAGTACCACTTTTCAAAATAAGCCAAGCGAGCTCTAAAATGTTAATTTGGGAGTATTTAAGCTAAAACTTCGAATAGAAATGAAAATTTACAATGGAGGCACTCAGCAAAATTAGGGCATTCAGTGAGAGATATTCCTTAGCTGAAAATGAGGAGAATTTCTCGCAATGGTATTCCCTTTCTCTCTTTCTCTGCTATTTCCCGTTCTTCTTCGGCAATTACTGTTAGAGTTTATTCTTCAAGTCATAGTAATATGTCCATTTCGGCAAAGGGTAAATTTGGGGTAAATACCAAGCTTGAGAATGTCAAGTGTTTAGATGACGCTGTGACTCTCTTCCGTCAAATGGTCAGAAAGCAGCCTCTTCCTTCTGTTTTCGATTTCTCTAAATTATTTAAGACGATGCTAAATATGAAGCATTACTCTGCTGTTGTTTCTCTTTTTCGAGAAATGCAGAAAATGGGTATCCCAATTAATGATTTCATCTTGAATATCGTGATTAACAGTTATTGCCTGATGCATCGTGTTGATTGTGGATTTTCGGTGTTACCCATTTACTTGAAGAATGGCATTCCATTTGATGTTGTCACCTTTACCACCCTAATTAGGGGAATCTTTGCTGAAAATAAGGTCAAAGATGCAGTTAACTTGTTCAAAAGGTTGGTGAGAGAGAAGATTTGTGAGCCTAATGAAGTCATGTATGCAACCGTCATGAATGGGCTCAGCAAATGGGGTCATTCTCAAAAAACCTTAAGTTTGCTCCGCTTAATGGAACAAGGGAACACTAAGCCAAACATATTTAACTACAACATTGTCATAGATTCCCTTTGCAAAGATAGAAACTTAGATGCTGCTATCAGCCTTTTGAACGAGATGAATAAGAAAGGCATTCTTCCGGACATATTCACATTTAATTCATTGATTGATGGTTTGTGTAAGTTTGGTCAGTGGGAAAAGGTTAGGACTTTGTTCTCTGAGATGTTAAACCTTAATATTTATCCAGATGTCTACACCTTCAACATGGTTATTGATGGACTGTGTAAAGAAGGGAAAGTCGAAGATGCCGAGGAAGTAATGAGACACATGACCGGAAAAGGTGTGGAGCCTAATGTGATCACCTACAATGCGATAATAGATGGATATTGTTTGTGTGGTCAAGTGGATAGAGCGAGAGTTTTTTTCGATATCATGATAGATAAGTGCATTGAGCCTAATATTATTAGCTATAGCACACTAATAAATGGATACTGCAAGAAAAAGAAGTTGGCCGAGGCTATGCAATTGTTTCATGAAATTTCTCAAAAGGGATCAAAACCTAATATTATTATCTACACTACTATTTTGCAAGGTCTGTTTGAAGTTGGAAGAATTGGCAATGCAAGAAAGTTCTTTGCTGAGATGCTATCTACGGGGCATGTACCTGATTTATACACTCATTGCACTTTACTCAAGGGTTATTTTAAGTATGGACTTGTTGAAGAAGCTTTGTCACTCTTTAATGAGTTGGAAAGAAAGACAGAAAATGCTGATATTGAGTTTTACAATGTTGTCATTAATGGATTATGCAAAAATGGTAAACTTGACAAAGCTCATGCTATTTTTGAGTCGCTTTCTTTAATTGGACTACTTCCGAATGTGAGAACATACACTACAATGATAAGTGAATTTTGTCTAGAAGGGTTGTTAGATGAAGCTACAGATATGCTAAGAAAAATGGAGCACAACGGTTGTTTGCCAAATGGTATCACTTACAATATTATTGTTCAAGGATTTCTCAGGTGCAATAGAATTAGTGAAATGGCAATTCTTATGAAGGAAATGGCTGGAAGGGGCTTCTCATTTGATGCAACTACAACTGAGTTATTGATAAACGTTATAAGGGAGAATCCGTCCGTCCTTGACATGATACCAGAGCTTCACTTGGAAGATAAGAAGTGAATATTTATTTTGCTTGTTTTATTCGCCTTTAGTATCACTATGATACAGCTTCCGTTTATCCTGGCAAAGGTATGTCATCCAATTCCAATGCAATTGCAGAAGCTGAATAAAGGCAATTAGAACGTTGCTTGAGCTTTCCAGGCAGGCCTATTTGACGAGGTACATCAATTTTGATATTTTTATTGTTTTCCACTCTTCTTTATATTGGAAATCAGATATTACTGCTCTATTTGTTTAATAAATGATGTGAGTTTCCCTTACATGTACACATTATAAGTCTAGGAATATCATTTTCAGTGTTATCTTCATGTATTATCATTTTCTACTATTTGAATATAAATAACTGCCTGCAACTTAGAAATTGCTATAGTTACAATCTTTTCTATAGTTTCTATAATCTTGGTAATATCAACTAATTGGAACACACAGCTGACAAGGTCAGCACTGTCTCATAATAGTAAGAATATTTGTGACATTCCTGAAACTGAAGTAGAAAATGTTCAGAAATTGACTGTTAACCCTGTACTACATATCGTAATTGTCAACTAACTTAGAAGATGGAGGGAAGGGATTTCTTTTGAAGGCATAGAAATCTGTTTGCAATTCTCTACTGTAAATGTTTGTTTCTTTATTTTAGATTATGGATTTTAGCTTTTTAGTGTATACGCTACTATATATTATAAGAATATTTTTTTTTGGGGGGGGGGGGGGGGCAAGTCTTATCTTATACTTCAGCACTGTGTTATAGCGCTGGTAACTTTAGTTAGTGAGATGGACGCGGTAGAGCTTTCCATGGTCGTGTCTCCATACCTTAGTTATAGTTGTCGTTAAGATGTTTAGGTTTCTTTTATGTTTTTTAGTGGGATCTTGTTTTGTTGAAAAATTAACCTGTCCCTGGAATCATTTGAATGTCAGCTGTGATCTTTTTAATTTAAGTTTCAATAAAGTGCATTTTAAGTTTATGAATTCATGCTGATATTTTCTTGTTGCATTGTCTTGCCTTGACTTGGCCGTGTGAATGGAAGCATTATAAAATAAGGCTGCTTGGTGGCTTAACAAAAATTTGAAACTGGAAGATTACTGGTATTCATAGTCAATGTCATGATTCCCTCAGTTTTAAGTATTGTCTTTATGTAAGACTTTGTATCTGTGCTCTGGGAAAGGAATACCCAGACAATTGATAGGCTGAAAAAGTTTTGAATCTCCATTTTCTGCTGTCCAGTATTTGCAAGATGATTTACTAGATGCCGACACAAATAGTTGGTCATAGTTAGACATATGTAATTTACTACCAAATGAGCTTATATGATATGTGAGAAGAAGGAGATAATGAATTTCCTGAGATGAGCCACTCCCAGTACAAGACTTAGATCAACACTTTGGGGATGTTAATGATCTACTTTCGTGTAGGGAGGATGAAATTGATGAAGTATTAAGTGATTGCAATATTGAAAATGAGATTGGCGAAGATGAACTTATTTGAAGAGCCATTGCCAAACTCTTTTCATATTTTAGAAGGAAGCATCTTGATATATTTTTTTTAATTAAGCTTCAGTTAGTTTTGTGTTGAAGTTTAAATTGGTTTGGTATCAAGGTTTTCTTGTTCTACTTTATGTGATTATTATCAATGTATGTAGAGATGGTTATGGCTTTTTTACTGCATTTATTTGCATTTAGCTACTTTCTTTTATTAATTAAGCTTCAGTTAGTTTTGTGTTATAGTTTAGATTGGTTTGGTATCAGGGTTTTCTTGTTCTACTTTATATACCTTTTGATCATGTATGTAGAGATGCCGAAGCAAAATAGGGCTAAGAATCAATTCAAATCAGTCAAAGGGGTATCTTCACTTGCTCCGGGGCAGTCATCACAGTCTCAATCTCAGCCTCAAACTTCATCTTCATCATCTTATCGAGCCTCTTTACATCCTACACTGACTACACAACCTACACAACCAGTCATGATGGAGTTTCGTCGCAGCATGTCATTCCATCTTCATCATCTGATGGAGTCTCTTCACAGCATGTTGTTCCATCTTCGTCAACTGATGAGATGGAGTATCTTCTCAGCCTGTCGTTCCCTCTTCATCATCTGATGGAGTCTCAGCGAACTAGACATAGAGCTGGAGATGAAGTCTCTCGTGATTGGCTTGTCGATGTTATAGGTAAATATAAATTTCAAGTGATTGAGTATTCTTTTTTGTTTTTCTCGTTTAATATTTAACTTGATCTTTATTTTGTTGTAGATGAACATCAAGTAAACTTGAATACTGTTTTACTTACTGTTTTTGGCTAAGTGGGTTCTACTCAGAATGGTAGCAGTTGTATGGAATCTGCTATTTGGCTACCTATGTTCATATTTTTCCTTGAAGTTTTTTATTTTGCTAATAACTGTGAAATATTACTATAACAAACAAAATCAATATATAAATATACCTAAAGAGCATCTAATGTCTTGGCCACCTTCTACATACCAAAGAACGCAAGACCTTAAAGAAAAACTAATTACACAACTGATGTTTAAAAGCCTCACATCTATGTGCTCTCTTAGAGCTCTTAAGCATATCTACTCTCTTTAATCATTATCTGTATCTGTTGCACTACAAAACTGCTGTATACATTGCTGCCTCTGAAAATCTACCAGTTTCTAGCCTTCCAAATCTGATGAACAGCGGCTCCAAGTATGGCAGCCATGACCTCCTTCTTAAACTGGTTGTAATAAAACTTAGAGTTGCATTCTTTTTGGTTTTCTCGTTTAATGTTTATAACTTGATCTTTATTTTGTTGTAGATAACATCAAGTAATAAAACCAGTTAGATTGAAGGTTAAAGATGTCCATAACTTGGACAAAGGATTGCATATAATTGTAGAATTTGATGAGTATTATGCAGCTATTGGGAAATCGGCTGGCCTAATTGCGGGAGTTTTAGGGTAGCTTGCCACAAATCCTATGTACTTTCCTATCAGCTTTGAGAAATGGTCATCCATGTCTGGCTCTTTTCTGGATCATGTTTTTAAAGATATAATAATGGTAATGCCTTCTAAATTTTTTTATTTAGTTTGTATCTTTTAGTTGTATATGTAAAATGCAGTAAATTAACATACTTATATATTTGTGAAGCCTAGATTTTTCTTTAAGATTGATCAACAAAAGGCAAAAACATGGGTTAACAGTTCCCTTAACAAAAAGTGGAAGGAGTACAGGTTCTTCTTCTCCTCCTCCTCCTCCTCCTCCTCCTCCTTTTGCTAAAAGCAATAGGGACCCTTGTCGCATTTATCTGCTTGTTGCTTTCAAGAATACTGGTTATTTGTAAATATTTTGGTGTTATGTAATAGAATTTCTCCTATTTTAACTTGTAGGCTTGTTGCAAGATGAATGCACAAATTCGACAAAAACAACTTCCTCATACTGGTGATGCTATGAGTTTGGCTAGAAGAAGGGATGCGATGGTAGTTTAATATGATTTACGTAGATAAAATATATTCTTAGTTAATTACTCACATTTTTCATTTTGAAAATTTCAGAAGGCAATGGAAAAAGAGGTTGAACTGATACTCATAAGAGGAAAGATGAGAGTTATGTAACTGATGAGGCTAGGGTGATTGGGGTAACTATTCTTTAAACTCTGCTTTCAGAGATAAACAGTCCCCTGCTTTTATTATAACAATCTGGCAGTTGGAGTTGGATAACGACAATGGTTTGAAAGAGATTATGTTATGTGGTACTATATTAGTTTTGAGGTTGTTTGTGGTTTACATGTTATTTTTGTAGTTACCAGGAAGGGAGACACATTTTTGTGTCGTTTGGTGTGCTATTTTGTGTAATTATTAGGCTGGTACAGGAGTTGAGTTAACTGCTGTTTTCAGGTTATTTTGGGCCTTCTACTGTGATGTTCTGTATTATTTTTAGGCTGGTTTTGGTGGTTTTTTACTTGCTGCTGTTTAGGTCCATTTACTTCTATCTGGTGCAATATTTTAAGTAATGTTCAACTACATGAGTAGGTAAAATAATAATTTCCTCTTCTACGAAACCTACTGTGTAGGTCCATTCATGCTTGTTTGTCTTTCATGTAGGAGAAAATTGAAGAAATTTGAAATCAAACATCAGGAAGTCTTGCAGAAGCTTCACCTAATGACGCACTTGGTGTAGTACTCGGTCCAGAGCATCCCGGGCGTGTTCGAGGGTTAGGCATGGGTGTAGTTCCAACTGTAGCGTTCAAAAAGACATCTGCGAGAGTTCGTCGTGCTTATGTGGGTTCATCTAGCACTAGCGCTCCAACTCCAGAGTGGCAGGAAGAAGATGACGAGTATGAGATCACAATTAAATGCATTACTTAGCTTATATCAAAGGAACATAGGGAATACCCCTGAGGAGTTTGCTCACTTATTTCCGACTCCTCCACAGGTATAACCTTATAAATATTTACTTTTCTTGTTTGCTTTTCTGCTGAAGCTGGAAATTTTGCATTATTCATAATTTTGTTTATTTTTCCCTTTAGTTGAAACATAAATGCAGTCGTCATTGGGTTGTTAGAGAAAAGAAATAAATTGATCAGCTAAAGTAGTCCGAATTTAGTTATTTCTCCCTCATGCACTATGTTGAAAAGTGAAAGCGTTAATGCCTGTGATCTGTTGTAAAACTCAATCCCGATCTTATTAATCTGGGAATATGCTGTCCTAATCCTAGACAGATGGTGAACTCAGTTGCAACTTTTGGCACCTATCATTTCATTGACAGGAATCAAGGTTGCATAGAGGCTGTAGCTTCTAGGTAGTAATATTAGTTGCGCATAAAGTGCAGTTTTTTGTTGACATGGGAAACTAATATAGGAGTCTTGCTTGTTTGTTTGCTTAAAGTCGATAAGAAAGAATCATACAAATTAATAGAGTAGAGCATTGTGGCTCCCAACAATTAGAAGGGCTCTTATAATATTTGAAGTGATGAGTGCAACTATGTATTATTATTAGGCAAATGTAAGGGAATGTAGATGTAATTATTTGCTGTTTTATCTACTCGGAGAGGAAGCTAGTAAAATTGATCCCAAATAGTAAGTTTGGATTGATATTCTACAGTAGTAGTTTTAAATGAACAATTGATATTCTACTGTAGTTGTTTTAAATTCTGGCTGTATATCATTATTTCAACAGGACAATTGTTGTTGACAATATCATAACGAACTAGTTTGATTTGGGGACTTTGCTGCTGGTAACTAATTATAGATGTCAAATCTTTATCAATTTATTTGTTACCATTATAAAAAAAAAAGCCTTGTCAATTTATCTACTCCATCAGATCTCTTCAATGCTCTAGGAAGAGATCTGACTTTATCTGTTTTCTTTTGAGAAACCTTGTAGTTGTGAAGAGAATGAGAATACCATTAAGAGCATGATACTCTAGGATTGTTGGTATCGATTTGAATGCAGCAATTAGATATAACTGAATTTGAATTCGATTTTGAAGGTGGAAAGGTGGGAAAATGTTTGCTTAAGTGGAATGGAGTATACAACAATTCTGTTCTTATAAACATTGTGCACTCTCTTTGCTTTTGCAATCTTCCTTATGGTTCCTTATTCTCAGGCACCGGAGTTAGGAAGTGGCGCACCGTCACCAAATTGATGATCGGTCGAGTACCAATTTGTAATTAATTTTAGGATCAACTATGATATTTTTGGGTATTATTGTTGAATGACGTTTTGAAACTTTAGTATTTTGATGTTGTAACTTTGGAATACTTGTTTTATATGTTGAAGATTTTGCTTATTTTATCTTTTATACTGCACTAAAATTATTATGAAGTACTATAGAAGTTTGAATGCATAGGGTGCAATAAATAAGATGTAAATGTGGAATAATTTAATTATTAGAAATAATTATTGCAAAGAAGATTTGATCATTTTTCCATATTGGGGGGTGAAGGCAGCAGGATATGCTCCCTCTTATGAAGCTACTTCAGCACTCAGCTGTATACCTTCTCTTCCCTGTTCTTCATTACATCCATCAGATTGAATCCAAATCTCATTTCTGCTAGTAACTTACTAGAACCAGATCTTTGCTAGTTCAGCAGTTGAGACTTGGTTATTTAATAGAGATTGTCCCATTTTCTTGGCATACAAACTCCTGCAACTGTCCTGAGTATATATACTCCTTTCTCAATCTCTTGTCTCTGTGTTTGAAACAGATTGACACAAACTCTAGTATAAACTTATTCTGCGATATGTGTGCAGATGTGTGGCTATTTGACATGATTTGGTTTTTATCTAGAATGGGTGACAAGTGTACAAAAAAGAAGTGTCCTAAAACTACTGATAGCTCTTATCTTTGTTTTTTTTCCTTTTAAATGCTAGTCTAGACTCAAACCTTTTCTTCTTCTATATATGGTATTAACATTCCTACTGCATCAGCTCAATGGCGGAGCCACATAGGCTCAAGGTGGTCAATTGGATACCTTTCCTCGGAAAATTGTATTATGTTAAGGGATTTGTCAAAACCTGCATGAAATGAGTTACTTTCTAATTTTACTTGACCACTAAGATGTTTAGACCAAGGGTGTGTTTGGTACGAAGGAAAAATAAAAATATTTTTTAATTTTTTCATGTTTGGTTGGCTTAGATATTTTGAAAAATGTTTTTCTCATGAACTTATTTTCTTCAATTGGAGAAAAATATTTTTCCCTTCAAGAGAAGGGAAAATATTTTTCAATACTCTTTTTCAACCTTCCCACTCTATTTCCTATCCTCACCAATCCCCACAAACCTACTCCCACTCCTACCCTCACCCCATCCTAAATAGAAATATTATTAAGCTAGCGTTTGAACATAAATTTGGTTGAAATTTGAAAAAACTAGTTTTTGAAGATGAGATGAAAAATAATTTTTGAAAGTTGAAATTGTGTTTGGACTTGCATTTTACTTGAAAAGAATTTGAAATTTTGTGAGTAGGAAACTTCAAAAACTACTTTAGAGCTGTTTTTGGGATTTGAAGATTTTGTTTTCCAAATTTGCCAAACAATGGTTAAAATCTAAGATATTTGAAAATAAAATTTAAGCTCCCAAATATTATGGCCAAACGGGAGCTAAGAGTACTTTTTTCATGTTGTAAATAGAGTACTTTCTTTTTCATTTCTACAAAATGAACATTTTCTATTCATGATATAATAAAGTATTTTCTTTCATTTTAATAAATGAGTATTTTCTTTTCTTGATGTAGAAAAAGTATTTTCTTTCATTTCAACAAATAAGTATTTTCTTTTCATGTTGTAGAAAGAGTATTTTATTTTTCAAGCAAATAAAGAGTTTCTTTTTAGTTATGTAGCACAAATGTCAATGTTAGTTTTACATGAAAAAGTAAAGCAACACATTAATTCTTTTGGGTTTGTGTGCATTTTTAAGAGAATAATTAAATTCTTGAAGAAAATAGAGCTCTGAAAACGTTGAGTATTTGGGAGGGGGGGGGGAGCACATGAAACATGGAAATTTGGGAGGAAGGGGGGTGAGGAGAATAAATAAATAAAAAAGCAGCTTGATGCACTAAACTTCCGCTCTGTGTGGGGTCGGGGAAGGGCCGGACCACAAGTAAGATATCTGTAATCTCTTGGACACATAATCTGACAATGTTGCTAAAGTGACTTAGAGAATGAGACCTTTGTAACTAAGGTGTAAGCATAGACGGAACTAGAATATTATGTAGGAGTTCGGATAAAACTAGTAAGTTTATCTTTGCCATCGTATTTTTATTAGAAAATCTATTAATATGTACTTGCGAACCCAATAATTAAAACGAGTTATGAGTTCGATAGTATGTACAAAATTCATAAACTTTAAATTTTGGCGTTACGTCTTAATATAAGACACAAACATGCTCAAAACCTAAGTGACCTAAACTTCAGAGAGTTTTGCTTCTTTAAGTCAAATCTTGCCAGTGCAAAATTGCAAGTACCCAAATGAGTCAATGGCTAGGTCGAAACCACAACACAATGCGAAAAAATCAGGACAAAATGAGTAAGTAACCACTTTTTATACCGTTAATCAAACACTAGACACCATATTTAACTACTTTATAATTAATCGAATAAAAATACCCCTAAACTGAACACGGAAAATTTAGCGTAGGTTTTTCATTTTCAATTTACTAGTATTTTTTATCCAAATGATTACAAAGTTGCAAAATGTTGGTTGATTTTTATTAACTTTCTACCAGCTATGAAATTGAAGAAACGATGAAATGAAGAGAGAAGTAAGCTTGTGAAGGAAGAAATTTTTTACATTGCTCAATTAGAGAGGAGATTGGAAAATAATGTCTCTTAAAAAAGAAGACTAACTACTTCTGTTAATATAATCAACTAATTTAAAAGCAGTTGCTAACTTCTACTATTTACACATTGGTCCCTCAACTTTCTATGTGAGCTAATTCATCACCCTGGCTCAATACTCCCCCTCAAGTTGGAGGGTAGAAAAATATTCTTCACTCTTAGCTTGTTAAGTAGGTGATGATGATGTAATTTACCAAGGCCCGTTGTCTGATCTTTGGTGCTCACATGAATAGTTTTAATAACACCAGTCTTGACTTTTTTCCTAATAAAGTGATAGCCAATATCTATATGCTTTGTACGCTCATGAAATATTGGATTTGCTACTATTTGGATTGTAGCTTTACTGTCACATATCATGTGTACTGGCTGCTTTAGTTTATCTCCCAATTAACCAGACCACCTCAACAACAATACATGACATGCTCCTCAACTCTGCTTCTGTTGAGCTTCTTGCCAGTGTCTCCTGCTTCTTGGATTTCCATGAAATCAAAGCATCCCCATAGAACACTAAATAACATGTAACTGGCCTTCTGTTTTGAACACAAGCTCCCCAATATGCGTCACAATAAGCAGTTAAACTGCCATCACCAGTAAAGGGAAGCAACAATCCTTGTCCTGGTGCATTTTTTATGTACTTTACCACTCTCATTACTGCCTCCAGGTGGAATTGTTTAGGAGAATGCATTAATTGGTTAAGTGTTTACAGAGCAAAAGATATACCCGGCCTAATCATTGTGAGGTAGAGTAACCTTCCAACTAGACTTTGGTACTCACTAAAGTCTGTTAAGACTTCATCCTGACTTCCTTCTTCTTGTGTAAATATCAGCTTATCAAAGTCTGTTGAGGTTAGTTTATGATTTATTTCTAGAGGTGTGCTTGAAGGTTTGGCTCCTGAAAATCCAAGCTTTGAAATAAACTCTAGTGCATATTTCCTTTGACTCGTGTAGATTCCCTTTTATGATCTTGCAAATTCAATTCCAGGAAGAATTTCAGCTCTCTTAAGTCCTTCATTTTAAAGAACTTTTGCAGATTCTCCCTTGTTTTGCTGATCTTTGTGTTATCACTTCCTTGATTATCAAATCAATTACATAGATCAATACCAAGATCAAACATGTATCATCCCTTTTGGTGAAGAGTGAGTAATCATAGTGGCTCTGTGTGAAGCCTACTGCTTATAAAGTAGAGTCAATTTGATGTTCCATTATCTCAAGGCCTGCTTTAGCCCATATAGGGATTTGTGTAGCCTCCATACCTGAGAATCCCCCTGCCTTGCAGTGTCCTTGGAAAAATCAAGAGGCACCAACATGTACACTTCCTCAACTAGATCACCTTGTAGAAAGGAATTATGAACATCTATCTGATAGAGAGTCCACCCAGACTTAGATGCCACGGCAATAACAGATCTAACAGTCACCATTTTGACAACATGAGAAAATATATCAGTATGGTCTAGGCCTTCCTTCTGTGTGTACCCCTTTTGCGACTAGTCTGGCATTGTACATTTTCACCTCCCATGTAACTTTGTATTTAATCTTGAATACCCATTTGCACCCAATGGCTTGCTTCCTAGGTGGTAAGGGAATTATACTCCATGTGTGATTTTCTTCTAATGCCTAGATCTCTTGTTGCATGGCATCTACCCACTTAGGGTCCCTAGCAGCTTCAGCAAAGGATCCGGGCTCTACTTCTAAGGAGTAGACTGTAAGGCATTTAGAATATGCAGGCTTTAGGTGATTATAACATACTTAGTTTGATATTGGATAAGGGAAAACTCAGTTTCTCTTCTATTGGAGGACATAATACTACATTCATATAGGTGATCTAGATATTCTAGGAGGTCTTCTAGGTATAGAATCAACAGTAGACACATTAGGATCTTCTTATGTTAAGCCTGAATTAGGGGTCGAGGAGGACTCAACTTGTGTTTGAACAACATGAGTCAAACAATGGGGTGAAATGATGTCCTGAGATCCTTCAGCTAAGGGTGCACCTGTGGAAGCAGGTGATACTCCAAATTCTAGAATGGAGTTATCAGGAATTTCAGAAGCTAGAATGGAACCATTGTGATCCTCTGAATTATCAGCAGGCAACTGTGCATGTATAGGATATGCTTGAAAGTCAGAATCATCCATGTATAGACACTGCTCCATATGAGGAATTATGATGTCTAATACAGTTGGTGATTGTTTATAAGGAAAGTTTTCTTCTTAAAAGATGACATCCTTGCTGACAAAGAAAACATGATTAAGAAGGTCAAACAACTTATAACCCTTTTGCACCAGTGAATGTCCTAGAAATACTGCAGGAACTGCTCTGGCTGATAACTTGTCTTTATTCTTCAGATTAGCAGCATAGAAAAGGAATCCAAAAACTTTGAGGTGATCAAGTGAAGCACCCTTGTTGAACACCAACTCAAATAGACATTTTCCACCTATAGTTCTTGTAGGGGTTCTGTTGATCAGATATACTGTTGTTAGGATACATTCACCCTAGAATTTTAAGGGAAAGTTTGCTTGGAATTTTAGTGATCTCGATGTATCCAAGATATACTTGTGTCTTCTCTCTACTACCTCATTCTGTTGAGGGGTATAGGGACATGTACTTTGGTGTGTTATCCATTCATTGTTCAGCAACTCCTTCAATTGATTATTGAATAACTCACCACCATTGTCTGTTCTAAAAGTTTTAACAGATAAAGAAAATTTAGTCCTAATCATAGCAATGAAATATCTCAGTGCCACAATTGACTCATCCTTGGAGTTCATAAGACACACCCAAGTATACATGTTGAAGTCATTCACAAGAGTCAAAAAATACCTTTTACCATCATGAGTAGACACTTTAAAAGGTCCCCAAACATCTACATGTATGAATTCACCAAATGCATCACTTTTATTATTACTAATAGGAAAAGGCAATCTTGTTTGCTTAGCCAAGGAACATACAGTACAATGTTCACCACAGTCAACAATCTTTGCATTCCTAAACATAGGTATTCTTTTCATAGCATCCATAGGCACATGACCTAGTCTCATATGCCATAAAGGGCCATTTATTCTATTTACAATTAATGTGAAAGTAATGAGGCTAATTGGTAATCCTGCTTCACGCTTGTTCTTGATGGTCCGGTCCAACACATACAATCCATGCTCCACTCTACCAATCCCCTTTACATTTCTATTGCAGATGTCCTAGAAGACACAACATCCAAGAAAGAAGGAGAGGAAAGGCCCTACATCTTTTAGTGAGTTTAGACACTGATAGCAAATTGTATTTAAACTGAGGTATATAGAGCACATTTGTAATCACCAATCCATTTAATATGCTGGAAGTACCTAAATGAGTAATCATACTTGTTTCTCCAGTGGACAGTAATACCTTCCTCATATTAGTCCTAGACAGCTCCGTATAGTTAATATAAACATGCAGACTAGCTACCATATGATTGATTGACCCTGAGTATATTATTCATCTATTTTCCTTGACCATGTTGAGTAGTGACAAAGGTATACCTATGAACTTGGCATGTGATGTTGTATAAATATAGGTACTATTGGTCTTGTTCAACATCTGAAGAAGCTGGTGATATTGTTCTTCTGTGAAGAAGTGTCCTGCAAGTGTGATGCTTGTGTTGCCCTTTTGCTCTTGCACCTCTTGTGGTATGTCCACTTGTACATTGTGTGCTACAGTTGTATTCTTTTCAAATTGCTTCCTTTTGGATTTGAAATCTGCAGGATACCCAATGATCTTGTAACATCCATCTCTAGTGTGACCCTTCATTCTACAGTAATCACAGTACAGTTGGTTCTTTGGTTTGTAACCTCCAATGAATCCTTGTCCACTGTTATGGACCATGGTATTGGCTTCATGTCCTGTGTTGTTGGCCATTGCTTGAGCTCTTATCTCTAAGGTACTAGGTCCAACAACTCTGGTTCTTTGACTCTCATCCTGCACCCTCATTTTATAGGCTTCATTAATGGTTGGAGTTGGAATCATCAGCATTATTTGCCCTTTTACCTGTGCGAAAAACTCATTCAGGCCACTTAAAAACTACACCAAGCGCTGCTGCTGAATGTGTTCCGGAAATACTCTTGATTCAGGACAAGGACATGAAGAAGTGGGAATCATAACATCATATTCGTCCCACAGATCCTTCAGCTTTGAATAATAAGTGGAAATAAGTGCTAGACCTTGTTTCAGTGCTATAATCTCATGATGCAGATTGTAGACCCTAGAAATGTTCCTTTTATCGAATCTCTCCTTCAAATCCTTCCACACATTGTATGCAAACGATGCATATACTATACTGCTATAGAGTTCCTTCGCCACATCATTCATTATCCATGATAATACAAACGCATTGCATCTCTCCCACTGAATATTGATCATGTAGCTCCTTCCTAAAATCTTCCTTCTTACAAGTTCTTTCAATAAATCCAATCTTATTCTTCGTTAAAAGCCCAATTCTCATAGATCGAGACCACATATTGTAATTTTTAATTCCTATTAGCTTGAATTCGATCACCCCTGGCATATTAGAAGGTCGCAAATACAACGAATGTGTGTGTGAGTTAGCACAGTTTCATCACTCGTTCCACTTGTTCCATCCTCAATCGCCATCTCAGATCTAAATCGATAAAACCCTAGCTTTTGGAATCAATGAACAATCTGTAATTGGACTCAAAATCAGAAAAACAAAAGAGTAAACACAAATCAACATATGTGAATCAACAACATGCGCCGCCAAATCGATGGCTCTGATACCATATTAACTTCTATATTGAAGAAACGGTGAAATGAAGGGACTGAGAAGTAAGCTTGCAGAGGAAGAAATTTTCTACATTGCTCAATTAGAGAGGAAATTAGAAAATAATGTCTCTTACAGAAAGAAGAGTAACTACTTCCGTTAATATAATCAACTAACTTAAAAGCAATTGCTAACTTCTACTATTTACACTTTGGTCCCTCAACCTTCTATATGAGCTAATTCATCATCTTGGCTCAATAATTTTGAGATGGTAGCTAATGTTTGATTAGTAGTAAAAAGTCCCTATTTGTCCATTTTATCTAAAAATAGCGCCAAATCGTAGTAACAGTGCTAACTAACCACCTTTCAGCCTTATACTTGAAAGGTATCCACTATCATGAGGTTTTAAATTTCACATACACAATTTCATGACAATATCTTGGATTTTTACCTCTAAAATGTAAAACTTCATGAGGAACTAAAAAGTAATTATTTGTGAATTTGATCCAAAATACAAACAAATTGGAGCAACACTCTGTTTAGATAGTATTGATGACACCATGTAGCCACTTTAAAGGGCTGTTATTTAGAAATTAATCAATGTGTCCTGAATTATAGTTTTTCAGGACATAAATATCATAAATTGTCCTAAAACTAAAAAAAATAGTTCAAATTTCAGAACAAAATAAGTACAGGTTAATTCCTAAATAACAGCCCTAAGAATAGTTGTTTGTGAATTTTCATATGTACCCACTTTTGGGACCACCATTGAAGTTATACTCGTATTGCATAATATTTTGCAAATTGTAGCCGCTCGAATTTGAAGTAGTTCAATCTCTTCAATGTAACCTCAGAAATCAAATTTAAAGTTCTTTTATCTTTCAAATGCAACTTTAGAAATTCGAATCTTAAGTAATTCAATCTCTTCAATGCAACTTCAGAAATCAAATCTAAAGTTTTTCTATCTTCCAAATGCAACTTCAGAAATTCGAATATTAAGTAGTTCAATCTATTGAATGCAACTTCAGATTTCGAATCTTAAGTTATGAAACATAAACTTGTTCTTCGAAATTAAACAATCCAATATACGATTTAATGTCGAAATTTACTCCAAATAAGCTCAAAATTAAAATATAACTTTCAAATTTCATAAAGAACAAATCTCAATCATTATATTGTCAAAACAACAACAAGTCTAACAAGCACATTTTAAAACTAAGAAATAAAAGAAGAAACTCTAAGCACAAAAAAAAAAATAGTAAAGAAGAAGAGAAAATTTTATGTGTCTGAAGTTATCCAAAAATTGAGTATCAATTAATTTTGTTTTTAAAAGTGGGTGCAAATTCAATGGGTAGTGCAAAATTGGGTGCCACATGAAAATTTTAGGGGTATTGTCATTTTTAGCTCACGCCAGAAACTATTTATATTCGGTAGTCGAAAAAATATATAAAATTTATATAATTTTATATATAATATACAGAATATATATATATTAACTATTATTTTGATAGCGACAATACAATGTCATTTTCCAAAATATTTTATTACTTTTACGTACTTCCCCTTCGACAGTCTCCAATCCCAAGTATAGCCCAACTGACTTCGGCCCAAATCCGTTAAAAGATTAGCCCACACCGACCACAGCACCGCGTCATTATTGGTTGAAAGGGCAAAATAGTCAATTCGAAAATCCCATAACAACCAAAAAGAAACGTCACACGAATTTTCTTGGTCCTCGCAATAATAGATTACAGATAAAATCAAATTTATATTAATTCTAGCTTCAAAATTTTCCCTTATCAATTATTTCTCTTCTCTCTCTCTCTACTTTCTCTCTCCGTCGCATCGGTCGTCGTCCGGCGACTCTTCTTCCTCTTCTGATCTATCCATTTGATGGATAACGGACCACCTCAGCCGTCAGGTTAATATATTTTTCTGTATCGCGATTTTTGTTGGTGGATTTAATTTTGTGTTTGTGAAGTGATTTCTTTTTTAAATTTTATGTTCGGGTTAACTTGTGTGCACCTTGATTAATTTACTGGATATTTGTTATTTGTTACCGGCACATGTATCGGATAACTCCGTTTGCCAAAATTTAGACAGGTGGAAAGAATTACCTAGTTTTTGTTTTCTTCTTAATTTTGTGTTCAGGTTAACTTGTGTGCACCTTGATTATTTACTGGATACTTGTTGTGTGTCACCAGCACATGTATGGAACAGGTGGAAAGAATTACGATTTTTATTTATTTATTTATTTATGTTTGCCTTTGTTGAGTTTTTTGAACTCTGATATAGCCGACTCCAACTTGTTTGGGACTAATGTATAGTAGTTGTTGGTGTTGATTTGAACTCTGGTTTCCTATGGTCCATTCTAGCTGCTAAGTCACATCACTATTTGGTATTGGAATAATTTAGACCAGAATAGAGCGGATTCATGACTGACTAATTTGGGATCAAGTTTTTCGATTGTATCGAATTTACTTAGTTCATGTGTTCTTTTTCGTTCCGATCAAGATGAATTTGAATGGGAATTGTGCTGGAGCTCTTGCATACTGAAAATTAGTTCAGAGATTGGGGCTTAGGTTTGCTTTCAATCTAACGCCTTTACCCACTTGAGACAGATTTTTTGCACCTTTTGTATTTTCTAGTGTCTTAGATTTAGTTGTTAAGATTGGTGTTGTCTACCGTACATATATATAATGTGGTTCTGATAAAGCCTCCAACTTTCCTCCTAGGAAATCTCAATCTTCTAGGAGTGTAAAAGGTCAAATTATTGAGCATTGGAATGTAATTGATCATACTGGAGCAGAACAGATATTGGGGGTTATATAACTGACTACAACTAGCTTAGGATTAAGTCATAGTCGATTAATTGATAGGACACTTTTGCATTTGAGCTGATCTCAGGGCTCATGGCAAAAAATTTGAGTTGTTTCAAAGAGGGAATGTTGGTATGAAATACCATTAAAGCCATTCGTTAGCCATTTAAAATGTATTTACGGGGTCATATTTTTGCATGTGATAAGATAATTGTGTGCCCTATGTAATTTGATCATTAATCATTAGAAGTAGTAAAACTAAATTAAAGCAACTTCATTACACATACCGTAGCTACTTCTAGCAGCTGATATTTTGCAATCTTAAAACAAACTTCTTTATAGAATTAATAATTAGGGAGAAAGCATACGGAATTTCATATTCTTCTAAAGTTTGGTCTTAGTTTCTTACAATAGTAGTTGCTATGTATTTATTTTGGTCAGGTTAAATAGATTGCCACATTTAAAGGCTATCTAATGTTACTGGTTTCTCACAGTAGATTTGTCTATTTATTACAAGAGCAAGTTTTAAAGAAATTTTAGGCATTCCTAGTAAGTACTTTTGCTGTATTTGGTTAGAATCCACGGAAGCAATCTACTCTCGACTAACTCATTTTTCCACTTTTTACTTTCGAGTATTATTGAGTTAATATTTGTTTTCCACGGCAGGTAATAGCCCACCTCCGAAACCTTGGGAACGAGCTGGGTCCTCTTCGGGCCCTACACCTTTTAAGCCCCCCTCTTCTGGTAACACGAGTGACGTAGTAGAGGCATCCGGAACAGCCAGGCCTGGTGAGATTGTTTCAACTGCTAATAGGAATACAACTGTTAATAATAGCACACTTGCAAGGCCTGTACCTCCTCGACCTTGGGAGCAACAGCAAACTTACGGTAGCGGAGGTATAAGATGTTTATTAGTTCATTCTCCCTCTCGCTCTTCTGTGTGTGTGTTTCGTGTTTCCAGTTAGCGGGTTAACTATCCAGAAATCTATGATTTCAAACATGTCATTTTTAATCCTCAAAGACACTATTGTATGTCTTTCATGCTAGGACAGCTGTTTTATTGTTTTGTAGTGTCCTTTACATCCTTAAGGTCCACTCTTGATATCACAAATGCTGCCCCCCTTGCATCAAAGACTGCTTATTTAGTGATGTGTATTATGATCTCGGCTTTAGAAGCATGCATGTGATTTTTCATTATCATAACGCAATAAGTGATTTATTATTACGCACGCCATCATTAACTAGTCAAGTTCTTCCTTTATATATTCTGATTTGACTTACTGTGTAATTCTATTGCATGCATTATAAGATTGCCTTGTTTAAAAAGAGCATTATAAGGTTATCGAAGTCTGAACTCAAACTGCCCCACTTATCCCTTTTTTTGGTACTCATCTTAGTCATTGCTTCTGTTAAATTGCCTTAACCTCTGATTGAATATCCCATGGAACTGGCATCCATTCTGCTAGTCGGTATTACTTTCTATCTTACGTATCTATTCTCGGGGATGAAGTGCCTACTTGACTTTGATTCATTGGCAATAAGATGTATGCAACCCAAGTTCTACTCTTCTTTATACTCTGTATTCCTGGAAGAACAAATAGCATCTGTGTGTTTACCTAGCCAAATCTAAATGTTGTTATGGACATACTCTTTTTCGTTTCCCCTTACACTGAAGAGGACTTTCTTGATTGTTGAAGGTTTTGATCTAGTAATTGAAGTTAGTAATTGAAATTGAAGTAAGAGGAGCTTAGGCCTTTTATAAAGAGTATCGATCTGATTATTTGCTTGATTTTGTCATAATGCAGGTTATAATACAGGGATGAATTATAATTCTGGATATGGAACTGGAACTGGAATGTATGGTTCTTCTTATGGCGGTGGCTATGGAAGCACATACGGAAGTGGTTTGTATGGAAACAGTATGTATAGAGGAGGTTATGGTGGACTTGCAGGTGGTGGCATGTACGGTGGTGGAGGAATGTATAATAGTGGGTTTGGTGGCTCAATGGGGGGTTATGGCATGGGCATGGGCAGCATGGGTGGCATGGGTGGCATGGGCGGCATGGGCGGCTTTGGGGACCAAGATCCAAATAATCCCTTTGGTGCTCCATCTTCCCCACCAGGTTTCTGGGTTTCCTTCATGCACGTGGTAAGCTCTAACAGTACCAAATAATCTATTTCTGTTCTTTAAGTTTGTTTTGGGGCCCCTAAAATGACTTTGATTTGCATAAGTCCCTCGTTTGACCTGCGTTTCAAGTAAAGCCTATATTGGCCTTGTTGAATTTTTGTTTTTGGATTGCATAATAGACTAATATTAGGTGCATGTGAATGGGTAACGGAGCAAGGCCTCCAAAATAAAGAGATGGAATCACATAGGGAAGGATAGAAATTTAACAAGGCTTGTGAAATCTCAATGGCTTCTTGCAAGTCCTGGGTTTCTGTAATGAGATACTTTTTGTTAGACCCCAGTTTATCCCCAAAAAATTTAGTTAGATCCCTTAATGTTTTTGATAATAAGATACAGGCCAAGTTTTATAAATTGTGTAATCTCTCTTATATGACATTTGTGATTTTCTTGCCTGCAGTTAGTAGGTTTGTCAATACCTATGACTAAGAACTTGAGGCCCCCTTTGAATTATCAAAAAGTTCAAGGAGATTTACCTGGTGCTATTGAAAGTACTAGTAACATAGGGTATTAGTCTTTACTTTATTGACATCATGTATGTCTTTTGGCCTTGATAACTAATTGTTTGACTTCCTGTAATTGTAATAATGTAGATGCAAGGTGTTGTAACTTTCTTTGGCCGCGTCGCAATGTTGATAGACCAGAATACCCAAGCATTTCACATGTTCATGTCGGCACTGCTTCAGGTATCTCTTCACTTACAACTGCCCTTGCATCCCAACAGTTTTTAAGTAACTAGTGCTTCATTTCATTGTCCTTTAGAAATGTATTTCTACTGTCCTAATAATTTGTGGAAAAGCACTCAGGATATATGACATGAGATTTCACTAAAATGTCTTTTGCAGCTGTTTGATCGCTCAGGAATGTTATATGGAGAGTTGGCTAGATTTGTGCTGAGATTGCTTGGTGTCAAAACAAAGCCTAACAAAGTTCATCCCCCGGGCCCTGGTGCACTTCCTGGTCCGCACCATCCTCATGGCAATCAGAACTTTATCGAGGGGCCTAAGGCTGCTCCAAGTACTGGCTGGGACAATGTGTGGGGGGATAATGCACAATGATCCTTAGTAGTTAACTTTGAGTTGTCACCTACCATCAGAAGCAAATGATAACTGGCTGCAATCTGTATGAAAGTTAAAGTATTGATAAGAGCTATGCTGGTGTACTCGTATGTAAACCCGATCTACTGTGAGAGATTGGCCTGCTGCATTTAAATGAGAAAAATCTCTCTCTCTCTCTCATAATTTCGTAGGGACTGCCAAATTGTGTGGGATTGTAGTCTATTGATCAATGTGCACCCTAAGTTTGGGGATGATCCGATAGTTTTATAGATATGGTGTGCGATTTCTATTGATTGGTGATAAATGCTTCATTGAGCAAGATTTATGTAAATCCACCAATTGCAAAGTCTTCAATGACTTAACGGCTATCTTCTTTGTTATACATGCTCTTAACCTTATTTGTTTACATACTAGTAAAGGAGCAGCACGGGCCCAATAAGCATATATTAAATATTAAAGGAATTTTTACATTCCTATACACTATTTGAAACTTTATTACTCTCCCTACTCAAGTTTCAATTTAATTACATCACATATACAAATTTACCAATCATATACACTTTAGGAATTAAATGAGTATCCCTTTATATTAGGAATCAATTATTTCACATCCTTATTCTCTCTCCCTCCTGCGCTCTCTCCCCCCGTCTCTCTCTCTCTCTCTCTCTCTCTCTCTACGTCTCTCTCTCTCTACGTCTCTCTCTATTTCTCAATCCCTAATTCCAATAATGTAGAGCAAAGGGAAAGAGATCAGCAATTCCATGCTTATTGAAATTTCAGTAATGTAGAGATGAAGGTGTTGCACAATTGGTGTTCACTATTGACAGCCATTAAAAAGCTTTGAAGCTTTGAATTCGAATTTGAGTTTTCAAAAATCATTATTTGTTTGGATTGGTGTTGTTGCAAACAATTGGGAATATTATTTGGAGTTTATATCTCAATTTTGAGGGTATTTTGGTGAAGATTAGACTTGATTTTGGTTGAATTTCAGATTGAAACTCGAAGAATAAGAAGAAGAAGAAGAAGAAGAAGAAGAAGAAGAAGAAGACATGATGTACATTATACTTACGAAATTATAGTAAAGTTGTAGTAAAATTGTAGAAAAATTGTATTATGTTGTTTATATATATATTTTTTATTTAAACATTGTATGAAAGTTGAACAATATTGTATAAAAATTATATTTTAGTTGTATGATATTGTAGTTGTATATAACTGGGTAAAAATAATGCATGAAAGTTGTTGATAAGTTGTAGATAAGTTGTATAATATATAATTAGTTGTATGAAATTTATTTTTACTATGTATAAATCAGATACAAAATATACAAAAGACATTGTATAAAGTTTGTATAAAAATTGTAGTTAAGTGGTATGATATTGTAGTTGTAGATAAGTTGTATAATATATAATTATTATGTATGAAATTTGTTTTTACTATGTAAAAATTAGATACAAAATATACAAAAGACATATTGTATAAAATTTGTATAAAAAATATATTTAAGTTGTATGATATTGTAATTGTATTTAAATGGGTAGAAATAATGTATGAAAGTTGTAGATAAGTTTTATAATATATAATTATTATGTTTAAATCAAAAACAAAATATACAAAAGAAATTTACTTGTCTCATAATTGCTTTATAAAATTGTACTAATAGGTATATCTTGTTCTGTTTGTACGTGCTAGTCTAATTAAGTATATGCTTATATCCAAATTACGATTGCCCAGATAAAGTTTCCTCTTGCCTTCGGTGGATGTATAGGTGATGAGGTGGGTAAATGGATTATATGTGAATTGTATAAATCTTCACCCATACCCATTTATAACGTGCATGTTTGTTACTATTTTAGCCATTTTCCGCCTCTAGCCCAAAGGAGTAGCACATGCTGGAGCAATGCCCCCTAAAATCTTTATCTTAATCCTTATCTGGCACGTTGGGTGTGAGATAAAAGGTTTATTGTTGTTTTCATATCTCTTCTCTATATCAGTTAGCAGTTCTCCTGTCAAAGGCTGGTTGATTTTGGGAATGTATATTTTGCCATGAAGTAGTAAGAATGGTGATTTCTATATTTTGCCATGAAGTAGTAGAAGATGAGATATGGGGAGAAAGAGAGGGTGACGGTACTCGAGATCTGAGGGATTAGATTCTCTAAATTCCCAAATATAAGTTCAATCTGGAGAGATACTTTTCTTCATCAAAAGATAGGTTTCAGAATTAACACTGTGATTTTAAGCATGAAAACTGAGCCATTTTCCGTTAAAGGTTTTCTTTGTTGGGTTTAAGCATGGTCTCCTGTCAGTATTTGGTTAAGATTTTTTTACTCTTGGTTGTTGATGTTTATGTTCTTCATGTTTAGAAGAGTTTAAATGTCTCAGTCGTGCTCACTGATCTTGTTTGTTATAAGAGGGGAGAGATGAGAGAAAAAAAGAAAATGGTATAACTAAATCTCTTGATTGAAGGCACAAATAATGGATTGTGAGCCTTTTAAGGTGGATTGTATATATTTTGTAACTAAAATATGTTTAGGTCGGGTAAATACCAAAACATGAACATTTTTCGTAATAAGGTTTCAGATAGTGTATAGGAATGAAAAAATTCCAATATTAAATTATAATTTTTGGGATCTTCATATAAATAAACGGTCGGATTCATTATTTATTTCTTTTAGTTGGTATACATAAATTATATACTAATGATACATGATTTGTCACATAATATATATATATATATATATATATATATATATATATATATATATATATATATATATATATATATATATATATATATATATATATATATGAATTATACATACATACATATGCAATTTTTTTTTGTTAAGAGTTCGTCTTCGAAGAATCCTAAAGTTAATCTTAAATCAGCTAAAATAACTGAAAAAGAAAAAAAATATACTATAATTTTTTTGGTCCCAACTATTACCTGAAAAAATAAATTTTAAAAGGAGCTTGCTTGATGTTCATATTGTGCTAATCTTGGTACTAAAGATTCCTTTTTATAACATAAAATATTTCTTACCACCTTAAATACAAAATTCATTTAGAGCAATTTTAATATATTTTCAAGATAAATATTTCTTTTATCCATAGCATAAAAGATTTGGCGACACATTTAGGCAAAGAATTTATTTTGAGATTTTTGTCAAACTCTTATTAAGCTTCCTATTCCCATATTTTAGAGCTAAATTATTATTCTAATATAAAAAAAATTCAATCCCCTTTCAGATATAAGATATGTACTCTCCAAGAACGAAGACTCAATCACATAAGTTTACAAGTTTTATTGAACAATTCACTTTAGCTATTCGGTTCTCCAATTGTCCTACTAACAATGAACACAAGTTATTTAACAAACATATTCATTCCCAATGATTGAAAAGAAGAATGGCCATATACAGTTGCATTTATGTTTCTTCATTTGTGAATTAATAGAATTTATTTGCAACTTATTCTTCTTCTAGTGGTAAGTGAAAAATATAGTGATAGTATATAATCCTTTGTTAAATCCTTCTTCTATCATAATAATAATTAACATAATTTAGTTAGGACCCCTTATTTTTTTATAGTAATTGAAAAGCTTAGTAAAATACTATATAGTTGTTTCTTTATTTATTTATTTTTCATAGTAATGGATAGTGCTTGTTTTTCTTTATTACCTTAGATTGACTCTATTACTCTAGCCAAAATTCTTTAACCAAATTGTTTTTACTATTATTTTCGTAAGAATTTAAAGTTGAGTATGCTAAAGTTAGATCGATTTTAATTTACAATGATGAAAATAAAAGATTTAATTTTAATTTACAAAATGAGCTTATTTTGTTTACTCAAAAAAAGGACCTACCATTATTTATTTATAAGATTTTACAAACAAATATGCTAAAGTTGGAAAAAAATTAATTTACAATGAAGAAAAGAATGATCAAGTCTACAAACAATGAGGTTTTTTTTTGTATAAGTACTACTTTTATAAAGTTCACGTTGGAAGAAGAAAACATTTGAATACTGTGCATGGCTGAACACATTTAGCCTAGGGAGCAAAGGTGGATAGTAGTGGATTTAACCATAGGTTCACATGTTCGGCCGAACCAGCGTTTTGGGACCAAATACTGTGCAAAAAAGCAAGTATAGATAGAGTTATATATATATATATATATATATATATATACTTTTCAGCATCCAATCTCTCAACTCAGAACCCAT
The DNA here is from genome assembly GCF_000715075.1 of Nicotiana tabacum. NCBI lineage: Eukaryota > Viridiplantae > Streptophyta > Magnoliopsida > Solanales > Solanaceae > Nicotiana > Nicotiana tabacum. Next base: position 9,509,690 of record NC_134096.1, read on the forward strand.
GGCGTCTAAATTTTAGTATTCAGCAACAAACAACTGTTCTGCGTTGAATATAAAGTATGAATCCATACCCTTAGAGCATGGGGAATGAACAATGTTTCTGCAATTTGTAGAACAATATTTATTGTAATTGTATACATGCATTAATCAAATCATCTTTTGCTTATGAGGCACAAAAAAAAAAACATAAGAAATTATACACAAGAATCTTGAAGATTGTTGCCACCTATTTAAAACCGAAAGGCTCCTTGAGGGCAAATACACATTATTTCTTCTTCTTTGACCTCTACATTTCCTCTGGCAAGTTTAAAAATCTCCAATGCTACAGCACTGATCTGAGAACATCTGGTAATGTAAAGGATGGAGAGGCATTTGCAGCCGGTTCTCAACGCTTGCAATCCGCGGTCACAGAGATTTCTACACCGATTAACGTGTAGCGTCTTCAAGTTATGACAATGTGATGCAATAGATTCCCACCCTCCTATCATGACCCCATGACATAATGCTAAGTTCCATTCCTGAAGCAATGGACAACCCTTTGCTATTGCCATGATACAATTATCGCCAATCGTTCTGCTGAACCGGAAATTTAACACTCTCAACTTTGCAGCAAATCCGACACTAATAGCTACTAAACCATCGACATGAATACACCAGGTCAAGTTACACACACTCAAATATTCAAGTCCACCTCCACTTAGGATACTCCGTATTCCATTAGGCTCGAGCCTACATGAATCGGCTTCCAAATAAGTCAGAGTCTGAGAACATCCTTGAAAGCCAGCACCGGTTAGGTTTCTACAATAGGATATCCTGATAGCTCTAAGATGACGGCACTTTTGTGAAATAGTTCTTATGCCATAATCAGAGATTCGAGGGCAATATGAAAGATTCAGATCTTCTAAAGCTACACAAGAATTAGATAAGGCCTCTAACCCATAATCTGTAACATTACACCGGTAAAGACTTAGTATTACCAACGAAGAACAGCCAGAAGCCACAAAAGAAAGACCATTATCAGTTATCCTAAAACAACAGTCTAAATTAAGACTTTGCAGCTTTGATCCATGAGGTGGCAACAAAGCCAAACCCGAATCTGGAAGCTCGGTGCATCCAGAGAGGGACAATGATTCTAGTTGCTGGAAACGGTTCAGAAGCCTATATAACTGGAATGTACTGATTTGGGTGTTATTTTGAGATAACGAGGAAATATTAAGCATAGTTAAAGAGCATTGGAACTGTAAAGATCTTCTATTCAGATTTTGAATTTGAAGCCAACGACGACATGTTAAGCCAAATGACTCACGGTCAGGTCCGCAATCAAGGTGTTGAAAAATACAGAGTAAACAATCGTCTGGAAGCTGCATGACGGGTGCAGAGAAGTCATCTGATGGACTATCCATTTCTACCAAGCTAACACTCCAGTGAAGATGTGTAGCTTGAAACTTCACAACAATCTTATCAAGACAGGCTAGTTAAAAGGAAGAGGTTTCTAACTTAATGGCAAAAAAGTCTGATTTTTGAACGATAAGGTACCCCAGAAGTAGGAAGGTAGTTACTCGTCAACCTGAGTAAAATGTCAACAGACGCCATTGTTGTTTTTATCTATACCTTCTACCGTATTCGGAACCAATACCAAAAGCGAAATGATTGGAGGAAGTTAACTTGAGAGGTTAGCTACACAAACCACCACTGCAAAAGAATAAGAAAAATCGCATATCAGCTGACATTATACAGCAGTTACATCACTAAGCATACCACACATGAGATATCTTCTCTCTTGTTTATATTGAAAAGTTTTGAAGCTTTAAGAAATTAACAAAGGTAAATTGTAAGCATGTCAATATAATTTTAAGATGCATCATGCGCGCATATATCCACTTCAATATGAATGCATAATCTCAAAATTCTGCAGTACTAGTAAATGTAATTGGAAAACCCATAAGATTGATAGATTATACCGACCTACCTCAAAAGATCCAAGAAAGTGCAAAAGTAATTGAGCTTAAAAGCCGTTAAGGAAAGTTACCTAATTGTCCTCCATGCATACCAAGGGATAGCTAGACAACAAAAGCATCAGGAGCTATTATCTCAAAATAATACCATGCACATCTTAGTGAGGATAAAGAATATTTACAATACTGATGTGCATGCTTAACTATCTCGCCCCTTGACTATTTGGATATGGAAAAAGGATCCCACATTTTGTGAAGTCTTGAAATGTACTCTTGGGATACACAGCCACACATATCAGCACACATAATTGTGTCACAAACAATGTCTCAACTAGGAGAGAAGTACAACGCATCTTGGCGAACGAGCTTCAAAAGCACTAACTATCCTGCAGACACACTTGCTGATAGCTTGTATAGAAGGTGCATCCTCAAAGGTAGGATGAGGAGTTAAATTCCTAACTCATGTATGCAATACCTTCAAGGATAAGAATATGTGTGGATCATATTTTGAAGGGTTTCACTATATCGGGTGGAGAATCAAAGAAGAGTGTGATACATGCACACAATATGTGTAGAACTCCGTTAGTGTGACCTTACTCACATTACCAGTCTCAAGCCTGGATAAAGGAGGAGGGGTTGAAATAGGCTGACAACAAGTGTAAAACTAGCCAATTCATCATGAATCCTAATAATATAGCTGACGGATGAAATCAAATTTGAAGTAAGCTCAACTTACAAGAACGGCAAATAACAGCCCTAGCAGATTACCTTTATACCTATTCTAAGGAAATTTTCGTAAACTACAGGTAGCTTTGAGGTCCCCCTCACTACAATAAGTCACTATCTTGGGTAATACATATTCCAATAGAAAGATTTAACCAAGCTCGAATCGTCCGTGAATCCTTGTATCACATTGCAGATTCAGACAATTGACAACAACAACAACAACATACCCAGCATAATCGCACAGAGTAGGGTCTGGGAAGGTAAAATATATGCAGACCTTACCTCTACCTTGTGGGGTAGAGACGTCTGTTTCCAAAGACCAAGACACTCGGCTCAAGAAAACAATTTTGAAGAGATCAGATTCAGATAATTTGAATTAAATATATACAAAAGTAGTCCTACAGCTTGCATTTGTTCTTCACGTAACAATTCAAATAGACCACATAAAATCCAGCACATTGACAATTGTTCTGGAGTTGTTAAATCCTCAACTAAGAGTTTGGTATTATGATACCCTTTTCGTAATCAACTGCGAAAAATAAAGATTTGCAACATCTGCCAAATATGGGGTCTATAAAAATACAAGTTCTTTAAATCTTACTAATTCATATACCGATGAAATTTATCATTCACCATAACAAAATCCCAAGAAGCTTATCCAATTTGAGAAGATAAAAAGGTGCTTAAAAACAAAAAAGAAAAGATCCAAGAACGTACCTCTCGATACAGATTAGGGGATGATCTAAAATGAAGAGGAAATGTATAGAATGGAAGAGGGGAAGAGAAACACGTAATAGATGATGCCTAATTGATGAGTGTGGTTTTGATCTACAATAGATGAGTGGGTTTGACAATTTTTTTTAAATTTTTTAAAAACTGAAAATATTTTTTTTTTAAAAATACTCATGTATTATTTGAAAATGCAACAATTGTTTGTTATAAAATAAAGACTATAAAATAAATAAACTAAAGACAAGTATAGAGAGTAGATTGATATGTTATTCAACTTCATATTGATGTATAATGAACTGAATTTATACCGTATGAAAGGAAACTATTGTGTAAGCTATAGATAATTTTTCATAGGGTTAATATTTGTCCATAATTAAGTACCGAAATGATAATTTTTTTTGGGAGACTTATTTTTAATGGAGTACTAACTAGATAAACTTATTTATGATGGGTCCAATATAGATAAGTTTCTTCACGAAGCTTATTTACAGCGGAGTACCAAATGAACACCCACAATATAATACTTTTATAACACTTAATGTACCTCGTTAAAATTTTACTAGAAAGAAATCCAATGGGAAAAAATCCTAGTCAAGGGAAAATAGTACACTTATCTAATAGGAGTAATATACATTGCAAGTTGCTTCATTAAAAACCTTACCATGAAAAATTAGTGGAAAAAAACTTTGGCAAGGGAAAAAGAGTACAATGCATACTTTACTCTCCCTAATTGTTTCAAATACCCAAGCCTTCACATTTCAATGTTGTATACCATATTCTCGAAGATTGCAGTAGGCAAAGACTTGGTGAACAAATTTGCTTGATTCTTACTTGAACAAATTTGTTGCACATCAACGTCATCATTTTTCTGAAGATCGTGTGTGTAGAATAATTTTGGTGAATTGTGTTTCGTTCTATCTCCTTTTATAAATCCTCCCTTCAATTGAGTTATGCATGCAACGTTGTCTTCGTATAAAATTGTGGGTCTTTTATCACATTCCAGACCATATTTTTTTGGAATGAAATGAATCACTGATTTCAACCATACGCATTCCCTACTTGCTTCATGAATAACTATTATCTCAGCATGATTTGGAGAAGTAGCAACAATAGATTGCTTTGTGGAACGCCATGATATGAAAGTACCTCCACATGTAAACACGTAGCCGGTTTGAGATCGACCTTTATAGGAATCAGATAAAGAACCGACATCTGCATAACTAACAAGATCTGCACTACCTTTGTTAGCATAAAACAAACGCATATCAAGACTTCCCTTTAATTATCGCAATATAGGCTTAATCCTGTTCTCATATCTCCGTGTAGGAGAAAAGCTATATCTTGCTAGTAAATTGACAGAAAATGTTATGTTAGGCCTTGTAGCATTAGCAAGATACATAAGTGCACCAATTGCATTGAGATAGGGTATTTCAGGACCAAGTAGTTCCTCATCCTCTTCTGGAGGTCGGAACGGATCCTCATTCACTTCAAGTGATCGAACAACTATTGGGGTACTCAATGGGTGCACTTTGTCTATATAAGAGTATTTTAAAACCTTTTCTGTATAGGCAGATTGATGGATAAAGATCACATCAGCTAAATGTTCAGTTTGCAGACCAAAACAAAAAAATTCTCTTTCCAACATCTTTCATCTGAAATTCTTTCTTAAGATATTCAATTGCCTTTTGGAGCTCTACTTAAGTTCCAACAAGATTTATGTCATCAACATAAACAGCAAGTATAACAAATTTTGATGTTATTTTATTTGTAAAAATACATGGACAAATAACATCATTTATGTAATCTTATTTTAGCAAATATTCACTGAGGCGATTATACCACATGTGCCCAGATTGCTTTAAACCATACAAAGATCTTTGCAATCTGATTGAATATATTTTCCAAGATTTTGAATATGATTCAGGCATTTTAAATCTTTCAAGGACTTTCATATAAATTTCATTATCAAATGAACCATACAGATAAGAAGTAACTGCATCCATTAGACGTATTTCAAGCCTTTCATGTAGGGTTAAACTGATGAGATATCGAAATGTTATGGCATCCATAACGGGTGAATATATTTCTTCATAATCGACTCTAGGTTGCTAAGAGAATCCTTATACGACAAGGCGGTCCTTGTATCTTTCAATTTCATTTATCATTCTTTTTCGCACATAAACCCATTTATGACCAACTGATTTTATATCGGCGGGTGTTTGGACTACTGGTCCAAAGACCTCCCTTTTAACAAGTGAGATTAATTTTGATTGAATTGCCTCTTGCCATTTTGGCCAATCAGATCTTTTTCTTCCACAGAACGGGGTTCAATCGCTATCTTGCATAATGTTACGTATAACATTATATGAAAAAACATTATCCACAACCATTTCAGATTGATTTAAATTAATCCCATCAACAGTAAAACTTTTTAAAAGTTTCCCGCTCACTTGAGTCTCGGGTTTATTGATTTCTTCAAAAATCTTAGAACTAATCAGATCTTGGATTTCTCCAGGAGATCCTTTCATAGTATTATTTTGATCATTTGTCGATATTTTCCTAGGATTTTGGTCCTTAGAACCCAAAAGTCTACCACGCTTCAGGCGTGCTTTAGATCCACTAGCTCTCACGCTAGTAGATGGTCCTGCTGGGATATCAATTTGGATTGGAACATTCTCTGCAGGGATATGTGACTTAGTTATCCTTTTCAAATCAGTAAATACGCCAGACACTTAATTTGCTATTTTCTGTAAGTGAATGATCTTCTGGACCTCATATTTACATACAGGAGCACGTGGATCAGAATGTGATAATGATGGAACTTTCCACACAATTTCTCTTTAGATCTCCTTTGGCTATCCCCTATTTGTGGAAAACTTGTTTTATCAAACTGACAATCTGCAAATCGAGAAGTAAATAAATCTCCCGTTAATGATTCAAAATAATGAATAATAGAGGGTGATTCAAACCCAATATATATTCCTAACCTTCTCTGAGAGCCCATCTTACTGCATTGTAGTGGTACTACTGGTACATATACACCACATCCAAAAATTTGTAGATGGACAATATTTGGTTCATGACTAAAAACTAATTGTGATGGAGAATATTTATTATAATGTATCGGTATGAGACGAACAAGTGATGTTGCATGCAAGATAGCATGGCCCTAAATAGCAGTGAGCAACATTATTTTCATAAGTTGTGGTCTTGCTATCAATTGCAGGCATTTAATAAATGACTATGCAAGGCCATTTTGAGTATGAACATGAGTTACAGTATGTTCAACTTTTATGCCAACTGATAGACAATAATCATCAAAAGTTTGATATGAAAATTCTCCAGCATTATCAAGGCGAATAACTTTTATAGGATAATATGAGAATTGTGCCCTTAATCAAATTATTTGTGCCAGTAGTTTTGCAATCGACAAGTTGCGAGATGATAGTAGCCATACACGAGACCATATTGAAGATGCATTTATTAGGACCATAAAATATCTAAATAACTCATTTGGTGGGTTAATAGATACACATATATCCCCATGTATACACTCTAAAAAGTGGACCTCATATTCACATACAGGAACATGTGGATCAAAATAAGATAATGATAAAACTTTTCACATAATTTCTCTTTTGATCTCCTTTGGCTCTCCCCCTAATTATGGGAAACTTATTTCATCAAACCGATAATCTGCAAATCGAGCAGTAAATAAATCTTCATCCAATGGTTCAAGATAGCGAATGATAGAGGATGATTCAAACCCAACATATATTCTTAACATTCTCTGGGGGCACATCTTACTGCGTTGTGGTAGTGCTACTGGTACATATATCCAAAAATTGGTAGATGAGTAATATTTGGTTGATGACGAAAAACTAATTGTGATGGAGAATATTTATTATAATGTGCTGGTATGAGACCAACAAGTGATGCTGCATGCAACGTAGTATAAATATGATTTGGTTATAAACCATGTCTTGAAGATTATTGAGCATGCAGTCTTGAAAGAAAACAAGGAGTCCACCAAACAGTATAGAGAACCAGGTTCTCTATATGTTCCCACAGTCAACAAACGGAAAGTAAAACCAAACAGTATAGGGAACCAGGTTCTCTATTTGTCCCCACAGTAAATAGGCAGTAAATAAAGAACACGTAATATTTACGTGGAAAACTCCTTGCTCAAGGGATTAAAAGCCACGACTTACCCTAGTAGAATTTCAACTTCACTAACTGAGAAAACTTCAGATTACATCTATTGCAGTCTAGGAATTAAACACATAATTCCTCACCCCTTATAATAACTCTATTGTAAGCCCTTTGTAATAACTCTATTACAAAGTCACACACTTCTTAACTAACTCTAGTCAAGAAACCAAACCAAATAATGGTTAAAATCTATCCTACAAAGACACTTCTTGAATGTAGTGTAGGATTACAAATGAAGAACAAAATAATAAATATTCAACAAACCTAAGGACTTGAGATATCTCTAATCTCTAGATCTGATCCTTGAGGTTGTAGCAGCTTTGTTCTTAAAAGACCTTGAAGGTTGTGGTGGCTAGCACTTGAGAGAATATAATTTGTAGATTTGCAAGTGTTAAGTGAAACCCCTTGCATCATGTTGATAATATATGTGTGAGTTCATGAAAGATGATGCAAGGGAGTGTCCGGTACGCTGCACGCTTCAACAATGTTGTTGTACTATTGCGAGTACAGTGCAACAATTTTAACAATTGTAGAGTTGACTAGTTACTCTGAACACAAAGGAACTAATTGTATCATGTTCCTTATATGGTTCTCTCATGAAGTTTGTCAAATTATCAAAACACAAACTAGCATAACTTATTAATTTTTGCCTTTTTGATGATGGCTAACCTAGAATTTATATTCATCCTGAGAACCATACCAAATGAATTGATCACAACTGGTTCCACGATACTGTTTGGCAAATCATCAAAATAAAAAATAGCATAAATTATCAATTTCCTCCATTTTGATGATGACAAACCCAAATTTGATATCCCCCCTGAGAACCAGATCCTCACATGTTCCCCCTACGGATCAAACCTATAATCAGCATGTTAACAACAACGTTCCCCCTATGAAGCAGACCTATCTTTCATGCACAACACAACATATCAATTCAATTATGTTCCTCTCCCTGTTGACACCCATGTAACTCCCCCTTCTAGTATCACCGAAAAGAATAACAGAAGAAGCACAAGCAAAAAGAAGTTCAACAACATTAACTTATGCCACATGGGCAACACAATATAAAAGAGTAAAAGAACAACAAGTGAATATCACTGCATAAAATAGAATGATTGCCCATAGTAGAGTAATTATAACAAAAGTACAACAGTTTCAATCAATACAGAATATGATAATTTAAATAGTGAAAGCACCAATATCATCAAACATAGGGATCAAAATAAGATAGGAATTTGAGGGAATTTGGAAGGGATGAAAGACATAAAGCACTGGGTAGGAATAAAATTAAGGGACTAAGGCCTTGATGAGCTTGTCCATTCGTTCATTCGCAATCCTCTGATCAATGATCATCTGCTCTCTCAGTTCCTCCACCTGTTTTCTCAATCTTTTATTCTCAGCCTTCAACTGAGCATTCTCTTCTGCCAAGGGACCACGGGGACCTGGTTCTCTACATCTCCGAGCGAGCTGAACCATCGGTTATCGTAGCACGTACATAGAGTTATAGGCGCTTTTGGGTTTTGATTGTATTTGAAACAGTTATGATTCTTATTTCACAATCTATTTCACATAAAATAATACGTAACTTTTCGCACAAATAAATAAAGTATCATGTAATACTCGATACCTCTAATGAAACATTAAGAATTTATTTTATACATATTAATTGCATTATGAGATGTTATTTATAATTTTCTTTCATATACACCAAATTAATGATGGGGGGAGGGTTTGAGGGAAGTAAGTTGGTTGGCCACGAGTTAATATTTTTTCTGTTGTAGGTTTGCAGTCTATAGACAATTATTAATTACTTAGTATAAGGATTGCAGGTTGAAGTAAACTTTTTGGAAAAAAAAATTTCATCCAAATCTCGTAAAATTAATCGGATATTGCTGGGAAGAAAATGTCATTTTCTCAAATGAGAATTACTGAGAAAATAATGATGAAATAACTAAACTTCTATACAGCTTCCCAAGGACTGGTAATACAAATCACGATCTTCTAAAATTTAGAGTTTACAAAGTTAGTATGAAATAAATACATCATCTATTTGAAATATACATAAACACATTCATAAATCTAAAGCTACCAAGAATAAGAGGCAGTTATAACCGGAACGCAAGTACGTTTTCAATGTTAGTTCCCGCCATACACAGCAACATCAGCTCCAAAATCTGCACCCAAGGTACAGAAGTGTAGTATGAGTACAACCGACCCCATGTATTCAATAAGTAACAAACCTAACCTTAGGTTGAAAGCGGTGACGAGCTTAGAAAGATACCGTCCGAATCAAATAATGACAACACAGATGTAACAAGATAATGATAGTAATAATTCAGAGAAAATTTCCATATTCAGCTCGTACACGGTACATGAATTTAGGCATGCTTTTCGAGTTCAACAATTTAAGCTCATCGCTGATGAATATGCCAAGTACAGCTAGTATGAGGAATGTCACATCTTTATGTCTACATGTCAAATATGCATGTAAAATGTAATGCATCATAGTGATAAACTCATGTACTCATTGTTAGGTTTAGAATTTTAATAATGATTAATAATCAAAAGAGCCTTGACTAATGTCGTCTCACTTTGTATGCAGATTTGCAACAGTGCTGATGAATGATTGGAAAGAAAATCCCACGAGAAAATCAGAGGAAGCCAACGACTATGTTCTTCGAACTCTGCATCAAATGAAAAGAGAATCAATCAATCAAAGAACACGTAAGGAAAGTCAATCAATCAGACTTGCTAAAGATTCTCAAGCATGCAAGAAAGGAAAGAGAGACAATCAAGGATAGAGAGCAAATCAAAGGGCAATCTGCGGAAGCTCTAATCAATCATAATTGGAGGAACCAAATCTTCAAACTAAGAATGAATTTGGCCACACCTCTCAAGCTAGATTTATGAGGTTATCCTTGGGTCACACTCTTAGAAATCTATGCCTCAAAAGGAAATACCTACAATTATTGTTGTTGTGCGGTCCCAGAAAAGTGAAATGAGAAGACTCATCAAGTAATATAAAAGAAGAAGTAGAAGGACAAAGAAGATTATGCAACTTCACATTTGTTTCTACACTTTTGTAGTTCTTAGTACAAACACAGTATTCTTGAGTCTACAAGTGTTGCAAAAGATAAAAAAGAGTTAGAAAATAAAACAAGAGTTGTGTCAACACTAGAAAAAATATTGTTTTTGTATATAATTGGTGGTGAACGTACTAAAACCATCAATGTTGTAAAGACTTACTAAAAATCTAAGAGAACTCTTGTGACCCAAGGGAATTGGACGTAGGTACCACACCGGTACTAAACCAGTATAAAAACTGTTGTGCCTTTACTTTTCTGTCTGCAAAATTTAATTATGTTGAGATTGATCCCACTGTGAAGTTTAGTCAACTAATTCCTTTCTTAGTCAACTAAGTTTTAAAATCAGCTACAATTCATTCTTCCCTCTTGTACTTTCAATTAGTATCAGATAGAGGACTCACAAATATTGCTTAACAGTAAGTGAGGAAAAGATCATGGCATCAAACACAGTCGTTGGAGCACTATTTCAAGAAGTAACTTCTCAGGTACGACCTCCTTACTTCAATGGCCAGCACTTCTCACACTGGAAAGTGCGTATGGAACCCTACACTCTGTTATATGACATTAAGATATGACGTGTGATAAAAAGGGGAAATCTTCTAATTCCACCAAAAGAAGGATAAAGACGGTGAAATCATAGTATCATCTGATCCTCTTGATTTAGATAAATACACTGAAGAACAAGCAGTTGTTATCCAAGTGAACGCCAAGGCAAAAAATCAGTTGTACAATGCCATAAGCGGAGAAGAGTATGAAAAGATATCTAGCTGTGAAACTGCAAAGGAAATGCGGGACAAGTTAGAAGTCACGTATGAAGGAACAAACAAAGTGAAAGAAATAAGGATTAATCTCCTAGTTCGAGATTATGAATTATTTCAAATGAAAGATGGAGAATCAGTGGAAGAAATGTTCTCCAGGTTCAGCAAAATCCTTGGAGACTTAAAATCCTTTGGTAGACCAATCAGAAGTGGAGAACAAGTCAGGAAAATTCTAAGTCTCCCCACTATTTGGCAACAAAAGTTATTGCTCTGGAATGTCAGGATCTTGACAAGATACCCTATGATGAACTCAGAGGTGATCTAATTGTGTTTGAGAAAATACATTTTGACAGACAAGTCCAACAAGCAAAAAAAAGACATATGCATTCAAAGCAACCGTAGCTGAATTAGAAAATGAAGAAGAATAAGAAGAAGAAGGGGGAGAACAACATGAAAATATAGCCATGCTCTCTAAAGTTGTAACAAGCATGATGAGGAAAACGGAAATAGCAGAAGAGGTAAATCAAATTTCAGAAAAAGGAAGATGAATAATGAAAATGACAAAAATGATGGAAGATGCTACGAATGTTGAAAACATGGACACATTCAAGCTGAATGCCCTGAGCTGAAAAAGAAACTAAGAAGAAATTTCCAGAAGAAGAAATCTGTTGGAGCATGCAGTGATGAAGAAGAATCTGATCATGAGGAAATTTCCAACATGTGCTTCATGGCCATCAAAGAAGATAGTGATGAAGATTCAGGCAAGCTTGGTCTCATGGCAGACGAAGGAACAAGTGAGGTACGTCTTCCTACATGTACTAACTGTAATGAACTTCAAGAATTTATTGATATTGCTCTTGCAGACATTGAGAAAGTTCTAAATGAGCTTCAGAAGATCCAAAGAGAAAAGAAAGATTGGGCACTAAAATTAGAAGTTTGTGAAATTGAAAGAGACATGATTCAAGATGAAGTTAATGAACTTCAACTTCAACTCAATGGATTACGAAATCCACCAGTCATAGTTTCGTCAAATCAAATCAGTCAGCTCCTCGTAATTTCACTTCTAGAATAAGAAATTGATCTGCATGCACTCATTGTGGCAAAAATGGTTATACCTCTAACCATTGCAGGTTTATAAATAGAGGAGAAAAATTCTCTGAAAATTCCAATAACCCCTCTTGCTTTTATTGTGGAAAACATGGCCATACATCTAACTATTGCAGGTTTAAGAATAACAGAAGATGGGTCTGGTGACCCAAGGCCTCTAGTCAAGCTAATATTCAGAGTACTAGACATTCAGGACCCAAGCAGGATTGGGTACCTAAAAATAAGTATTTTCTTTTGCAGGAACACCGCAAAAAAAATCGAAAAGGGAAACAGTATCTTGATAGCGCGTGTCCAAACATATGACAGGTGACAAACAACTGCTCAACTGTCACTAAACTAGATGGTGGATCAGTCACTTTTGGAGACAAATCAAAAGGAAATGTAATTGGAGTTGGTAGAGTCCCTCTCAGCTCATCATGTAATGTAGACGAAGTATACCTGGTAGATGAACATGGCTATAATCTACTTAGTATCAGTCAACTATGTGACAATGACTATGAGGTTCGTTTTAAAAAGCATGGTTGGTTGATTGAAAACGAATCAGGTAAAATTATTCTTTCTGGAAATAGAGATAAGAATGTCTACACTCTTAGTAATATCGACAGTCTTAGAAATCAGATTTGCCTAGCTTCTATAATTGATGATCCCTAGGTTTGGTATAAAAACTTGGCAATGCTAGCATGCACACTATTCATAAACATTCCAAACATGATCTTGTCATTGGTCTTCCAAAACTAGATTTTTTAAAAGATCAAGTCTGTGATGCATGTCAGTTAGGAAAACAAACCATGTCCCCTTTTAAAGCTAAAAACATAGTTTCTACTACAAAACCTCTTCAACTTCTGCATATGGACCTTTTTGGTCCAACTAGAACTACTAGTATGGGTGGTAGAAAATATGCTTTTGTTATAGTAGATGATTTTTCTCTATTTACTTGGGTTATTTTTCTGAGTCATAAAGCTGAAGCATTAAGGAATTTTGAAGTCTTCTGCAAAAAGGTACAACGGGAAAAAAGTTACTACATATCAGCCATAAGAAGTGACCATGTAGGAGAATTTGAAAGCAAAGCATTTGAAAACTTCTGCAATGATCAAGGGATCTCCCATAATTTTTTATCTCCCAAATCACCTCAACAAAATGAGTGGTAGAACGCAAAAATAGAACCTTGCAAGATATGGTAAGAACTATGATTGTGGAAAACTCCATCCCACACCACTTCTGGGCAGAACCTGTAAGCACATCATGTCACATCATTAACATATGCTTAATTCGACCTATTCTCAAAAAGACTCCATATGAACTATGGAAAGGTAAAAGATCCAACATCAGTTATTTCCATCCTTCTTGTTGCAAATGCTTTATCCACGATAATGGAAAAGACAGCCTTGGTAAGTTTGATCCAAAAAGTGATAAAGGTATTTTTCTTGGATACTCTCCCTCCAGTAGAGCATATAGAGTTTTTAATAAACGTACTCTATCTATTGAAGAATCTATACATGTTGTATTTGTGGACACTAACCATCGCTCAAGGAATGAAAAACTTCCTGAAGATGAGGAAATTTTCATAGTTCCAAAGTCTGACAATGCAGGTGAAAACACTCGTGATGAGGTGGTTGATCAGCAGGATCAGTCGACTGGCAGTCGCGTAGATAACCAGGAGCTTCCTACAATTGAACAATCAAGTCCCATTGAAAAGGAGCAAGTATCAGTTGTTCCAAATTAATGGAAAAGTGATCCTGGATACCCACATAAGTACATCATTAGAAATCCTCAGGAAGTCATGAAAATAAGAAGATCGCGAAAGCAGACGTCAAATATTGCCCTCATATCTCAGTTCGAACCAAAAAGGTAGATAAAGCCCTTGGGAGCGAAAGTTGGATAACTGCAATGAAGGAAGAGCTTGATTAATTTGAGATGAATAAAATATGGGAACTCATTCCTAAACCTCCAAATGCATCCATTGTTGGAACAAATGGGTAAACAAAAATAAGCTGAACGAGTATGGACAAGTGGTACGAAATAAAGCTAGATTGGTTGATCAAGGTTATTTTTACAAAACCATTTCTTGAAGAGAGAGTTTGTTTCCTTCGTGACAAAATTTCTATTTGTTTGATTCTCGTTTAATTTCTCTGAATTTGTCTATTTTAGAAAATTTTCCATAATTGATCTTCGTGATTTTCGCCCTAAATATCTCTAAGAATATGATTACCCTGTACTTGCATTTATTACCTGACTGACGGTGGGCTTGCAGAAGGCAACTTTTCAGTTGCCTTTCACATGTCTCTATAGAATCGAGGCATTCATTCACCCCCATTTTAACCTCTCATCTCTCGTTCATATCTCCCATTATCTCAAAGAAAGTCATTATCTCTCTATGCTCTCTCTTACTCATGGCCAAAACCAAACCCTCTTCATCCTCTTCCATGCCTAGAAGAAGCCATCACTTCAAGAAAAACCATCAAACTAATGATCTTGTGGATGTAGAGTCGTCAGAAAGTACAGATCATCAACATTTTGAGGATGAATCCAGTGATTCTCAAGAAGAAATTATAATCACTCAAAAGAGGGCTGGAAAACGTCCAATGTAGTCCATCCCCACACAATCATCTCAAAAGAGAGGAAAAACAGAAAGCATAGAGTTTGGACTTGAAGATAAGGTGAATTTCTATGGTGCCGAAGAGAAGGCAAAAATTGTTGCTTTCAAAGGGAAGTCGATTGCTTATGGTCGCACTGTAAGTTTGAAATCTATGAAAACTCTCACTGTGATGTTATATCTGTGTTTGAAACTCAAAAACTTGTCTCCCTATTTGCTATTGTTGGTGACATTGTCTATGAAGAGCATGTGCATATGTTTTACGCAAATTTATTTGTGAATAATAAATATGATCTAGAATCCATGGTTTTGGGAACTCGCATTATTCTTGACTCTTATCAGTTTGAAAAAATCTTTGCAACAAAGTTTATTGGGTATAGTTTCTTTGTGCAACATTCTTGGCCTGATAATTTTGAAGTGTCATTTGAGGAAGCAAAAAGTGTGTTGTCTGAAAGCCCCCTTCACATTGGTCCCAAAAATTTGAAATTTGAGCATCGTGTACTAGCCTACATTATTGCTACCACCTTGCTACTCTGTACTGGTTCACTTAGCACCATGTCTCTCATAGATGTGTTTGTCATGTACTGTCTTGTGAATGAGAAGACTATTAATTGGTTTGCTTGGGTGCATCAGTACATGCTTGAAAGCATCAGATATGTCTCATCTTCTGCTAACAGTTTGCCTTATGATATATTGATCTCTCACATCTTGCAAGTTATAAAAGTAGATTTGTCTCCCTATGTCCCTGAAATCATCTCCAGCACATATGATAAGACTGCCTTTACTATGATGGGGTATACCTTGGTTGAAAAAACCTGGTTCAAGAAAGATGAAGCACCAGAATCCACTCCTCAATAGGGCATTGGAGGGATTAAATCTGAAGCTAGCAAATCCTCTTCCTCAAATCAGTCGCTACTAATGCAGCAAAATATTGCAGGTATCAACGAACTGCTAACCTCTATACAGTAATAGGTGGACAAGATCGAGGAAATAACTAAGGAAAGTGGAACAGATGTGGCCAGGGTAAGGATCACTCTCCAAGCCACAAAGAGGCAAGAGATCAGGGCTATGCAGGATGTCACTGAGAAGCTGACCAAAGTCACCAAGGAGATTGATGCCTCCTATGATAGTTTATGCACCAAAGTGATCAACACCTTGAAGTATTTCAGAAGGAATTAAGTGTCTGGGCTGTTTAAACAATCTTTTTCCTTATTTTTTTGTGTTGGTTGTTAAAACTTTTCTTTTGGCTGTGTATTGATGAGCATGTAGTCGACTATGCCTGGTATAACTGCTAGTTGTATATATTTTTGCATACTTAACTAGTATTATTATTAGCTATTATTCTCTTCTTGCTCTTTTTGATTGATGTCAAAGGGGGAGAAGAAAAAGAGTACAAACACAGGGGAGCATGCAAACAAACAAGGAGGACAAAGCCAGGGGGAGCAGAAGTACACTCGTAAAGGGAAGTATCCCCTAAATTAATCGAACTCTTTTTGGATTATTGTCATCATCAAAAAGTGAGAGATTGTTAGGTTTAGAATTTTAATAATGATCAATAATCAAAAGAACCTTGACTAATTTCATCTCTCTTTGTGTGCAGATTCGCAACAACACTGATGAATGAAAGGAAAGAAAATCCTACGAGGAAATCAGAGGAAGCCAACGGCTATGTTCTTCGAACTCTACATCAAATATAAAGAGAATCGATCAATCAAAGAACAAGGAAGGAAAGTCAATCAATCAGACTTGCTAAAGATTCTCAAGCGTGCACGAAAGGAAAGAGAGCCAATTAAGGATAGAGAGAAAATCAAAGGGCAATCTGCCAAAGCTCTAATCAAGGATAATTGGAGGAGCCAAATTTTCAAACTAAGAATGAATCTGGCCACACCTCTCAAGCTAGATTCATGAGGCTTCCCTTGGGTATCACTCTTAAAAATCTATGCCTCACAAATAAAGACCTTCGATCATTGCTGATGTGCGATCCCAGAAAAGAGAAATTAAAAGACTCATCGAGCATTATAAAAGAAGAAGTAGAAGGACAAAGAAAATTATGCAACTTCACATATGTTTCTACACCTTTATAGTTCTTAGTACAAACACTGTATTCTTGAGTCTACAAGTGTTGCAAAAGATAAGAAGAGTTAGAAAACAAAACAAGAGTTGTCTCAATGCTAGAAAAAATATTGTTGATGTATATAGTTGGTGGTGAACATGCTAAAACCATCATTATTGTAAAGACTTACTAAAAATTTAAGAGAACCCTCGTGA
Organism: Nicotiana tabacum; assembly: GCF_000715075.1. Lineage (NCBI taxonomy): Eukaryota > Viridiplantae > Streptophyta > Magnoliopsida > Solanales > Solanaceae > Nicotiana > Nicotiana tabacum. Next base: position 9,527,127 of record NC_134096.1, read on the forward strand.
CCCAAGGGAACTGGACGTAGGTACCACACCGGTACTGAACTAGTATAAAAACTGTTGCACCTCCTTTACTTTTCTGTCTGTGAAATTTAATTCTGCTGTGATTGAACCCACTGTGAAGTTTAGTCGACTAATTCCTCTCTTAGTCAACTAAGTTTTAAAATCGGCTACAATTAAAAACCTCTCATCTTGTACTTTCACTCACACTTTCAGAGTACTCAATCTCACTGTCTCACACTCCCACTCATCACACTCAATCACTCAGATTCTGGAGGGGCGGATCCTGCCCAAGCGCTAATATAAAGCTAGTATGGCTTACTGCGACGTGCAGACCTATCACATAATAATTGATGTGGCGTGCAGCCCGATCCCATAAATAATTGTTACAGCGTGCAGCCCAATCACATAATAACTGCTACAGCGTGCAGCCCGATCCTATAAATAACTGTTGCGGCGTGCATCCCGATCTCATAAATATCACTACTTCGGCGTGCAGCCCGATCCCATAAATATCATTGTTGCAGCGTGAAGACCGATACAATAAATATCACTCACAACATGGCTCTCAGGACCACCTCATTCATCAATCTCTCAAGTATCAAAGGCTCACAATCTCGTACCTCTCAGCCCAAACAATAATAACATGTGATATAACAATGAGCAATGAATAGAGACTGAGATATGATATGAAAATGAAGGATCATGACTAAGTATATAATTACAATTAGAACAGATAACTCAAAACAACAGAAATAACTTCATTAGGTCTCAACCGAATAAGCACATACCCTAAACATGATTTCTAACATGATTCACAACTCATATAATCAAACAAGTAGGGAGAACATGGATGTAACAAGATATAACATCAAAACAAATCCGATCATAATCTATTGGTCAACTAGAATCATGATTTCTCCGGTGCACGCCCAGACGTTCATCACCTAGCATGTGAGTCACCTCAACACGTCTCTTATAACACAGTTTTCATGGTTAAATACCCTCAAATCCATGTTTAGATATGTTATTTACCTCGAACAAGCCAAATTCAATACCGAGCAAGACAAACAATACTCTAGAAATGCCATCCCGTGCATATCAACTTCTGAACGACTCGAAACTAACCAAAAGCAACTCAAATACATCAAATAATGCCTAAGAAAACAATCCCAAATGATAAAGCTCGAATCTTTACACATTTACTCAAAGTCAACAAAAAATTAAAACCCAGGCCCGTACCTCGGAACTCGACAAAACTTACAAAATTTGACAACACATTCAATTACGAGTGCAACCATACTAATTTCACTCAAATCTAACTCTTAATCGATGTTCAAACCTCAAATTTTCATTTTAGGAAAGTTTAGACAAAACCCTCCAATTTTCCTTTAAAATTCATAATCCAAATGCCAAAATCAAAGATGGATTCATGAAATATAATAAAAACCGAATATGAAACATTTACCCCAATCCATGTGGTGAAAATCGCCTCCAAAATTGCCCAAATCCGAGCTCCCCAACTCAAAATATGAATAAAATAACCAAGCCCTTGATAATATAGATTTTGCTTAGGCACATTCGCATCTACGAAAATATTAGCCACTTCTGCGGCGTCGCTTCTGCGACACAAGTTCCGCTTCTGCAGACTCCACTAACCAGTCGACCACTCGCACCTGCGGACATTGTTCCACTCCTGCTCAATAGCAGGTGCAAGTCTAAAGCTCGCTTCTGTGCAAACTCCAATCCGCTTCTGCGATCAGATTCCCGCTCATGCGGACGTGCAGATGCGCCCAGCTTTCCGCTCCTGCGGTCTTCCCTCATCCAGACTTGCTTCACTTTTGCGCCCATGTGATCGCATATGCGGCCACCGCAAATAACCCCGTAGGTGCGACCATACCAGATCCAGCAAAGACCAGCCATCACACATGAATTAAAAATGATCTGAAACACATCCGCAACTCACCCGAACCCCTCGGGACCCCATCTGAACATACCAACAAGTCACATAACATAACACGGACTTACTCGAGGCCTCAAATCATGCATAACAACATCAAAACCATGAATTGCACCTCAAATCAAACTTAAGGAACTTTTGAACTTTCAACTTCCAAAACTCGTGCCGAACCATATCAAATCAACTCGGAATGACCTCAAATTTTGCACACAAGTCCCAAATAATATAACGAAGCTATTCCAATTCTCGGAACCACAAGCCGAACCTGATATCATCAAAGTCAACTCCCGGTCAAACTTATGAACATTCTAAACCTTCAAATTGCCAACCTTTGCCAATTAGCGTAAAAACCTTCTAGAAACATCCAAATGTAAATCCGGGCATACACCCAGGTATAAAATCACCATCCGAACCTAACAGAACCATCAAAACTCCAATCCAGGGTCAAATACAAAAAGGTCAAACTTGGTCAACTCTTCCAACTTAAAGCTTCCTAGTTGAAAATCATTCTTCCAAATAAATTCTGAATCACCTGAAAACCAAAAACCGACGATAAACACAAGTCATAATACATCATATGAAGCTACTCAAGACTTCAAACAGCTGAACGGAATACAATTTCTCAAAATGACTGGTTGGGTTGTTACATTCTCCCTCACTTAAACATATGTTCGTCCTTGAACGTGCCAAGAATCATTCCAAAGCCATTAATTCACTGTGTAACCTTACCATGAACATACCCGGGTGATCCCATGACACCCCAATCCGTATAAGTTCTTCAACTCAAACTAACCGAAGACTCTTCCTTCAACCTTAACCCATAAACTTTGGAACCCAATTTCCAATATCCGAAATTTCTTACAAGACCCGGATCTCGCATCTATACACTGTATAAGTCTGTACAAGTTGTATCAAGCCATAACCATAAACCAAGATATAATCACATGATATACCACATAACTCGCATACTCGTGGCAATAATTTCCGATCACAGTAGCTGCTAAAAAACAAACTTGGTACCGGTAATAAACCCGGTACCGGTAACAAACCTCGTATCAATTAAAACCTTATTCTAGACCTTCGTACACTGCCAATGATGAAAGAAACACACAGAGACTCATAACCACCCATCAAATCAACAAGTCATGGAGCTCTCTCGCCAAACAAGAACCATAGCCCACATTCTAAGATGACTAGTGACATCATCACCTCTCCAAACATACCTTACTCAATCCTGATAGCACCATTCTAGGTCCAATGACCTCATCTCATCAAACACAGCTATTCTATTGACATTCCATACCAATACAACCTTAATCCATAAACCGTGCAATTCGTATACCAACAAGCAACAATTTAAATGTACTCAAACATGGAAAATGACTCAAATGAGAGAACTGTCCCGCAAGCTCCACAAGTACCTCCACAAACGCAATGTTATGAATCTATCACACATAGTAGAACCAAGATACACGAACATATCCAAAGGATTATAACCCAGCATGACTCAACCTGTAATGCGTGACCTATCCCAACACCGGTCCGTAGGAAATACCTTAAGCCACAATGCTCAAAATCAACAACCATACACAAATCAACATCAAATACACAAAGCGCATGACCATAACCATGAAGAAATAAATTTCACCATATACCACAATCCGAAAAGATCATAACTAAGGCACAATCAACCATTTAACACCCTAATAACCATCTCACTCGAATTACGCTGCAAGGACCAAAAAGAAATACATCTAGTATGCAAATATCTAACTGATCACAACCCATTATAGCATAGAAGAGTAACACATAAAACAACTCAGAACATGAATAAGAAAAACTTTGATTGAATGACTTACCCCTCAACACCAACCGTGTTGAGTCAACAAATCTGACACGGTGTAGAATACACATCCTCATTGGGCCTACCAATGGGCCCCAACATCAACTCCAGTCATCCACAACTAGATAAATCATCCTCCAAAAGTCCACAATGATTTAACCATAACACGTACCACCATCTGGCTAACTTTGGCCATACCTTCATAGTCTACAACCTCAAAACAATCTGCTTATGAGAACTCTTAGACTCCAAATCCATAGAACACATGAATTACCATAGCCAATCCTAAATCCACCACTCAAATGACTAACACATCTCTCATTGTAACGACCCGGCCGGTCGTTTCGAAAGTTATAGCCTCGTTTCCCCCATTTCTGCTTCCTTTTATGTTTTTCAGCTATGTTATGATATACCGGGTTAGTTGGTTCGAGTCCGGAGTGGAATGAGACATTTAGTCTCTTATTTAGGAGTTTAAGTTGGAAAATTCAACCAGATATTGACTTATGAGTAAACGACCTTGGATGTGGATTTTTATGGTTCCATTTGCTTCGTTAGGTAATTTTGGACTTAGGAGCACGTCCGGAATGTAATTTGGAGGCCTGTGGTAGAATTATGCTTGAATTGGAAAAAGTTGGAAATTCGGCGATTTCGGTCGAAATGGAATTCAGGAAGTTAGAGTAGGTTCGTAGTATCATTTATGATGTGTGTGCAAAATTTGAGGTAATTCGGACGTGGTTTGGTTGATTTCGGCATCGGTTGTCGAATTTATAAGTTTAGAAGTTTTTAGGCTTGAATCCGAGGGTAATTTGGTGTTTTGATGTTGTTTCGAGTGATTCAAAGGTTCGACTAAGTTCATATGGTATTTTAGGATTGGTTGGTATGTTTGGTTGAGGTCCCGGAGGCCTCGGGTGTGTTTCGGGGTGAGTTTTGAGCGAGTCCGGGCATTTCCGGAACTCAAGTGTGGTTTTGGTGCTTTGAATTTTGCGGACCTCGGTAGAATTTTGGGGCCGCGCTTGGAATTTCGCGGACCGCATAATTCTGCTACGGCCGCACTCCATGGAAAAGTTTTGCAGATCCGCTGGTCCAATTTCGGAAGCCTATATCTTTTGATCTACAAGGAATTTTGAGATGATTCAAAAATGAAAGTTGTATCCCTTCGTGTCTAATTTCTAGGAAGGTAAAGACATAATTATTTGGATATATGTAGAGAAAGTTATGGCCAAAATACTAAAGCCTGGCAGTGCAGCCAACAAAAGTGCGGTCGCACCATTTTTTCTTTTTCGCGACCGCAGGACGTGGGGCGCGGTCGCGCTCGGAATTTCGCAGACCGCGATGTGGGAGACCAGAGGTGCACTTTATAAACTGGTTTAGGGCATTATTTCACATTTTGGACGTAAGAAGCTCGGTTTGTGGCGATTTTTCGTGGAGTTTTCAAGAAATTCATCGAGGTAAGTGATTGTAACTCGAATTTGGTTAATATACATGAATATATCAATGATTTCATCATCTGATTAGTACTTTGAGGTATGAATTTGGGAAAAATTGTAGAAACTTCATAAAATGAATTTTTGGGATTTGAATGTCGATTCGAAGTCGAATTTGAACGAAACTAGTATGGTTGGACTCGTGAGTGAATGGGTGTTCGTAATTTGTGACTTTTACCCGATTCTGAGTCGTGGACCCGGGGGCGGGTTTGAGCCAATTTCAAGTTTTTGGTCTGAATTGGTAGTTTTTCTTGTGGAATTTATTCCATTAGCGTATATTGATGGTATTGTACTGATTGTGAATAGATTCGGAGCATTTGGAGGCCGAGTCGAGAGGCAAGAGCATCGCGGGGGAGAGATTTGACCGGTTTGAGGTAAGTAACGATTGTAAATCTAGCCCTGAAGGTATCAAACCCCGGATTTCGTATCATTTTACTATTTTGAGGTGACACACATGCTAGGTGGTGGGCGTGTGGGCGTGTACTATTGGGGATCGTGACTTGGTCCATCCCGTAGTAACTGTAAAGTTGCATATTTTGTTGAAAACTATATGATACTTATGTGTTTTAGAAAGAGTTTCTGTAAATTAGGCTGAATACCATGTTTGGGCCATGTGCCAGTGCTATTTGGACCCTTAAGGGCCCTTTCTTACTATCCCTTCACTGTTTTAGATTGAAAATTTATACTCAGTCATGGTTATACCTGTTTACTGTATAACTCAGTTTTTACTACTCTATTTTGATGCATATAAATATTGTTTTGGGCTGAATACCCTGTTTTACTGAGAGCCCGAGTGCCTTGAGAGGTTTATGACTTAGTGAGGCAGGGGGTCTGTTTTGGGAGGATATTTATGGGATCGGTCTGCATGCCGCAACATGTTTGATATATGCCGAGAGCCTGATTGATTTATGCCATGATTTGGCTTGATATAGAGCTTGGGCTGAAGGAGCCCCCCCTCTCCCCCGGAGTCTGTACACACACCCAGTGAGCGCAGGTACCTACTGAGTGCAAGTGTCGAGTGCCGAGTGTTGAGTGACTGGGAGGCATGAGTGATGGTGAGGTATGCCTGAGGGTCTATTTATGAGTAATTGTGAGGTATGCCCGAGGGGCTGTATACGAGTGACTGTGAGGTTTGCCCGAGGGGCTGTATATGAGTGATATTTTTGCCCGATGGGCTGTTTATGATATCATCATTTTTGCTTACCTTGCATTGAAAACTGTTGAAAAATATCTTTAAATGATTTTATTGGAACTGGGTTTAAACGAGATGTTTTGATTCAAACGCTGATTTTAAAAGCATGTGGTATTTTACTGAGATTTCATGATATGAACTTTATATGCTTATTGCTCGTCACTACTGCTCAGTCTTTATTTATTATTTTTACTTACTGAGTTGGCATACTCACGTTACTCCCTGCACCTTGTGTGCAAATCCAGGTGTAGCTGGATACGGTAGTGGTCGTTGACTATTCTGGTTGTAGATTTTCTCAAGGATAGCGAGGTACACTACTAGAAATTCGCTAAAAACCGACCAAATATTTCCGACCAACGTTGGTCGGTCAAAAAAAGCAACCAAAAACCGTTCAGCTTGGACGAAAACTGGGAAAAAAATTACTTTTTTTAAAAACTAAATACCGACCAACGTTGGTCGGTAAATTGGTCAACGAATTGACCCAGCTGGTCAGACAAGAAAATTTTGGATTACCGACCAATGTTGGTCGGTAATCTGGACCCAATTTTTTAAATTTTAATAATTATTTTATTATTTAATATATTTTATAATATTTAAGAATTTATATTTAAAATTACCGACCAACGTTGGTCGGTTAATGCAGGGAAGCATTTACCGACCAACTTTGGTCGGTAATTGTTATTTTCTGCAAAATAACCGACCAAAGTTGGTCGGTTATTACGTCAGCATTGGTCAAACTTTTGAATTACTTTTATATTTACTATTTAAATAATATAAATATAATTTGTTAACACTTTTATAGTACAAATAATGAATACACTAACATATACTATATATAACATGCTATATATGTAGTTAAAGTAGGGATCGCGCGGAATTGTAGTTGTTTGGCCGAAATATGCAAAAACGAAAGAAGCTATTAGTATTAAGTAAACGAGTTAAATTAATAGGTCAAACATGGTCAAACTTTAACAAGCTATATATATATACACACTAACATATACTATAACAAGCTATATATATAGTTAAAGTATTACAGTGAAGTGTGTTTGTGTGTGTGTGTATATATATAAGAACACGAAGCGCTAGGACCACAGGGCCGGGTTCTTTTAGGGATAAACTTGAGAAGATCCTAATTAGTATATATACTTTATCATAAAATATATCTATTTGTAAATTGATTCATCGACTTATAACTTACTTAGATAAATCGATGAATATTAATCGATGATTCATCAAAACGTCTCGACCTATATATCGATTAATCTATGTCATGCATTATTAGTGATGAACGAATGAAAAAAGAAGTTATTAGCATCAATTACAATATAGTGTATGTGTGTGTGTGAGAGAGAAATTACTCACATACTTAATTATAACTTAGAAAATTTACTTAGATAGATGCTATTTTAATTTATTAAAAGTAAATAGTTAATATAATTATTTATAAAGATTATGCTTATAGTTTATAATTATTTATAATAATTATATAGTTAAATAAAATAAATGCTTATAGTTTATAATTTTTTTTTATAGTTTATAATATTTTAAGAAAAAAACACACACAGAAAAAGAATTTAATTTTTTTATAAAAAAAACCGACAAACGGTCAACACTTAATGTACCGACCAACTTTGATCGGTAATTCTGAAATCAGAATTGAAATAACGGGGAACCCCCATTTCTCTCTTACCTTCCCCTATCCTTCTCTATTTCCCTCACTCAATACCTTACCCTCTCCTTCTCTATTTCCCTCACATAAATCTCATTCCCCACCCCGCGTCGCCACCGCCCAGCCGTCGCCGTCATCGCTGCCACTACCACTACCGCCCCTCTCCTTCTCCACCTCCTAAAAATTCTAGGTTTGAATTACAACCCATTTTTTTTATTATTTCTAGATTTTGTTAATTAGTTATGAATGAGTTTCAATTGATTAGTGTTTTAATTATTTGAACATTGCATTTTATTGAGGATTAGGGTTTAGGTCTTGTTTTAATTAGTTTTATTAACTAATTAGTTTTGTTAATTATTCAATTAGTTATGAATTAGTTTTAATTGATGAGTGTTTCAATTTTGAGTTTGTATTGTCTTGAATAGTTTAGTTAGAATTGAATTATTAACTTTGTATTATCTTGAATAGTTTAGTTAGAATCTAGGGTTTAGGATTTGTTCTTGTGAATCGAACTTTTAGGGTATGGGTTGAATTTTTTTAGTTTAGTTAGTTTATGTTTAAACTCGTAGGATATGAATTGAAATTTTAGTTTTTAGGATTTTTTTCTTGTGAATTGAAGTTTTAGGATAAGAATTGAACTTTTAAGATATGAATTGGACCTTTTGGATATGAATTGAACTTTTAGGATATAAATTGGTGTAATTAGGAAAAAATAATTATCTTGAATTAACTAAAAAAGATATAATTAATTTATAATTGTAGAATAAATTAATTTGGTCTTGTGAATCGAACTTTTAGGGTATGGGTTGAATTTCTTTAGTTTAGTTAGTTTATGTTTAAACTCGTAGGATATGAATTGAAATTTTAGTTTTTAGGATTTTTTTTCTTGTGAATTGAACTTTTAGGATATGAATTGGACATTTTGGATATGAATTGGATATAAATTGGTGTAATTAGGAAAAAATAATTATCTTAAATTAACTAAAAAGATATAATTAATTTATAATTATAGAATAAATTAATTTGTTCTTGTGAATCAAACCTTTAGGGTATGTGTTGAATTTCTTTAGTTTAGTTAGTTTATGTTTAAACTCGTAAGATATGAATTGAAATTTTAGTTTTTAGGATTTGTTCATGTGAATTGAACTTTTAGGATATGAATTGAACTTTTAGGATATGAATTGGACCTTTTGGATATGAATTGAACTTTTAGGATATAAATTGGTGTAATTAGGAAAAAAATAATTATCTTGAATTAACTAAAAAAGATATAATTAATTTATAATTATAGAATAAATTAATTTGTTCTTGTGAATCGAACTTTTAGGGTATGGGTTGAATTTCTTTAGTTTAGTTAGTTTATGTTTAAACTCGTAGGATATGAATTGAAATTTTAGTTTTTAGGATTTGTTCTTGTGAATTGAACTTTTAGGATATGAATTGAATTTTTAGGATAGAAATTGGTGTAATTAGGAAAAAATAACTATCTTGAATTAACTAAAAAAGATATAATTAATTTATAATTGTAGAATAAATTAATTTATTCTTGTTTTATTTGTATAGATGGAAGATCGTACTTGGATGTACAATAGAAATTATCCTAATCGGCGGGGATTGCGGGAGGATTTTGTAGAAGGGGTTAATGATTTTATTAGACATGCAATGTCACTTTCACCATACCAAAGTGAAGGAGTAATTAGGTGCCCTTGTGTCAGGTGCGATTGTATGAAGTTTAAAAAATCGAAGGAAGTTAAGCTTCATCTTTATAGGAAGGGGTTTATAGAGAATTACTTTGTATGGACTAATCATGGAGATATTTATGGTAGTCGTGGGATATTTCATAACATGGTTGTTGGTGAAAGTAGTAGGTCGGTGGAGAATACAAATCTTGATTCTAGAATTCAGGATATGGTTGCGGATGCTTTTGGGATGCACTTCGGGGGTGAGCCCAATGAAAATATTGAACAAACTCCTAATGATGATGCAAAACATTTTTATGAACAGTTAGAGGAAGCTAGTTGTCCACTACGTGAAGGAAGTCCGCACTCTGAGCTGTCTGTTGCAGTTAGATTACTAAGTATCAAATCTGATTGGAATATTTCTCAACCAGCCATGGACTCTTTCATTGACTTTGTGAGTAAACTAGTTGACCCTAATATCAACTTACATGGTGATTTCTCTAAGGCAAAGAGATTGGTTTCTAAGTTAGGACTTTCATCAATGAGAATTGATTGTTGTGAAGATGGTTGCATGTTATATTATAAAGATGATGCAACTTTAGACAGTTGTAAATTTTGCGAAAAGCCTCGTTTCAAGAGGCTTTCCAGCAGGAATATGGTCGTTGTCAAGGCGATGCATTATTTACCTCTTATACCTAGGTTAAAGAGGTTATATGCGTCGATGCGTTCTACTTCTCATATGATATAACACTTTGAAAATAGAAGACCACATGGTGTTATGTGTCATCCTTCAGATGGAGAAGCTTGGAAGCACTTTGATAGGACATATCCAGATTTTGCTAGTGAACCAAGGAATATTTGGTTAGGTTTGTGTGCTGATGGCTTCATGCCTTTTTCTATATCTGCGACACCATATTCATACTGGCATGTCTTTCTTACACCTTATAATTTACCACCTGAGTTGTGTATGACTAGTCTATGTATATTCTTAAATTGTATTATCCCCAGTCCACGTAATCCGAAAAGTTTGATTGATGTATATTTGAAACTTTTGATTGATGAGCTAAAACAATTGTGGTATGATGGTGTTGAAACATATGACATATCAACCAAGCAGAATTTCAATTTGTGTGCTAATTTAATGTGGACTATTAAAGATTTTCCTGCGTATGGAATGTTATCTGGGTGGATGACTGCTGGGAAGCTAGCTTGTCCTTACTGCATGGAAAATAGTAAAGTGTTCACTTTGAAACATGGCTGAAAGCAATCATGGTTTGATTGTCACCGTCAATTCTTGCCTGATGATCATAAGTTTAGAAGGATGAAAAATGCATTCAAAAAGAATAAAGTGGAATATGATTCTCCACCTCCGATACTTTCAGGTGAGGAAATTTGGGAGAGGGTCCAGAACTTCAGTAAAGTTACTGAGGCTCCACCTTATAGATTCCCCGGATATGGTGTTAATCATAATTGGACGAAACATAGTATATTTTGGGAGTTACCTTATTGGAAGGATAATCTTCTCCGACACAACCTTGATGTCATGCATATTGAGAAGAATTATTTTGACAATTTGTTCAACACAGTGATGGATGTTAAAGGTAAGACAAAAGATAACCCGAAGGCTAGAATGGACTTACAAGAATATTGCAGGCGGCCTGAATTATACTTGCAGACAGAAAACAATGGTAAGGTGTTCAAGCCCAAAGCAAGTTACACATTCACTTTGGAGAAAAGACGACAAATTAGTGATTGGGTTACGAAATTGAAGATGCCTAAGGATTATGCGTCGAATCTTGGAAAAAAAGTAGATACGGAGGTAGGGAAGTTGAGACATTTGAAAAGTCATGACTGCCATGTTTTCATGGAGACCTTAGTGCCTGTTGCATTTTGTGGTTTGCCTGAAAGAATCTGGAAACCCATCATGGAGATTAGTTTGTTTTTCAAAGACTTGTGTTCTACCACATTAAGGGAAGAAAACCTACTTCAGATGGATCAGAACATTCGTGTAATTTCTAGTAAGATGGAAAAAATATTCCCATGTGATTTCTTTGATGTGATGGAATACCTTCCAATACACCTTGTACACGAGGCACGACTTGGAGGGCATGTTCAATGCAGATGGATGTATCCCTTTTAGAGGTAATATTATAAGTTTGATGTAATATTCTATTTTATTTGAATGTTCTTGGCTAACATGACATTGTGTAGGACAATTGGCAAATGCAAACAATTTGTTAAGCAGAGGAATAGGATTGAAGGATCTATATGCGAAGCCTATCTTGCAAAGAAAACTGTACATTTTTGTTCTTATTATTTTGAGAGTAACGTGCTATGTTCTAGGAATAGGCCCAACAGTCACACGGTCGAATGTGTGAATTATCCATTATATCCACCAATGTCCATATTCAATCAACCATGCCGATGTTTTAAGGATGTTAGAAAGAGAAGTTTGAGTGATATGGAGTACAAGTCAACTACACTTCACGTGTTGCTAAATTATCCCGAAGTTGTAACATTTCTCAAGTAAGTATTGATTTATTAGTTATCAAAATGTAAAATTTACTGTGACTACATATTGATGCAACTACTAAAAATATTTGATGTGTCACAGTCACTTCGTGGGTCAATTTGGCCATGATGCTGTATATACGAGATTTGATACGTGGTTCAAACAGTTTGTAAGTTTATCCTGATAGTTCAAACAACACACACACACACACACACGTAGTGAATGCATAAAAATTGATTCATAAGTTGTGCTAACTTATGAATTTTTTTAACACTATGTAGGTAAATAATCCAAATAATGGTGTAAATTAATTTTTGAAAGATATATCTTGGGGACCTGGGCTTCAGGTCACAACAATGTCTAATTACGTAGTGAATGGTTATAAGTTTCATACAGAGGATTGCTCTAAAAATAAAAATAGCAACAACAATGGGGTGTGGGTTCAAGGTGGTGATGGCAACCAAGTTGGAGATATTGATTATTATGGTGTGGTCAAAGAAATATTACAACTAGAATATACAGGTTGGCCATATAAGAAATTGATACTCTTTAGATGCAAGTGGTTTGACCCAAATCCAACAAGAGGTACAAGAGTACACCACCAATACAACATAATTGAGGTTAATCATACGAGGGAGTATGATCGCTATGATCCTTTCATAATTACACATAACGTTAGGCAAGTGTATTATGCTCCTTATCTATTGCGGCGGAATAAGTCCGATTGGTGGGTTGTAATAAAAACTAAGCATGTAGGTAGGGTGAAAGTCGAGAATGTGTTAGATATTGCATATCAAAACGATATCTCCAGTGTTCACCAAATAGTGGACGATCAGTTAGAAAATGATTTGGAACATCCTGAACGCATATCGGAAGAAGTTGATTTAAATAAAGTAACAATTATAGAAAATGAGGAGGAAGAATCAACTGATGAAGCTCAAACAAGTGAGGACGGAGAATTCTCGGACGAGGAACAATACGTCGATGAGGATTAAAAAGCTGGTTTTTTAAAGCACTCTCATTTTATAGCTAGTTTCTTATATGTTTCAATCTAAATGTGTATTATATTATGCAGATGGCAGGCAAGGGTCAAGGTAACAATGACCCTACTAGTTCTCGGGGTCGAGAAAAGGGTAGGAAGGGAAAGAGGAGGGTAGAAAATAATACTCCCTCTTGTCCACCCTTTTCAGAGATGCCTATGTCTTATCCTCCACCACACGGCTATACTGAGCTGCCACAGCATCACGAGCCGTACACCTTCATTCAGACACCCAGTCTTCCATCACAGGGCCATAGGACTATACGTCCGACATACAGTCCAGCTGCCTCACAGCCATCTGCATCACATCCACATGGATCACATCCCTACATATCACAGCCACATGGATCGCATCCATCCATGTCACATCCACTCGGGTCATAACCACTCGGGTCACAACCATCAGTATCATATCCACTTGGGTCGCATCCAACTATGTCTCCGTCAGAGGGATCACAACCATCTTCATCATCGACTCCATCTATTGCAGGCCTTTGCCTGCGAGGCAGTAGCTCTGACCCGCCTACACCGTCTTCACATGCCTCTGATACACATGCTTCGGATGGTGATGACGAGGTAGTGCATTATGATCGATATGGCAGGATCATCATTGTCACGACCCAATTTCACCTGTAGGTCGTGATGGCGCCCAACACTACAGCTAACCAATCCAACTTATAAATTAAGCATACATTGATAAAATTAAAACCAAGAAAGTATAAACCCAAACTCTACCAATGTGTGTATCAAGACCTGGTGTCACAAGTGAATGAGCATCTAGTAGATTATACAAAACTCCAAATACTGTCAGAAATGAAATAGACAGAATATAAATATAAGAAGAGACACTGGTAGCTGCAGAACGGCTTAGGAAGGCAGCTCACCACTATGCCTCGAGATGACGTGGGTATGCGATGATAGGTCCTCCACTAGCACTCGTCTTAGATCCTGCACAAAAAGTGCAGCAAGTGTAGTATGAGTACGTAAACAACGTGTACTCAATAAGTATCAAGCCTAATCTCGAAGTGGTAGAGACGAGATGGCCAACTTTGACACTCACTATGGGTCAATAATAATAACTGAAATATATCTAGAATATTTAAATCAGCATGATTTACAGAATTTACAATAATTTGTTTAATCAGCAGAGATAATCAAATTCCTTCAAATGTAACAATTCTCAATATATTAATTAAATTCAGAAAAATTCCAATTTATCAATTTAAGTCTCATTTACAGGAGTAACAATTAATTCCATAAACAAGCAAGAATAATAATTCATTAAATTCCAAGAATTTTCCAATTTATTAATTAGCTTCTCAAGCTGAAATAAGTTATTAAAGTATCGTGTAATTATTATTATTAAGCACGATTTCTACCGAGGACGTACGGCACGATCCAGAGTGTCGTGTACACTACCGAGGGACGTGCGGCGCGATCCATAGATGCATCTATCCTGCCGAGGCGTTCGGCCCGCTCCACAAGAAAGGAGGAAATTTTCTTATGTGCCTCCGGAAGGACAGTATGTTTATTATAAGATAAATTTGGGAGGAGAACAATTTCTTTTGACAATTAATTGATTTAATAGAAATCAAGTCTATGAGATTTTTATCTTTTAATATCTTTATCAAACAATTCACAATATATTCATATAGATATCAATTAATATAAATAAATCAAAGAATATAATTTACACAAGTAAGGCATGCTTTGAGTCCTAAACTACCCGGACTTTAGCATTTATATTAGCTACGCACGGACTCTCGTCACTTCGTGCGTACATAGCCCCCACAATTAGCAACAATTATTTAATCTTAATCACCTATGAGGTAATTTCCCCCTCACAAGATTAGACAAGAGACTTACCTCGTCTTGCTCCAATTTAATCCAAAATTTTGCCTTTTCCACGATTATCCAACTCCGTCTGGCTCGAATCTAGCCAAAATAATTCGATACAATCACTAAAAATTATAGGAAATAAATTCTATAAGGAAATACTACATTTTAAATAAAAAATCCCAAAATTAATTAAAAATTCGCCCGCAGGTCCCACATCTCGGAATCCGGCGAAAGTTACGAAATCCGACAACCCATTCGATTACGAGTCCAACCATACCAGTTTCACTCAAATCCGACTCTGAATCAAAATCGAAATCTGCAAATTTCGTTTCGATGAGATTTCTAAACTTTTTCAAATTTCAATCTCAAAACACTAATTAAATTGTGAAAACGATGATATATTCGTGTATATTAATCAAATCCGAGTTAGAATCACTTACCCCAAATGTCTTTCCTTGAAAATCTGTCGAAAATCTCCTTTGTTCAAGCTCAAGTTTGTCAAAAATGGCAAATGGGACGAATGCCCTCTTTTTATAACACTGCCCAGCAGCCTTCGGAACTGGCCCTCGAATTGGGCCTCGATCGTGGCATCGAACACAGGCTCGAGCCTAGGCCTCGGTCATGGCCTCGATCAGGGCATCGAGGTTGAGCCTTCGATCAGGGCATCGAGCATGGGTCTCGATCCTAGCCCTCGAGCCTTACCTTCGATCATGCCCTCGAGCCTTGCCTTCGATCATGCCCTCGAGCCTTTCCTTCGATCATGCCCTCGAGCCTTGCCTTCGATCGAGGCTTCGATACTGAGCCTCGTCCCTGGCTTCGACTCAGGCCTCGATCGTGGGCTCGATATCTGGGTTCGATCTGGGGCTCGATCACAGCCCAGAATATGCAGCATAAGAGAAAATTGCAGCAGCTTTTTAAGTCCAACTTTTGATCCGTTAACCATCCGAAACTCACCCGAGGCCCTCGGGACCTCAACCGAATATACCAACAAGTCCTAAAACATCATACGAACTTATTCGAGCCTCTAAATCACATCAAACAATGCTAAAACCATGAATCATACCCCAATTCAAGCTTAATGAAACTAAGAGTTTTCAACTTCTACATTCAATGTCGGAACCTATCAAATAAACTCTGATTGACCTCAAATTTTACACACAAGTCATAAATTACATAACGGAACTATGAAAATTTTCGGAACTGGATTCCGACTCCGGTATCAAAAAGTCAACTCCCTGGTCAAACTTTCAAACTTTAAATTCCTATTTTAGCTATTTCAAGCCTAATTTCACTACGTACTTCCAAATAAAATTCCGATCACGCTCCTAAGTCCAAAATTACCATACGGAGCTATTGGAATCATCAAAATTCTATTCCGGGGTCGTTTTCTCTAAATGTTGACTTAGCACTTTAAGGCCAACTTAAGGAACCAAGTGTTCCGGTTTCACTTCAAACACTTCCAAATCCCGAACCAACCATCCCCGCAAGTCATAAATCATCACAAGCACATACGGAAAGTTTTATTTTAGGGAATGGGGTTCTAAAAGTTAAAATGACCGGTTGGGTCATTACATTCTCCACCTCTTAAACAAACGTTCGTCCTCGAACGGGTTTAGAATTTTACCTGAAGTGTTGAATAAGTCTGGATATCTGCACCGCATGTTTTCCTCGGCCTCCCAAGTCGCTTCCTCGACGGTTGGCCCCTCCACTGGACTTTTACTGTAGAAATCCTCTTGGACCTCAACTGGCAAACCTGTTTATCAACAATGGCAATTGGTTCCTCTTCATAACCCAAGTTATTATATAGCTGAACTGTGTTGTAGTCTAACACATGTGATAGGTCGGCATGATACTTCTGGAGCATAGATACGTGAAAAACCGGATGAACTCCTGATAGGCTGGGAGGTAATGCAAGCTCATAAGCAACCTCCCAACTCGTTTCAACACCTCAAATGGGCCTATAAACCTTAGGCTCAACTTGTCCTTCTTCCCGAATCTCAAAATTCCCTTCATCGGTGAAACCTTCAAGAAAACTTTTTCACCTACCATAAATGATATATCACGCGCTTTCTGATCCGCGTAGCTCTTTTGTCTGGACTGTGTTGTACGAAGTCGCTCCTGAATCAACTTTACCTTTTCCAAAGCATCCCTTACCAAATCAGTACCATATAACTTAGCCTCACCTGGCTCAAACCATCCTATAGGTGAACGACATTGCCGACCATATAAAGCCTCAAATGGAGCCATCTCGATGTTGGATTGGTAACTGTTATTATAAGCAAACTCGGCCAAAGGCAGGAAACGATCCCACTGACCTCCAAAGTCAATCACACATGCCCTGAGCATATCCTCCAAAATCTGAATTGTCCTCTTTGACTATCCATTGGTCTGCGGATGAAAGGCTGTGCTGAGCTCTACACGGGTCCCCAACTCACTCTGTACTGATCTCCAGAAATGTGAAGTAAACTGAGGTCCTCTATCTGATATGATGGAAATTGGCACACCGTGCAACCGAACTATCTCCTGAATATAAATCTGGGCCAACCTTTCTGAAGTATACGGAGTCACAACAGGAATAAAATGTGCCGACTTGGTCAACCTGTCAACAAGCACCCAAACTGCATCAAACTTCCTCAAGGTCCGCGGTAACCCAACTACAAAATCCATAGTAATTCGTTCCCATTTCTACTCTGGTATGGTCATCTGCTGGAGTAGGCCACCTGGCCTCTGGTGCTCATATTTAACTTGCTGGCAATTTAGACACCGAGCTACATACTCAACTATGTCCTTTTTCATTCGTCGCCACCAATAATATTGCCTCAAGTCACGATACATCTTAGTAGCACCTGGATGAATAGAATATCGAGAACTGTGTGCCTCTTCCAGGATCTTTTTCCTCAGCCCATCCACATTAGGAACACATAGACGATCCTGGAGTCGCAGAACACCATCCGCTCTAATAGTAACTTCCTTGGTATCACCTCGTAGTACCGTTTCACGAAGAACCACCAGGTGTGGGTCATCATACTTGCGAGCCTTGATCTGCTCCAATAGTGAAGATTAGGCCACAACACATGCAAGAACTCGGCTGGGATCTGAAATATCCAGCCTCACAAGTCTGTTAGCCAAGGACTGAATATCTGAGGCTAATGGCCTTTCCTCTGCTGAAATGAAAGCCAAACTACCCACACTCTCCGCCATTCTGCTCAAGGCATCTGCAACCATATTTGCTTTGCCCGGATGATACAAGATAGTAATATCATAATCTTTTAGTAACTCCAGCCATCTACGATGTCTCAAATTTAGGTCCCTCTGCTTGAACAAATGTTGCAAACTGCAATGATCAGTGTAAACTTTACAAAACACCCCATAAAGATAATGCCTCCAAATCTTAAGAGTGTGAACAATCGCAGCTAACTCCAAATCATGTACCGGATAATTCTTTTCGTGGGGCTTCAGCTGACATGAAGCATATGCAATAACTTGCCCTTCCTGCATCAATACACAACCCAATCCAACGCGCAAAGCGTCGCAATACATTGTATATATCCCCAACCCGGAAGGCAACACTAACATTGGTGTTGTAGTCAATGATGTCTTGAGCTTCTGAAAGCTCACCTAATAATCATCGGACCATCGGAATGGGGCACCCTTCTGGGTTAATTTGGTCAAAGGTGCTGCAATAGATGAAAAAACCTCCATGAACCGACGATAATAACCTGCCAAACCCAGAAAACTCCTGATCTCAGTCGCCGAAGTGGGACGATGCTAATTCTGAAATGCCTCAATCTTTTTGGGATCAACTTTAATACCTTCGCCCGATATAATATGTCCCAAAAATGCTACAAACTCAAGCCAGAACTCACATTTAGAGAATTTAGCATATAACTTTTGTTCCCGCAATGTCTGAAGCACTAATCTCATATGCTGCTCATGTTCCTCCTTACTGCGCGAATAGATTAATATGTCATCAATGAAGACAATGACAAATGAGTCAATATATGGCCTGAATACCCTGTTCATCAGATCCATAAACGCTGCCGGGGCATTAGTTAAACCAAAAGACATTACCAGAAACTCATAATGACCATATCTAGTACGGAAAGCAGTCTTCGGAACATCCGAATCCCGAATCTTCAACTGATGGTACCCCGACCTCAAGTCGATCTTAGAGAATACCCTAGCACCCTGCAACTGGTCAAATAGATCATCAATACGCGGCAACGGGTACTTGTTCTTAATAGTGACTTTGTTCAATTGGCGATAATCAATACACATCTGCATTGTTCCATCCTTCTTTTTCACAAATAATACTGGTGCACCCCAAGGCGATACACTCGGTTTGACGAACCCTTTGGCTAGTAACTCTTCAAGCTGTTCTTTTAATTCTTTCAATTCTTTCGGAGCCATGCTGTCACGACCCAACTAGAGGGTCATGACTAGCACCCGGGCCATACTTGCCGAGCACTAACGTACATTTTATCTAACCTTCCTTATTATCTTTAAGGGCCAACAAGATCAATATAAATGGTAGACATGGATCATGAACATCCAACAATGAAAGATAATGTCATGAACATACATAACATGGGACGACAAGACTGTCAAGAAACTATATATAAGGTACGAGCTACCATGAGTCGACACCTGTCTATGAGCCTCTAAAGGAACATAAGTGCTACAACATTGCCGGAACAGGGCCCCGACATACCCATAATGTCTATAACAAAAATGCATACCAAGACCACGGCAAGTCCGGAGAAGGGATCTCGCCAATAACCGCTGAACTGGACAGCCTACTGTGGTGGGGGAGCTACGTCTACCTATCTATCAGGACCTGCAGCACGACATGCAGCGTCCACAAATAAAAAGGACGTCAGTACGAATAAAGTACTGAGTATGTGAGGCAAGAAAGCATAAGTAAGAACAGTAATGTAAACAGGGATAGAGAATATACAACCTGTGACATCTGGGTACCTCTGAGGGCTACTGACATGAAATACATGATACATACATATATATATACATATATACATAAACTTTTAAAACATACGCCTTTGTGGGTATCATCATCATATCGTACCCGGCCGTAATAGGCTCGGTAAAATGTACCCGGCCATTATAGGGCTCGGTATAATCGTACCCGGCCACGTGGAGCTCGGTAAAACCCAACTGATTAGTGGTTGCACAATTAGTGTCGTACCCGGCCAACTATAGCGCGGCTCGGTAGAGTAAAATAGATACATATATATGATGCATGCTGGACTCATTGGAATCACATTTTGAACCTTTCGGAGTGACATAAGGTCGGTATCCTTCGTACACATTATTAGGATTTACTCTTCATCAAGAATCTTATAAGAATCAGGAACTACCAACAACATTGATAATATAAGAATAAGAGAAGTAACATCAATATCAATCATTTCATAAGAAGGGCAGCAATGTAAGTACTGCTAGCTTCTAAGAGTAGAGTATCTTTGGGAGCTCGTTCATTACATTATGTACAATCGGAGTCGTGCAAAAGAATGAAGGGGATAGCCTCACATACCTTGTATATACTTCCCAACCTCAAGCTATGCAAATGTCATGACTCCTTAGTCTACAATAAGAGAAATGACACTACGATTATCGTTTAAGCGTCGTAACTATTATGTATCGACCGCAACCTATTTTACGATGAAACGGACAGCACCTCCCCTATTTATATGACTTCACACAAGTCAATACAATCATCAAACAGCCCAAACAACATCATTAATAATCATATTGAGCCTCCCAAAATAGTCCACCAACCAACAACATTACTACCAAGCCTTTCGATATATATTTCACAAGTTCTAGCTTCAACGACTTAGCCACAACTTGGATAATCTTAAATATATATAGAGTAAGAGGTTCATTACCTTTAAACAGAAAAAACAACTCCAATTTGACCTTAATTTTCTATGAAATATCCCTTCAATTCTGCCACAAGAACAAGGAAGCGAAACTAGCAATCAATTCGGGTTTTTCGGCACTAGAATTACTTTAGAAGACTTGAAATCACCTAGGGTTGATATTAAAAACTTGAAGGTGTATTTACAGAACATAAAACACTTAAAACAACCTCCCACACGAGCTGGAACAACACAAAAATCCGCAACAACAAGAAGAACAAGAAACTTACTAGCGCCACGGGATTCCCGACATTTGATTTGTGTTGTTTGCCCTTTGTTTGGGTCTTGGATCATGAGAGAACCTTGAGAGAGTGTTTTTAGGGTTCTAAGGTATGAATATACTGTAAAATAATGACTTAAAACGGGGTTGAGATATCTTATATATATCCATATGTCTTAAACCGTCTATGTGGGCCCCATAGGGAGCTGCTTGGCGCACTCTCACAAAAACGCAAATATCTCTCTATTCCGAGATCGTATCGATGAACGGTTTAATGCGTTGGAAACTAGACTCATAGATCTTCAATTTGATAGGTAGATCACCCCATAATTCCAAGCATATTGGGAGAAAAATGCAGTAACATTTGACCTAAAGTTTAAGTAAAATTATAAACCTAAGTTGCGACAACTTTTATCGACTTTTGTTTCATAACTCGCTTGACTTCAAGACTTATGATGCAGATATTATATGATTCAAATACATTAAAACAAGACCTCTTGGGACAATTAATCACCTCTAGTGTTACCCGAAAATACGGGTTACAACATCCTTGATTCGTTTAACTTCTAATACTTGTTAACCACTCTTATACACCCTTGTATCGTTTAAGACCAATAGGATTAACTTCTTATCATCTCAAAGATAATCTCTTCTTTGATTTACGTCGACTAACTTACGGCGTGATCTATGGTATGCGAATTTGGGTTGTAACACATGCGATACGGTGGGATAGATATAGGCTGGGTATCTGAAGGCAAGTCAATACAGAAATCAATATCACGATCAAGTGACATACCTAGAAGATCTGCCGGGAATACATCGGGGAACTCCCGAACTAAAGGCACTGAATCAATAGCTAGAGTCTCTGTAGTAGTATCCCGAACATAGGCTAGATAAGCCAAACAACCCTTCTCAACCATGTGTTGAGCCTTTATAAAAGAAATAACTCGATTAAATGAACTAATAGGTAAACGTTTCCACTCCAGCTTAGGCAATGCTGGAATAGCCAAGGTAACAGTCTTGGCATAACAATCTAGAATAGCATGATATGGAGATAACCAGTCCATGCCTAGAATAATTTCAAAATCGGTCATCTCAAGCAATATGAGATCTGCTCTAGTTTCATAACCACAGAATATAATAATACAGGACCGGTAGATCCGGTTCACAACAACAGAATCGCCCACAGGAGTGGACACATATACAGGAGTACTCAAGGACTCACGAGAAACATCCAGGAATGGAGCAAATAGAGATGACACATATGAATACGTAGATCCTGGATCAAATAATACTGAGGCATCTTTGCCACAAATAGAAATAATACCTGTAATCACAGCATATGAGGCCTCTACATCTGGTCTAGCTGGAAAAGCATAGAACCGATCTGGAGCGCCAACTGTCTGGCCTCCGCCTGGCTGACCTCCACCTCTAGGACGGCCCCTACCCACCTGTCCTCCACCTCTGGGTGGTCGGACTACTGGTGGAGCAACTGGTCCGGTAAGCATAGGATGTTGACCTTGCTGTACTGGTCTACCTCGAAGCCTGGGGAAAAATCTCCGCATGTGACTGGGATCCCCGCACTCGTAACAACTCTTCGGTGCGATGGACTGCTGACTAAATGTCTGGCCCTGGGGACCTGAATACACACGAAAAGAACCCTGAATAGCTGGTGGGCGATAAGAACTATCTGGTATAGCACTAAAATAAGGTCGTACTGGAGCACCTCGAGGAGGTAGTGGTGCTAGATATGGGGGTCTGCTGGACTGTCCCCTCACGAACTGACCTCTGCCCCCGGACGGAGCACCTCTGAACTCTCCAGAATAACTGAACCGCTTATCTCTCATAATCTGCTCTCGGCTCTGCTAACGTACACCCTCAATCCTCCGGGCTATCTCCACAACTCGCTCATAAGAAGTAAACATCTCAACCTCTCGAGCCATAGTGGCCTGAATACCAGTATGTAAACTGGCTACAAACCTTCGCACTCTCTCCGCCTCAATAGGGAGTATCATTAGTGCATGGCGAGATAATTCAGAAAACCTCGTCTCATAATCGGTCACTGACATTTGACCCTGCTGGAGCTGCTCAAACTGAAACCGCAACTCTTCCCTCTGGGAGGGTGTAATATACCTGTCTAAGAAGATACAGGTGAACTTGTCCCAAGTCATGGGAGGAGAATCTGCTGGTCTGCCAAGAGCATAAGACTGCCACCATCTACGGTCTCTACCCTCTAGCTGAAAAGTAGCGTAATCAACCCCATGGGATTCCAATATTCTCATGTTGTACAGTCTATCCTTGCAACGATCAATGAAATCCTGAGGATCCTCATGTCGCTCACCCCCGAAGACAGGAGGATGTAGTCTAGTCTATCTGTCCAATAGTTTATGAGGATCGGTGGCTACAGCTGGCATGGGCTCAGGTGTACATGCTGCCACTGGATGGACTCCACCCATGGGTAATGCACTCTGGGTCTGATATACAACAGCTGCTTGTCCATGAGCCTGCGCGGTAGGGGTCTGTGCTCCCCCGCCCGCCTGAGATGTGGCTGGGTCTGCCGGAAATAAACCGGCCTAAGTCATATTATCCATGAATCGCAGCATACGACCCATGACATCCTGAAATCCCGGTGCAGATGTGAAGTCCACCGGAGCTGGCTCTGCCACAGGCACCTCACCGTGCTCCTCAATAATGGGATTCTCTGCTGGATCCACTGGCAGCATAACCGGAATAGTCCTGGGACATCCTCGCCCTCTACCACGGGCTAGAGCCCTCCCTCGGCCTCTGCCTCTAGCAACTGGGGGAGTAGCTCTTCCCTGGTCTGGAACCTCATTAGAGCGTGTTCTCACCATCTGTGAGAGAATAAGAGAAGGGTATTTAGTACTACATCAATTGCACGATAGAATATGAAGAAAGGTAGTTTTCTAACACCATATAGCCTCTCGAAGATAAGTACAGACGTCTCCGTACCGATCCGCAAGACTCTATTAGGTCTGCTCATAACTTGTGAGACCTACATGAACCTAGTGCTCTAATACCATGTTGTCACGACCCAATTTCACCCGTAGGTCATGATGGCGCCCAACACTACAGCTAGGCAAGCCAACTTATAAATTAAGCATACATTGATAAAATTAAAACCAAGAAAGTATAAACCCAAACTCTACCAATGTGTGTGCCAAGACCTGGTGTCACAAATGAATGAGCATCTAGTAGAGTATACAAAACTCCAAATACTGTCAGAAATGAAATAGACAGAATATAAATATAAGAAGAGACACTGGAAGCTGCAGAACGGCTCGGGAAGGCAGCTCACCACTATGCCTCGAGATGACGTGGGTATGCGATGATAGGTCCTCCACTAGCACATGTCTCAGATCCTGTACAAAAAGTACAGCAAGTGTAGTATGAGTACGTAAACAACGTGTACGCAGTAAGTATCAAGCCTAATCTCGAAGTGGTAGAGACGAAATGGCCGACTTTGACACTCACTATGGGTCAATAATAATAACTGAAATATATCTAGAATATTTAAATCGGCATAATTTACAGAATTTACAATAATTTGTTTAATCGGCAAAGATAATCAAATTCCTTCAAATGTAACAATTCTCAATATATTAATTAAATTCCTTAAATTCAGAAAAATTCCAATTTATCAATTTAAGTCTCATTTATAGGAGTAACAATTAATTTCATAAACAAGCAATAATAATAATTCATTAAATTCCAAGGATTTTCCAATTTATTAATTAGCTTCTCAAGATGAAATAAGTTATTAAAGTATCGTGTAATTATTATTATTAAGCACGATTTCTACCGAGGACGTACGGCCCGATCTAAGAGTGTCGTGTACACTGCCGAGGGACGTGCGACGCGATCCATAGATGCATCTATCCTGCCGAGGCGTTCGGCCTGCTCCACAAGAAAGGAGGACATTTTCTTATGTGCCTCCGGAAGGATAATATGTTTATTATAAGATAAATTTGGGAGGAGAACAATTTCTTTTGATAATTAATTGATTTAAATAGAAATCAAGTCTATGAGATTTTTATCTTTTAATATCTTTATCAAACAATTCACAATATATTCATATAGATATCAATTAATATAAATAAATCAAAGAATACAATTTACACAAGTAAGGCATGCTTTGAGTCCTAAACTACCCGGACTTTAGCATTTATAGTAGCTACGCACGGACTCTCGTCACCTCGTGCATACATAGCCCCCACAATTAGCAACAATTATTTAATCTTAATCACCTATGAGGTAATTTCCCCCTCACAAGATTAGACAAGAGACTTACCTCGTCTTGCTCCAATTTAATTCAAAATTTTGCCTTTTCCACGATTATCCAGCTCAAATCTAGCCAAAATAATTCGATACAATCACTAAAAATCATAGGAAATAAATTATATAAGGAAATACTATATTTTTAATAAAAATCCCGAAATTAATTTAAAATTCGCCTGCGGGGCCCACATCTCGGAATCCGGCGAAAGTTACGAGGGGTCGTGCTAATTCCATACGAATCAGTACTGAGAAGCATGTGCCCATCACTCCAATACACACGTGATTCTGCTTTGGCAGAAGCGCACGCGCAATTCAGCTCTGGAAAAACTCCTTGAGATCCAGAAATCCGACAACCCATTCGATTACGAGTCCAACCATACCAGTTTCACTCAAATCCGACTCCGAATCGATACCGAAATCTCAAAATTTTGTTTCTATGAGATTTCTAAACTTTTCCAAATTTCAATCTCAAAACACTAATTAAATTGTGAAAACGATGATATATTCGTGTATATTGATCAAATCCGAGTTAGAATCACTTACCCCAAATGTCTTTCCTTGAAAATCTGTCAAAAATCGCCTTTGTTCAAGCTCAAGTTTGTCAAAAATGGCAAATGGGACGAATGCCCTCTTTTTATAACACTGCCCAGCAGCCTTCGGAACTGGCCCTCGAACTGGGCCTTGATCGCGGCATCGAACACAGGCTCGAGTTTGGGCCTCAGTCATGGCCTCGATCAGGGCATCGAGGTTGAGCCTTCGATCAGGGCATCGAGCATGGGTCTCGATCCTAGCCCTCGAGCCTTACCTTCGATCATGCCCTCGAGCCTTGCCTTCAATCATGCCCTCGAGCCTTGCCTTCGATCGAGGCTTCGATACTGAGCCTCGTCCATGGCTTCGACTCAGGCGTCGATCGTGGGCTCGATCTGGGGCTCGATCTGAGGCTCGATCACAGCCCAGAATATGCAGCAGAAGAGAAAATTGTAGCAGCTTTTTAAGTCCAACTTTTGATCCGTTAACCATCCGAAACTCACCCGAGGCCCTCGGGACCTCAAACAAATATACCAACAAGTCCTAAAACATCATACGAACTTATTCAAGCCTCTAAATCACATCAAACAACGCTAAAACCATGAATCATACCCCCAATTCAAGCTTAATGAAACTAAGAGTTTTCAACTTCTACATTCAATGTCGGAACCTATCAAATCAACTCCGATTGACCTCAAATTTTACACACACGTCATAAATTACATAACGGAGCTATGAAAATTTTCGGAACTAGATTCCGACTCTGGTATCAAAAAGTCAACTCCCCGGTCAAACTTTTAAACTTTCAATTCCTATTTTAACCATTTCAAGCCTAATTTCACTACGGACTTCCAAATAAAATTCCGATCACGCTCCTAAGTCCAAAATCACCATACGGAACTGTTGGAATCATCAAAATTCTATTCCGTGGTCATTTTCTCTAAATGTTGACTTAGAACTTTAAGGCCAACTTAAGGAACCAAGTGTTACGGTTTCACTTCAATCGCCTGCAAGGCAGTAGCTCTAACCCGCCTACACCGTCTTCACATGCCTCTGACACACATGCTTCGGATGGTGATGACGAGGTAGTGCATTATGATCGATATGGCAGGATCATCATAGTCCCTGAGGGTGATGGGTAAGTGTTATTCATTATTTTTGCGTTTATTGATTTGTAACATTTTTACTAAGATATTAATGTATTTTTATTGTTAAATTGCAGGTTCAGGCCGGGTAATAAGACTACGAAGATAATCACCAATGCCATCAGAAAGCTTTATGATGGCTCTTATGCGACTTGGACTGATTGCCCATTCTCACTGAAGTAGCAAATTTTCAATCAATTTAAGATATAAATGTTCTTTTAAACAGTTTAATAATTTATATTTATGATGTTTCCATCTAATATTTAACTTTTGAAATAGAGAGAAAGTGTGTATGGGAAGACCGCTATAGCGCAGAAGTGCTACAAATTTTCATCATAAAGCTCGCAAGAGATTGGCAGATGCTTTCTCGAATGCTAGAAAGAATAACAAGAGGCATGGCTGGTTACTTGAGAATTTGTGGAATGATTTGCAAAGGCAATAGCTTACCGCAGAGTTCTTAGGGAGGAGAAAAAAAGGAAAGAAAGCTCGCGCATCCAAGAAGGGAGTCTCCTTGCACACTGGAGGTGCGATCAGCCTAGGGACAATAAAAAAAAGATTGGTACGTAATTGCTTAAATTATTTTACTTTTCTAAGTATATCTATTCTGTTTATTAACTAAATTAATTTATTTTCAGGAAAAGAAGTATGGGCGTCCAATGAGTCATGATGAGCTATTCAAGGAGACGCATATTGTGAAGAAGAAGAAAGATGGGGATCAAGATAGGTGGGTTGAGGACTAGGCCTCGACTGCATATGTAAGCTTTCAATTTTCTTTAAGTATTATAATTTACTTTTATAAAAAATTTGACATACTGATTTAATTTAAAATAATATAGGGTCGCTACCAAAGTAACGTGAAGGAATTCATCCGTAGTCATCCAGCTGGTGAATCGGGTGAGCCAACCCAACCTTCAGACAAGGATGATGAAAGAATATGGTTGGAGTCTGTTTGCGGTCCAAAATGGGGGAAGGTATACAGGCTTCCTACTAAAAACTTCCATCGCTATAAGTGTGGAATGCGAGGAATAGGGACTTCCTCGCAAGGCGAGCAACTTAATAGGGAGAGCCTCTCCGCTATGCGGGAGATAGTGACAAAGCTCGAATCCGAGCTAGAAGCGGCCAAGGAAAGAGAAAGGCCTAGAGATGCTCAATTCCTTGGCATGCAAGCTCAGATCAGAACTCTCCTATCTAGAGGAGCTTTTCCGTTGCCCCGATCTCGTGAGTCATCTCCAGAGGGTCGACCTCCACGTGATCGTTCCTCCCATCCTGCTCGTGATCGTTCCTCTCGTCCTCCCCGTGATCGTTCTTCTCGTCCTCCATAAAACCATTCTCTATACTGTCTTGTAAATGAAAGTTCATCAGACGGTGATGATGATGTTGTAGAAAACACCCCTTGACTTTTATATACTTTGAGATAGACAAATAGAACCAGTTTTGAACTAGTTGTAATTAGTTTTAACTTGGTTTTGGATTTTTATGTTCAATTAAACTTTAATTTGTTAGTTTTAAAGTATTTATTGAATGTTTTGGTTGTTGTTGTGCTGTTGTTGTTATTGTATTGTTGTTGTATTATTGTTGTTGTTGTTGTTGTTGTTATTAGGTGTATTGGTATGCTGGCAGGTGGTGTAGCTGCCAAAATAGGCATTTTATGCCAAAATTAAACCCAGAAAAACCGACCAAAATTGATCGATTTTTAATAAATAAATAAAATTATTCCAAAATACCGACCAAAGTTGGTCAGTTAATGAACATTGAATTCCCAGAATTCAACATTATCGACCAACTTTGGTCAGTATTTTGCATGCACTGTTGAGGTTACCGACCATAGTTGGTCAGTAATGTTTAATTTTAATTATTTTAAAAATATATATTTTTTCAATTACCGACAAAAGTTGGTCGGTTTTTAAAAATTTTAATAATTTTAAAAAAACATAATTTAGTTAAACCGACCAACTTTGGTCAGTAAAATTAAATTAATAAAATATGTTTCCGACCAAAGTTGATTGGTAAGTACTTAAACTTGTCAGATGGTCGTTTTAAGCTACCGACCAACGTTGGTCGGTAATTTCCGATCAACTTTGGTCGGTAAGCCATTCCGACCATCAAAACACCGTCCACACCCTAATGGTCGCGTTTTGGTTGGTAATTGGCCATAACCGACCAACTTTGGTCGGTTTTTTTGTCGGTTTTTAGCGAATTTCTACTAGTAGTACTGTCTGGCGATTGCAGCCCTGCTCTTCTCCCTCTTATATTCCTTTAGTTGTATTTAACTATTTTTCAGACTATGTTAGTCTCGATATTGTTAGATAAATTATAGTAGATGCTCATGACTAGTGACACCCCGATGTCGGGCTTTTCTTTCGCACTTTTGTTTCGATTTGAACTCTTTTACGAAGGTTTTTATGTTAGATAACCTTGAAATTATCTTTGAAATTAAAATATCGATTTGTTTTGGAAATGAGTCAGCTTGCCTAGTTCCACGATAGGCGCCATCACGATAGGGTTAGTTTGGGTCGTGACAAGTTGGTATCAGAGCCTAGGTTACATAGGTCTCCCGAGTCATGAGCGGGTTAGTAGAGTCTTGCGGATCAGTACGGAGACGTCTGTACTTATCTTCGATAGGCTGCATAACCTTTAGGAAACTCCACATTCTTGAATTCTTGTCGTGCGAATTTGTTGATTCTAGTAACTAAACATCTGTTGTTTCATTCTCTCACAGATGGTGAGGACTCGTACTACCAGGCCGGATGGACAACCACCAGTACCACCAGTTAGGGTCGCGAGAGGCCGAGGTCGCGGTAGGGGCAGAGGTGCAGCCCGTACATCAGCTGGGGCAGTACCTGCAAATCTACCAGTTGTCCCCGATCAGGACCAGGTTCCAGTTGTTGATGCACCAGCTCAGGCACCACCGGTGCCTATTATGATTCCAGGCCTCTAGGAGGCCCTACCTCAGATTTTGACAGCGTGTACCGGCCTTGATCAGGCAATCTCTATCTCGACGGCCGCAGCCACTTCTCAGGCCGGGGGAGGCACATGCACTCAGACTCCCGTCGCTCGCATATCCGAGCAGGTTGTTCGGGGACTCCAGACACTGGGGGTACCACCAGCCCAGCCGGTTGCAGCTGCTCAGGATATTTTAGTTCCTGCTATGCCTGAGGATGATCAACGTAGGTTAGAGAGGTTTGGGAGACTCCATCCGCCACCTTTCAGTGGCCAGAGAGAGAGGATGCTCAGGACTTCTTGGACAGGTGTCAGAGGATACTCCGTACGGCTGGTATTCTAGAGATTTATGGGGTTTCATTCACTTTTTTCAGTTTTTTGGGGCTGCACTCCGATGGTGGGAGACTTACGAGAGGCGTAGGCATGTTGGCGCATCACCCCTTACTTGGCAGCAGTTCTCCGTGGTCTTTTTGGAGAAGTTTGTACCTCGGTCCCGTAGAGAAGAGCTACGCAGATAGTTTGAGAGGATTCGCCAGGGTGATATATCTGTGACACAGTATTAGATGTGGTTCTCTAAGTTGGCCCGTCATGTTATCTGGTTGGTTCCCACATAAAGGGAGAGGATCATGACGTTTATTGATGGTCTCACTTATCAGCTACAGTTGCTCATGACCAGAGAGAGGGTATATGGTGCTACCTTTGATGAGGTTATCGACATTGCTCGGCATATTGAGATGGTTCGCGGTTAGGAGAGGGTTGAGAGGGAGGCCAAGAGGCCTTGTGGTCAGGGTGGATTCAGCGGTGCTCCTTTTGGGGGCCAGTTCCAGCACGGTAGAGGTCGTCATTTCAGACATGCTCAGTCAGCTCGACCATTTCACCGTGGTGCATCATATGGTCTTAGTTCTCACATTTCTCATCAGGGCCACTCATCACTTAGTTCATTTCCAGCTCAGAGTCCGTCCCGTGCTCCACCTGTTCAGGGCTCCTCTATATCGGGTTCTTCTACCAGTTATCTCGATGCTCGGGGCTCCCTTCAGTTCCCGCCACCAACACCAGGGAGTTATTTTAAGTGTGGGGAGTTTGGGCATATGTGGAGGCAGTGTCCTCGTCATCATGGAGGTCTATCTCAGCAGAGGAGTCAGCCTTCGACTTCAGCACCAGTTACTTCACCACCTGTCCAGTCAGCTCGGGGTAGAGGTCAGTCAACTAGGGGTCTCCCTAGAGGGGAGGCAGATCAGGGGGTGGCCAGGCCCATTTCTATGCCATCCCTGCCATACCAGATGCTATTGCTTCAGATGCTGTGATTACAGGTATTGTCTCAATTTGTCACAGAGATGCCTCAGTATTATTTGACCCTGGTTCCATGTATTCATATGTTTCTGGATATGCCCCGTGAGTCTTTAGTTTTATCTGTTCACGTATCTACTCCTGTGGGCGATACTATTGTTGTGGACCGCATATATCGGTCATGAGTGGTGACTATTGGGGGTCTGAAGACCCAAGTGGACCTTTTGCTGCTCAGTATGGTTGACTTTGATGTGATATTGGGTATGGATTGGTTACCTCCATGTCATGTTATTCTAGATTGTCACGCAAAGACCGTGACGTTGGCGATGCCGGGATTTCCGAGGGTTTAATGGAGTGGTTCTATAGATTATGTACCTAGTAGGGTGATTTCATATTTGAAGGCTCAACATATGGTTGAGAAGGGTTGCCTATCTTATTTGGCGTTTGTGATGGATGTTAGTGCAGAGACTCCTGCCATTGATTTTGTTCCGGTGGTACGTGATTTTTTGGATGTGTTTCCTGCAGACCTACTGGCATGCCGCCTGACATGAATATTGACTTTGGTATTGATTTGGTACCGGGCACTCAGTCCATTTCTATTCCACCGTATGGCACCGGCGGAGTTTAAGGAATTGAAAGAACAACTTCGAGAACTCCTTGATAAGGGGTTTATTCGGCCTAGTATGTCACCTTGGGGTGCACCGGTTCTATTTGTGAAGAAGAAATATGGTTCCATGAGAATACGTATTGATTATAGGCAGTTGAACAAGGTCACAGTCAAGAACAAGTATCCTTTGCCTCGTATTGATGATTTATTTGACCAGCTTTAGGGAGCGAGGGTGTTCTCCAAGATTGATTTGAAGTCCGATTATTACCAGCTGAAGATTCGGGATTCAAATATTCTTAAGATAGCTTTTAGGACCCGATATGGCCATTATGAGTTATTGGTAATGTCTTTTGGGCTGACCAATGCCCCAGCAGCATTCATGCATTTGATGAACAGTGTATTCCAACCCTATTTGGACTCATTCTTTGTTGTATTCATTAATGACATCCTGGTGTACTCCCGTAGCCAAGAGGAACACGCTCAGTATTTGAGGATTGTATTACAAAGATTGAGGGAGGAAAAGCTTTATGCAAAGTTCTCCAAATGTGAGTTGTGGCTTAGTTCAATAGCATTCTTGGGACACGTGGTGTCCAGTGAGGGTATTCAGGTAGATCCGAAGAAGATAGAGGCGGTTTAGAGTTGGCCCAGACCGTCCTCAACTACAGAAATTTAGAACATTCTCGGTTTGGCTGGTTATTACCGTCGCTTTGTGGAGGGATTTTTATCTATTGCATCGCCCTTGACCAAATTGACCCAAAAGGGTGCTCCATTCAGGTGGTCGGACGAATGTGCGGAGAGCTTTCAGAAGCTCAAGACTACCTTGACCACAACTCCAGTGTTAGTTCTGCCATCATCTTCAGGTTCTTACACTGTGTATTGTGATGCCTCGATGATAGGCATTGATTGTGTTTTAATGCAGGAGGGTAGGGTGATTTCCTATGCTTCGCTCCAGTTGAAGACCCATGAGAAGAACTATCATGTCCATGATCTTGAGTTAGCAGCCATTATTCACGCCTTGTAGATTTGGCGTCATTATTTATATGGGGTTCATTATGAGATCTATACTGATCACCGGAGTTTGCAGCATCTGTTTAAGCAGAAGGATCTTAATTTGCGTCAGTAGAGATGGTTGGAGCTTCTTAAGGACTATGATATCACTATTTTGTACCATCCGAGGAAGGCCAATGTGGTGGTCGATGCTTTAAGCCTCCGAGCAGGGAGTTTGGGGAGTTTAGCATATCTTCCAGTAGCAGAGAGACCTTTGGCATTGGATGTCCAAGCCTTAGCTGGATAGCTTGTGAGATTATATATTTTGGAGCCTAGTCGGGTATTGGCTTGCGTGGTCTCCATGTCTTCTCTTTATGACCGTATCAGGGAACGTTAGTATGATGACCCCCACTTACTCGTTCTTCAGGACAGGGTTCAGAGAGGTGATGCTAGGGATGTGACTATTGGCAGTGACGGTGTGTTGAGGATGCAGGGCCGAATATGTGTGCCTAATATAGTTGGGCTTCGGGAGTTGATTCTTAAGGAGGCCCATAGTTCGCGGTATTCCATTCATCCGGGTGCCGCGAAGATGTACCAGGATTTGAGATAACACTATTGGTGGAGGCGGATGAAAAAAGATATAGTGGGGTTTGTAGCTCGGTGCCTCAACTGTCAGCAGATTAAGTATGAGCATCAGAGACCGGGTGGCTTGCTACAGAGGTTAGAGATCCCAGAGTGGAAGTGGGAGCGGATCACCATGAACTTCGTAGTTGGGCTCCCATGGACTTCGAGGAAGTTCGATGCTATTTGGGTGATTGTGGATCGGCTGACCAAGTTCGCGCACTTCATTCCAGTTGGTACTACTTACACTTCAGAGCGGTTGGCTGAGATTTACATCCGAGAGATTGTTCGCCTGCATGGTGTCTCAGCTTCCATTCTTTCAGATAGAGGTACTCAGTTTACATCGCAATTTTGGAGGGTCGTGCAGCAAGAGAGTTCGGTACTCAGGTTGAGTTGAGCACAACTTTTCACCCTCAGACGGACAGGCAGTCCAAGTGCACTATTCAGATATTAGAGGACATGTTGCGCGCTTGTGCCATTGACTTTGGGGGTTCATGGGACCAGTTTATGCCACTCGCGGAGTTTGCATATAATAACAGTTATCAGTCGAGTATTCAGATGTCTCCATACGAGGATTTATATGGGAGGAGGTGTAGATCTCTGGTTGGATGGTTTGAACCGGGTGAGGATAGGCTCTTGGGTACATATTTGGTCCATGATGCATTAGATAAGGTGAAATTGATTCAGGAGCAGCTTCGCACGGCGTAGTCTAGGTAGAAGAGCTACGCGGATAGGAAGGTCTGTGATGTGTCTTTTATGGTTGGAGAGAAGGTCTTGCTAAATGTATCACCCATGGAGGGTGTTATGAGGTTTGGGAAGAGGGGCAAGTTTAGCCCCCGGTTCATTAGGCCTTTTGAGGTGCTTCAGAAGATAGGGGAGGTGGCTTATAAGCTTGCCTTGCCACCCAGCTTGTCGAGTGTGCACCCAGTGTTTCATGTTTCCATGCTCCGAAAGTATATTAGAGATATGTCCCATGTTTTGGATTTCAGCACGGTTCAATTGGAGGGTGATATGACTAATGATGTGGATCTTGTGGCTATTTTGGATCGTCAGATTCGGAAGTTGTGGTCAAAGGATATAACTTCGGTGAAGGTGCACTGGAGAGGTCAGCATGTGGAGGAGGCCACCTGGGAGACCGAGCAGGATATGCGGAGCAGATATTCATGCCTATTCGAGACTCCAGGTATGTTTCTAGATCCGTTCGAGGACGAACGATTGTTTAAGAGAGGGAGGATGTAATGACCCGGTCGGTCGTTTCGAGAGTTATAGCCCCGTTTCCCACATTTCTGCTTCCTTTGATGTTTTTCAGCTATGTTATGATATACCGGGTTAGTTGGTTCGAGTCAGGAGTGGTTTCAGAGTGGAATGAGACACTTAGTCTCTTATTTAAGAGTTTAAGTTGGAAAACTCAACCGGATGTTGGCTTATGAGTAAACGACCTCGGATGTGAATTTTTATGGTTTCATTAGCTTCATTAGGTAATTTTGGACTTAGGAGCGTATCCGGAATGTAATTTGGAGGCCCGTGGTAGAATTAGGCTTGAATTGGCGAAAGTTGGAAATTCGGCAATTTCGGTCGGCAGTGGAAAATTTGATATCGGGGTCGGAATAGAATTCCGGAAGTTGGAGTAGGTTCGTAGTGTCATTTGTGATGTGTGCGCAAACCTTTAGGTCATTCGGACATGGTTTGGTTGGTTTCGGTATCGGTTATCGAATTTGTAAGTTTAGAAGTTCTTAGGCTTGAATCCGAGGGTAATTTGGTGTTTTGATGTTGTTTTGAGTGATTCGAAGGTTTGACTAAGTTCGTATAGTGTTTTAGGATTGGTTGGTATGTTTGGTTGAGGTCCCGGGGGCCTCGGTGTGTTTCGGAGTGAGTTTTGAGCGAGTCCGGGCATTTCCATAACTCAAATATGGTTATGGTGCTTTGAATTTTGCGGACCTCACCAGAATTTCACGGACCGCATAATTCTGCCGCGGCCGCACGCCGGGGAAAAGTTCTGCAGATCCGCTGGTCCAATTTCGGAAGCCTATATCTTTTCATCTACAAGGAATTTTGAGATGATTCAAAAACGAAAGTTGTAGCCCTTCGTGTCTAGTTTCCATAAAGGTAAAGACGTCATCATGTGGACATTTGTAGAGAAAGTTATGGAAAAATACTAAAGCCTGGCAATGCAGCCACCAAAAGTGCGGTCGCACCATTTTTTTTTCGCGGGCCGCGAAGTTGGAGATCAGAGGTGCACTTTATAAACTGGGTTTATGGCATTATTTCACATTTTGGACCTAGGGAGCTCAGTTTGTGGCGATTGTTCGTGGGTTTTTCAAGAAATTTATCGGGGTAAGTGATTCTAACTCGAATTTGGTTAATATACATGAATATATCAATGAATTTATCATATGATTAGTACTTTGAGGTGGGAATTTGGGGGAAATTGTAGAAATTTCATAAAATGAGTTTTTGGGATTTGAATGTCGATTCGAAGTCGGATTTGAGCGAAATCGGTATGGTTGGGCTCGTGAGTGAATGGGTGTTTGTAATTTGTGACTTTTACCCGATTCTGAGTCGTGGGCCCGGAGGGCGGGGTTTGAGCCAATTTCGGGTTTTTTGTCTGAATTGGTAGTTTAGCTTGTGTAATTCATTCCATTAGCGTATATTGATGGTATTGTACTGATTTTGAATAGATTCTGAGCATTTGGAGGCCGAGTCGAGAGGCAAGAGCATCGCGGGATAGAGATTTGACCGGTTTGAGGTAAGTAACGAATGTAAATCTAGTCCTGAGGGTATAAAACTCCGGATTTCGTATCATTCTACTATTTTGAGGTGACGCACATGCTAGGTGACGGGCGTGTGTGCGTGCACTGTTGGGGATCATGACTTAGTCTGTCCCGTAGCAACTATAAAGTTGCATATTTTGTTGAAACTATATGATACTTATGGGTTTTAGAAAGAGTTTCTGTAAATTGGGTTGAATGCCATGTTCGGGCCTTGTGCCAATTCTATTTGAACCCTTAGGGGCCTTTTCTTACTATCCCCTCACTGTTTTCGATTGAAAATTTATACTCAGTCATGGTTATACCTTTTTACTGCATAACTCAGTTTTTATTACTCTATTTTGATGCATATAAATGTTGTTTTGGGTTGAATACCCTATTTTACTGAGAGCCCGAGTGGCTTGAGAGGTCTATGACTAAGTGAGGCAGAGGGTCTGGTTTGTGAGGATATTTATGGGATCGGGTTGTACGCCGCAACATGTTTGATATAGGCCGAGGGCCTGATTGATTTATGCCATGATTTGGCTTGATATAGCGCTTGGGTTGAAGGAGCCTCTCCGGAGTCTGTACACACCCCCAGTGAGCGCATATACCTACTGAGTGCGAGTGCCGAGTGCTGAGTGACTGGGAGGCATGAGTGATGGTGAGGTATGACCGAGGGGCTTTTTACGAGTGATTGTGATGTATGCCCGAGGGGTTGTATACGAGTGACTGTGAGGTTTGCCTGAGGGGTTGTATATAAGTGTTGTTTTTGCCCGATGGGCTGTTTAAGATTTCATCATTTTTGCTTACCTTGCATTGAGCCTTTTTTTGAAAACTATTGAAAAATATCTTTAAATGATTTTACTGGAACTGGTTTTAAACGAGATGTTTTGATTCAAACCCATATTTTAAAAGCATGTGGTAATTTACTGAGATTTCATGATACGAACTTTATATGCTTATTGCTCGTCACTACTGCTCAGTCTTTATTTATTATTGTTACTTACAAAGTTGGCGTATGCACATTACTCCATGCACCTTGTGTGCAGATCCGGGTGTAGCTAGACACGGTAGCGGTCGTTGACTATTCCGGTTGCAGATTTTCTCAGGGATAGCGAGGTAGCTGCCTGGCGATCGCAGCCCTGCTCTTCTCCCTCTTATCTTCCTTTAGTTGTATTTAGCTATTTTCCAGACTATGTTAGTCTCGATATTGTCAGATTAATTATAGTAAATGCTCATGACTAGTGACACCTCGATGTCGGGCTTTTCTTTTCGCGCTTTTGTTTTGATTTGAACTACTTTACGAAGGTTGTTATGTTAGATAGCCTTGAAATTATCTTTGAAATTAAAATATCGGTTTGTTTTGGAAATGAGTCGGCTTGCCTAGTTCCACGATAGGCGCCATCACGACAGGGTTAGTTTGGGTTGTGACACTCATACACAATCATCCTACGAGAAATACTTCTATAATTATTTCGTGCCATATCGCAAAATCTAAACATCAGCTGTCGATTAACCAGGCGAGTACCGCAATACCAATGAAGCATATGTAAGTCAAAACACAATGTGCCTTTTGAAATGTGCACCCTTCTCAAGCAATACCAATTAGTAATAACATTAATCTAGACATCTGGAACCGCCCATACTGTCTAAGAATTCATGGCATTCACTGTAAAAATGAACCGTGACCTTGCACATGCAAATCTCAATCCCACACGACACACCGCATCTATCATGCCATCATATGAAAATACGAGAACCACCCTATCGACCCTGAGTCGCAAGCAGATTACATGATCTATTAGCTAGAAACCTTCCACCTGATCCTATTCAAGAGAAAATCACAACGCATAACAAACTTCCCATACATGTAGATAATATCTATCTCAAAATGTGGCAGAAATCATCGAGAATACTTCGAAACCCATTTGCACATAACCAAGCCATTAGAACTGAAGTAATCCACACCTCTAAGCAACCGAGTGAATTCCTACTCCATGCGCACTACATCAGTCACGAATAACAACTCAAATCATTCCATGATTTCCATATACCCATAAAGTGTAATATAACCTGTATCTAAAAAAATCATTACTTAAGTCATCCTTGATCTCAATCTCTACAAGTCATAACTGATTTGCAAGTATGCCCCAAACCGAAACAAGTACAACACATAGCCATGCAATCAAATCGTCGATGGCAAACTCCCCCACTTGGCTCAAAGCCATAGAACCAAACATCTGATAACTCACAATACCCATACTTTATTACTACTGTAATCTCATACTAAAAATCAACTAAATCCTTAATAAACTCATGAAACACAAACCATAAAATACCTCAAATCATCTGCTAAGCTCGCATTCATCCTCGTGACAGTCAGGTCAACTTTCTTAACCAATCCAAACCCAAATCACAACACATATAACCCACTGGTAGAACAAAACTCTCCACACACCATCATACGACTCATACATCTGTAGATCACCCCGCAGGAGATAACCCAGCTGCTTAGTCTCAACTTGCCATTTGGACTACCCTCTACCATGGTCGCAACCATCATGCAATCACTAAATCTTCCCGAGTCTGAACTTATTAACAAAACATAGGAATCTACTTCATCCCATAATTGGACAACATGAAATATCCATCAACACACTCATAACTCGAGACTATACAACACATTAAGACAGAAATCAAGCACCCAATAGTCCTTTTCACATCTCAAGCAAACTCTTCTCGGCATATTCAAACTATCTGAACACATCCTGCAGTCACATCATACTCTTCATATAACCATTTAACCACTCACCAAGCCATAAATTCCACTCATCGGGAAAC
Source organism: Nicotiana tabacum (assembly GCF_000715075.1). Classification (NCBI taxonomy): domain Eukaryota; kingdom Viridiplantae; phylum Streptophyta; class Magnoliopsida; order Solanales; family Solanaceae; genus Nicotiana; species Nicotiana tabacum. The sequence continues at coordinate 9,566,502 of NC_134096.1, forward strand.
TATCAAACATATAAGTCCAAAATCACATGCTCACACAATTGAAACTACCGAGCCTAAGCTACGGTTTAAACCTGGCCTCAAGTCTTCCCGACTGGCCCATCACCAAAACACTGAAAACACATCTCGCACCTCACCCATGGAATCGCAAGTCATCGGTGCACGACCGATACCGAGCACTCACATAACATATGAGTGAGTGGAAGGAATTCAAAGAGATACGCTTCAAGCTGAATCATTGCCGCACGATAAAGAAGGAAATATGGGATGTTTATCCTAGATGCCTTGTAGTCTCTCGAAGATAGGTATGGACATCATCATAACGATCCGCAAAACTCTACTAGACACTTGCTCATGACTCGTAGAACCTATGAACCTAGAGCTCTGATACCAACTTGTCACGACCCAAAATTCAACTAGTCGTGATGACTCCTAACCTAACCCGTTAGGTAAGCCAATTAACAATAAAGAAATACAAATGAGAATTATTGAGAAAATAATGATGAAATAACTGAACTTTTATACAACTTCCCAAGGACTGGTAGTATAAATCACGAGCTTCTAAGATTTAGAGTTTACAAAGCTAGTAAGAAATAAATACATCATATGTTTAAAATATACATAAACAGATTGATAAATCTAAAGCTACCAAGAACAAGAGGCAGCTATAACTTAAACGCAAGTGCATCTTCAATGTCATATCCCACCATACACAGCAACATCAACTCCAAAATCTGCACGCAAGATGCAGAAGTACAGTATGAGTACAACCGACCACATGTACTCAATAAGTAATAAACTTAACCTTAGGCTGAAAGAAGTGACGAGCTCAGAAAGATACCGTCATATTCAAACAATGACAACACATATGTAACAAAATAATGACAGTAATAATTCAGAGAAAAATTCCATATTTAGCTCATACACAATACAGGAATCTAGGCATGCTTTCGAGTTCAACAATTTAAGCTCACCACTGATAAATATGCCAAGTACATCTAGCATGAGGAATGTCATATCTCTATGTCTACATGTCAAATGTAATGCATTACAGTGATAAACCCATGTACTCACACTCTCAGAGTATTCAATCTTACTGTCTCACACTCCAACTCATCACACTTAATCACTCAACACACTCAATCACTTATCATTGTATGGTACATGTGCTCACTGCTGGTATGTCAGATTCCGGAGGGGTGGATCCTACCCAAGCGCTAATATAAAGTCAAAATGGCATGTTGCGGTGTGCAGTCTGATCCTATAATAATTGTTGCGGCCTGCAGTCCGATCCCATAAATAACTATTATGGTGCAGCCCAATCCCATAAATATCACAGTCGCAGCGTGCAGCCCGATCCCATAAATATCACTGCTACGGCGTGTAGCCCGATCCCATAAATATCTCGCAACACGGCTCTCAGGCCTACCTCATTCATCAATCTCTTAAGTCTTAAAGGCTCACAATATCGTGCCACTCAGCCCAAACAATGATAACATATGATATAACAATGAGTGATGAATAAAGATTGAGATATAATATGCAAATGAAGGATCATGACTAAGTATATAATTGCAGTTATAGCAGATAACTCAAAACAACAGAAATAGCTTCATTAGGTCTCAATCGAATAAGCACATAGTTTAAACATAATTTCTAACATGATTAACAACTCATATAATCAAACAAGTAGGGAGAACATAGATGTAACAAGGTATAACAACAAAACAAGTCTGGTCACAAATCACAGTCTACTGGTCAACTACAATCATGATTTCTCTGGTGCACGCCCACACACTCGTCACCTAGCATGTGCGCCACCTCTATACGTCTCTTAGAACATAGTTTTCGGGGTTAAATACCCTTAAATCCATGTTTAGATATGTTACTTACCTAGAACAAGCCAAATCTAATACCGAGCAAGCCAAACAATACTCTAGAAATGCCATCCCGCGCGTATCAACCTCCAAACGGCTCGAAACTAATCGAAAGCAACTCAAATACATCAAATAATACTTAAGAAAACAATCCCAAATGATAAAGGTCGAATCTTTACACATTTACTCAAAGTCAACCAAAAAGTCAAATTCGGACCCGCACCTCGAAACCCGACAAAACTCACAAAATCTGACAACCTATTTAAGTATGAGTCCAACCATACTAATTTTACTCAAATCCGACTTCGAATCGATGTCCAAACCTCAAAAATTTACTTTAGGAAAGTTTAGACAAAAAAACTCAAATTCTCTTTAAAATTCATAATCCAAATGCCAAAATCAAAGATGGATTCATGAAATATAATCAAAACCGAGTAAGATACACTTACCCCAATCCATGTACCTTAAATCGAACTTAAGGAACTTTTGGAAGTTGAAAGTTCAAAAGTTTTTTAAGTTCGATTTGAGTTGCGATTCGTGGTTTTGATGTATATACATGATTTGAGTCCTCGAGTAAGTTCGTGTTATATTATGGGACTTGTTGGTATATTCGGACGGGGTCCCGAAGGGCTTGGGTGAGTTGCGGACGAGTTTCGGATCATTTTTAATTCATGTGTGACAGTTGGTCTTTGCTAGATCTGGTGTGGTCCCACCTGCGAGGCTATGCGCGCAGGTATGGTGGCCGCAGATGCGGTCACATGGGCACATAAGTGAAGAAGGTATGGATGAGGGAAGACCGTAAAAGCGGAAAGCTGGACGCATTCGCGCGTCCACAGAAGCGAGAATCTGATCGCAGAAGCGGATAGCAATTTGGTTGGGAGTTTGCGCAGAAGCGGGCTTTAGCCTCGCACCTGCGATTGTGCAGGAGCGGAACAGTGTCTGCATGTGCAAGTGGTCGGCTGGTTAGTGGAGTCCGTAGAAGCGGAACTTGTGTCGCAGAAGTGACTAATATTTTCGTACTATATCAAATCAACTCGGAATGACCTCAAATTTTGTATACAAGTCCCAAATGACATAACGAAACTATTCTAATTCTCGTAACTACAATTTGAACCCGATATCATAAAAGTCAACTTCCGGTCAAACTTTTGAACATTCTAAACCTTCAAATTGCCAACTTTTGGCAATTAGCGCAAAACCCTTCTAGAAATATCCAAATACAAATTCGGGCATACGCCCAAGTCCAAAATCACCATTCGGGCCTAACGGAATATCAAAACTCCGATACGGGGTCAAATACAAAAAGGTCAAACTTGGTCACCTCTTCCAACTTAAAACTTCCTATTTGAGAATCATTCTTCCAAATAAATTTGAATCACCTGAAAACCAAAAAATTGATGATACACACAAGTCATAATACAACATATGAAGCTACTAAAGACTTCAAACAACTGAGTTGATGATCTTTACTCAAAGTGAGTTGAATAAATATGGTAGAGCCATTGTATATAGAGAAAGAAATTTAGTAACTGTACCTCTCCATTAGAAATGGGCGATTGGATCAATGCTAGACTAAATCTGAAATTTAAGGTTCTAATTCCCTTGCTTAGTACTGCATGGATAATTTTGGAATAATAGCTTTTGAAAAACTTTAAAAGAAAAATTGTACATATTATTACTAGATGGTTCCCTTACCTGATGCCAGCGTAAATGCACAATATTTGCAAATCACTACTTAGTTGTGTTTGGTTGGCTAATTTTTTATTCCGGTACAAATGATATCACTATTACTTATACTAAAATAGCGATTTATTTTTAAACCACAATCAATATGGAATAACAATGTCGAGATTAAAAATATCGAGATAAAGCAACAAATGGTACATTTGTCCTTCTCAAAAATATTTCATAAGAAGTTTATACTCATAAATTCCTAGTTGTTGTAGCACGTACATAGAGTTATAAGCCCTTTTGGATTTTGATTGTATTTGAAACAATTATGATTCTTATTTCACAATCTATTTCACATAAAATAATACGTAGTTTTTCGCACCACTAAATAAAAGTATCATGCAATACTTCTAATGAAACATTAAGAATTTATTTATACATATTGATTACACCATGAAATGCTATTTATAATTATCTTTCAAGTGAAATACACAAAATTAATAGTGGGGTGGGGGTGGGGTGGGGGGATTTGAGGGAAGTAAGTTGGTTCGCCACGAGTTAATATTTTTTTCTGTTGTAGGGTTGTAGTCTATAGAGAATTATTAATTACTTAATATAAGGATTGCAGGTTTAAGTAAACTTTTTGAGAAATTTTAGTCATTTCGTAAAATTAATCGGATATTGCTGGTAAGAAAAAGAGATCTTGCTTGTATATGAATACATGCAGAGAGGAATAGGAATATAGTAATTGTACCTCATTTTTTCAGAAGTAAGCACGTCAGTGTTATCTTATGGTTATGCTAAGGGGTTATGATGCCCAACGTTTCATAAAAAAGGGATGCGAGAGAGATGAAAAATGAGCAAGAAGAGAAGTAAATATGAAAAGTAAAAAAAGGGATCGTGACATAAGCATTTGATAGAAATGGAAGAGAGGAAGAGAATAGGGTTTGCACAAAAGTTTGATGACCTTTACTCAAAGTGAGCTGAATAAATATGGTAAAGCAATTGTATATAGTGAAAGAAATATAGTAGTTGTACCTTTCCATTAAAAATGACCAATTAGATCAATGCTAGACTGAATCTGGAATTTAAGGTTCTGATTACCTTACTTAGTATTGCATGGACAATTTTGGAAAAAAACTTTTGGAAAACTTTATAGAAAAATTTATACAGATTATTGTTAAATGGTTCCCTTACCTGCTGCCATCTCAAGTGCACAATATTTGCAAATCACTACTTTAGTTGTGTTTGGTTGCCCAAATTTTTATTCTAGTACAAGCGATATAAGTGTTATTTATACTAAAATTGCGATTTATTTTTAAACCACACTCGACATGGAATAACAATTTCGAGATAAAACAATAAGAGATACATTTGTCCTTCTCAAATATATATATAAAAAGTTTATACTCATTAATATAGCGTACGCACGCAACGCGTGTGCCCAAAGACTAGTGATAGCATTTTTAAAAGTCTTGAAAAATGACTGGAATAAGTAGTTAATGATAAGGATAAAACAGAAAAAAGGATTTTCTTTCTTTGATTTAGTATAGTGGACAAGTAAAAGTGAAAATATATTTTTTACTTAGTGGACAAGTAAAAGTGAACGGAGGGTGTATATAAAAAGTTTAGAAAACAAGTTAAATCTTCAGATCAAGAGGTTGAACTTTGAACTCCGGCGGAGGGTACATGTCAAGGGTCTTTGATTTCATACTCCTGAAGATAGGATCAAACGTGAGTTGTCGCGTATTCATGCTTCACGTCGAAGATGAATGAGCGAAGCGATCTGTCGAAGTCGTGCGATGTAAAAATAAATATTTAGGAGCGCGTTCCGTCTTAGAGAGAAGCCTCCACGCGAGAGGTGGTGGACGAAGCGGTAGCGAGAATGTCGGCTTGAGTAATGCAAACATTGATGAGAATTCAATGTCCCGAAAACCTAAGGGTTCCTCCGCAAGATTTGTCCACGGAGGGTGAGTTACTGTCACGACCCAAAATCCATAAAGGTCGTGATGGCGCCGGACACCACTGTCAAGCAAGCCAACAATAATTACTTAATTGGGTTCTCATTTTGTTATTTTTGAAATCATATTTTTCTTCAATATAAATAGTAAAGAATGAGGATTTACATAGTAAATAATAATATTTTTAACAAATTCAATACAGAACAACCCATAATCATCCCAAAATTCGGTGACACAAGTGCATGAGCATTAACTAGGAATATAAAATAAAATACAGCAACTGCCCGGAATACAAATTGGATAAGAAAAATATAAATACTCCGAAGAAGACTGTGCTGGCTGCGGGTCGACAAATAGAATGCAGCTCACCTAGGTCCCCGCATGTATACATGTCTCTGCTCTCACATGGCCTCTAGACATATATGTACCTGCATAAAAAATGTGCAGCAAGTATAGTATGAGTACGTAAGCAACGTGTACCCAGTAAGTATCTAGTCTAACACCAGAGAAGTAGTGACGAGGGGTCGACATCGACACTCACTAGTAGTCCAACAACATAAGGTACAGTAAAGAGGTAGCAAATATGAGGCAGAGTAAGTAAGTGAAATAGACAAATATAGATCACGTGGTACAAATCCCCTCTCTTTACGAGGAACTCAATCTCTTCATTAGAAATTCCCACCTTAACCGAAGCATATATATAGGTATAGTGAAACTCATCAAGTGGCTACCATAATTCAAATCCGGAATTTACAGATACATTAGCTTCTTGCCAAGTTTTACGCACGATTTCGTGGGAACATGATATAAAAAATGCCGAGGCGTACGACCCGATCCAACATAATAATAAAATGGTGCACTGCCGAGGGTCGAACAGCCCGAACAATATGATAAATCAATTAACCTGCCGAGGCAAACGACCTGCTCCCATGAGAGTGTGGTACATAAATCCTGCCGAGGCAAACGACATGATCCCATAAGAATAAGAGGCTTTGACGGTCCTTGACCCCACTCACGAATAAACGTGTGAGTTATAATTTCTTTAACAAAACCCTTTCAATGAAACACACACACACACACACACACACACACACACACATATATATATATATATATATATATATATCACGGAAACATGCCGTAAGAGGAGTAAAATTACTCGGTGACTAATCGTGAAATCGTGAAGTCTCTATAATAACAAGTCTACTCTCAAGTAGAAAGGTAAAATAAAGAATTAAACAAGCAAGGAAAATCCCTATAGTACAAGTACAGTATGGCGTGAACCTAAATCTACCCGGACAATAACATGAATCTAACTATGTATGGACTCTTATCACCTCGTGCGTACGTAGTCTTCGTAACAAGTTGCATACATTAAATACATCACCTAGGGGTAGTTTTCCCCCTCATAGAATTAGACAAGAGACTTACCTCGCTCCGAAGTTCTATGACCGGCTCCAACGCCGCTCTAACATCTCAAACCGATGCTCGTTGCTCCAAAACTAGTCAAACAATATGCAAACCAATAAGGATATACTTTAATACTCATGAGAAATCAAGTTAGACAAATTCCCAACTCCGCTTGAAAGGTCGATAAAATCACCATCGGGCACGTGCCCGAATTCCCAAAAATTTCAAAGATAACTATTACCCATAACCTCACGAACTCAAATATATAATTTATTTCCAAATTCATGCCCAAATTTGTGGTCAAAATCCAAAAATACCAATTCTAGGTTTTCTATCAAAATCCCACAATTTCTATCAATTTTCATGCTTGAATCCATATAAAAATCATGTATTTAACTTGTAATAAATGGAAATCACTTACCTTGTGTTGCTTGATAGAAACCTCTCTTTGAAGCTCTCCAAAATCGCCCCAATCAAATGAAAAATGGAAGAAAATGGGCCAAATCTCTGTTCTTAAAGAACTCTTCTGCCTAGCGACTCCCGCATCTGCGGTCTTGCAGGTGCGGCCATAACCTCGCACCTGAGCATGCCCTCTGCCCAGCACAGCTCTGCACCTGCGCATGCCAAACGCGCCCTTGAGGTCTCGCACATGCGGAGACCTTCCACTCCTGCGACTCCAGCTGCCAGCTCGCATTCCGCTTCTGCAGAGCTTTCCTCGCATCTACGGGCTCGCAGATGCGGAAACATCCTCGCATCTGCGGCCATCCCAGCTCCGTCTAGATGTCGCTTCTGCGACCCAATCACCGCACCTGCGGTGCCATTCACGCAGGTGCGATTGCACCAGGTATCAACTGCCTTAGCACTTCTTCCAACTCCAAACTCGGTCAGTTTATCATCTGAAATTCACTCGGTGCTCTCGGGACCTTAACCAAGTATACCAACATGTCCCAAAACACATTACGAACTTAGTTGAAGCCTCAAATCACGCAAAACAATATCGAAATTACGAATCACCCTCCAATTCAAACTTAATGAACTTTAGAACTTCAAACTTATACCTTCGATGCTGAAACCTATTAAATCACGTCCGATTGACCTCAAATTTTGCACATAAGTTATAATTGACATTACAGACCTACTCAAGCTTCCGGAATCGAAATCCGACCCCGATATCAAAAAGTCCACTCCCAGTCAAACTTTCCAAAAACCTTCAAATTTCTATTTTTTTTCAAATGACCCCGAAATGACCTACGGACCTCCAAATCCACTTCCGGACATGCTCCCAATACCAGAATCACAATACAGAGTTATTCCCCAACTCGGAATCCCAAACGGACATTGATAATATTTGAAATACACCTCAACCCAATTCTTTTGAAAAACTTCCAAAATGCCAATTTCCATAATAGGGCGCTGAAATGCTCCCAGGTCATCCAAAACCCGATCCGGACATACGCCAAGTCCAAAATCATCATACGAACCTGTTGGAACCTTCAATTCCCGATTCCGAGGTCGTTTACTCAAAAATCCCAGTTTGGTCGATTACTCCAACTTAAGGCTTCCGAAATTTAAATTTTCTTTCCAAATCAACTCTGAACTTCTCGAAATTAAATTCCGACCACACGTACAAGTCATAATACCTGAAGTGAAGCTGCTCGGGGCCTTAAACCACTGAACGACGCACTAAAGCTCAAAACGACATGTTAGATCGTTAAATTCTCTCCCACTTAAACATACCTTTGTCCTTGAACGTGCTAAGAACTGCTCTGGAATTGTATGAAATCAGTGTTTAACACCTCGTGCACCTACCCGTGCTACCACACCCAGTTGAGCACATTAGCTCGAGCCAATTTGAAGATCCTCCAATTTATTTAGGCAATTAAGCCTTAGAGCCAAATTCAAACGTCTGAAATTCTCTACTAGGCCTGCTTCCAACATACGAACACTGTTTCAATCACTACATGATGTACCAATTAAGGGTGTTTAACGGGCGGGTTGGGACGGGCTGGACAAAAAAAATCAGCCCGTCCGTTTAACGTTGCGGGCTGTTAGCGGGCTGCGTTAGCAGGCTGTACTTTTTCGGAGTTTTTTTGTTCGTCCGGGTTCGGGCTTAGAGGGTTGTTAGCGGGTTGTTAGAGGGCTGTTAGCGGGTTGTTAGCGGGCCGTGGATTTTTAATTTTTTTTAAAGTAAATTTTATTTTTCTTATTCAATGTTATTGATACTTAACTACTTAAGTGTTTGTAAACTTTTAAGGCTTAGAATTAAACTTTGAAGTTTAACATTTAAAATTTAAAATTTGAATTTTATAATGTTAAAATTAAAATTTGAAAGTAAGTGGCTACAAAATATTATAATAAGACCTATATGTAAGGATCAAGCTCCGAAGACTTTCATTTGATATTTTTATTGAATAATATATAATACTTCAAATTAAGTTGCAAGTTCTTTTTTGATTTTGTTATTTTTGAACTTGCAAATTAAAATTTTACAACAATTATAAAAAAACAAATAGTACATCACATGCTTTGCATCATTTTTGTAAGTTCATCCATGTCAACATGAGGTTTTTGGTTTCCGGCATTGGTTGATTCGGAACCATAAACCATTATATCTCCAATTTCTTGGTCCTCTACTTCATCTACCTCGTCACGCCCTTGATTTCGTCGCTCTAATCTTATCCAATCTCTGAAGCACACTAGAATTTTTAAAGCGTTGCTACCCAATGAATGACGGGTATCTCCTAGTTGCTGCCTTGCTTGGCTAAATACGCTCTCTTTCCTGCTACTGGTTTGTTGATGGCTTGATGCTCCCCTATTGTAGACTAAATCATATAATCTTCAACACCATCATTATCATCCAAAGCACTAGTCCCAGATGTTGAAACTGAACTTGAAGGAATATTTGCATCTACAGCAGAAGAAGCATCAACAATGTTAGCATAATAATTATATAATGCTTCTAAATGTTTGTATAGATAAGAAATACAAGTGTCAATATCAGGAGTTTAAGTTGGTCCATAAAAAATAAAAAAAAATGTTAACAAACGGGCTGAACCGGGCTGTAGCCCGTTAACAACCTGTTAATAACCCGTTAACGGGTTAACGGGTTGAACCGGGTTATAGCCCGTTAACAACCCGTTAACAACCCGTTAAAGGGCTTAGCTAGTTCCGGTGCACCGGTATCAAAAAATTATTCGTTTAAAACTCGTTCCCTGCCCAACCCGTCCCAGCCCGCCCCCACACTATAGTACCGGGCTGAACCAGGCTGGACCGGGCTGAACCGGGCTGTAAACGGGTCAGTCCGATCCGATTAACAAGTATAGTACCAATACATGATTGTATACCCTTACTTAATTCTTACCATGCACTGCATAACTTATTTCCCCAAGGCAATCTTTCCCTAGCACAACAACTAAAATTTTCACTGACCGAAGCCCATAGTGTACCTCATGACCAATTAAGCCTTGCTTTAACTCTCGCAACACTGCCACGACAGAGAAGATGTGTAGAACTTTTAGCCACCCGCCGAATCATAATTTATGGAGTTTCTCCTCCCGACAAGAACCATTACCTCATTCTGGACTAATTAACAATATTTACTCTTTAATATGCTTCATATAAATCTGATCGTACCGATCCCAAGTCCAATAATCTCGTCTCACCCAGTACAAGCTGCTCAGGCAATAAGCCACCTTAGATACTGCCAAAAGCCTTATATGATGCCACAATGTGCCCATAAGCTACAAACTCGAATATGATACATAAGGAAACGAACTCTGGAATGATCTACTCAACCCATGCAACTAATTTAAACAACCGAAAAGATGTTATGAACCTTCCCCGGGAAATGGGAAGCAAAACACACAATATTAGATGTGGGAAACTGTAATCAATAACACATTGTTGCGGCGTGCAACCCGATCCACACATGATACTCGTGGCGGCGTGCCACCTGATCCAAACAACATATCTGTGGTGGCGTGTCACCCGATCCAACCATATATCTGTGGCGGCGTGCCACCCGATCCACACATGATAATCTAAAAACACACACATCGAGCCGTAACTTTTATACTCACGAAATGCCCGAATATCAACCATAAGCACGCCAAGTGCATAATACAAATCCTGGGGAGACGTGTAGCTTCATACGCTATAAAACTCAAGCACAACTAAGGTGCGATATATGATCTGCATCACGAGAGTCATCCTGCTTACATAATACCACAAACTATATGGGATCTCAATATGAGTACAAATAATCAAACCGTCTCACAGCCCACATGGCATAGTAGAGTATTACATGAAATAGCTTACGACAGAAATAACATCCAAGGCCCGAAGACCCCTCCGAAAATAACGTTATGCTGAAATGAACACATCCGGTCTGATATAGAGCCCACATTCACACTTGGATCCATCCACGGACCTCAAGCTGATTCTGATCGTACCGCATTGGGCTAATAACCTTTTAAGGATCCACAATAACCCTTTTTCCCATTACACATAAGAACAACCGTCAATTCGGAACGAACTTCTACAGTCCACACCCGAATGAACCGAGCGCCCTACGGGCATAAATTCTCACATTAGCGATAGTACCACAATCTCCATACTTGGTTTTAAATCTTTAATCAATCCAGTGACTACATGTCACACTTATACAATCTTCCCGTGGGATACACTCTCACGACCTTTCGCACCAGATAACAAGTCTGCACATCCATACCACTGGTCATACTAAGGTTGTAAAGTGAATCGGGCATCCGCAAATCAGAACACAAAACCCCTTACACAAGACACCGATCTCAGGTGACGCTAAAGGCAATACCAGCTCACTCTAAACATCTGAATTCTTCCCTGCTCATCCGAGCTCTTGACATTCTTATCAACACCGAACCGCAACCTTGATCCTCAACTACCAATTCCCATGCTACCCACTACACTTAATCATGCCAATACACAAGAGTACAAAAATTTCATCATAACTCCTGAACCACTAATAGGGTACACTCATTCTGATAATTCCCTTATGAATCCGAAGTTATTTTCTCTTATTCCTGCAATGCTACATCGCACACCGAAGATAACATAAAACACTCCAAGCCCCTATTCATAATCTGCTGCAAAAGCTTGATACTCAGTCATACTACGGACTCGAAATCCTTAGGTACCGCACTTTAACTTTTGAATCCACTAGGACCATTGTTGAGAGTCACCCACTCTGACTCGGTCCCAAATATAATCAACTCCAAGGCCCTGCTAGCACAGGTACACCCACAATCGACTAAATTTGTTTTCCTTGTACATCACATCCCCACGAAGCATAAACTCTAAGTCTTCCCAAAACCTGAACATGAATCGATTAGGCCAATTACAGCACACACTCCTCAATTCCTTTGCTCAAATTACCACTCATGTTCTCTTTCCTTAGTCATGATAACCCACCAATACACCGATAACCAGAAACTGCACAAGTTGACAACTACGTAATCCAATCATAGACGGTGGGGCTCTCCCACTTAGCTTGAAGATACCATTTCATAACTCTGGAACCCACCAAGATTCCTTATCCCCTATTGACATGATCTTGCACAACCAACCCGCCAAATTTCTCGAAATCCTTATGTTAAACATTTCATGATCATTCTGAATCACTAGCCACATTCACATATTCGACCTCTTACACATTCACATATTCGACCTCTTACTGGATAGCCAGTAAAATTCTTCGTAGAAGCTTCATCAACACCACACAATCGCTAACCTTCTCACAGGAGATATCCCACATGTGGAAATTCCATGCCGACATCCTCCAACAACGCTGCATCGAGTACAATTACCACGAAACCAATAACCATCCTGAGCCTGTGCTCATTCACCATCTGTACAAGTCTGTTCACTCCTCATGGAAATCAACTAAATGTGCGACAATATATTCTAATCCAAAGTCATGTTGTATCATGCTTCATAATTCATATTAAGTAACTCCCCCCTGTCACATCCAATCATCCTTAATATAACAGCCAATATTCCAAATTAAGCCCGTAGACCTAGTCACTGTCCACCATGAATCCCAAATCACTCTAACTTCCCCCAAGGCGTGTGGCTATCCTACCACATAACCCATATGTTGCTCTGCCACTCTCCCACTTCGGTCAAACCCTCTCCTTTAAGAAACTACTCAGCTTCAGCTTCACACACTTGGCCTCCTAAATATTTAACCACCGCAAGACACATCCCACATGTCCTTCCTCATAAATGCCTAGTTGTGGCCGTAAATTAAATCCATCTCTATAGCACTTTGAACCAATAGATTGCTACCACTTTAAACCTCTCCGAAGATCATCCTTCTCGAGCCATCAACATTAGGATTACCGATTCGATTCTGAACCACAACACACTGCGACATCTGACAGCCGCTTCCCCGATACCATACACAATACTCTACCCCAAAGGCAATTTGAAGAAGGCCATAACACCGCCAAACTTAACATATTCAATCAAGGATGACGACACCACATCTCGGATGAAGATTCCACCACACTCGAAAATACCAAGTCTTTTTTCTCCATCAATCCAACCTGAACATTCTTAGTCTAATTGCCTTTCCCTCCGTTGGAAATAAAACACTGAACCTCTGAATCACACATTGAGAAAAAACTCCTTTCAATTCATTCATTTTCCCTATACATAGACAAACATCCTACCATTACTTTAATATTGTGCGATAACAACTCGTGAACATCGTAGCAATTGGTGCATAGCCCCCAAAACCATAAGAAATACAGCTACTGAGTTGTGATGACAAAATATCCTTCCACAAGGTGACAACACCAGCCCAATCGAATACGCAGGGAGAAACATCCTACTCTACATCAGTAATGCCATTAAAATTCCTTGATTCCAAATTTATAACAAGCATTTCACGTCGCATAAGATTGAATGGGAAGGAAATGAATGCATAAGCCTTAAAGGAATCAAATCGCACGATGAGGAATCAAAAAGGGAAGTGCTCCTAACAGTCTTGTAGCCTCTCAAAGATAAGTACAGACGTCTCTGTACCGATCCGCAAGACTCTACTAGACTCGCTCATGACTCATGAGACCCAAGTGAACCTAGTGCTCTAATACCATGTTGTCATGACCCCAAATCCATAAAGGTCGTGATGGCGTCGAACACCACTGTCAGGCAAGCCAACAATAATTACTTAATTGGGTTCTCATTTTGTTATTTTTTAAAATCATATTTTCCTTTAATTTAAATGGTAAAGAATGAGGATTTACGGAGTAAATAATAATACTTTTAACAAACTCAATACAGAACAACCCATAATCATCCCAAAATCCGGTGTCACAAGTGCGTGAGCATTAACTAGGAATATAAAATAAAATACAGCAGTTGTCTGAAATACAAATTGGACAAAAAAAATGTAAATACTCTGAAGAAGACTCTGCTGGCTGCGGGTCGACAAATGGAATACAGCTCACCTAGGTTCCCCGCATGTATACACACCTCTGCTCTCACATGGCCTCTAGACATATATGTACATGCACAAAAATGTGCAGCAAGTGTAGTATGAGTACGTAAGCAACGTGTACCTAATAAGTATCTAGCCTAACCCCAGAGAAGTAGTGACGAGGGGTCGACATCGACACTAACTAGTGGTCCAACAACATAAGGTACAGTAAAGAGGTAGCAAATATGAGGCAGAGTAAGTAAGTGAAATAGACAAATATAGATCACGTGGTACATATTCCCTCTCTTTATGAGGAACTCATGCTCTTAATTAGAATTTTCCTCCTTAACCGGAGCATATATATAGGTATAGTGAAACTCATCAAGTGGCCACCATAATTCAAATCCGAAATTTACAAATACACTAGTTTCTTGCCAAGTTTTACGCACGATTTCATGGGAACGTGATATAGGAAATGCCGAGGCGTACGACTTGATCCAACATAATAATAAAATTGTGCACTACCGAGGGTCGAACGGCCCGAACCATATGATAAATCAATTAACCTGCCAAGGCGAACGGCCCGCTCCCATGAGAGTGTGCTACATAAATCATGCCGAGGCGAATGGCCCGTTCCCATAAGAAGTGAAATACAAATTTCTGCCTAAGCGATCGGCTCGATCCCATAAGCATAAGTGGTTTTGACGGGTCCTTGACCCCACTCACCAATAAACGTGTGAGTTGTAATTTCTTTAACAAAAACCTTTCAATGAAGTATATATATATCACGCAAAGATGCCATAGGAGGAGTAAAGTTATTCGATGACTAATCGCGAAACTATGAAGTCTCTACAGTTACTCGGTGACTAATCGTGAAATCGTGAAGTCTCTATAATAGCAAGTCTACTCTCAAGTAGAAATGTAAAATAAAGAATTAAATGAGCAAGGAAAATCCCTATAGTACAAGTACATCATGGTGTGAACCTAAGTCTACCCCGGACAATAACATGAATCTAACTACGTACGGACTCTCGTCACCTCGTGTGTATGTAGTCTCCGCAACAAATTGCACATATTAAATACATTACTTAGGGTTAGGAGTAGTTTTCCTCCCTCATAGAGTCAGACAAGAGACTTACCTCACTCCGAAGTTCCATAACCGGCTCCAACACTGCTCTAATACCTCAAACCGATTCCCGTCGCTCCAAAACTAGTCAAACAATATGCAAACCAATAGGGATATACTCTAATACTCTTGACAAATCAATTTAGACAAATTCCCAACTCCGCTTGAAAGGTCGATAAAATCACCCTCGGGCCCACGTGCCTGGATTCCGATTTTTTTAAAAGATAACTATTACCCATAACCTCACGAACTCAAATATATAATTTATTTCCAATTCCATTCCCAAATTCGTGGTCAAAATCCAAAAATACCAATTCTAGGTTTTCTATAAAAAAATAATACCACAAATTCTACCAATTTTCATGCTTGAATCCATATAAAAACCATGTATTTAACTTGTAATAAATGAAAATCACTTACCTTGTATTGTTTGATGGAAACCTCCCTTTGAAGCTCTCCAAAACCCCCCAACCAAATAAAAAATGGAAGAAAATGGGCCAAATTCCCGTTCTTAAAGAACCCTTTTGCCCAGCGACTCCGGCACCTACGGCCGCTTCACCGCATCTGCGGGCTCGCAGGTGCGACCAAAACCTCGCACCTACGCATGCCCTTTGCCCAGCACAGCTCCGCACTTGCGATGCCAAACGCGCCCCTGCGGTCTCGCACATGCGGAGACCTTCCGCTCTTGCGACTACAGCTGCCAGCTCGCATTCTGCTTATGCGGAGCTTTCCTCGCATGCGGGCTCGCAGATGCGGAAACATCCTCGCATCTGCGGCCATCCCATCTCCGTCCAGATGTCGCTTCTATGACCCAATCGCCGCACATGCGGTATTATTCAAGCATGTGCGATTGCACCAGGTATCAGCTGCCTCAAACACTTCTTCCAAGTCCAAACTCGGTCCGTTTACCATCCGGAATCTACTAGGGGCTCTCTGGACCTTAACCAAGTATACCAACATGTCCCAAAATACATTACAAACTTAGGCGAGGCCTCAAATCACGCAAAACAACATCGAAACTACGAATCATCCTCCGATTCAAACTTAATGAACTTTAGAACTTCAAACTTCTACCTTCGATGCCGAAACCTATCAAATCACGTCCGATTGACCTCAAATTTTGTACAAAAGTCATAATTGACATTGCAGACCTACCCAAGCTTCTGAAATCAAAATTCGACCCCGATATCAAAAAGTTCACTCCCGGTCAAACTTTCCAAAAACCTTCAAATTTCTATTTTTCGCCAAATGACCCCGAAATGACCTACGGACCTCCAAATCCACTTCCGGACACGCTCCCAATACCATAATCACCATACGGAGCTATTCCCAGACTCGAAATCTCAAACAGATATTGATAACATTTCAAATACACCTCAAACCCAATTCTTCTAGAATTCTTCCAAAATGCCAATTTCCATAATAGGCGCCGAAACGCCCCGGGTCATCCAAAAACCTTATCCGGACATACGAACCTGTTGGAACCTTTAATTCCCGATTCCGAGGCCGTTTACTCAAAAATCCCAGTTTGGTTGATTCCTCCAACTTAAGGCTTCCGAAATTTAAATTTTCTTTCCAAATCAACTCCGAACTTCCCGAAATTAAATTCAGACCACGCGTACAAGTCATAATACCTGAAGTGAAGTTATTCGGAACCTCAAATCGCTGAATGACACGCTAAAACTTAAAACGACCGATCAAGTCGTTATAATTACAGCCTAAGATCAAGCCGAAAGACGTAGTTGACGGACAACACGTGAATATTCATGTACTACCCTTTTTTGTCTAATATTACCCCCATCATTAAGAAACAATCTCTTTTTTGCCATTGGCCCATCATAGAGCTCCAACTCGAAGGTGTTTTTAAATTGCAGTTATAAGTTAAATATTAAATTTGAATATTTTTGTTTGAAAAATTTGGACACGTAGAATCAACTATTCCATTTTGGCATTCCATTAATAGTAAAGATATGAATGAACAAAAAATATAATAGATGACAAAATCAAACAATTCAAATAGTACATCATATACATGATAAATGTGAACATCTTTTCCTCTATAATTCTAACACTAAGCTGGCGAGCAATTTTTTGACAACCTACTTTTGCAAAATGTTCATTGAAAAGTATATATTTCTACAATTTATTGACGGTATAATATAATATATAAATGACAAAATTTCATATTATTCCCCTTCAAAAGACAAGAAAAAAATAAAGTAAATGCTAAATTAATACAAAAAGTTTTGGGTTTCAGGCCAATGGGCCGAAGTCATATGGGCCTTAAAGGTCCAAACATTTAGCTAGGGTTTCAGTTCCGTATTTGACTTCAAAGTAGTACTCTTTTGCTCACAACAGCTTCGTCTCACCCCCTCAACCCCTAACGCCGGCGGCGGAGGCTAATCGAAGAACAACAATGGTAAAATTCAATAACTTCTAGGTTTTCATTTGACCATATTTTGCATTTTTTTTTCATTTTCTGTTTTTTTTAATTGCATTATATACTAATATTATCTAAAGCAGTCGAGATTTGGAAGAACAAAAAGCAGAATATGCTAGATAATTACAATGGGAGTGGTGACGTTCAGTTTTTTTTTTTTTAATGAAATATACATTTGTTTTGAGTTTTTTCATTTAGTTTTTGCACACAAAAAAAGTTTGTTGTTTTAAAAAAAATTACAACTATCTAAACTTGTTAAAGTTTTTCATGCATTTTTTGTACTGTGTATGCGTGTATTTGCTGTCTAAAGGAATAACAAATTGTGATTTTAGTGTTATTTCTCTTGTTTATGGCCATAATATTATTGTTCATATTTTTATCTGTTTTATCTTATTGAGATATGCTTAGTTTTGATTTCGAGATTTCTTATCACCTTTTTTGGTCTCTCTTTGAAAATGTTAACAAAAATGGTTTTTTTGTTGGAATTTGAAAATGTATATGTGTATTAGAATGTTATTATGCAAATTCATTTCGGATTGGAGCTAGATTTTTATGACAAGATATCCCTAGAGCTGATTTAGGGTTTTAACATGATAAGTTCAACCTTTAAGGTTCTTATCATTGAACTTATTGTACTTTTAAGTTATGGGGTTGAGTGTAAATGTCTATTAAAATATTATAGGGTTTCCCCCATGTATTTATGTTGTGTTAAGAATATTTGGTTTTAGCTGAACCCGTAATTTATGAACTCCATCCTCCACTGCATATCCCCAAGGAGATTGAACCACTTCCGCTTATGTTCCTTACTTGACCTTCCAATAGCATTGCTAGTTCTTTTTTGGGGAATTTCTTTATTTTCTGGTTGAGTTTTGACATTGTTGCTGAATTATGTTACAGGCCTTCATCAAAGTCCAGAAGACGAGGGCTTACTTTAAGCGTTTTCAGGTTAAATTCAAGAGAAGGAGAGGTAAAGCTCTATTTTCCGTCATCATTTTTTTGTCTGTTCTCAATCTTGTTTGCAAGTAAAGTATCACTAATTTCAATGTTTTGCTACTGTATAGAGGGAAAGACTGACTATAGAGCCAGGAATCGGCTGATCAATCAGGACAAAAATAAGTACAACACACCAAAATACCGTTTTGTTGTCCGATTTGTATCCTTTCTAATGCGGTTTTCTGCCCTTAACTTGCATAGCATCTACTTAATTACACTGCTATTTCTGTCATAGGATGATCTGCCTTCGCATTTTGTCCACAGAACGTTTCCTTATTACTGTGGGTTCATTGAATGTCATGTTGAACGTTCATGACTTGATTAATTATGGATGTTTTGATAATCATTTATCTGTGACTTCGGGAGGTGAATGTTCCTAGTTTATCTTAACATTTTCTCTAGACTAACAAGGACATAATCGCACAAATTGTGTCTGCTAGCATTGCTGGTGACATGATTCTTGCCTCTGCCTATGCTCGTGAGTTGCCTCATTATGGACTTAAAGTCGGACTGACAAACTATGCTGCTGGTACTTACACAAAACTATTCAATTTGTTTGTTGTCCCTCCTGAAATTCTGTTCTTTATATATAAGTAATACATCTTTTAATGCTCAATTTAGCATACTGTACTGGACTTCTCTTGGCAAGACGAGTTCTCAAAAAGCTTGAAATGGACGAAGAGTATGAAGGAAACCTCGATGTAAGTAGTAGCTTTGGCTGCACAGTACTTGCTTTTATTTCTGACTTTAATTTAAGTATCAATTTTTTACAGGTCAATGGGGAGGATTACTCTGTTGAACCTGCTGAAAGCAGGAGGCCTTTCCGTGCTCTCCTGGATGTTGGCCTTATAAGAACTACTACAGGCAATCGTGTTTTTGGTGCTCTCAAGGTATTATCCTGCTTCTGCTTTTGGTTCATTTTCACCTAGTTAAAGTCTATACATCATTATGCCCCACTGCTAATTTTAGCTTTAATTCAAAAATTTTGTTCGTGAAACAACAGCATTTATGCTTTTCTTGAATCGTTGATCGGATGGTTTACTCAAAATATAGACATTAGCAATGGTTATTTCCATCTCTGAGGAAATAAAGCAATATGTTTTGTTTGTCCGACTTTAAAAAATGCTTGGGCTATTGGGCCTTAGCATGTTGGTTTGATTGTATAATAATGAGTACTACCTCTGCTGTTTGGAGGATAGTTTTTTCATTCCTTTTAAGGTTTAAGGTGCATTTTAAGGTCATGTGACCTTTAACTGTCTATCTGCATTATTCCATATAAAAACAAAAATAAAAACTCTGCCTATCTTTTGACTTTTAACAATGTCTATCTTCAATGTTGATTGTTGGATCAGGGTGCATTGGATGGTGGGATTGATATCCCTCATAGCGAGAAGAGGTTTGCTGGATTTGGCAAGGATTCCAAGCAACTTGATGCAGATGTTCACCGCAAGTATATCTACGGTGGCCACGTTTCTGCATATATGAAAGTGAGATAGTAGTATTTATATTTGAATCTTTTGTAATTTGTGACTATTGTAGGCTCCATGGGTAGGTAGAGGGATGTTGATCTTCACTATTATTTCTGGCTTCTTGTTACTCCCTGTCTCTAATATGCCCGTCCTTTGTTTGCAGACATTGATGGAAGATGAACCTGAGAAATACCAGTCACACTTTAGCGAGTACATCAAGACGGATCTTGAGGCAGACGATCTCGAGGAGATGTACAAGAAGGTTCATGCTGCCATACGTGCGGATCCAAGCTCAAAGAAGTCCGACAAGCAACCTCCTAAGCAGCACAAGAGGTTTGAGATTTTGTCTATAGTTTAATTGATCGATCATTATTAGCCTTTTGAACATCATTTATTTCTGCAAACCTTATCAACTGAAAGGTATAAGGACGAGTTGAAACTCATTGGTACATTAGTTGTGTCGTGTGTCCATATAGGGTCTTTGGTCTCCGATTTCTACATGATGCTTAGATTCTAATGGCTGAAAATCTTTTGTTAAATATGAAAATCTTTCTTCTTTTCTCACTTTAGTCATTTTGGGGCTGCTGTTCTGCAGGTACAACCTTAAGAAGCTAACATATGACGAGAGGAAAGCTAGGTTGATCGAAAGACTCAATGCTTTGAATGCTGCTGCTGGAAATGATGATGACGAGGAAGACGATGATTAGTTTACTACATAACAAGAATTTTGGATTCTTGTCGCTTATGGTTTTCTATTATATTTTTCTTTTCTTGTTTTCTACTAAGTAGAAATCTCAGTTTTGCATGCTTAGTAGAATGAGACATCACCAAAGTGACGATGTATGAGATTATATTTTGCTTCATTTGTTTATTCCATTGAGTTTTAACTTCTTTACATTCACATGTTAGAAGTTTTACACTATCAAGTCAACAAAAAGATAACATCAAGTACTCATGATAGTAGAACGAGTTTTCTGAAAATAAAGCAAGCAACTTGTAATAACAAAATAAACTATACTATCAATGTCAATTTGTTTTATATTGTTAGTGTATTTTAAAATCCTATTCTATTTGGTTAAATGACTTGGAATAAGTCAATTTAGTAATAACAACAAATCTGCGGGAAGATGTATGTAGCGTTACCCCTATCCTGAAAGGACAAAGATGTTTCTGATAGACCCTCGTGAAAAGAATCCTAGAAGAGTAGAGAGATTGTTTTTGATAGAGTTTCGACAAAAGAGAGGATGAAAAGGTGTAAAGGCAACAACTAGTAACATAACAAGATAAAATGAGAGATCGAAGCCAAGATAGCAAGTAAGCACTAAGGGGTCGTTTGGTTGGGAAATAAGTTATCTCATGATTAATTATTTCGGGATTAGTTATTTCACCCTCTCATGAGAATAAAAAATACCACAATCCCGGTATAACTAATATCACGATTCTATCCCAACCAAACGTGGGATAAACTCATCTTAAATTTAATTCCAGGATTAATAATCCCTTATCTCTCGTACCAAACGAGCCCTAAGTAGTAATAACACTCTAAGAATAAAGAATATTAGGATTAGTTATACCACGAATTTATCACAACCAAACGTGAGATAAACTCATCTCAAATTTAATTCCGGGATTAATTATCCCTTATCTCTCGTACCAAACGAGCCCTAAGTAGTAATAACACTCTAAGAATAAAGAATATCAGGACTAGTTATACCACGGTTTTATCCCAACAAAACGTGAGATAAACTCATCTCAAATTTAATTCCGGGATTAATTATCCCTTATCTCTCGTACCAAAAGAGCCCTAGGTAGTAATAACACTCTAAGAATAAAGAAATATCATATTGACATTAATGCTGTAGAACTGAGAAGACACAGGGGGAACGCTCGGCTGCCTACTAACCTACTAACCTAATCCTCGATCGTCATATCTTTCTATCAAGGGTCATGTCCTCAGTAAGCTCCAACTGTGCCACTCCCGCCTAATCACTGCTCTCCTTAAGATTTCTTTGGCCTACCTCTACCCCCTCTCTTGATACCCACCAAGGTTAACCTCCCAGACCTCATAATAGGGGCTTTTGTACTTCTCCTCTTAACATGTCCAAGACATCTCAACCTCATCTCCCACATCTTATCCTCCATGGGGTCACACCCACCTTATCCCGAATAACTTCATTCTTAATCATATATAACTTAGTAACAATTCTACTTAATCGTCTTTCTCTTTTTTGACTTTATCAAGCCTGATTCAAACATTAGCCATATCTCAACAGAGGCAGGTCTAAAGTTGCGGCATTGGATTCATTTGAATCTAATACTTTCGACGCGAAGTAAACTTTATGAGTAAAAATTAATAAAAATTACAACAAATAGTAGATAAGAATTCATAATTTAAGAACAAAAAATTTCATAATTTAAAACATATAACAAGTTTAATGCTAAGAATTTTGTAAGTTGAACCCGTGGAACTTAAATTTTGATCTAGCATTGTGTCTTTGGATCAAGGTCATATTCAAATAAATACCAAGGACAATTCAATGGCCAATAAGTCATAATTTGAACATTAATATCACACGTTCGACATTTAATAACTAATTAGTTTATTACTCCTTTGGTTTTATTAGTCCAATCAAATTTCTATTAAATACTTGAAATAAATAACTTATTGGTTTTATTAGTCCAAACAAATTTCTATTAAATACTTTTTTTAAAAAAACTTTCCTAAATGACACCACAAGAAAAAGAATTTTCCTAAATGACTTTTTTGACAAATAAATCCTTCCTAAATATATACCTTTACCATTTGAAAAATAAGAATAAAAGGAAAAACCTTTCCTAAATGACGCAAAACGCCATATGAACCCAGGCATAATCAGGGGTAATTGACGTTAAAAAATGACATAAGATATAACCATAAGATATAACACTAATAAAAATAATAATAATAATAATACGTAATAGGTTGAGGCTATAATTAAAAATAGAGGTCCATTTTCCCTCTTTCCTTAGCCATTAGCCAATAGTATCTCAACTCCGGGATCGGGAAAATTAGGGTTTTTTTTCCAGTTCAATAAAGATCCTTAGATCCAAATTCATTCTAAAATTGCTAAACCATAAATCATCAAATTCTTCTATATGCTCGATTTCTTTCTTCAATTGGAGAATAAACGAGTTTCGTGCTTCGTCGGAACCCTAATTTACGTCTCGGATCGAGTATGCTTTTCTTCCTCTATATTGTATTTTGTAAATTTGGAGTCCTCTTTTTGTTGTATTCTTGAAAATCTGAATTTCTTTTTGTTGTATTATAGTTGTCCCTTATATATAAACTCTGAGATTTGATTGATACTGGAATGTGCCAAATGATGAGAATTTGGAACTACAATTTTAAACACATTTTTACCAAACTCAATATAATATCAAGTCAAGCATTCTATGCTTGAACTCCCCACTAGTAAAAGGCTAAAAGCAGGTCATGTTTATCACGTAGGAGGGAGTATTTGGAAGATACTGAAATCGATGAGCTCTATTGGTTCACCATGGTGGTTATTTACATTCGTTAATTTGTATATATCTATTTTTTTGATAAGTAAAGTAATTTTGTTATAGTACCTAGGAGGTGCAAAATATGTATAATTTGTATATATTCATTGCCATTTTGTTTGCATTCTAGTCCCATAAGTAGAGTAAACCATTGCTTGGCTAGATGGTTGTGTTCAATTGTCTTACGCCCCAATACTTTCCAGGAAATAATGCATTATTCATGTGCTGGGCGCTAATTGATGGATCCAGACAGCAAGACGTTTGGAAGAGGTATGATTCTTACAGTGATTTCCCAACAGTCTCTTTGCATGTTAGGGTAAAATGACTACTGTAGACATTTGACTCTACTTGGGTCATTATTGCATGCCTAGGTTTTGATTTAAGGTGAAATGCATTGTGCTCCCTCCGTTCACTTTTACTTGTCAACTATACTAAAAATATATTATCACTTTACTTGTCCATTTTAGCAAATCAAGAGAGACAAATTTTCTTTCATGTTCTTACACTTATCATTAACTATTTATTCCCCAAATCATTTTCAAGACTTTGAAATGTTATTATTATCATGGGTATTATAGTAAAATATGTACTTCATTTATTTTTTCTTAAGGAGAGTGCAAAGTCCATTGTGGACAAGTAAAAAATGAACGGAGGGAGTAGTTGATCAGTACTACAATGTGAATTTCCTGCGTGATCTATTTGCTCTGCAGTTTCTGTTTTCTGTTTCCTTTTTTTTTTTTCCTTTTGTGGTGCTATTGTTTTTACTTTCAGGAGGTAGGAGTTAATGATTTACTGCCGACTTATATTTGCCAATTTCATTTTCATTCCAAGAATGAAACAACTGTCGTTTATTTAACAAAAGAAAAAAAATTCATTAGCAATGCAAGTTCTGAAGCTTTTGGAAGCAATGTGTTATCCAGCTTCTTCCTTCAACATTTGGATGATGTTGTCTGTTAGAGTTATGTTCTTAGGGTTACGACTTCAGTAACAAGATCTCACAAATAACTAAAAATTGATTGAAGCCTTGCCAAAGTGGTTCACAGTTTGCAAACAGTTAAGGTGTTGTAAAAGCTGTGATTGCCAAAAAAGAATATTGGGCTTAGTTTGTGAAGCAGAATCAAACCAAAAAAGAGAAGATTTTAGTACTTAGCATTAGTTGTTCTGATATTGGAGGTGACAACTGAAGATAATACAGAAAGCAGAGGAGAGAGATTAACAGTATTGCATGTTCCAGTATAACGAGTTATAATATTAGAAGTGATAAATGGAAGTAATACAAAACGCAGAGGAATTCAAAGTATGGTATTGTGAGTTGTGTAGCAGACTTACCATTTAGCAATAAATTTGAGATCTGACTTAAAATAGTAGTGAGTCCTTTGCCTTATGTTGCATGTTTGTTCGAAGATATATTTGTAAAAATTGTGACCCATCTCTGAGATTTCATATGAAGAATTTTAAAATAAAGCATTTGACACTTTGATCTTCTTCTCCTTAAAATATCTTCTTTTAAATCAAGATATCATTGGCTTACTGTGGTTGATTGGTCCAAATACATTATTAGGGCCAAGAGAACTTACAGGTGCTGTGGATCTTATCACTCACTTCAAGTTGTTGGCTCATCACGAGTTCTTCTGCAAGAAGCCTCTTTCATTGTCAATTTCAGATACTCATTATCTTCACAATGTGGTGGGAGACACAGAAATTAGGAAAGGGGAAGGAATGCAGTTGGATCAGCTTATACAGGATACTTCGTCTTCAAAAGAGTCAAATTCATGCATCCAATCATTCGACTTAGATGTTCTTAGAGAAGCTTTTCAACTACGTGAAACAGCTCCAATTGATCTGCCTCCTGTAAGAAATCTACTTTGGAAGCTTGAGTTATATGAGTACATCTGATTCAGCATATTTAAGTAACCCTTTTAATCCTTTCTGATCTCTGAAGCTGGAGATCGTGAACTGGATTTTTTTTCAAACCCTGTGCTTTTGCATATTGCCAATTTGCCTGTCCCAGTAATTGCTGATCAATAGGTATTTTTGGTGTTTCGTAGTCTGAGAAAGGGATTCCCACTGTAGCTGGAAAGTCTAAAAGTGAGTCGAAAGACAAGGAGAAGAAGCATAAAAAGCACAAGGATAGAGACAAGGAGAAGGACAAAGAGCATAAGAAGCACAAACACCGTCATAAAGATCGAAGTAAAGACAAGGATAAAGAGAAAAAGAAAGATAAAACTGGGCATCATGATTCTGGCGCTGACCATTCAAAGAAACATCACGAAAAGGTCTGCTACTAGCAAACTTTAAGAGTTATGCAAATACGATGATTCTCCTGGCATGCGGTATACAGTGAATATCATGTGGTTCTTTCATATTCAAGAAGTTTAGAAGACTGGTTCACAGTAAAGCCACTTAATAATTTGCTCAATGCTGTGTTTACTGAAAATGACATTACTTAAAACTGACAGTAGTACTTTTTTAGTAGGCGCGATTCTTTTTGATTTAGTTTAACAAGATTTTCTGTACGCCGTCATAAATTTGACTCGTCTTTTGCTTGTAATAGTAGCTTCAAGTCCGAGTTTGTTGATTTCTCTCATCCTACTGTATGTTTTATAGTGAATTTGTGTTATGTAGTGAATTTGTGAGAAGTTGACACTCTTAACTTTTCTTTATGTGACAAATGTGGTTAACTTTTTTTGTTTGACTCGAGGTCTTGGGCTAGTGGAGCTTAGCAATTGTGCTGGCTTGTTGGGATCACTTCTTGCTGTAGAAATTCAGCCCATATTTGCAACACTTTTAGGACTTTAGCAAATAGCTAAAGTGGCAATTCACTGTATTAAATGTGATTATACTTTTGTATGACCTCACTGATTATGATCTTTCTGATGATATCAGAAAAGGAAGCATGATGGTGAGGAGGATGTTAATAATGTTCACAAACACAAGAGAAACAAGGTAATATAATATTGTGTTCAATATGATTTTTGCAAATGTTAAGTTTGTTTCTGAGCTCATTATATGGGGTGATCTTTTCACTATATTGAGACTGTATCTTCACCTTATACTAATGGTGATATCCTCACATCTTGAAATGTTGCAGCACAAGAGCTCAAAGATTGATGAAATTGGTGCTATAAGGGTTGCAGGCTGAATTTTTGGCATGTGCTACTTTAATTATTGTCCTCAGGTGTTGCAGTTAAGAATTTGGAGGGATCCTTTGCTTACTTTTGTGAAATATCTGAGGTACAAAAGTTCATATCCTGCCATATCCCACCAATTGAAGAACTTTATGGCATGCCCAAGTGTTCCATCTGTGCTATCTATTATACATGTTCCATATCATACTTGCATCTGCATTACAAATTTTCACTTTTTCAGTGGAAAAGAAGAACATTGACTAGTTATATGCGTCAAAAGCCGTTTGGGCAGCCTTTTTCAGGCCATTAGGTGCTCATGAGGTTCATGTTTACGACAAAGAAGACATGCTTTGAAGTATTTCAGATATTGAACGATTTGCATTTGTTGGATAAAAAGCAGTTTCCTACACGGGTTTTTAGTGTCCCTTGAGCTTATAAAAAAAAAAGAGAAGGAAGTTCTTTGTGCCTGTTGGTATATATTCTGTTGCAGAATGGAAGGGTTTCTGAGCTATCAAAAAATAAAGTAGAAAATGGAAGAGTTACCGAGGGTCGAGGGATAATGTTCCTTGCGGATGTATTTTTTCCAAACCCAGAATGGGCGAAATAAAAGAATGCTTGTTTGGCATGGAAATATAATGTTCATCACAAGCAAGTTAATTAAAAAGTAATAACAAGCACATAGTATCATTAATCTTCTCATTAGTCGTGAGAGTTCTATTATATCATTTATCTGCATACCTGTTCCTTTTTATGTGTGAGGATGTACCAAGTTTATTTGGCGTTGCATTCTGTTGCTAGTATATACTTTTGTTGTTTTTTAACCAAGAGCGAATAGAATAGCTCATCATAGTATTTGTTTTGTCATGTGTTGCATAATGTTTCTGTTTCTCTTTTCCATGCAGAATAGCTCTGGACTAATTAAAGAATTCCAAGAGGGTGAATTCACTTGTTGAAGTAGATTTTAGTGAAAGGTACAAACTGCTGAAAAAGAACCTCATTGTATCATATTAAAAGGGCTTCTTTAGTTGGCAATGACTTTGAAAACCTTGATCCATTCTTTTGGTTGTCTTGCCTTATGATGATTAATTATTCTTTCAGTCCTTCCCCATCTTTCAGTGGCTCTAATCTCGATTCTTAGTCTTACCCAGTTGCAGCTTTGGGTAATAAGAAAGCATTGAAGGTTGAGTGTTGGTCAGGTCTCTTGTTATTTTTTGAGCTTGAGTGCGACTCATTGACGTTTAAATATTGAGGGGGGGAGGACTAAGTTTTCAAGGATGTGGGAATGTGTATTGTGTTAGGAATTCTAGTTGCTAGGGTTGAAGTTTTTGTTGTATATCTAGGATAAAATGAAATCAAGTTGTTTCTGACAAGGTAATGCTTGAGATTTTTGTGCTCCAGGACTTTTTAAAGCTAATTTTTAATGTATCACTAGTGATAAACATGTAAAATTTTGGCATTTTTTCTAATATTTTGTAGCTGCAGTTTTCTAATATTAGAACTTGTGAATGCTTGTTTTATTACTCAACTTTATTGATCTGAGAAGCCTGGCCTCAAATCTTTAATATCAAATTCAGATAGTGTTTTGTGACAAGAAAAGGGAGAGTATTTGCTGCAGTTCAAGTGGCATGCACATAGTAGTTTGTCCATCTAGTAACTGAAGTTACTCATTTAAGATGAGCTACACATAAAATAGTGAGGAAAACAACACTTACTAGTCCTAACTTTTTTGGCTACATCGAGAATCCAAGGCATGAATGAGTCATAAATGACACAATTTATAGGATTTCATGTCTTTCAGCTTTTCAATGAGTCATAAATGGCCTTGCGTTGGAAAAGGTATTACCAAGTAATTTTGAAGTTTAAGTTTCCCTCCTTGTGTATGCATTCAGGACCTCTCTATAACATTTATTTTTTATAATCACTTTACAATCTTCACTGTAATGGTCAAGTTTTCTTTGTGACTAATTTTTTATGTTATGTTATAATATATGTTCTTTATAACAACACTTTACTATAGCAACCAAAAAGTTTCGGAACAGATGAGGCTGTTATAGAAAAGTTTGGCCGTATATAGGTGTTGAAGTTGAAGTTTCCCTCTTTGTGTATACATAGACAGAGGCCGATGCAATATAGTCCTTTATTAAGTTTCATTGAAGGAATTAACTCGAAGCACTTTAAGCTTTGATTTTTGGTATACCAAAAAGAAACTTATATTTTGTGCGTTAATAAAGACCCGAGCATACTTGAACTATAAATATACATGATAGGCAATCTAATGGATACTCAATGCTCACATAGAGTACTTCTGGAAACTATTATGTGTGCATGACATGCACAA
Source organism: Nicotiana tabacum (assembly GCF_000715075.1). Taxonomy (NCBI): domain Eukaryota; kingdom Viridiplantae; phylum Streptophyta; class Magnoliopsida; order Solanales; family Solanaceae; genus Nicotiana; species Nicotiana tabacum. The sequence goes on from NC_134096.1 coordinate 9,595,911, forward strand.
AAATATGATTAAATTTTTATGTGAAAATAAAGTGGGCTAGCTAGTTTTCGGATTGGTAAATCGAAAAATAGCCAGCGTTTGCAAAGTCATTAAAAAATAGTCACTGTTTTGCTGAAACAAGGAAAGTTCCAGCACAATATGCTAGATTATTGAGTTTCTGTATATAAACTTCCAGCATATTATGTTGGAATTCCAGCACACAGAATGTTCCAACATAATATGCTCGATTATGGAGCTCCTGCGTTAAATTTCCAGCATATTATGTTGGCACTCCAGTACATTATGCTGGAATCTCTTATGTAAAAAATTCGAACTCCAACATATTATGTTGGAACTTTTTCAGATTTTTAAGGGTATTTTTGTTGAGATTTTATCTTTAAATGAAATAGTAGCTAACATTTGATTACTTTTGAAATTGTGGCTATTTTTCAATTACCAGTTGTAAATATGACTATTTCTGATCCCCCCCCCCTCGATTTTTATGCTATAGAAATGTAGTACAAGTAGATTTTTGTTATGAATATGTTAAAGTGGTCACATGTGTGCTTGTTATCAACCCGCAATTTGGCCTTGCGAGGTTACTAGCTCAATTAATAAGATTAAGAGCACAGTTTCCAAATTATGCAATCAAGACACTTCGTCTTGATAATGCTGGTGAATTTACGTCCCATGCCTTTAATGATTATTGCATATCAATTGGGATAACAATTGAGCATCCAGTTGCTCATGTTCATACTCAAAATGGTCTAGCGGAATCATTGATCAAACGCCTCCAATTAATTGCTAGACCAATGCTTATGAGAACTAAACTTTCCATTTCGGCATGGGGCCATGCTATTTTGCATGAAGCAGCTCTTGTGCGGATCAGACCCACAATTTATCATAAAGTCTCCCCAATACGATTGGTTTTTGGTCAGGAGCAAAATATTTTTCATCTTAGAATATTTGGATGTGCAGTATATGTTCCGATTGCTCCACCACAACGCACAAAGATGGGACCCCAAAGAAGATTGGGGATATATGTTGGGTATGAATCTCCTTCTATTATAAAATATTTAGAACCTATAACTGGAGATTTATTTACGGCAAGATTTGCTGATTGTCATTTTGATGAATTAGTATACCCAATATTAGAGGGAGAAAATAAGCAACTGCAAAAGAAGATAGATTGGAATTCATTATCACTATAGCATTTAGATCCTCAAACAAATCAATGTGAACACGAGGTTCAAAAGATAATTTATTTGCAAAATATTACAAATCAACTACCTAGTGCATTCACTAACCTACCAAGGGTGACTAAGTCACATATTCCAGCTGCTAATGCTCCTATTCGAATTGATGTCCCCGTTGGACAATCTATAAATGCAAATGAATCTAAGCCATGCTTGAAATGTGGTAGACCAATCGCTTCCAAAGATAAAAATCCTCGAAAGCGAAAAGGAGCAAATGATCTAGGAGATCATAATATGAGGTAATTGCTCAAAAAGAGCCATGTGACATAACAAATGATAAGACCTCAGAGGAGATCCAGGTACCTGAAAATAATAAGAATGAAGAGATCTCAATAAGTTACGTCTCTACGGTAAAAAGGTGGAACCGAAATAATATTATTGTCGAAAATATTTTTGCTTATAATGTTGCTGTTGAAATAATGCAACAAGATGAGGATCTTGAACCAAGATCTGTCGATGAATGTAGACAGAGAAATGATTGGCAAAAATGAAAAGACGCTATCCAGGCAGAATTAGCGTCACTTGAAAAACGTGAAGTATTCAGACGTATAGTCCAAACACCTGAAGGAATAAAGCCAGTGGGATACAAATGGGTTTTTGTGCGAAAACGAAATGATAAAAATGAAGTCGTTATATATAAAGTACGACTTGTGGAACAAGGATTTTCGCAAATACCTGGCATTGATTATATGAAGACATATTCTCCTGTGGTGGATGCAATCACTTTCAGGTATCTTATAAATTTGGAAGTCCATGAAAAATTTAATATGCATCTAATGGATGTTGTCACAACCTATTTGTATGGCATATTAGACAACAAAATTTATATGAAAATTTCTGAGGGCTCAAAGTTCCTAAAACTAATAAAAGTTTTCGGGAAACTTGTTCAATAAAGCTTCAAAAATCCGTACATGGATTGAAACAATTAGGGCGAATGTGGTATAATCGCCTGAGTGAGTATTTGCTGAAAGAAAGGTATAAGAATGATCCAATTTGTCCTTATGTATTTATAAGACGGTCTGGATCTGAATTTGTTATAATCACTGTGTATGTTGATGATCTAAATATCATTGGAACTCCGGGAGAACTTCCAAAAGCAATAGACTATTTGAAGAAAGAGTTTGAAATGAAAGATCTTGGAAAGACAAAATTTTGTTTTGCTCTACAAATTGAGCATATGAAAGATGGACTTCTTGTCCATCAATCAACTTATACCGAAAAGATCCCAAAGCGTTTTTATATGGATAAAGAACATCCATTAAGTACCCCGATGGTTGTGGGATCACTTGATATAAATAAAGATCCATTTCGACCTCATGAAAATGATGGAGAGCTTCTTGGTGATGAAACTTCATATCTTAGTGCAACTGAGGCACTAATGTATCTTGCAAATAATACTCGACCAGATATAATTTTTACAGTAAGTTTATTAGCAAGATTTAGTTCCTTTCCAACAACAAGACACTGGAATAGTGTTAAGCATATTTTTAGATAACTCCGAGGGACTATTGATATGGGATTATTTTATTCTTATGAATCTGATTCACAGTTGATTGGTTATGCAGATGCAGGTTATTTGTCTGACCCACATAAATCACGATCTCAAACATGCTATCTATTTACTTGTGGGGATACAACTATTTCATGGAGTTCAACAAAATAAACTTTAGCTGCTACATCTTCCAATCATGCATGGATAATAGCTATTCATGAAGCTAGTCAAGAATGTGTATGGTTGAGATCAGTGACTCAACATATTCAACAATTGCGTGGTCTTTCTTTAAAAACGAAGATTCCAACGAAATTGTATGAAGACAATGCTGCCTGCATAGCTCAACTTAAAGGAGGATATATCAAAGGAGACAGAACAAAGCACATTCCACCAAAGTTCTTTTTCACACACGATCGTCAGTAAAATGGTGAGATAGATGTTCAACAAATCCGTTCAAGTGACAATCTAGCAGATTTATTCACTAAAGCATTGCCAACATCAATATTTGAGAAGTTGAGACATAAGATTGGAATGCGTCGTCTCCGAGATATCAAATAAAGCTTTCATCAGGGGGAGTATAATATGCGTTGTACTCTTTTTCCCTTAACCAAGGTTTTGTCCCAATTGGGTTTTCCTGGTAAGTTTTTTAATGATGTATTACAAGATATATGTACTCTTTTTCTTTCACTAGGATTTTTCCCACTGGGTTTTTCTAGTAAGGTTTTAACGAGGCACATTATCTTTTAAATGGACATTCAAGGGGGAGTGTTATGAATATGTTAAAATGAATGTCCATTGAATACTCCTAGATATCCATATTCCATGAACCATTTGAGTTCATGTACTTAGTTAATTAATCACTTAATATTTGTAGCTTTTAGGTGTATTCTTGTAACCTTTCATGTATCTTATATCCTATAAATAGGGTATTCTTTATCCTATGACGTACACAGAAGAAACACACCTGAATAAGATAACTTCTACATTCTCCTCATATACATCTTGTCTCTATTACTATATTGTTCTATTTTGCTCTCATTTCTTAATAATTTATTTTTAATTTTTCTTTGACGTGCTAGCCTGAGGGATAGCTCACTGCATATTTGCATATTTTGGATGTAGTAAAGGAGCGGTCTAGCCACTTTTTAGCCCTATAATTGAAAAATAGTCAATATCATGAAACATCAAATTACAAATGTGAAATTCTAGGACAATATCTTAACATTTTATTTGTGGAATTTGAAACTCCATGACAGTGATAATTTCCATTTATTTATGCTGAAAAGTGTCTATTTGTGAACTTTATCTATTTTGGATTGAATAGGGCTATTGCTGTAAAAATGGCGTGTGGTAGCCACTAAATAAGGTGATGTTTATTTTTTATCCACCAATTCTAATGTTGAGCAAAAATAGCCACTACTCCATTAAAATTAATATGAAAAGATATTTTTATCCTTTCTTCTATTTCTTTTATTCCCAAACCCTTCCTTTATACGCTTCTCTAATTTAAGTTCAGAGCCAAAATTTCATAGGCAAAATTTCGCTCCCTCAATATCATTTCTGCATGCAACTCTCTTCTCTCGATTGAAGTTCAAAGCCAAAATTTTGCTCCCTCAATATCGCTCCTGCCCAGCCCACAAAAATTTTCTGTGTATACTTTGTCCAACTTAATCTCTTCTCATTTGTCATCTTCTCTGCAGCGAACTAGCGTACTGGTATGTTTTCGATTCTGCTTTTATGTATTTTTCTTTTTGTATATCTCTAATCGTGATCAATGCTGCATTTGTCATCAAGTATGTGTGAAATGTACAAAATAATGATTATAACTTGATTCGTTGAGGAATAAGGTGCAGATTTTTGTGAGAAAGTTATTGAGAACCTTTTGGTATTGAAATGTGTTTGTGGTTCAATCAATATATTGATTATGTAAGGACATTTCAGAAAAATAGTCCTAAGAATTTGTAAGCTAGCTGTGTTTAGGAATTTTAGTTAACTGTGCTTCTATTAAAGATGCATCTAATTAGGTCCTGAATTTTAGTTTTTTAGTTTAAATATTAAGGACATTTCAAAAAAATAGTCCTACGAATTTGTAAGCTAATTTTAGTTAATTGTGCTTCTATTAAAGATGCATCTAATTAGGTACCAGAATTTTAGTTTTTTTAGTTTAAATATTAAGGACATTTTAGAAAAATAGTCCTAAGAATTTATAAGCTAATTTTAGTTAATTGTGCTTCTATTAAAGATGCATCTAATTAGGTCCTGGATTTTAGTTTTTTAGTTTAAATATTAAGGACATTTCAGAAAAATAGTCCTAAGAATTTATAAGCTAAGTTTAGTTAATTGTGCTTCTATTAAAGATGCATCTAATTAGGTCCTGGATTTTAGTTTTGTAGTTTAAATATTAAGGACATTTCAGAAAAATAGTCCTAAGAATTTGTAAGCTAATTTTAGTTTATTATTCTTCTATTAAAGATACATCTAATTAGGTCCTGAATTTTAGTTTTTTAGTTTAAATATTAAGGACATTTCAAAAAAATAGTCCTAAGAATTTGTAAGCTAATTTTAGTTTACTGTTCTTCTATTAAAGATGCATCTACTTAGGTCCTAGATTTTAGTTTTTTAGTTTAAATATTAAGGACATTTCAGAAAAATAGTCCTAAGAATTTGTAAGCTAAGTTTAGTTTACTGTTCTTCTATTAAAGATGCATCTACTTAGGTCCTGGATTTTAGTTTTTTAGTTTAAATATTAAGGACATTTCAGAAAAATAGTCCTAATGTTTACATTCTATTTCCTTCTTTGTAGTGTGCTAATGCACGCATGATCCGCCATTTGCTAAAGTTCTCACAGTTTGAGAAAAATCACAAGTCTTTTGGAAATGCATTCAACAAATTTGATATTCAGTGGCAAAGATCACCACACCAAACTGGATCGTACGTGTTGTCATTTGCTATATAATTTATATGTACTTTAGATTTATTTTATTAAAGATATTATTTAATTGACTCCATATTTTTCTTAGGACTGATTGTGGTGTATTTCTAATCAAGTATGTGGAGAAATTCTAACCTGAGGACATATAAAACTTCAGAAAAGAACTTGCAGCAAATCTTTGGGCACATGGAGAGTGGAAAAGAAATTCTGGTTATGATACACCACCAGAAAATGTCGGCGACGACTATAATAGTGAAAATGAAACTTTCTGCCCAAAGGAGTTGTAGTGTAGTTGTAAAGAAAGTCAGCTGTAGTAAATTTAGTATAAAACTGCTGTAAAGACTCCATATGAATTCTGAAATATCCTGTAAATTATCACAAGGCACTTTATTTTGTTTGCATAGCATAATTTTTTGGTCACAGCTATGTTAAATTACAGTTTCAGCAGTAATATGAAGGCATCGTGTTATTAATTTCCTTCTTTCTGTTAACTATTGATTTGTCCATTTTTCACAGTTTTAAAGGGCCAATATTTGATTAAATTGTCTTGAAGTTTTTAGAAATTCAAAGCAACACACATTGATTGTTGTAGAACTTCAGAATCTGTTAACTACATCCTTATTTGTTGAAGGATGAAAATAATATTCAAGACATATATTTTTAAATGTGCTAAACTTCTGAAATATAGACAATAAACTGAGATTTCCAGAAGTTAAGGACATTTTAGAAATTTATGTCCTATATATTAGATTCATACTTCAAATGTTCAGGACGTTTCAAAAAATTATGTCCTGAAGTCTAATTGTACCAATCTCATTTTAAAAATAAGATGTAGCAAGTTGTGTTTAGCAAGCTGCAGATGTCAATTTTATAACTACTGATTTGTCCATTTTAAATTGCTAGGTTTTTTATTAAATCTGTAGAGATATAGCAAAAGATACATTGATTGTTGTAGAACTCCAGGACATTATGTTCATCAACGTCCTGATTTGTTGAAGGATGAAAATAATATTCAGGACATATTTTTCTGAAATGTCCTGAACTTATGAAAATCTAGACAATAATCCAGAAGTTAAGGACATTTTAGAAATTTATGTCCTTAATATTAGATTCATACTTGAAATTTTCAGGACTTGTAAAAGATTATGTCCTTAAGTTTTACTTGTACCAATCTCATTTTAAAAATAAAGATGTAGCAAGTTGCAGGCGTCAAATTATATAAAGAAAAGGACTTTCTTGTTTACTTACGGCAAGAATAAAATCCCATAAACAATAATTGGTCCGACAAAGGTAAATTGAACTCCCAGAAAAAGAAAAAAAAACAAAGAGCAAGTAAGTGCAAAGAAACTTTGAAAATTCAGGACATCTTTTATATAACCATCTGCTAATGTTTACTTGCTCAAATAAAAACAATCTAAATGAATCCAATTTATAGCAAAAACTTAAAAGAGTAGATAAACATAAGTGGATATATCTATTATTCTCTATGCTTCCTTGAAAATGGATGGACTGCCGGAGAATATATACAAGATGTTCTATTATGACCAATTCTTCTGCAACGACCACATTTGAATGTTATTTTTGATGATTCGGTAGCTGGAATAGGCCTTTTCTTCTGTCTTATACCTGGCGGGACTTTGAAATTTGGAGGTTTAATAATTTGTGACTTAACACTCTCTGGTACAATCCAAGAATCCGTATTTCCTACAAGATATATTTGTCTTTCATATGTTTTCAGCCAAGATTCCTTTAAGTACCAGTCCGAGCAGAAATTGGACTTCTTGATGTTTCTCTTCTCGATAGCTGCAATTGCATGTATACATGGAAATTCATCAAATTGAAACTGAAAACAATCACATGTTCTTTTGTTTAAGTCCACCAAGAAAGTAATTCCTTCTTCCTCAACTCTAGAACGCCATGAATCAACAGGGAAGACCTTCAAAGTTGAAAAACTATAAGTTAGTACATTATGTTAAATTATCATTAAAATAATAAGCTAAAGTAAGAACATAATACTTACATTTGAAGTAAAAGCTAAATCTATCTTTTTCTTCAATTCCTCTTCTACCCAACAAGAAACGTCATAAAAAGTTTCTTCTGCTTCATTTCTTCTTTCATAAAACCAACATTGTAGCTTCACTTGGATGAAATCCATCATTCTTAATATAGGCAACTCCCTTGCTTCTAATAGCACAGAATTCATTGACTCAACTATGTTTGTTGTGAGCATGTCATATCTTCGTCGTGGACTACAAGAACGTGCCCACCTTTCCGGTGGTTCTTCCATCAAGTAGTCAAAAGTCTTCTTATCAACTTTTGCTATATCTGACATGTATAGATCAAATTCTTTGCGCCTGTATACTCTTGCAGCACTTTGAAAAAGTTTTATGACCTCACTTTTCACTTTCCTTCGCTTTAGGTTCTGCTCCAAATGATAGATACAAATCCCATGGTGGCTTTCAGTATATACCTTTGCAATGCCATGTGCAATAGATTGATGCCTGCCCGATAAAAAAATTAAATTGTCACGGCTCCCAATTGCATTGTGAAGCTCACTAAAGTACCACTTATAGGAATTGTTATTTTCAGATTCTGCAATTCCAAAGGCTAGTGGGAATATTTGGTTATTTGCATCATTTGAAACTGAAATCATTAAAACACCACGATATTTTGACTTCAAAAAAGTTGCATCAACAGCAATCACTGGTCTACAATGATTCCAACCAGCTATTGATGATGCATATGCATAAAACATATAAAGAAACCTGAAAATACAGTTTAACAGAAGGTTAAAAATACAGGACACCAAATTCTTAATATTCTCACTGCACATATCAAAGTTAAGGACACAATGTCCTTAACATTTTCAGTGCACACATCAAAGTTAAGGAGAACTTGTCCTTAACTTTTAGAATGCACACATCATAGTTAAGGACAACATATCCTTAACTTTTACAATGCAGACATCAAAGTTAAGGACACCATGTCCTTAACATTTTTATTGCACACATCAAAGTTAAGGACACCACGTCCTTAATATTTTCACTGTACACATCAAAGTTAAGGACAATATGTCGTTAACTTTTTCACTGCACACAACAAAGTTAAGGACACAATGTCCTTAACTTTTTCACTGCACACATCAAAGTTAAGGACACCATGTCCTTAACTTTTTCACTGTACATATCAAAGTTAAGGACACCATCTCATTAACTTTTTCACTGCACACATCCAAGTTAAGGACACCATGTCCTTAATATTTTCACTGCACACAGCAAAATTAAGGACATTGTGTCCTTAACTTTTACAATGCACACATCAAAGTTAAGGACACCATGTACTTAAGTTTTTCACTACACACATCCAAGTTAAGGACACCATGTCCTTAACTTTTTCACTGCACACATCCAAGTTAAGGACACCATATCCTTAACATTTTCACTGCACACATCAAAGTTAAGGACACCATGTCCTTAACATTTTTACTGCACACATCAAAGTTAAGGACACCATATCCTTAACGTTTTCATTGCATACATCCAAGATAAGGACACCATGTCCTAAAGTTTATAAAACAGACTAATAAACTCTTTTTGATTATTTACCTGTTGTTGTCGTCTATCTTTATGTTAGTGTATGTTCCCGAATTTTTACTTTTCATCATATACATGTATGAAGACAATAATTCATAATTCTCTTCAGGAGTTCCTCTTATTAAAGCTGAAGCACGTTGAATAGCACGCCACGCCTTGTGATAACCAATGTCTAGTCCATGCAATTTTTGCATTTCTGCCATGACAAAGGCTGGTGTAACTTCAAACCTTGGGTCTTGAAGATTGTCGATAATATAACCACTAATCAACTTTGAAGTTGCATGCCTTTGATCACCTTTCATAGTGTTAACTGAGCAGTCATGATTTTTCTCAATCTTTACTATCTTGAATAGTGTTGAATCTTTAATTCTGAAAGCACGCACACACCACTCACACCTATCATCATTGCATTTCAACGAATATCTTGTTGAGCTTGATCTAACAACCTTGAATTCAAAATGTCCTTTAATTGCTATATTGGAAAAACAGTTAATTATAGTCTTCTTTTTGTCAAATATTGATCCCACTTTTATTTCATCCAACGAAGCATTTTCTCTTAATATCGTAGTTGGGGATTCTTTTTGTTTCAAATTTGAGCTTTGTCTAGTTAGTTGAGTAAAGGTTTTTTCAGCAACTTCTTCTATTACCGATGCACTCTCTAAGACTTGAATACCCAAAGCGTGTTCGTTGTCAATCTCTATAATGCTTTTTCCTTCTACTTGAATAGAATCAAATATTTGAAGCACCTCTTCAGTTATTGGTTGAGCTTCAACCACATCTATTTCCATTATCTGTTGGCATTTGTCTTGATTGTCTTGTTGAGTTTCTGTATTAACATGTTCAAAGGTGCTTGTAGAATCAAAAACTCTTTCCGAAATATCAACAATGAAACGACAGCCCTTAAAGAGTGAATGACTTTTTAGTAACTCTATACATGTGTGAAGATCTAAATCTTTGGATACAAGCATTCCCTTGCTTGTTCCCATATTGATATCAAACCATATCATTGCTTCAAACTTGTCTCTATCCAATTCAATAACTTCAAATACCTGGTTAATGAAATCTTCAAATCGAATTGCCTCAGGTACTAGAACAAGCTTTGTTTGATGATCAAGATACTTATAGTCTGCAGTCCATCTACCATTAAAAGTAACTATAATACATATTGTATCCATCCTGCAAGTTAAGAAAATAGGAAATTCAGGATATATTTATACAACAATCGTGAAGTTAAGGACAAGATGTCCTAAACTTTATCAATACAAGTTGCAAAACACAGGATACTATGTCCTTAATATTTAGAGCAACATTCATGAAGTTAAGGACATGATGTCCTAAACTTTATCAATACAAGTTGCAAATACATGATATTTACACAGTAGTCATGAAGTTAAGGATATCATGTCCTAAACTTTATTAGTATAGTTTGCAAAAACAGGACACTATGTCCTTAATTTTTACACAGTAGTCATGAAGTTAAGGACATCATGTCCTAAACTTTATCAGTACAAGTTGCAAAAACAGGACACTATATCCTTAACTTCGATGTGTGCAGTCAAAATATTAAGGACATGGTGTCCTTAACTTGGATGTGTGCATTATAAAAGTTAAGGACATGATGTCCTTAACTTCGATGCGTGCATTGTAAAAGTTAAGGACAAGCTGTCCTTAACTTTGATGTGTGCATTGTAAAAGTTAAGGACAAGTTGTCCTTAACTTTGATGTGTGTAGTGAAAAAGTTAAGGACATGGTGTCCTAAACTTTATTAGTATAGGTTGCAAAAATAGGACACTATGTCCTTAATTTTTACACAGTAGTCATGAAGTTAAGGACATCATGTCCTAAACTTTATCAGTACAAGTTGCAAAAATAGGACACTATGTCCTTAACTTTGATGTGTGCAGTCAAAATGTTAAGGACATGGTGTCCTTAACTTGGATGTGTGCATTGTAAAAGTTAAGGACAAGTTGTCCTTAACTTTGATGTGTGCATTGTAAAAGTTAAGGACAAGTTGTCCTTAACTTTGATGTGTGCAGTGAAAAAGTTAAGGACATTGTGTCCTTAACTTTGCTGTGTGCAGTGAAAATGTTAAGGACATCATGTCCTAAACTTTATTAGTATAGGTTGCAAAAACAGGACACTATGTCCTTAATTTTTACACAGTAGTCATGAAGTTAAGGACATCATGTCCTAAACTTTATCAGTACAAGTTGCAAAAACAGGACACTATGTCCTTAACTTTGATGTGTGCAGTCAAAATGTTAAGGACATGGTGTCCTTAACTTGGATGTGTGCATTGTAAAAGTTAAGGACAAGTTGTCCTTAACTTTGATGTGTGCAGTGAAAAAGTTAAGGACATTGTGTCCTTAACTTTATTAATACAATTTGCAAATACAGGACACTATGTCCTTAATATTTAGAACAACAGTCATGAAGTTAAGGACATCGTGTCCTTAACTTTATTAATACAAGTTGCAAAATACAGGACACTTTATCCTTAATATTTTTTAAAACAACAGTCATGTTAAGGACACTAAATCCTTAATATTTTTTAGAACAACAGTCATGTTAAGGACACTAAATCCTTAACATTATGTCCTCAATATTTACAGAACAATCACAGAGTTAAGGACGCGATGTCCTTAACGTTATCAATACAGAAAAAAAAAAATCAAATTCCTAGCATATTATTCTTCAGTAACGAAATAAAAATTCACACAAACACACAAAAGCATATAGAGATATCTGAAACTTTAGAACTTACTGTAATTTTATGGTGAATTTTGGACGAGAAAATTGAATTCTGAACTTAGACAAAAAGTTTGAAATCGGAAGAGAAGCTTCTGCAATTTTGGACGATCACAACAATTCTCTGCACGTAAGTTTGAGCTGCTGTTGATCGTGAATAAGGAGCATATGTATCAGCGAAATCCTATATAGCAGAAGGGTATTTTCGTCCGGGCGGATAAAAATTTATTAAAGCAGTGGCTAAAGACTAAATACATTTAAAACAATGACTTAAAAGTAAATATATATGTTATTACTGGCTATCTGTGCGCATCGCCCATGTGGATTGGGTTGGACTGGATTAAGCCAGCCCATTTTGCTAGCTTTACCTTTAATAGGATTTAATAGGATATTTACACAAATAATCGGTCATATTCATTGTTTACTTTTTCTAGCCATATATATTAATTATACATAATTATACATTTATAATACATAAATTATGCATAAATTATACCTTCACCGGTTATTTTTAGTTTAAATGGTTTGATGTACGACTATATGAATTAATTCGTCAAATTTAACATGCTGAAAAGATACCGTACAGAATTTACTTCATTATCTTAAAAGCTTAGCACGACTTCATTATCTTCCCTCTTAGAAGCTCTAAGTTACAAGAAAATGTTGAAATTTAAAAAAAGAACTAACCTAACTGGTATTTTTTTTTTGTTTTAAACTTATAACCAATAACTTTATTAAGTGAACTTTGCTCCACTTGGAACATGATATTTTAAACTAACAAGTTTGTCTCGTAAATTTGTATACCACTATCTTTTTATCATTTGTGATACGATTCAAAATATGAGTGCCAAATAATCTAATTTTTTTTGTGTAAATTCAAGCATATAATATTTAAAATATTTAAAATAAAATCAACATCTTATTTAGGAAATATATAAAAATAGTATAAGTCAATCCAAAACGTTTAAAAAACATAAAACAAATATGATCAAAGAAGAATTCCTTTAATCCTCCAAATAATTTGTACCATATAAAGTGGGATAGAGGGACAAATAATTTATGAAATTCCATTCTTTCAAAAAAATTGTTATTACTGAAATCTTAGTATGTTCTGCGTCATGGTATACCCAATAAGAGAGAAGTAGTTATGGTCTTCGTATTAACGAAACTTGTCTTGTGTTACCATTGCATCTTCAAGAATTAAACTCATTTTGATGTCTTGTTGACTTAGTTACTACCATTAATATTCAAAACTAAAATTTCGATAAATAATATGTAAACAGTAATTATAGAAGTATAAACGAGTTAACCGGCCGCTAAAACCCGTATGTCGAATTCTTTAAGTTTAAATCCTGATTTGTATACCTATAAATTTTTATAATAAATATTAATTGATAATCTAGTAAAAATTATAACTAGTTATAACATATATGATTCACTACTAGCATACAGAATATATTGCTAATATTCATAATTGAAATCCTTCATGAAAATACGAGTAGCATGCATATTTTCAACCAAACAAATGAAAAAGAAAGAAAAAACACAGATTGGATAATATTTGCAATCAAATGAAGATTCTTGGATTCGGATTTCAAATTCTAGGAAACTCGAGTGTTTCTGTTAGGCCCGTGGAAACCAATCCCATTATCGCCTTGGTTTGGTAATAGCAAAATCTTGAGAAAGAGAGCAAGGTACCATATTTTCCAAAATAAATAAAGTCTTATATAAATTTGAACATAGTATTATTACTTCTCATTATAATTCTTGTACTATAAATTTTGTATAATACTCCCTCGGTTTCAATTTATGTGAACATGTTTGATTGAGTACGGAGTTTAAGAAAAAATGAAAACTTTTAGAATTTGTGGTTCTAAACAAGTCAAAAAGGGGTCCAGAGTATCTTTGTGGTTATAAAAGCTTCTTATTAAGGGTAGATTTGAAAATTTAAGCTAAATTATTTCTAAATTTAGAAATGAGACATTCTTGTTGGATCAGACCAAAAAGGAAATAGGTTCATATAAACTGAAACGGAGAGAGTATATCCCAACCCCTTGAAGAGTGTGCCATTATGAGCTACAGTACGATTGATAAGATCCCCATTTTTAATTAGAGATATCTATGTTGGAGTTATGTATCATTATTCGATACAACAACAATAACCCAGTATAATCCCACTAGTGGGGTATGAGGAGGTTAGTTTGTACGCAGACCTTACCCCTACCCTGGGATAGAGATGTTGTTTTCGATAGACCCTCGGCTCCCTCCCTCCAAGAACTTTGCACCTTGCTCTTGGGGTGACTCGAACTCACAACCTCTTAATTGAAAGTGGAGGGTGATTACCACTAGAACAATTCACTCTTGTCAGTCTATCATTATGCGATACGAATCTAAATTAGTGGGTTAAATGTTGGTGGTGTGTGTGAGAATAGCAAAATGGAGTGTGTTTTTTAGGGAAAAAGCAAAGTGAAGAGTGTGTGTGTGTGCGTATGCTTTATGCATGTGTGTGAGTGGTATGTGTCAGAAGCTGTCGTAAATAAGCAGTCGTCAAACATTCCTCTTTTTTTCTCTCTCTTACTTTCCTCTTTTCGCTCTCTCTCACTCCCTCTCTCTTTTAGGGATTCGCTCGCAACCATAAAACCCTCAGCCACCCAAAAATGGCCTAATTTCTCCGGCGAAATTGCTGCCGCCGACACTTCATTTCTCACCGCCGGTACTGTAAGCTCTCTCACTTTGAATTTCTCTTTCTTTTTCAGTCACTTTCTCACTAAGTATCTTCAGATCAAGTCTTTGCTTGTCAATAAATTGCTTTTTTTAGCTGTAATTTACAAAAATTGTGGAAAATTTACTGCTTTATGTGCTCATTTGAGCTCTGCAATCTTGTAATTAGCTTTGTTACTCGTTTCATTTTGGACATTCTTTCTTTTGCTGCGATCTGGATATTATTGTTTGGCCTTTGGTGAAATTTGAGTGCAATATTTTGCTGGTATGTTGCGACCGGCTCTCTTTGGCTCTGTTTAGTGTAGTATTTGAACGTGTGCTTCATGTTAATTTCTGTGCTTTTTTATCTTATATTTTATTATCCTTTTTTTTTTTGCATCGTTAAAAGTTGGAGTTTTTTTAATTTTTTTTTTTTCATTATTGTGTCCATTATTTGCGGAGAATCTTTCTACTCTTTGAAGACTTGTATGTTAGTATGGATAACTAGGAGGTTTTTGCTCTCTCGGTCGCATTTTATGTGTTAGGCTTTCTTTTTTAGTCTGTCCCGAAAAAAATGATATACCTTTTTATATTTAGAAATAACATAACCTTAAACTTTTTATTTTACACTTGATGATATGATTTATGTCCATAGAAATGTTTGTGACATGTTTTAGACTACAAGTTCCAAGATCTTTCTTTCTTTCTTAAACTCCATAGTCAATCAAACACCGCCACATAAAATGAGATGGAAGAAGTATTTGCTATTAATACAAGTTATTTATCAGTGTTAAAATGGTATTGGACTGAATAGAACAGAATGGATATAGAGAATTCACATAATTGATATTCTAGCTCTAATACCAAAACCAATTTTGAACCATTTGTTTGTTTCTTTATTATTCTTGATCGATAATATGTTACCTGTAAATTCAGAGGTATGGGAATATATATCATCTCTGTCAATAAATTGTCTAGAGTTTATGCTGCAAAGTGTAGAATAAAATTTTTGGAATTCTTTCGGTTCACAGAAGTAGAAGCTTTTTGTTGCTTCGTACATTTTATCTCTTAAACTTTTCATACTGAAGTTTGATATCATTTTAAGGAATTTCTACCATGGAAGATACACAATCAGTTACGACACTGATGGACTCCACAACCTCGAAGATACAGCAGCTACAGAAAGCATTTGCTGAGTTGGAAAGTCATCGTGCTGTTACGCTAAACCTGAAATGGAAGCAACTTGAAGAGCATTTTCATGGGCTTGAGAAGTCCTTGAAGAGGCGTTTTACTGAACTGGAAGATCAAGAGAAGGAGTTTGAAACAAAAATAGTTCAATCTAGAAAGATTTTGGAGAAGCGTCAAGCAGCTGTTATCTCTAAGGAGCAAGCTTCACTTGAGAGCCTCCAAGAGAAAAGAGATGCAGCAGTTTCTGCCATTACTATTGCTCTGGAGAAGCATAGGAAGCCGTATTCTGTGGAACCTTCTTGTGAGGTGCAAGGTGGGCCGTCTATGTTTGAAGCAAAGCCCCTTGATTTCATACCACTTGAGAATAATAATACAGAGGATCATATCAAGCCTTTTAAGAATGATGTTGGGGAAGTCAAGTTTTATCCAGAGTTAGTGAAGTTATGCCAAGATATGGACTCAGGAGGCCTTCACAAATTTATATCAGACAATCGCAAGAACCTGGCCGCAGTAAGGGAGGAAATTCCACCTGCTTTAAGAGCTGCTGTTGATCCTGCCTTTTTGGTTCTGGACTCACTCAAGGGTTTCTACCCGTCTGAAGTGTCAATTTCAGATGCTAAAAAAGATGCAAATCTTTTAGGTCTTCGCCGAACTTGTATTATGCTGATGGAATGCCTTAGCATTTTATTAAAGACCCTGGAAGTAGATTCTATTTCAAGTTTAATATCAGGAAGCGTAAAGGAACGTGCAAAAGCGATTGCTAATGAATGGAAACCAAAGTTAGATGAGCTTGATGCTGATGCCAGTAATGGGAATTCCTTGGAGGCTCATGCATTCTTACAGCTTTTAGCTACCTTTGACATTAACTCCAACTTTAACCAGGAGGACCTGTACAAGCTGATACCCATGGTTTCTCGTCGTCGCCAAACAGCTGATCTCTGTCGTTCCCTTGGACTGTCTGAGAGAATGCCAGGTTGGTTCTCAAAAATACTTGAGTCAATGGCTCGAGCATTTTATATTCTTATGCTTTCACCTCTTCTTTTTGTTCCATTTTATTTTTCTTCTCTCCCCTTTCTATTTCTTTGACTGGTCAAAGGGTATCCTTATTTGGTAAAGTCAAAATCAATGTGTTTCGGTTCTGTCTACACAGTTGAAGATTCTTTGATTGTTAGAACATTATAGGCCTAATCGAGATTGATTTGGACTCTGGTGTCGCATGCTTACGTGAAGTTTGCCTCTAAATGGAAGATGCCAATAAGCATTAAATCTCCTGTATAGTACTCTGAGTCACTTCATCTTTCTAGCTTCATATGTTACTTCCTCAGTTCTTCTATTCCAATTTAATTCTAGTCTAGTAGATTTTCGTGAGGGTTTCAATTTGACAAAATTCAGATAGAAATTAGGACAAATTGTGAAAGATTTTATAAATTAGTTGATGTACATGTTGCAAACTTATGCATTTTAAAACAAACTTTCTTTGTTGTTCGACTCTAGGGAAGCAAACTAGGACAATCTCTTTGGTGATAAAGGAAGTGAAGAAACCATCTCGTGATAGGATCTCGTGATAGGATTGCCTAAGATTTCGTTGAACTCTTTTTCTTGGACATTGAAAAATAGGAACATGATAAGAATTGCTGGTGCGGTTCATCTTGTTGTCTAGTAGTTAGGTTATGTTGTATTCCTCTTTGTATTATACTACTAAACTTAATGTAACATTAACCAAAAGGCAAAGGCTTCCTAATTTTGGGGAAATTTGGTATTTACCTGGTGAGAATTTGTTTGTTGATACATTGTGTAGACATGTAATTTTTTAGCCTCCCTGAAATTTTGCACCTTAAAAAAGGGGTATGACACATTGCGTTATAATCTACTTTTGTTCCTCTTCTATTCTTCTTCCTATAGTAGTTTGGAAAGTCGTGCAATTTCATGTCATGCCCAAGAGATCTGCATGTAACACACACATGTATGAAACTTACATAAATACGCACACACATCTAAAACTGTATCACAGTGCTGGGAGATAATTGCCTATTTTTAGCCTTTTACTACTGTGGAGCAGTATTTCCTATCATCTGCTGGATATGGGTCTAGAGTTTAGCTCGGCTCATGTGCTTTAGATTCTAACAGATTTGTTACAGTCTCTCTTTTTGTATTTCTACAGGTGTTATTGACGTGTTAGTTAATAATGGAAGGCATATAGATGCTGTTAATCTAGCATTTGCTTTCGAGCTGACCGACCAGTTTTCACCTGTTTCACTGCTAAAATCCTACTTGAATGAAGCAAGCAAAGCATCTTCACCTGTCAAATCTGGAAACGCATCACCTACTCCACAGGTTTTTACTCTGTACCTTGGTATATTTTGAAATTCACTAATTTTGACTGTATTGCTCTTGCTCTTTGTGTGCAAGAATCTCTTTCTCCTCTTAGTTTCCCTGGGTTGGGGGAACAAATGCTGGTCAGCTGGAGTTATGCACAGTCGATACCCTTCTGTTTACAATTACCTCTCCTTAATGAGAATTTCTTTTCGAAAGCAACTCTTTTTACATACCAACAATGAAATATCTTCTTTTTTCCAGAATGATGTCAATGAGAAACAGCTGACTGCACTGAAGGCTGTGATTAAATGCATTGAAGAACATAAGCTTGAGGCGCAGTACCCCGTGGATCCTCTCCAAAAAAGGGTTCTCCAGCTGGAGAAAGAAAAAGCTGACAAGAAAAGGGCAACTGAAGTTGCCAAACCTCAACCCAAGAGACCTCGCGCCAATTGCGTAGGAAATGGAGCAGCTCGAGTTACTAACGTTGCCATTGACAAGAACTTCTATGCTAGTAGAATGACTGATAGGTATCCTCAGTACATGTATGACCGACCATATGCTTATCCCGTACCAACCGACACCCACGTCCCCTCATTCCTTGGTACTCCCTACAGCCTTCCTCCTGGGCATGGCAACTTCTTGGGAAATGGCTACCACTACCAGGCTACTTACCTGCACTAATCAGTAAACTTTGCTAAAGATCCTTTTAGCTGTTAGTGTTAACCCTTTTGCTTAACTAGTACTGAAGTAGCCTTGTTTAACTTTTATTCTGATGTAACAGCTGATACTGTGATCTTTTAATATATGCAGTATGCACTGTCGTTTATGTTATTATTTCTCCGTTCATTTCTTGATATTTGGTTCTTCTCATATGCTACTTGTTAGAAGTCAACAGCTGCAAAAATCAGTTTATTTTGAGAAGTGTTTTTTTTAAAAGTATTTTTGGTGAGAAACAGTTTGTGTTTGGCTAATTTATTACCGGCAATTAGTGTTTGGCCAAGCTTTTAAAAACTGCTTCTAAGTTTATTTTTCTCAAAAGTGCTTTTAGAGAGAAGTTATTTCTTACTTGCTTTGAAAAAAAAGTACTTTTTAAAAAAAAAAAATGTTTGACTTGGAGAAGCTTGGCCAAACAAGTTATAATTTTTGCAAAGTACTTTAAATCGTTTATTCAATTAGATCACTTAAAAGCTAATTACTTATACCTAATATGGTCGGATAGCTTGAAAAAGAGGACGAATAAAATGTTGCAGGCGGTCAATTTACACAGAGCAAGTAAAAACTTTTCTCTGATGCGGTGGATATAATTTAATTCTATGGTAATATAAACTGGTAAATTTTATTATTTTCCTGTTGTTCTACTATGCGATTTGCTACATGAAAAAAGTCGAGAAGCGAATGGTAAATATATTGGTTCATCATAAATCAGTATAGCCAATTAGCATCCAGAATATACCCATTCTTACCTCCTAAAGACAACTCCATAAATCTATTTTAGCCAAAAGACCATCTCCAATTTAAAAATATTCTAGAGTATAAATTCAATAAGGTTTTTACTTCTATTTTTAACTAGTGTCGAGTTTGAATTATTTTTCAAAATATTATGTACATATATTATGTCCGCCCAAATATGGTTCTACAAACCCAATGAGTCAATGACAAGGTCCCATGTACAATAACTCTACCTCAGAACCACGAATTTGTGAGCAAATGATACAATTTGCCTATTCATGATTCTCTTCAGTTTCCTCTAGTACTCTCTGATGCATCTTGTGTTGTTCGAATTCTTCAAAATATCGTCATATTCGTATCAAATCCTCCAAAAATGCACTCTATTTTTGGAGGATCTGACACGGATCCAACAAAATTTTAGAGAGACATATGATGCATCTTTTGTTATATTTCTGACCCCTTAATTCAGACCAGAGGATATCTAACAAGACTTGCCAAATGACCAACTGCTTCTTCAACCATGGCCAGTCACCTCAAGAGCAGCTTTACTTCTTCTTTAATCATAAGATTGCCTTGTCAGTCCCAAGGGAAATTCTGATGCACTTTTTAGGACCCGTTTGTCGATAAAAAAAAATACTATAATTTTAAATTTCAAATATTATTTTTCAACTAATTCCAAATACTATTTTTTTCAAAAATTACAATTTTTATGTCGGAACACCTACTTAAAGTCTTCCTTTCAACAGGAAAATCTTTAAATCTTGCTTCACCATCAATGCTGCCCAAATTGACAAAGCAAACACATAAACTATTTTATGTAAGATGTATGATGACAGATTTGCGTGACATTTTCTGTTAAGTTAGCTTAGCCCAATTCCTTATTCTCACTAGTTGGAAATTCAGCAGAGTATGAGCCTCCCCTCTACCACTTAATTAAATATCATGCTTCAGTCGATAACAGGAGTGAAGTACACAAATAGCCCTCAAAGTAGATGCTTTTGAATTTTTTTCCTTGTCTCATAGGCACAACTTCAAGTTTAACAAATATTGCCTCTAGCTTCCCCCATAGGTATCACCTTTAACTTTTGACTTTAAAGTTCTGCTTGGAGTAGGAAGGTGTTCGTTGTTTGGACGGGTTCAAACTAGAGTGAAGGGAGGAGGAAAAAAAGAGTCCTCTCTTCCTGCCCGTTTAACTACTCCTCGAGACATTTTTGCTGATGGGCCCTTGAATTATAGCAGGAGCAACCTCAATTGCCGTACCCAGGCACCGGTCTCTAGAAGCTTCTGGAATGTTCTGGAATGTTCAATTTGTATGTCCTCAGGCAAATGAGAGAAAAAAAAAGGGTCATATTTCTGTAATTTTGGGTTCAAACTCTGTGAGATGTGCTTAACAGCTAATCCTGCGCTACTCGTTTTGCGTCCTTACCGCTGAAACAAAGCCATAGGTACCTCTTTCTTGTTCAATCTTATGTTTTCTTTATAGTCAAAGATTTCAGCACTAAAAATGGAGTATCTTTTATGGAATCATCAACCTACAAAAACACGAATTGATTGGCTATTGAGGGCAAACCGGTAAATATTACTATGAGTAACTCAATTATAAGGCATGCCAATGTTGTCTGTTGTCACTGATAGACCTTTCTTGGAACGTAAAATGGAATATGGATGTTTTATGTACAACTCTGAAGCATTTTTCCTTTTATGGGTCCTTCAGCATCAGATAATTGCATATATATATATAGAGAGAGAGAGAATCACAGTACTAACAGCTGCCTTTGCTTATAATAGAAGGCCAATTATATGTCTAGCGAATAACTTTTCCTGATTCCAATTCTATCAGTCTGAACAACGCCCGATCTTACGGAGCTTTCCGTTTTAGAATAAAGGCCACACTTAGATAGTCCTCGGGCCGACAAGTCAGAATTTAACAGCAACTGTCTCCGGCTAGAATCCTGATACATTTTTGTCACTACTTCTAAACTATATTAAGAGAATAAGATACCCTAATATATAATTAAGTAATTTCAGTGTCCACTTCACTTTGAACAAGTGACGAATTCCCAAACAGGAACTAACGGAAGGGACAAACAATTTTTTCCAATGCCAATGCAAAAGGTTATGGAGCTGGAGAAGATCAAAACAATCATTAATCAAGAGGATGCGTTTTCAAGTTGAGAAGCCCTCCTTTCAAGCCGACAACCAGAGGAAAGAAATGTTTCAAACTATAAAATAAAACACATGGAATAGAAAGGTGTGTGCAAGTTGGCCTACACAAGACACATAGCAGTAAAAAAAGGAAGGGTTGCTAAAATGTATAAATGAATAATTGTATATAGCAAATGGTTAGCTGAAGGAAACAAAAAGAGGGTCTCTTTTCAATACTCTGCTCTGAAGTCCAAACGGTCTACATATTAGCAACAGAGAAATGAAAGAGACAGCTGATCTTATTGATTAAACCACCTTAGGATGAGATTCAGAATACAATTATGATGAGGGATTACAAACGACATTTTTTTTGTCAAAAGGTCTTTTAACCACTCCAGAAAAGAAAATTATGGTCTTTTTAACCACATCCACAACCCCACAAGAAATGCTTGGGCAGACAAGAAAACAATATAAAAGGAAAAATAAAATAAACGTCCACTAGTTTAATTGCTTATGACATTTATAAGGATGACATAACATGTAACCATGCCCACATGCTGCTTTATCACCATTTGTAAATATGACAGAGATGCCTAATTTGTGGCAAAATAGCACCAATAAATTTCAGTTTGGCACTAAGGAAGTTCTTTTAAAGCCCATACTCAAGAAAAGTAAGAAACATAGCAAGGCAAAGCCTAGTGTCAGTGATGCGCTAAATTTGCTATCTTTGAAGCAATTTGAAGTAGCAAGCAGGGAGGAAGAAAGTGGTTTATAATTGCTAATGGAACTAAACAATCAACCACCATATCGTTTAAACCTTATTGCTAGATTACGTGGACAGCTTGGAAGATGCACAACTTCTTTACCAACTATTCCAAAAGGTCTTGAAATTACAGAAAGATAGCTACACAATCGACTTGAATGAATGTACATTCTAGGAGATCAAAGGCTTTGGTCAGTTGGAAAGACCGCCATACCCCACACTCCACATGGAAACTGCTCAAGAACTACAAAGCATCTACAAAATTCATATCAGAAGCACCTAGCTTTTCACAAGAAAGCATTAAGCAGATTATGAAGGCTTTAATGAATACTAGAATATCTCTTTTGGCAAGAGAGGTGGCTTAGCAGCTTTTTAGATTATTTTAAAAAAAAAAATCTTTTATATAGGTAGTAGCTTAAATACTCATTATGTAATTAAGAATCAATTCTCTCTTTTGTAATTACGTTATGTTTTGTGAATAAAACTTTCTAGTTCTTGATTGAAGTATTCAAGGGGTGCCAAAGAACTTCAGCTTACTCATTTTATTTGTAATTACCGGTTTACATTTCTTACAAAGGTTCTTATAGATTTCCTCTTCTCTTAAAGTATTCAAACAACAACTATGCATCAGTTCCAAACGAGTTAGTGATCCTCACTAATTATGATTCTCCATTTAAACTCAACTCAAGACAATATTATACAAAATAAAATAAAAAAGTACTAGAAGTTCTCTATATTTTCTATTGGCATATAGATCCCAACAAGGTTAAAAGACATTTAGTAAGCATATGACCAAAAATAAAGGTACAAACATGACGCATTTCCCCCCTTTTTAATAAAGGGGGTGTTCAAGTTAGTTTGCACACACCTCAACCATTCCATTGGATATCTGCTGCCTCCCACCAGCATAGGTACCGAGTAACTCTGCCGAACAAAGCTTAGGCAGGTGAGAGGAAATCATCCAGTCTTGAAGCATTCATATTTCAATTTATTCACTCTTTGTTCAAGTCTATAATCCCTAACACCTCCAAAGTCTTCCAAACCTATTCCACCAACTATGCAAAATTTCCCTCACAACACTCATTTACATGCCATTGTTTTAAAAAAGAATTGAATATGTTTCAGTCACTTTTCAGCAAAAGTTTGTTCATGACTTAGAACAGAATTTGGGTAGTATATGCGGTAGCTGACACAATGTCCAGGATATCTCTTTAGTGGTCCCCCTAATGTCATATCGGGCAATTTCAAGGGAGCATATCATCTTGAATTCAAGTTTTTAGACAAGCAATAGGTATCCGTTTGAAAGATAGAAAGAAGATCTAACCCTCCTCTTCCATTGATGCCACTTCCTCCTTACCATTTAGCTATTTTCCATCGACTCCCCAGTCCCCACACCCATGTAACCCAAAAACGAAGAAGTATCTTGAACTCAAGTTTTATCACTTCAATCTTCTGAGATATACCAAAGATTTTTGTTACAGGGCATTTAGTAAATGAACATTTAAATGTGGGACCTTGAAGTTTTTGCTCCTCAGACTAAATGTTCTGCTTGTATAAATTACAATTTCCAGCCCAGAGTTTGTCGTTCCTATAACTTCTTCACCTAGTTTCACGCTGAAATAATGAGTCTATAGTACCTCCAAATTAATCTGATTGCTTGTACATTCAAAACCCTAGTTATATAAATCTAGTTGCGACATGTAATATGCTAAGTGATATTGTGATAAGATACACCTAGTAATAAGAAGAGATTCAAATGCAGATTGGTTTACAAAATAAGAAACAGACATCAAAGCTAAAGCATAACAATGCTCATAACCAGGAAAAGGGAAAGTATGTAAGATCAGTGAGACTGTGAAACTAATGGACTGCTCCTAACCAACTCCGACAGTCAATTAAGGTTACACATCACAATAGTTGATCACGTGAATTTCTCATGATACATTGGTCTTAAGAATTTTGCAGGTCATGGTCTGGGCCAGCTGGGTCACATGTTGGCTGAGTAGGAGCACTATATAAGTCATTTGTTGGCTCTCAACCTACTTAATCTGTGACGTTTTGGACACCAGGTTATTTACAAGAGTGCAAAAGAAACACTAAGTCACATTTCTAAAGACCCACTTGTACAAACTCTCTATCTAGACTGTCTCCACCCCTCATTAAGTCTTGACACATTTAGAGACTGTCTCCACCGCCCATTAAGTCTCGACACAAGATTGAGTTCTATCCTCCCAAAGATGAAAGTTAAATATGTATTTGATATTTTGATCTTGCTCAAATAACCACATTTACAGTCCTCCACAAGATAGTGTTTTGGAACCTCTCTGTCCAAATCTAGGATAGATATCCTAGAAAGATAACATACTTGTTGCCTCATAAGGCGTAGGACATATTCTACTTAGCAAGATAACATCCCAAAAGATTATAATCAGTTATGGGAACATTCAGTAGCAGATACTATGGCATGCTGATTCTCTTGACTCTTGACCTTATGCAACAATGGTGTATGAATTTTTTTCTATAATCGAGAAACCCCGAAGGCTAGTGGCACATGCTAGAAACTTGATAGATAAGGGCTCACTCATCTACCCTTCTCCACTTAAATACCAGGTTAGGCTTGTCTTCGAACGTGTGACATGCGTCTAACTCACACATCACGTGTTGCACTCTTACCACCAGACCAACGCCTAGGGGCTACAATGGTGTATGAATTTTAATCCAAAGGCTTTCATATACCCAATACTAATCAAGTAAGTCACTTCAGCAATACATTCTCATAAAGACACAAACTTTAAAATCATCAGGCATATTGGGAATATAAGCTCATCCATCCAAAGACAGATACAAGATACATAACTCCAACATAAAATGGAGAATCATTGATTTCAAATAAACCAAGTTGGTCAACTTCAGACAATTTTAACATTAAAATTACCACTTAGTTCGAATTGAAAGCATTCCAGTGGCCAAAACATAACATACAGAATATCAATGAAAACATTGTCAAGTACCAAAAGTTCCACATATTATTATCATTATCTCAAAACACTAAAATTTCATTACTCAAAACCTTACAGAAATTTCCAGTACAACTTTACTTACGGAATATCCCAAGGCTTAGGTTCAGGAATAGCAACAACCATACCTTGAAGCTCAGGCGAAAGCACAACCTGACAACCAAGCCTCGAATGCTTGTTCAAAACCCTAGCCCTAGAATTCCTTTTTAAAACATACTGCTCATCATACGTAGCTGGTGGAAGCTTCTCGAGCCATTCCTGAGCAATGTGAACCTCACATTCAGCGGAACAAGCGTCGATGTCTTCGAGTCGGTGAGAATCCGGGTCAATTAACCCGTGATTCGTTAGGGCTTTGAGTAGTGTTTGACCCGACAGCCCGATTATTTCGCGTTTGTGGCCGTCCGGGTCCACGGCGGAGAGCTTGACGATCCGATCGGCGACTTTGGCGGAGGCGGAGCGGGAGGGGGATGCGGAAGAGCGAGTGATTGAGGCTCTGAAGGTGGAGGAAAGAGATGGGTTTCGGACGATTTGGGAGGCAAATCTTTGTAGATTAGCGATCGCCATTTCTGAGGGTTGGGAATTGCTAGGATTGTGAGGGCTCTTCAATAGTACCGGCAGAGGTGGCTAATTTTTATTTTGTTTCGTTTTTTTTTCCTTTTGGTTGATAAAGTTGTGTTGCCTATGTTGTAGGCCTATTTTATGGGTATATATACGGGCAAAATACATAAAATAACACCTTAGCTTGTCCCAAATTCATGTTACACGCCTGTTACCCGACCTTTAAAAAGTGTGTATATGACACACAACTACGTGGCACGTGCGTATTTTACACACAAATGAGTCACGCAAACTATACATTTTTTTTGTATCTAAAGCCTCATTTGGACTCCACATGTCCAGGTTTTTTCACTTTTTCATTTTTTTCATTTTTATGAATCAAATTTCAGCCAGTTCCTCCATTGATACTCCTAAAGAACACTTCTAATAATATCAACACCTCCTTCTCTAACTCATGAGCCTGAATCTCATCCCAAATCCATTACAGAACATTTTTTTTTCTCAGATATTGCCCTTCATCCTCGCTAAAACCCCACCCCGCTTCAATCCTAGATCCGTTACCATTCTTCTGCGCCTATCTCTGGCCTTTGCTTCTTCTTTTTTTGGGTTTTGTTTTTTCCAAGGTAAAATCGTCTTGAGATCTTTTGTTTTCACCTATTCTCATCCGAATTATTTCTACAAATTGCGCAAGACCCAAAAATTGATTATTTGAAATTGTTGTTGTTTGTTGAAATTGGTGTTTGGGGATTGAATTAGTTGTATACTTGTATATTAGAAGCTCCATTTCAATTGAAATTCATTTAGAGATGAACTAAATAGTTGGATCGAAATTTGTTTAAGAAGGCCGAAAAAGAGTGAGTTGAATTTTTTAGTTGGGCCTTAAACTTGAAGAAATGTGAGGTTGATGTTGAAAACTTTGGTTGTTGATTTGTATTCATGTTCTCTGACCTTGAAACTGAGATGAAGGTTGTAGTAGCTATGGTAGTTGGTTTTCATCGAGGAAGAAGATAGGTTTCTTTTTCTTTCTTGTTTTAACTTAATGACACGTGTCACAATTTAATTGGTGTGTGAGATATACTTGTTTAAAAGAAACGGTCAAACACAAAAGTGGTGTGTAATAGATACATTTGTAAAAGCTTGAGTGTATAAAATAATTTTCGTGGTCTACAAGTGTGTAACGGGGATTTGGGGACAAGCTTAAGTGGCAATCTATGTATTTTGCCTATATCTACTAGTTGAATTGGCCAAGTGACCATCAGGTTTAATTATTGTAGGGCTGACGTTCATGCTTAATTAATGGTTATGTAAGATTATAAAGTGAAAGGGAAAATTTAGTCTTTATCCCTAAAGTTTTAGTTATTACACGTTGGCCTCAACCTCTATAAATGTAATATTACCTGATTTAAAAAAAAAAAAAAAATCCCACCCCTTCCCGCCTCATCTGCCGCCCCAATCCATATTTTCCACGGTTGATTCCTCCATTGCAACTTATTTTTCTTGCATTCAACACATAGATGTTGTCTCCCTTCTTCCACATTCCTCTAAAAACTTCATTCTTTTGAGTTATCATTTACTTTGAAGAAATCAAAAAATTGGAGGGTTTTCAAATCGTCGAATTTGGGGAAGAAATTGGTAGTACATTGGATTGATAATTCATTCCAAGTGGTATATTGTGTACCTACTTCATCTGGTAAGTGTTTTCATCTCATCTCCTTCGTCATTGTTAATTTGGGTTTCTGCCAAAATATTCTACACAATGCTCGACCACTGGTGTACAATAGACCATTGTTAGAATAGATCATTGGTTCACAATAGACTGATGGGAGATCATATATTAGTATGCGGTCTATATTCTGGTGAATGGGTTGAGGGGCCAACTAGTTGGAATTGGAATTCATATACAAAGGTTACAGTATCTATCTGTATACCTAGCAATTGTACATTTGACGAATTTGTTGATGTCATCATTAAACGTGGAAAACGAACATGTTTCCCGAAGAATTTGAATATTACATATATGCTTAGCTCTGCACCAAATAGGGACAAGATTCCTCCTTCCTTTATTAAGAATGACAATGATTTGCAATCATACCTCCTTGATGTCACAATTGATAGTATGAGGCCTTGCTTGAAGATATTTGTGGTTGAAAATGAGTTTGAAGAAGGGACTAAAGTTCATGTTGAAAGGTCTCATCAAGGTTCAAATGTTGCAGCTGCACCACCACCACCAACAACAACACAACCACTAATTTTAGAAGTAGAGGAGGAACGAATGGTAAAAGATGGCTTCAATGGATTTAGTGATGACTTGCATCATTTTAGTGATAATGAAATGAACTCGTATGGTCCGGAAGAAGCAGATAGAGCGAAAGAGCTCCCAAATATTGTCAGTCGGGCAACTGGAGATAAATTCTTGGTGGACTAGATAGTTACACAACACAACCACCCTGACGGTACATGTTTTTTCCTTGGGAAATATTTTGACAACAAATTGAATCTAATAAAACAGTTGGATATTGCTTTTGTTAAAATGCATTTTACGTTTCGTATGAGGAAGAGTATTAGTAAATTAACTTCAATGGCATGACGAGATGTGAGTTGCCCGTGGAAGTTATGCACTTTAAAGTATGAGAGTTCTTATATGTTTTATATTACTAAGTACCATGGCGAGCACACATGCGGGGTACAACATATATCAAGCTGTCATCCTAACGCGTTGTCAAAGACTTTGAGTGCATATTACCAGGAACGGTATGTTAATAGCAAAAGGCACATCCCCGTCAAATCTGAAGGATGCCAAGTTTGCAGATTTTAATCAAAATCTTATTTATTGGAGGAGCTGGAAGGTAGGTGAAATAGCTAAGGCTATGATCAGAGATACTCAGGAAGAGGGGTATGCTTTGTTGGAATCGTATCACCATGTTATGATGTCCTATAATGAAGGAAGTATTGTTGATTTGAAGGTTGATGATAAATTGCATTTTAGATATTTTTTCGTATCTGTTGGAGCTTTCATTAAGGGATTCGCGCCTATGAGAAAGGTTATTGCTGTTGATAAGACATTTCTGAGTGGCAGATATGGAGGCTGCTTGTTGTCGGTTGTAGCACAAGATACAGAGAATCACATTTTTCCAATTGCGTTCTGTGTAGTCGATAAAGAGTGCGATAATTCTTGGACCAATTTTTTTTGAACAGTTGCGGCACATTGTTGACGATAGTGATGAATTATGCATTATCTCTGATCGACATCTATCTATTGGTAATGGCTTCAAAAAAGTTTTTACTGCCTCTCATCATGGTCTTTACACGCGTCACATTACTGAAAATATGCGCAAGAGGTTTCATTGTGGGATTTTTATTAAGCATTTCTTTTCTGTTACACAGTCATACAGTACTAAGGAATTCTTTGACCATTTCCAGCAATTGTGTGATAAAAGTAGGGAAGTAGCTAACTACCTCGCGAATGAAATTGGGTTCCAAAAGTAGATTAGAGCCTTCTTTCCAGTAAACCGATACGACGTGTTGACAACAAATATTGCATAACCGTTTAACGCAATGCTTAAGGATCAAAGAGACTTCCCAATCACTGGCCTATTCATTCATATTATTCGAAAGTTTTCAGAAAAATTCAAGGAGAGGCGTAATGAAATGAAAAATATTTTGACCCTCTTTGTTCCTTCTCCTGAAAATAAGATTAGGAATAATATGGTTGTCGGCGACGCACTCCGGTGCATCAATTAGAGAATAACCAGTTTAGCGTCGTCGGGCATGACAAGGATGCAGTAGTTAATCTCGATTTGAACACATTTTCTTGTTGTGAGTTTGATTTGAAAAAAAAATACCTTACCCACATGCAATGACAACTCTGAGATTGAGCTTTAGGGATTGGTTCCTCCATTTACGATCATTCTTAACCGTTTTATAAGGTTTCAACATACATGGCTACATATGAAGGAACCATTCACAAAATTCCTATAGAAGAAAAATGGGTAATGCTTGACGAGATTCAATCCACAAAAATACTTTCACCCAATGTCGAGCCTACAAATGGTATAAGGAAGTTTAAGAGATGTCCAAGCATTTTAGAACCTAGTTCTTCTGGCAGCAGGAAAAAAGGCAAAAATAAATATTCCATTTGCAAAGAACTTGGCCACAAGAAAACGACTTGTAAAGTATTGTTGCAGCATTCTTGATCTTTTAGCTACTGGTGTTGTAATAAAGATAATTAACTCTTTTAATATTCTAGACTTGTTGTTTGTAATCACTTGTTGTTTCTACTAGACTTGTTTCTACTATCAACTCCTGCATTGTACATCATACACTATTGTTTTATGGTCAACCACTAGCATTGTCTATTGCAAACCTATGATCTAGAGGGAGGGAACCCTCCCTTATTTTAAGAAGGAGTCATGTGACCAAGTAGTCTCATAGACTACTATTTTATGGTCAACCACCCATATTGTCTATTGTCAACCACTTGTAATCAACCAATATTCTATTGTCATCCCCCATAGATATTTTCAATTTAATTAAGAGTTATTTTCAATTTAACCAAGACTTGTTGCGCCGGTTTAGATAGTCTATTGGCAACCACTGATTTAGGTAGTTAATTTAATGTCTAATGTTAATAAGCACTGATAGCCAATATGAAAAGGACTTGTCTAATTAATTGAAATACATCGAATATGTTGATTCAAAGCATCAATTCGTTTCTCAAAACTCTCAACAGTCACGTCATTTACGAGAAGTCATATGGAAAGGCACCATTTAGTGTCAAATTCTGCCGATAAATACACTAGATCTAATGGAAATATTTATTCATCATTCTTCCAAATAGCCCAATCACTTAACAGATAAATGCCTCTGAGGCCAAGGCCAAGCATGGACGCCATTTTCATCAGAGAATAGGCTCATCCGAAAGATCTAAGAAGACATTGTGAGGCAAGAGAGGAACATTTGTCGTATCGCATGCATGTTGCAGATTCTCCTTCGTAGGGCTGGTGCAAATATTCACCACTATGTTAACCCAGAAAATTCCCCTCCCCGTGATCCTTCTCCCCCTACAGTTTAATTTTTTTTTCTTTAGTTATTGGAAAAAAAATGTATGTTGCTATGAGGGGAGTTATTTAATAAAATATTTAACTTAAGTTTTTGTCTATTCAATTTTTTGCCTTATTTTTTTTTATTTTGTTGCCATGTTTTCTATTTTTATGCTTTGGTTGTTTTTTTCTATTTGACAACACTTAAGTGCAAAAAGGCCCCAAAATAAAATAAAAAGGTTCAAATAGAAACATACAACTCAAAGGATACAAATTTCAGTCTTCCAATTATTTGAATCTCCCGCATAAGGGTAGTTCCTCGATTATTAGTTATTCGTTAGTGTAAAGTATTAATTTAGTTACCTTAAATAAAAAAATAATAATAATTTGTGAATAACTTAAAGTTGTAAACATCTAATTCAACAAATTTCAAACTTTGAATTGGATAAAATGGATTACTATAACATATCAATTATATCGGTATCAACCTAAGCCTATAATTGATGAAAATAATTTTTATTATATAGTCAATGAATATTATTATAACATAATGTTAAGGAAATGTATGCAATTTGAAGACTAATTACCTATTATAATCGATCATAGCATTACTTAATATCAACACATGTTGTTATTACAATCCAATATTCCATGTACAATATTCATACTTAGAGGCATTACTTGTTGACAATACTTCACTAGACAACACTCTTATACTTAGAGGTCTTGCTTCTTGAGTTGTTACATGTTCTAGAATGACCAACTCTCAATGGTATGAAATACACCGCCATGTATAATAACTTTAAATGTTCCATAATGTTTAAACATTATAAAATAAAATAAAACCAAGGTTGAACGTGGTATAATCCTTATTTTTGTGAATTTTTAACCATTAGTTTACCCTCGATCGCAATAAGAGTTGAGGACGAAACCTCAAGTTGACACTCGCCCATTAAGGAAGTCTATTGATTTGCGCTGAATGTCCAGGGTTGCGGTTCAGGGTTTATAGACTATTAAAGAAGTTTATCAGCGACTAGTGGTTGATGGCAGGCAGCTCGTATTGTTCAGTAAATTAAAATATGTCCACGTGGCCTATCCCTAACCATAGATTTTTTGACCCGTTGAAATTACCCATTTTACCGGCCATGTGATCAACATAAAATTGATCACATTTCAACAATATTTTTTTACCTACTCAAATTAACCCATTTGACCCATTTTAAATTACCCATTTCACCTGCCATCTCAAAACAAAATTGATCGCATTTTAACCCCAATTTTTACTTCCGAAAAATATTACTACTCAAACAATTGAAGGAAAATGAGTCAAGGGCCGAGTGCATCCTTTGAGTCGAGAAAGAATTGTCACTGCGGCATGGTTGCCCGTCAATTTACAGCTACAACTCTGGTGAATGCTGGTCGACATTTCTCAAAATGTTCCAAACTAAGGTAAGATGAATTTCACAGATTCACCTCTTTTTAATTTTAGGGATTTAATTTTATAAATAAATTATTTTTCCCATTTGATTCATTAGGGTAAAAGATGTCAAATTTGGGAATGTAACGATGATATGCTAGA
Organism: Nicotiana tabacum; assembly: GCF_000715075.1. Classification (NCBI taxonomy): domain Eukaryota; kingdom Viridiplantae; phylum Streptophyta; class Magnoliopsida; order Solanales; family Solanaceae; genus Nicotiana; species Nicotiana tabacum. The sequence goes on from NC_134096.1 coordinate 9,628,665, forward strand.
TCCAAGGATTGCTGACCTTATTAGTAGTTTGAAGTGTGAAAAAGGCACTCTTAAGTATGAAAAGACCGTTCTGCAGATAAAGGTGGTTGAACATGAAAATATATTAGCAATGGATGTTCATGAGGAAGATGATGATGATGGAGGGATTGATCTGGAGGGATGGCATATTCCTGTAAATTGTACAGTTTGAAGGATGATTAAGATGAATAAAATGAGGGTCAATAAGTGGGTAATGCTCTTGTGCGTCGTTGTCGAATTTGTGGCAGCTTGGATGATAAAGTAAGAAGGAGAACATTGGTTTGTTGTTGGTAGGAATAATTTAATTAATGTGAGTTTGTTTTGTTGGAAGTATTTTGGATCATGTAATATTGTACTGATATAATGTTAAATTTGTTGAAGTTATTAAACGCGACCTTGAGTCTATTACGCAACCAAGTAGCTAGTTTATTGATGGACCCAATGTGTATTACGCAACCTCTGGGTTATGCCTGATGTAATGTTATATTTGATCAAGTTATTAGTACTAGATACATTGTCTACTACGCAACCAAGTAGCTAGTTTATTACTAGACACGCTGTCTATTACACAACCAAGCAGCTGCATGTTGTAATACAATAAGGAAGTGATGAGGAAACAAAAATTACGGCATCAACAGTTAATAAGTAGCAAGGTAGTTTCATTACATATAGGTAGATGCAAATATCATAAATTACTACAAGTTCACCCAAAATAAAATTTCCCCATGACCAACACAAATTGAAATTACAATTATAAAACTAAGAAGGGTCCATCATTCCCCTGAAGATATCAACTACAAATCTTTCCTTGAACAACTCCATTCGCTTGTCATTAAGCTGATCCATCGGCGTATCAGTTAGCAGGAAGTCAATAACCTTCACTGCATATGCTCCATTGCTTTCATTATAATAATCAAAGACACAATTAGTTATTAAATAAACCATAAGAATGAGTAAAACATAATGGATGACACATTTAATTTGCTTTTGCTTAATGACTGACACATTCATAATACGCTCCTAGGATCATTTCTTCGTAAGCACATCTTGACCTAAGTCTGCAAACTCGCCAGTTTTCATCAAAATCCTAGGCATCATGAGTGTGAGGGGTTATACCAATTCTTATAGTTTACCATCATCATATAAACTGACATTTCTATCATAAATTCGAATCAAATCCTCTGCCAAGTGGAAAATAACAGGCAAAAAATACTTGTTATCAATTTGCCACACACAGTACAACATATTAGCCTTGCACTACTCCACAACCCAGGTTTTAGCATACTTCTTTGAGGATATAACATCAAGGGTGTAAGGCACAAGTCTTGACAAGTATCAATTGTCTCACAAAAATTCAAATCCTTTCCCTCTTTAAGCAACCTCCTTGATCTTATCTCATGCAATGCATATGTTATTTCATAATGCAACATCCATAACAATATAACTACGAGCATAAATACGTGGACATTTTATGTTTCGTACACGCATCAGTACCAAAAGTTCCTCCACATTCTAAATATTATAAAAAATTATACGTTATATATGGAGCTACTAAAAAAATAAATACACGTAGTGATTAAGGGACTTACAAAAATTAAAACGGATAGGTTAGCACCGCATAACTGCTCGAAAACCCCCCAACCATAGCTGCCAGTCAAGAAGTTTTTGGGAAACTTTTCCTTCTTGTCAAACCATTCACATAATAGTTTCTTGTCTTCCTTCGAAATTGGTTTGAGTACATCTACCTTTGGTTTCTTCTTCTTGCTCTGTTTCAACTTCCTCATCTTGCTTGCATAAATTGGAGCATTTCTCATTCTGCTTTGCAATCTTGTAACTATGTACCAAGGTGATTCAACTACTTTAGAAAGGCTCTCATTCTGATTTTGCATCTCTCCAAGGATATTCAACACCTTATCCAGTTTCTCATTCACAACCTTCAACTCTTTGTGCATGTCTGTATCACTTGGCTGAGCATTGCACATCATGCATGGTCCTCATCTACCAATATCAGAAAAACTACCAAGTGGTGAACCAGAAATATTCCTACCCAAAGGGTCATCACTAGCAATGTCAGCGTCATCATTAGTCTCTAAGCTCACTGCACCGGGTACTTTTTTTAATGATAGTTACACATTCCAAATCAACCGCCAGCTAGTTGATTATAGGATCCGCTACATCATCGTCGTATGGTACCAAATTCTTCATGTAGTCCCTATCCATCTCGCGTAGGATAAGAATAAGGTAAGGGTGCACCTCCTGAAATATAGCATAGATAGAAGTCAATAGACATGCAATACAAAATACTAGACACGAGGTCTATTATAATCTCCTACTTTGGTTGATTCTAATCTACTGGTGGAGTGTTATTGCACTCCCTATCTTACCATACCAGGGTCATCAACTCTCCACTTAGAGGGATCATGATCAGGGTCAGATGTCACTTTCTTGCTGTGTCATCTCAACATCCTTGGCAGCAACAGCGGTTCGACCTTTGATTTCTCGGCACTATGACCAAATAACGAAATTGCTTTGTACGCCCATGCCTACATTTTTTCATGAACCAAAAAGTATTAATTTCTATTTGTTTTAAATAAAATAATAGTACTCAAATGCAAAGAAATTTTGAGAATTTATTTTTAATACTTACCATGAATGCCCATGGGAAGCTGTATAGGACATAACTACCCGATTTGGACTTTTTACTAGAGATATTATTTTCCTTCCTCTTGCTCACATATGATTTATACATTGGCAACATGTTCTTCTTCAAGTACTCAATTGTAATCTCAAAATACTCATTGCCCTATGGATATTTCATGAAAACTTCTAGATTGTTAGCCATAGGAATCCACTTCTTATCGACGCGGGTTATGTTATCCCTTGCAAGCAATACTGAATAGACAAACCACACCAATGCAATCTTAAACCTCTATAATGTGTCAAACCTCTTGGACTTCAACTGTTTCAAAAGCAGCTTTGTATCCACCCCTTTACTGCTAGACTGGCAAACTTTGTCGCAAAATACTTGGCCATCATCCATCACTTTATTCATAGCTTCTTTACTGGGTTTGGAACCATAGTTCAATCCAGTCATCATATCAAACTCTTTCAATCCAAAGTGAACAGGTTTGTCTCCGACGAAAAACCACAACTCGCGCTTCTTCGCGTAATAAATTCGGCGAATCCACAGGGAATGGATAAACTGTTTATTGAACTATGTCCAGTGCTCTGCAAGTTTTGCAAACTGTCCAAAACTACTACTATTAAAAAATTTCATCAATTTGATTGTTTTAAGTTTATCCTTGAACTCATGGAGTACATTGATCCTATACCTCACACTTATCTTGGCCGGGAAACATCTATGCTTTCTTAGAAAAGTCCTGAATTTGTATTTGGATGCGTCGGTCGCCCTTACAAACACATGGATTGACAGAGCATCCTGGTCATCTTCAACTGCTGCATGTGTTTCACTTTCCAGTCCATCTTATCATCTTCAAGTTCTTCATCATCTTCTTCTTCTTCATCATCATCTTCTGCTACTTTTTATTCTTCTGCTACATCTTCTTCTTCTTCTACTACATCTTCTTCTTGTTCTTCTTCAGCATCTTTATCAACCTCCAGAGTAGCAACATCACCATTTTTATCATCCTTCACACCCAAAGCTTCATCATCACTGTCCTTTTCTTCTTCGATAATTGTTATTTCAGAAATATATTATTCCATTTGAGTTTGTGCTGCATTTATGTCCAAGTCTTATTACTCCTCCTCATCAACACCCTCTAATGCTAGCCTCCTTGAATTCTTTTTACTAACAAGTATGTCCTCGTCAACTAATTTAGATCTTGATCTTGTTCTTTTTTGTACCGAAAGTCTTTGATGGCTCTTTATTCTTTTTCCTCCTATTACGCTTAAAAATCTCAACATTTCCTTTACTAGGGGAAGCTTTAGAAGTATCAACATTTTATTTTCTAGTAGCAGCTTTTGAAGGCTCAGCAATTGCTTTACTTGGCGATGCTTCTTTTTTTGCATTTCCTTTCTTGTTTGAATGATGTGAAGGCTTTGTCAAAGGAATATGCTTCTTAGCAATTGATTTTCTCCTCATGTTACCTACATGCAAATATGCAATGTCACATTTAATAATTTCAAACTTACAATCAGAATAAGAAAAATAAGCTCAAATTCCAGCAAACATCTATGACCAGAAAATAATCGACCACAGGTTTATCAATAAATACTAGGTCGCCAGTTACGATGAAATTCTGAAATACAGACCACAGAGGTAGTCCAAGAAGTAAATATAACCACCTACGCCATATAAGATATGGTTATACACAACCCAATCGATCTTGAACATGCATATGAACGAATCACTCTACAAAACTAGAAATCAAAAATGTAAGAAACGGAAAAAGAAAAATTAAGGATTTACCAAAATTGACGCGTTCTGAGCTTTAATACAGTGTTTGATGGGTCTATAGAGACGATTATACCCAAAATTGAAGCTTGATTCTTGTCCCTTCCCGCCGAAAATCACGTTGGTCGATGGGGTTGAATGACAGAAAAGAGAGAGCATAGAGAGTAGAGAGATGGAGAGCAATTGGGCGAAAAAATGAGAGAGAAATTGTGTTTTTCAAATCTTATAGGTGACCCACAAGTTTTTTAAATGTTAAAAAGGCCCATCCACCATAACCCACTCATTTAACCATTTTCCAATCCAAAAGAAATTGAGAAAGAAAATGGAAGGTCACTTGACCAATTTAAGAGTTGAGGAGTTCTTCTTGCCAAATGTTCTCAACTGTCTCTAAAGTTGTCTTGAGTTGTTTATAAGGAAAATGATATCGTATAACCGTTCTTAAAATAATATCAGAAATATATATATATTTGTGTGTGTGTGTACAAAAATATACAAATTTTATACATTTTTATGGATATCAAATGTGAATAACTTCGGCAAGGGGCTAATAATGATTTTTGCCCATGTTTATACTTATTTCAACTTATTTATTTATTTATTACATTGGTGTGTAGACGAGCTTGTGGACCTTAGACTACTATACAGTTACCTATTAATTCTCACCAATACAAGTAATATTGTTAATTTTATCCACCAAAATTAATCAAACAGAAAGAAATCACCTGTCATTTTTATTCTAATATATTAGAACTTTGATCTTTAAATTTTGCATTGATTTCGACTATTGTACTTGAATAATATATCTTCCTAGCAATGCAACACCATCAAGGAATATAGGGTTATAATGGGATCCTTTCACTTTTAGTTAGTTAGATGTCTCCTTTTCTAGCCAGAAAACAAGAAAGCTCTTAGTATTAGATATCAAATGTATAAAGCAAAAGAAAAAAAATAGTATGAGTATGTGACTAGCATCCCAAAATTAAATCAGAATTTAAATCCAATCTTTCATAATCATTCATTTAACTTCATTGACATATTAGATATCACACTTTAGTGTGCGGCAAAGGTGACTATTTTACACTTACATTTCTAATTAGGATTTGGATATTAAGTTTTGTAAAAGGTGTTAATTGTTTTTAAAAAAATCAATAAATTTTCCTATATTTGCAATAACTGAATAGTTGTCTTACCTTTTTTGTTTGAAACAACTGTCATCATAAAGTTAAAGGTAAAAAAGTTTCATGAGACGCTCTATTTGATCCCCATTTAACTTGCACCTATTTAAAAAAATAAAATTAATTAATACCCAAAGTACATGTAACTTCATATAAATAACTTCTTCTCTACTTTTTTCATCCTAATCTTTCTACTCCTCCTTCTTTTTCTTAATTGCTATAAAGATAGATGTGACAATGGATTGACATGATGTTTGTGAGCAGATTTAATTGCGATTTATGGTGTTCTGAGTTGATGTGACGTTCCTTTTTTTTGCTATTGGTTAGAGTTTTTTTTCCTTTTTTTCTTAGTTGCAAAATCGGTTGTTAGATTTATTATTGTTTTATCAAATCGATGATTGGAGTTTATTCTGTATTATATTTGAAAATTATATTTTAGATTTGAGCTCATCTAAAGTAGATTTAGGCATTGAATAAATAGTTAAAATTCGAATAACAAGTCTCCGTTTCATGGGCAATCTGAACTTTAGACGCAAACATTTAAGTGCATGCAAAAAATTGGTTGCAGTTCAGATGCATACGTCTTAAATGCTTCTTAAATGTAATTTTTGCATTTATGATTACGCGTGCGTCTTAAGTTCATGCAAAAAATTAGCTACACTTTATACGTCTTAAGTGCATCTTATATGTAAATTTTGCACTTAAACATGTGTGTCTGGAGTGCAACCAATTTTTTTGATTGCACTTAGACACGTATGCATTTGAAGTCACAAGATATGACTGTAACTTTCCAAATTCAGACAAAATTTATAACTTCAGTCACATATTGTGCTACTTCAGTCACGTGCATTTGAAGTAGTATCTAAAGTGGGTAAAATAATATTTGTTAAAAAAATTAAAACTTATGATACAACTTAAACATTGACCCAAAAATCAAGCATTTGTGGTAAAATTTTCATGCCACCCCCTATTTGTACTATGTTATTTAGTAACTTGTACTCGCTTTTGTAAGAAGATTCAACTCTTACCCAATCTGAGAGATCTTCAGGCGTGCCTCCTCCTCCCCCTTTTTCTCATATTCTTCTTTTCCTAAATCCTAAGAGCTAGGAATTAAGAACAACTACATCAGCAAAAAAAACCCTCACTGGAACTCTCTTCTTTCTTTATTGATGAAGAAAAGACAGAGAACAACCAGCTGCAACTCTAAGAAATATATATATATGAGAATTGGGTATGACTTTAATAGTGACCCAAAAAAATTGGGGAGATCTGCACTTCCCCCCACCATAAAGTAAGGAATGTCTTCCCTCCGTTGAGGCCCCAATTGAATGAAGTTTCTAGTTGTGGATCATTAGGCCCAATATAGGGCAATTGAGTAGAAATGACATAGACATTCATTCTTAGAAATTAATCAGTATATCCTGAATTTCAGTTTTTTAATGCAATTTTTTGGGACAAAAATATCCTGAATTGTCCTGAAGTTAAGATTTTTAGAACAAAATAAGTATTGACTAATTTTTAAATAGTATCCATGAGAATGGCTATATGTACACTTGCCCCGGCCAATTAAACGTCTGATGGGTCATATTGCACGATCGTTGGGTCATTTAAAATCTTATTTTGGGCTCTTTTTCCTGGGCCGTTGTTTACAAATGCTGGTATACCACCAATTAGAGATTCCAATAACCCTTTCGATCTATAAGGAAAAAGGGTTAATTTTGCACATGCACTAATCAAAATAGAAAATTAGACAATTCCCAGTTGTCCTTTTCATCTTTAATGAAGTAACCTTACTGTGTTTTTAATAGGACCTGTTGCCTTTTCTTTCAGAACAATATAACTCCCAAGTCTACCATGCTCACTAATGCACGAAATGCACATATCTCTACTGTCTTAATATTTTATTTTTGTGGAAATTACTAGGTTTAGATTTCTACAAGTTATTTGTTGCTCTTTACACATAATATTTTATGTGTGAATCACTAAATTTGGAACAAATAATAGATATGAACCCTTAAATTTAAAAATCTAATGTATTTAATAATTTAAAAATTAAAGAAAGAATCCCTAGAATTTAATTACCGAGTTAAATATCATTTTGGAATTAAAAAACAATTTGCGTACAACTAATTGTATTCAAATGATATTGACATAACTATGAAGATCCGAATCATATTTGTCATGAAAAAGACGAATTGTGAAAATAGAACGACACTATTTGTAAAAAAACAAAAAATTGCTTAATATGTCTACATGTATTAAATTGATATTGACAGTAGTATATGAAGACACGAATCATATTTATGAAATATTCAAATGTATATTTAGAGACAAACACAAAAAACATGATAAGTATCATTCCAGCTATACTCTTCCCCACCCTTCATTTTCATATGATCTCCTATTACCTAAACAATATGTACTGCTTTCACATCCTACAGCTATTCATTTTTAGATTTTTATGCACCTACCTTTTTTGATATACGATCACTCTAAAGTCGGAACTAGTATTTAAAATGAATTCGAGATTCAAATCTTTTTTATGTTACTAGATTTTTAATTAATAATTTGTACGTATTCAATAAATTTCTTTAAAAAAATGTAACATAAAATATGACGGTGCTACTTCTTTCTAAGTTTCAACATTTCAAATCAGGTCCATTTCTTACCATCATGTGCGCTCCATTTATAACTATCAGCAGAATTAATTATAATGTGGGAGGTTCTATCATCAGTTTATATATATTACTATCGTATAATAGGTTGTAAGTTAGATTTCTGTTTATTAAAAAATTTAAATGAAAATAAAATTGACTTTTTATCATCCAATTTTCTACCAAAAGAAATAGTATAAAACAATTTACTCTATTATCTTTCTATAAAGTTACTGGAAGGAAAAATAGGTGGCAGAGCATTCAAAGCTTCGTGGGTGGTGGAGTGAGGGGTTAGATTAGAATAAGCAAAAGGTTAAAAACACTCGAAATATAAAATTTATCGACACATGATGTTTATGTCAATTACATTAATTTATTATAATTAACTGATAAATTACAACGAAAGTATTTAATTAGTTATGGTTAGCAATAAAAGTGTATAAAATATGACATATATTGTATACTTATTGTATGATGTAAATACTAAGTGTAAATAACATTTTCGCGAAAATTATCTCATTAATCTAATCCTATGATCTAAAGGAAATTCAAATTACTACTATATATAAGTTGACCATGTAAAGAGTTTTGTAGTCCTTAGTTACATTGTAACTGTCTTGTTAGCTTGCCAATCAAAAGGGTTTGCTCTTCCTAATATGTCCTTGTATTTGCTATTTATTACTTCATATACTAAAGTATGTTTCCAATAAATCAAGATACTTTCAAACCCTTTTTGGTAATACATAGCTGCTTAACCTAACTTTTTGCAGGTGAAGTATGTACCATAAGTTTTTTGCCCCTACTTTATTTCTTTTTTTGCTTAGGTTCCTATATTTAATTTGGTAGATATATTAAACTTGAGCCCTTCAAAAATGCTTGAAAAGTTGTGAATGATGATGAATAATTATGCACAAAAATAAATCTAAAATGTTGATAACAATAACCTTGAAGAACTCATTTGATATTGGGAGAGTGCTTTATCCATCAAATTTTCATAGTAATTCTAAAGTTATAATTAAATTTCTCTTCGATCTTATTTTTAATAGAAAAATTATTTTAAAAATATAAATTTAGATTTACTGATTTAACACAGTTATACAATACAAAATAAATTTCATTTTTTTAAAAAATTAATAGATTAGAATCTTGAAAAAAAAATTAAAAAAAAATTAAATTTTATCCAATTTACTTAATTAAGTGGGGATAGAACAGAGGAAAAGGGAGAGGTGCTTAGCAAGTGATCAACTGATAATCTCACATTTATTAAATACGGCTGATGGTTACATGATATTGAAACAAAGATTTATTTTTTTTTCTTAAAATTATTTAATTTGTCTGAAATCATATAATCCTTAATTGGCTGGATAGCAGAATTTTCTTTTAAAAACAAAGCATTAATGAGTTAATGACAAATTAAGTTATTTCTTGGACTTTGTTTTAATGAATTTGGGTCTTTCTGAATTTCATCTAAACCTAGACTTTAATCACCATATTGTTTCTAGCATAAACTATGGTCATATGAAATTATGAGTAGTTAATCAATAAATACCAAATATCTTCTTTTTTTCTACCTCTAATTAGAAATCATATGCTCCCAAATTCATAAAATATTAAAATATCTTCTTTAATATATGATTATAGTCCATTTGGAATCAAGTTACCTTTGTCCCTTTGATATATTTACTTATTCCTTAGCACACTTGCTTTCTTATAAATATTTTTTTAAATAAATTATCTAATGATATGATCAGAAAACATAAATAATGAATAATAAATAGATAAGAAGCGATGATTTAAAAAAAATTGTGCCCCAAACAACATAAATAATAATAATAATAATAATAATAATAATAATAATAAGTAAAAAATTATTATGAACTTTATTGTCTTGATCTTGGGCCCGAGCTCAGCACGGGTTGCAGGACTAGTATAATAATAGGAGACTAGGAGTAACATGATGTTTTGTTCCCCCAATCAAACCCCAAAATTCATAAACCAAAAGGTCCTTAATTACAACTCACGCCTACTTTTAGGATGGATTCAAAATTTAAACTAAAATAATTAAAATTTATAATTTTATCATATCTTATTTAATTTAATAATTTCAGAATTTATTATTTGTATATATTTAATAATGTTTTGGTGAGATGTAAGGGCAGGAGTGAAAATCATGGATTCAAATAAATAGCCTCTGTACTGGATACACTCTTGCCTGCTCCCTATATGTACTGTTTATCAAACGACAAAGTGACAAAAAACAAAAAAGTTAAGTACTCACACATTGAAGAAAAAGATGTGAGAATCTTGTTGTCTATGTTTCGGAATTGAGCCTTTGAGAATAAAAAAAACTTGATAGAAAAAAAACGTTTTTCCTTTAATTGATCTTACACTGTACGAACTTAAATTAGTTAGGGACTCGAAACGGATACCACCGCTCGTGTTAACACAGACATAAGTTGATTAACAGAAGCACCATGTTAGAAGAAAGTGAATGTTTAAAAAAAATATCAACATATTTCTCATATAAGAAGAAATTGACTGTTTTACCATTTTTTAAGTTTCTTTTTCAAAAATATATTTTCTTACGTTTAATAGGTTTTTGTAGTGGCACTTTCTCATAATTGATTATGAATTCCAGCATCATCACCCCACTCAACGAAAACAGTTTCACGTGTCTAATTCAAGGGAAAAAAGTTATACATGCACTGATGCACACCAAGAATCTTTCGCAACAAAACTTATAATTTAGTATATGAATTCTCACTTATTATACTTTTCTATTTAAAGTAAAAATCTTCTATTTTTATAAAATGAGAAAAACATATATTTTCTCACACTTGTTCTTTATTTTTCATTAAAGGGGAGTTTTGGTGTAACAAAAAATTAATGAAAAGTGATAAAAAAGTCACTAATCCAAGCTATAAAAATAGCCTTCATAAAAATACGAGGTATGATTATGTAGGTCCTAATATTATTGGGCCTTTCCTCTTATTTTTATGTATAGCGGGAGGTTATTGCACTAAGTGGTCGTTTTGTAGGAAGTATTAGCGAAAATAATATATGTATTAGCTTTGTTATTACTAATCCCTTGCTTGTTAGTAATATTATTCAACATATGTATAACTAATACAAGTATTAGCAAATCAGGACATTAGTAATACCATAATTTTTAATATATAATTAAATATGTATAAAGATAAAACTGTCATTTCAAAACCTTTAATACACTAAATCAAACAGTTGATAGAAATAATCATAACATAACAAATTTTATTATTACTAATCCCAATATTATTAATATTATATTCAGTACTATTCATCCCACCAAACTATAACCTTGTTCTTCGCTCTTTAATTATTTTCCATATTTTTTTTCTCTTCTTTCCAAGCAAAGGTGATGTCTCATTTTCCTTGTATTCCCATTTACCTTTGTTCATGCACATATTTCATGATTAAATGTAGTAAACGCAAAATTTTGGTCTTTTATGCTTATCCAACCGCAGCTTCCACTAGTCTGCCGGTCCACGCTCCCTTAAAAGTCACTGTTTTCTTACGTCATTTTCGCCCCACTCGTACTTATCGCTCAATTTTCATGCATATCAAGCTGCATATCTTATCGGGTCCCTTAGCGGCCCACTCGCTCACACTTGCGCGTTAATTACACGCTCCATTGTGCCAGCTCATCTTCCACGCAGAATCCTACGCGTGTATGCAGATATTTTCATTGTCCAGGGTGAAATTACGACTATATCCTCTACTGTGTCTATAGGAGTAGGTCAGAACTTACTATGTCAAATTTTAGAACGTTTTGTTTTTTAAAATTTTAACTCATATCACTCATAAAACTTCAAAAATAATTCAAAATTATATTTATATTCAAATACAATTCTAATTTTCAAATGTCATTTTCACTTGAATATCTTTTTTACTTTTTTTCAAAATTTTACAATTCTTATATTCAAACACCCACTTAATTTATGAATATATTTAGAATTAAGTTGAAAAATAGTATTTGAAATTTAAAATTAAACTTACTAATTTTGACGGACAAATACATTTTTAAAAAAAAAACGAAAAAAGAAAAAAAAATCTATGGATAAGTCCTTAGTCTAATGACATACCCTTACTGCAGATCATTTTAGACATAGTTTAAATTATTCCATTTTGAAGCTTGCGTCAATTTGAACTTCAAATGAAGCCCAAAATGAAACACAACAAATTCATCAAAATAGTGGTGTTTTGATTTACTTAAGATAGTCATGATAATTAAAAACATTTTAAAAAAATTGATTTGGTAATTAATAAACAACAAGCAATGGAAAACGATTTTGAATTTGGCAATTTTGATTAATGATTATGAGCTGGTATTTAACTCAAATGATTCAGGTAGCTTGATCCAAGCGAACATTAAACAGATTATAACTCAAATTTATTGATTGTCTGTCCAAATATAACCCTATTAAACATATGGCACTACTAATTGATCACCACGAGTTGTGATATACATGGTACCTGTAAAAATATTTCTAAGAGCGTTTCACCCTTAATCAGCCTTACGAAATGTGATATCAGATTAGTCGCGACCCAATCTGAACAAACTAAGGGATAGTTTGGTAAGATGTATTAGAGAAATTAAATATTTTGATATTATTAATCCCTTATTTGATATATATTTTTAATATATGTATTACTAATGCAAGCATTAGTTATACAACATATTTGGTATTATCTTATATATAACTAATACATAAGAAATCATGGTATTAATAATACCAAAAATAATAATGCATGCACTAGCATGGTTAAGGATAAAATTATCCTTAAAGTCCCTTAAAATTAAGAATATGAAGAGTATTTTTGTAAACAATTAATTTTCTTAAAAATTATGTAATGTATTTTAATTTTTAATATACCACACCAAACAGTGTATAGAAAATAATCTTTGCATAACTAATATTTGCATCATTAACAAATGTATTATTAATCCCTCAATTACTAATACACCTTATTCAGCACTATTACTGTATCTCAGTCAAACGACCCCTAAGTGGGAAAGCAAAACAAAAGCAAAACAAAAAAAAGACTAAAATTGTACTACTAGCTCTGGTGTACTTCACCACATGGGAAAAATACCTCAACTTGAAGGGACCCACATAATGACCACCAATAATTGATAATTCTCCTAATCTTTCTGTACTCCTGCTGGCAACACTTGCCTCTAAGCTTCTCCTTTGTTCCTCATTTCATCTTCTTATTCTCCTCCACCATCATTTTCCTCTTTTTTTCTTCTTGTTAAAATCCCACTTTTTAAACAACCCCAAAACCTTAATTTTCTCAAACCCCAAAACTCTTTTTTCCCCTATGCACTAACACCAAGATGTTGTTTTATCATAATCTTGAAAAATCCTTTGTGATATTCACTTTTCTTTTATTTTCTATATTGGTTTTAGCCACAGCAGAATCATCAATATATGAAGTACTTAAATCCCATGGCTTACCAGAGGGATTACTACCAAAGGGTGTGAGGAATTTTACATTAGATAACTCTGGTAATTTTGTTGTCCATTTAGATCAAGCTTGTAATGCAGTATTTGATAAAAAGGAAAATGAATTACACTATGAAAGGAATGTATCAGGAAGAGTTAGTGATGGTCAGATCGATTCAGTTTCTGGGATTTCAGCTAAGGATTTGTTTTTATGGTTTCAAGTGAAGAGAATTTATGTTTCAGCTTCAAGTTCTGGTGTTATTTATTTTGATGTTGGTGTTGTCTCTAAGCAGTTTTCATTGTCTGCATTTGATAGTCCAAAGGAATGTACTGCTGTTCAACTTACAGATCTTGAAGCTAAGGTAAGAACTTGCCGGCACCTGGTGTTTACACTAATCAAACCAAATATATACATGACACGTGTCTAAGGTCAACTTTTTCTTGATTGGTTTGCTTTTACTAATATTGTTTTTTTGTTTAATCATTCAGTATTCGGAATCCACTTGTATGGATTGACTGTTTGCTTCTCAAGATTCTATGATTAAGAGGGAGAAATTATTGAATACTATTGAAATCAGAATGGAGTAAAGTGGTCAATGAGAATTCATATAGTTAATCCAACTTGTTTGGGACTGAGGCGTGCTTGTTGTTGTATTCGATATTTCGAATCCATTATCCTGACTAATTTAGATTCACATCGTGCACTCCGGGAGTTCATGAATTGACTATTTGTTTCTTAAGATTCTAATATTAAGAGGGAGAAGTTATTGAGTACTATTATAATCAAAATGGAGTAAAGTGGTCAATGAGAATTCATATAGCTGATCCCAACTTGTTTGGGACTGAGGCGTACTTGTTGTTGTTGTATTCGATATTTAGTATCCTCTATCTTGACTAATATGGATTTGCATTGTGTATTCCCTGCTCGGAGTTCATGAATTGACTATTTGTGTCTCATGATTCTATGGCTAAGAGGGAGAAATTATTGAGTACTATTAAAATTAGAATGGTCTAAATAGAGCAGAATGAATTTAGGTGTAGTAGTAGTTATTTACAAGATTTGAACTTTAGTTCTTGACAGCAATCCAATTACCAATTGGATGGTTAATCAAATATTGGTGATTTCAGTTCTGCTCTAAATCTGTATGGTTTTCTGATATGGTTTTTCGGGTTTCTGTCCATTTGTTGATTAAATCTGAAAAATTCATGTTAAGCACAGTTAGTACTATATTTGGAACAAGCTTCAGGCAGAATGTTCCAAGATTTGTCTTTTTTGGGGTTCTATTTGAGTGCTATATAGAGATTTCAAGAATTTATAATTCTTTGTTTTTGTCAGCATTGTGTTTAAAGTACAGCCAAACCTCTCTATAACAGCTGTATTTGTTCTGGATTTTTTTGGCTGTTATAGCAAAGTGCTGTTATAGAGAATATATATTACTACATAACATGAAAATTGGTTCCATATAAAATTTGATTTTTATAATGAATGCTGTTATAGAGAGGTCTGAAGTAGTATAAGATTAGCACATCAAGTTCCATTTTTGATTTGATAAGCTTGTACTAATTTCCTTGTGTTTATTTGTGAGCAGAGTCTATCCAGTAAGATTAAGTACAAACTTGATCAGGGGAATATTGGGAATGCTGTTTTGTAGAATATGCAGGTTCAAAAGTTGGTACAAAATTGCACATAGCTCAATCAAAGGTGTGGTTGTCTTGTCATTCCTTGTATTGTAAATGTCTGCAGAGAGTCAAGTCTGGTTTTAGCAGGTCTCATTTGCTTGGAACAGATTGTGCTCTATGCTGGTTTGCATTTTCTTGTACAGTGCAGACAGAAGTGAATTCAGAATTTAGAGTCAGTGAGTAAATCGGATAAGAGCGATATCTTATTAGAAATTGGAAGCTAAGATGGTAAGCAAGAGAGTGATGTCAAGGGCATCTTACAGTACTTGGAGTTTGGGGTATAGGGATAAAGGGCATCGTCAGCTCTAAATGTGAAATTCTCAGTAAAGGTTTGTTTCTTTGTTGGATTATTCATTTATGGATATAGTCATAAATAATGGTTATTAGAACAATTCACTTTTTTGTAGTTGGAGACAGAGAATATGAAATAATGAAATAAATTTGCCATTTCTTTCGTATACTATATTTTCTTCTATGTAGTGTTGTAGTTATTTTGCTATGAAATAATACTTGCATTAGGGTTAGAGCTATTTACGTCACACCCCCTAGGGTGCGATCTTTTTTTTAACCTTGGGTGAATGCAAGATGCCTTGTGCACCGGGGTGCACTATATTTTCTTCTGTGTACTGTTGAGTGCTAGTATGTATTAATTTGCTATGAATAGGGGTTGAGCACTATAGTGATTTTGCTACGAATAGGGGTTGAGTGCTAGTATGTATTAACTTGTAGTCTTGTACCACTCTAAAGTTGGTGGAACTAAAAGGACGTGAATCATAGAAATTAGATATTTATAATACTATAGGTAAATTTAATCAAGATGTGAGAAAAAAGTTTTGCTGGTTAAGCCAGATGGATAAAGAGCAAGTTCTGGCTTGCAGTGCAGAAAGGGTGGTCCAAAGCAAATAGGTTGATTTCTTCTTCTTTTCTTTGTAAAAATGGTGTTATATATTATTCCATTCGCTACCTCCTATTAGTACATATTTCCAATAATTATGAAAGGCGCAGATGAAAACGAATCGACACCTAGCCTAAATGTTTAAATGTACAAATAGGTTGATTTCTTCTTTTTTCTTTTAAGAAATTGTGGTATTTGAGTTTTGTATCTTGATTTCCTCTACTTGTGAACCCTTATCTTTTTTAATTTTATCCTAATTCATTGACAGCTAGCCTAAACCTTTAAATGTACAAATAGGTTGATTTCTTTGCAAGAGAAGACAAAGTTTCATGCTCTCTCTCACACACAAAAATAGAATATGAAAAGACCACAGAGATGTCTTGTCTTTTTTAGTGGAATGAGGCAAATATTGGAATCTGTATAATTGGTTATGGCTAAAGGATTTTTATAGGGTGTAGGATGTGCAAGTTAAAAAAGCAATTTTGTCTTTTGCTGTTTTTTTAATTAAAAGGTCTTTAATTTGCCAGAGTGGTTTTCCACTTCCATTAGTATCTTTTGTTTGTGAAAAGTTGCTATGGCAACAGCAAAATGAGCACAAGAGTGGTTTTTTTGTTTATTTATTTTTTCTTTCAAAAATGTGTTTGTTCATGAAATTTTATAAGTTTTTGATAATGATTTTTTTTTTCACTCACAAAACTATAACTTATTTTCAAGTGAAATGCATGTCCAAACATAATTTTAAATTCTAAATATCATTTTTCTAGTTAATTCCAAATACTACCTTTTTCAAAAATTATATTTTTTTATGTCCAACCGCCTACTAAGTAATTTTTTTTATTTGTCTGAGTTTTGATAGACAAATTTAACACGGGCGGAGCCACAAACCTGCATACAGATTCGGCAAAACTCTATAACTTTAATCCAAATTCTATATGAAATTCATTTAATATGTAAATAATTTATCTAGAACAGCAGCATATTGCCTTTTTTAAAATATAAAACTCATTAACTTAAAATTCTAGCCCCGTCGTCCCTGTTATCAATATATGTGTTGTTGAAAAATAGTAAATATCCCATAAAATGAACTGGTGGCACGTACACTTAAGTTATTAAAAAAAAAATGTTGGGGCCAAACAGAAAAATGAGCACCAGCTTTTCTAACACACATTTGGTCACAACAAGCCATATTTTTGTTGGTATTATACCAGACTGGCTTTTGTGCATTTCTTTGGATTGTGCTGCCCTTATTGACAACAAAAATAACAATCACAGGGGGAGAAAGTGATATAAAAAAGGATCTGAAGTCAATGATTTCTCCACTATGTTTCTAGCTGATTTTTTTTTCTTTCTAAATTCTATAGATGAGGACTTCTAGACATCATTCAATTACACAATGGAACAATCGACAGTCAAGTGGAATTCAATTCACGATATAATTTGATCTATAGACATTATCGTTGTGGTAATTTCAGGCATACTGAAACTCGATTGTTTGGCACTGTGAATGTATATCTTGAGAGATGGTAGATTCATATTAATGTTGTGTAAGTCACACTATATACGCTTGTCGTGCAAGCTTAAACACTTTGAGATATACATCTGAAATGTGATCAGACCATAAATAAAGTGATTGAAAATATGGTCCAAATTCTAACAAAGTCAAAATATGTTTTTATAATTTTCTCCTATTAGTCTAAACTTTGATGGAGAAAGGTATTCAACCCAAGAATGAGGCAATAAATATTTGGCAAAGTAAGATGTGAGCACGTGGATACGTACATCATCATAATAATAATAATAATAATAATAATAGACATGGTCAGAATATTAGTAGTAGTTGATACATTAAAATACACGTAGATTTTATGTATTTTATGTCTGTATGTGAGGAAATCACATGGTCAGTTAGCAACTCAGGTGGAAAATGGAAAAGGAATATTATAAGAAGCCCCATATATATCACTACTATTGACTCTTTGGCCACTGCTACCTGTTGGATTTTTGCTGGTTATTAAAGAAAAGAACAAACCTCACTTGTTGTTGTCCTTTTTGTTTTCTGTCTCTAAAGCTTCTCTCTATTCAACACTGACAACAATGATATTTAATCTCAGAATTTAAAGTTTATGATTTTTTATAGTGATTTTAATTTAATATTTTATCCGTTTCAATTTATGTGAACTCGTTTAATTGGATACGGAATTTTAAAAAAAATGAAGACTTTTGGAATTTGTGGTCTTAAGCAAGTCAAAAAGGACCCAGAGTATTTGTGTGGTTATAAAAGTTTTTTATTAAGGGTAAAATTATAAGTTTAAACTAAATTGTTTCCAAATTTAGAAAAATGTCATTCTTTTTGAAACGGACCAAAAAGGAAATATGTTCACATAAACTGGAACGGAGGGAGTATATATATAATAATAATTGAGGTCACAATCAAATATTTAAAAATATTTAATAAATTTTTAATCAATATATAAAATCTATACAAAAATTATTGAGTTCACCTAATCTTATTCTAATTTCACCTATTTTTTTGCTATTCCTCTTTCCTTAT
The DNA here is from genome assembly GCF_000715075.1 of Nicotiana tabacum. Lineage (NCBI taxonomy): Eukaryota > Viridiplantae > Streptophyta > Magnoliopsida > Solanales > Solanaceae > Nicotiana > Nicotiana tabacum. Next base: position 9,647,538 of record NC_134096.1, read on the forward strand.
CTAGACTCTACCTCTCATTTTCCTTCTCTCGATCCACATGTTGAGGATTAAGACTATGTCTATTCTAGTAGTGGAACAGTTAGGGAACTAACGCAAAGAAGCTAAACAAAGGGAAAATTTGATTTAGCACGAAAAATTAAATTAACTACGAGATGAAATCAGACTTTTTCGTGGCAATAAAAGTTGCCACATAACCAAGTTAGAATTTGAATTTTGTGGGTTCTAAATTATAAGATAGCGAAATCATGTGTTCGTAATTGAAATCTAATTTTACTTATATATATATATATTAAATTTTTTAACATAAATACAAAAATTGGATTAAAGGCTCTGCCCTACCTACAACGCCAATATATTCTGCCAGTGAAATTTATACTATATTAAAGGGGAAAGGATAAGAGTACCTATAAAAGTTAAAATATTTACCGTGCTCTATCCATAAAAGAATTCTATCCATTAAATAATTACAATCCCCTACCCATTTAATAAACAAACGAGTTTCTCAAAATAACTACCACGCGCTAATGCCCTGCCTATAAAAATGCAAAAGCTGCTCAAAATTTCAGAAAATTAGCGCACAAAAATTGAGATTTCCACCGGCATCTGTTGAAGATTTGAAGATCGCCATCCTAATTTGAAGATCAGAAGTGTAAAAAAACAGAGAGAAGATGTTGATTTCTCTTTAAAATTCTAGTTTTCTCCTTAAATTTTGTAGAAGTAGCTGATTTGACTTTGGAAGATGCTAAAACTTTTGATACTCAAATTCACATCTTATTTTTTCGATTTTGATTTCGCATATTATAGAAGTTTAGCGCTCAAACTTCTAAATTTTTAGCTGAAAGTTCTGTTCTCAGTTTGGATATCTGGAGGTTTGAATCATAGCAGCTGATTTGATTTCGAAAAAAATCTTCTATTTGAAATTCAGTATTTGACATCAACACTATTGAAATTTGCATTGTCAAGATTCAATTTTGGACATAAAAGTAGTTATAACTTCAGAATCATGGAAAATATACCAATTCTGGTGCAGCATAGTGGAGAATGGAATGATAACCATAATTTCATAAACTTTCATGTTGATGAAATTCTAATAAAGACCTGTTGGAAATTTGAACAACTTCTCAGAGAAATTGCAAAGCAACTTCAAAAGGACAGTAACACAATAGTTATTCAGTATGCTATTGCTCAAGGATATCCACCAATTATAATTTGCAGCGATATGAGTGTTAGTGTTTACATGAAATTAAAAAAATCAAGTGCAAGGATGATAACACTCCCACTATGTGTGTCGTTTGCTAAAAATACTATAGCTGCAAGTACCACCAGTTTCGATGTTGCTACAATTTCATTAGAAATTCCATAATTTGAAAGCAGTGATATAATTAGTACTTTTGATGTGCAAGAAGGAGATAACACCGGTATTGAACTTGATGATGCAAACATAATAAAAATCATAACTGATCAATTTCATCAAAAAGTTGAAAAATGACAAATTTACAAAGACAAGAACCTGCTGGCTCTCCTTATGAAACAATATGTTGATAGAGAAAAATGTCAATATCGGGTTAATAAATCATGCCTAAGAAGGTTCGTCTCCATTTTTTAAAGTAAAAAACTATGTGATACCTATATAGTATATCATGATGCTATATCAATATACTATGTGAGTATACCAGGATGCTATTTCGGTATACTATGTGAATTCTACTGGTTTGTATGTGTTTTTTAATCAGTAAAATATGATACCGATATAGTATATCACTATGCTATATCAGTATACTATGTAAGTATAGAATTATATTGGTTTGTGTTTTTGTTTTTTTATCAGTAAAAGATGATATGGATATAGTATATAAGTATGCTAAATCAGTATACTATGCGAGTATAGAATTGTATTGGTTTGTATGTATTTTTTATCAGTAAAAGATGATACTGATATGGTATATAAGTATGTTATATCAGTATACTATGCGAGTATATAATTGTACTGGTTTGTGTTTTTGTTATTATCAATAAAACATGATACCAATATAGTATATATGTATGCTAAATCAGTATACTATGTGAGTATAGAATTATGATGGTTTGTCTATGTTTTTTATCAGTAAAATACGATTCTGATATAGTATATAGGTATGCTATATGAGTATACTATGTGAGTATAGAATTATACAGATTTGTGTGTGTATTTTTTTTATCAATAAAACATGATACATAAATGTATTTGTATTATAAACAGGTATACCCTTGAATGCGTGGACGAAAGATGCACTTGGAGACTTAAAGTATCAAGCCTGCGAGCATTAAATCTTTTCAAAGTGATGGATTTCAATTATGTCAACAGTTGTTTAAATGATAAGAGATTTTGTTCACAAAAGCAAGATGTCTCAGCTTTTGTTGCAGCTGTGGTACAAGATAAACTTGTTGATCCGAAAACCATATATACACCAACAAATATCCAGAGAGACATCCAAAAAACATATGGTATGGACTTAAGCTACATGCAAGCATGGAGATCAAAAGAAAAAGCAATGCAATTGTTGAGAGGAACACAAAGTGAATCATACAAGAAAATACCAACATATCTTTATATGTTAGAGTACGCTAACCCAGGATCAGTGACACGACTACACACTGAAATAGATGATAGCTTCTTGTATGCATTTCATAGCTATATATGCATCGATTAGAGGATGGATCTATTGTAGGCCAACAATTGTAGTTGATGGAAGTTTTTTAAAGTTAACATATAGAGGGACCATATTCACGGCTTCCACGCAAGACACAGAAGGTAAGAAAAAAGTTATTTCAGAATCAGTATTGAATAATTGACGTGCTTTACTAATTTAAAAATACAATCCAATTACATTCAGTTAAAGCAACAAAAAAGATTTTCAAATATGATATGATACCAATATGGTATACAAGTATACCAACATAGTATATAATTATTTTGCTACATACCTGTACCTACCTATGACTATACTACTATATGAAATGATAAATTAACATTGTGTATTGTAACTAATATTTTTTCCTTTGGTTTTACAGGACTAATTCTACCCCTCGCATATGCAATTGTTGATTCGGAAAATGATGCATCGTGGGAGCGGTTCTTCGTGCAGTTCAGAAAAACCTATGGACAAAGAGAGGGAATGTGCATTATATTAGACATGCATGATGGTATATGGAGAGCAACTTCGATTGTCTATCAAGAAGTCCCTCATTGTGCATGTATGTTCAATCTGTAGAACAACATAAAGACGAACTTCAGGAAGAGCCAAAAACAAATCAAAGAAGTATACTTTGCGTTAGCAAGAGCATACACTATTGAAGAATTCAACAGGCATACTATAGATGCTATTGATAGTAGAGTGAAAACATACCTGATGGATATTGGATATGATAAATGGTCCCGGGCGCATTTCAAGACAAATAGAACCATGACCATGACATCGAATATTACAGAATCAGTAAATGCAGCAAACAAGCACGCAAGAGACCTCACAATTGTGAATTTGCTTGACTTTATGACAACATTGATTCAGAAATGGATTTACACCAATCGGAAGGATGCCATGGAATATGAAGATCGGTGTAAAGTATGAAAAAATATTGGCAGATAATACTATCTTATCACAGACGATGACAATATGCATTTTCAGAATCATAAAAATACTGCATGTACTGTAGTTTTACTTCTGCACCTGAGAGATTTCACTAAACAACTACATATTGTTATTAAAAAAATACTATTACTTCATACAACTAATGACTTTTCTTAATTAAAATTATATTAGGTGTTGCCATCACCTCAATTCTTACATTTAGTAATTGATGGCCAAACAAAAAATGTGGTGCGCTTACATGAAAAAATGCACTTGTGGAAGGTTTCAGCTAGACGATATTCCATGTCCATATGCAATGACAGTTATACAAAAATTCCATATGGATTCATACAAGTATTGTTCGGATTACTACAGCATAAACTACTTGTTGAAAACATATGAGATACTAGTAAACCCTTTGCTTGATGAAACAACGTGGCAAATTCCAAAATATGTCTCTTCGCATGTGGTACTGCCACCAAAAGGAAAAATCAAACCAGGAAGACCTAAACAGAACAAAGGCATAAGAGGTTGGGAAGGAAATATAATTACATGTGCACTATGTGGGAAAAAAGAATACAACCGGAGAACGTGCCGAAATATTCTAAAAAGAGATTGATATAATACTTCAATATTTTTATAGAACTCATATATCGTAGAATCATATCATTTAAATTACAAAGAAATAAAATGCATGTCTTGCACTAGACATATATTTGGTATGGTGATTCTTTGCCAAATTACTTTTTAGCAAAACCTTTATATGGCTACTTGTGTTTTCAATAATTTTCTATTTTAGTATATAAAAGTGGGATGCATTTACATATAGTTGATGCAGGAAAAAAGGTGCTAAAATATAATATGATACCCAAGTGGTATATTTGTATACCTTATTGGTATATTTGTATACCCTATTGGTATCAAAATAGGTGCAGAAATAGAAGTGGTGCCCCAAATGCAACATTTGTACATACATCATTAACATAATGGGCACGCTTTGCAGCTCATGTCCGTATTGAAGTATAAAAAATTGGAAGCCATTTACATGCAGTTATGTACATCATCAGGTACTCAAATACAATGTGATACCCAAATGGTATATTTGTATACCTTATTGGTATATAGTTGTATTGCACTAATATGGTTAAACCAAAATATATGTAGAAATAGAAGTGGTGCACCAAAAAAATACAACATCTGTACATACTTCCTTAATAAAATGGGCACAATGTACAACTCATGTCAATATTGAAGTATAACAAAAAGGTACTCAAATAAAATGTGATACCCGAATGGTATATTTGTATACTTTATTGGTATAGATTTGTATTACACTAATACGGTTAAACCAAAATATGTGCAGAAATACAAGTGCTGCACCAAACAAATGCAACATCTGTACATACTTCCTCAACAAAATGGGCACACTTTGCAACTCATGTCAACATTGAAGTATAACAAAAAGGTACTCAAATACAATGTGATAGCCGAATGGTATATTTATATACCTTAATGGTATATAGTTGTATTGCACTAATATGGTTAAACCAAAATATGTGCAGAAATACAAGTGGTGCACCAAAAAAATACAACATTTGTATATACTTCCTCAACAAAATTAGCACACTTTGCAACTCATGTCAGTATTTACATCTAGTTGCTACAGAAAAAAAGGTACTCAAATACAACGTGATACCCAAATGGTATATATGTATACCCGATTGGTATATAGTTCTACTGCACTAATATACCTGAACCAAAATCTTTGCAGAATACAACTGGTGCAACAATGCAAAATCTGCACAGAATTTTTTAGATTCAACTATAACTAAAATCTACTCTCAATACAAATTCAAAACCAGTTCACTTTCTACAAATATTTCTTCTCATTCAAATGAATGCTCGCCCTGTTCTTCAACCAAATAGCAACATAGTTCCTCTTTTTGAACGTCATAACTCCCTTAAAAATACACCTCCAAAAATAACTTCTGCTGGTGTATTACAACGAACTAACAATGCTTCTCCTACTACAAATGGCAGTAAGAGTAGGAACTAACAGTGCTGCTGTAACAGACATGTTCTGCACTAATGGCTTGACTTCAAGTGCTGAGAAAATTTTATCTCCGAAAGGCACTCCTAATAAACCAACAACTTTAATGAAGAAACCTAAGAAAAGACTAATAAAACAAACTAAAGATAGATTCCAACATTAAAACAGTTATAGCAACATATTGTACTATTACAATTGTATTCCTAGAACACACTTTTAAAAGCTAGCATTTTTACAATCTAATAATGCAAAATACCATACTTTACCAAAAACTATTAAAATCCTGCAAAGTTTTGATGCTACGATTAACTAAAAGCAAAAAAAGACCTATACTACTTCTTGCGCTTCTTTCCACGAGTCTTTTTTGTTGCTACTGGAGCCTCAAATTCACTTGATTCACCATGAAACTGCTTGTTCCTCCCATAGTCCCACAACAGTATACCAAACCTAGCTCGAAGACCATCCGTGTCAAAATTGGCAACAAGGACTGGAAGACCTTCAATAATGTACTCAGCAAAGCATGCAACATATACTCCACAATCTATGAAATAAAACAAATGAATAGAATATAAAATTTGTAGTGAAAAATGTTAATATGAATGAGGAAAACAAAGTAAAAAAAAGTAACTATTCTTACGAATTTTGCTATGTTGGCAGATTTGTAATCAGTTCAATCTCAAATGTATTAGTCAAGTCCTTTCCTATGTGCATACCATTTTGTACTACAGTGTCACTTCTTTGGTTATAAAATTCAATGCTAACTAGAAACAGGGGGATCAACACAGCATATGCCTCTGCCACCTTTTGAATAGCTTTTTTGTGCTTTCGACTACGTAGCGAGTTATATACATAAAAACATCTCTTATGGAATGATACACACCCCAATATCCAATGCCACTTTTCTGCCAAATTAATTGGAAAGAGGACATGATTAACCTGGTGCCATGGAGTGTTGCAATGTATCCTAAATTATTTTATATACTCCATGATATCATCTGATCTATCAATCAAATGATCTTGTTTCTCACCTTTTACAAATTATGTGTAAACCCTTTGAATGATAGTCATTCCTATACGACGACTGTTTTACAGCTGCAGGGCGTCTTCTCTGTGTGAAAACTACAGGAGTTGTTTCAACATCTGTTTGTGTCTGGACAACAGTTCTTGATACCGACTGATAATATTTAGACTTATTTACATCACGAGTTGTCATTTTATTTCCAGATTGATTTACATTACGTCTCTCTCCTTGTGTAATGACAACAATTAGAATAAGTTGAGAATCTGTATATTCAAAATCAGAATCCAAGTCAAGATCTCCCTCGTGTCGACATGGAGCTTAAATTAGAAAATGATAGTGAATCAACAAATATACCAATTTAAGAAATTTAAATTAAAAAAAAGAATGAAAAGTTATATATAGAAGGCTGTCACGACCCAAAATCAACCGTCGTGATGGCGCCTATCGTGGAACTAGGCCAGTCTCAACTCAACAACCCAACACCAACACCAATAAGTTTGAAAATGTTAACGGAAGTATTTAACATTTAAGAAAAAACTATTTAAAACATATGAAAATCCCAAAGTGATACAATCCATCCCAAAACCAGGGTGTCACTAAGTACATGAGTGTCTAGATAAAAAATATAGTCTACTACAGTGTCTAGAGATATAAACTGAAATTACGACAAAGATAAAGAAGGAGAGTCAAGGCCCGCGAACGCAGTGCAGCTACCTTGATAGTCTCCAAAACTCTAGGATCCTCAATCAGCAACTGCCGCTACGACCGATATCGCCTGGATCTGCACACGAGGTGTAGGAAGTAACGTGAGTACACCAACTCAGTAAGTAACAAGTCCAAACTTATGACTGAAAGGTAGTGACAAACTCAACCTCAACAAGTATAACAGAAATAAATGTGCAGAAACGTAGGCATGCTTTCAAGTCAATTATACAACTCAAACAGTAAAGGAAATACAGATATGAACAGTACAACTCAGCTATCTCTACATACCAATGCACAGACTGTATGAAATGCACTATGTGCTCCACTATCAAGTATTCAACCACTCGGTACTATATATGGCCATCCGGCCCACGGAAATCCATCCCGAAACATATACAACACTGACTATAAGTCATCAGTACCGAGGAAAAAGGGCAATCCAACCCTTTGGAGAAATCCATCTCCAGGTATCAAGTACTTCGGACAAATCCATGTCTAGGGAAATCCACCCCTCAATAATATCATCCGTGCTCACTAGGGGTGTGTTACAGACTCCGGAAGGGCTCCTACAGCCCAAGCGCTATCATAATCATCAATATAACCACTGCGACGTGCAACCCGATCCCATAACTGTCACTCATAACCAGGCACTCGGCCTCACTCAATCATTAACCTCTCCAGTCTCACCACGGGCTCACAATGTCATGAAAATAACCCGGAACAATGATATGATGAATCAACAAATAACTGAGACTGAGATATGATATAAAAATGCATGATCATGAATGAGTATGGAATAGTAAATGAAACTAGTGAGATGACAGCAAGAAATGACCGCTAAGGTTCCAACCAATACCGGCACAAAGACTAAACATGATATCTAGCATGATCTACAACTCAACTACTTTATCACCTGATGAAAACATGGATATCAACAGTATAGAGTCACTAAACGGTGCCATGAAATCACCCAGGTCACAATCCTCATGGTGCACACCCGCACTCCCGTCACTTGGCATGTGCGTCACCTCAATACCAATCACATAACACATAATTTGGGGTTTCGAACCCTCATAACCAAGTTTGGAAGCGATACTTACCTCAAACCAAGCAGAATCCTACTCTGTGATGCCCTTGCCTCGCAAATCGGCCTCCAAACGTCCCGAATCTAGCCAAAAGCAATACCATAAGATCAATATAGGCTAAAGGAACCAATTCCACAAGAAAAATACCAAATTAAAGCCAAAATCCGAAATCGACTCAAAGCGGACCCCCGGGACCACGTCTCGGAATCCAAAAAAATCACAAAACCCGAAAGCCCATTTACTCACGAGTCTTGTCATAACAAATCTACCAAAATCCGACCTCAATTGCCCCTCCAAAATCCCAAAGTTCACTCTCCAATTCTCAAGCCCTAAATCCCCAAATTTCCAATTCCAATCCTTACTTAAATGATGAACAAAGCCATAGATTCACGGAAATTAGACCAATACGGGTTAGAATCACTAACCCCAACGTCCTCCTTGAAAACCTTCGAAAAATCACCTCTCTCCCGAGCTCCCTAGGTCCAAAATTGAAAATGGAAGACAAAACCTCGAGCTGGGGTTTGCTGGCCAGTTAAAACCACACCTGCAGAACTGCATCTGCGAAAAGGGCTTCGCTTCTGCGAAAATTCATTAAAAGACTGACTCCGCTCCTGCGATCACCTGACCGCATCTCTGGTCATCGCAGATGCGAGACCCAAGCCGCACCTGCATTCTATCTGCGCATCTGCGCCTCCCAAACTACTTCTGCGACCACCATAGATGCAGGATTTCCATCGCACCTGCGATCTGAGCCCAGGTCTCCCTTAGCCGCACCTGTGGCTCTTCCTTCGCTCTTGCGGCCTCGCACCTGCTGTTCCCACTCCGTAGTTGCGGAAAACACCAGTAGCAACAACTTCCGCTGCACTCCTGCAACTCCAAGCCTTCCGTTAACCACCCGGAACCACCTAGAGGCCCTCGGGACCACAACCAAACATAGAAACATATCCTATAACCTCATACAAACTTAGTCGAACTTTCGGATCACTCAAATAACATCGAAACACCAAATTACCCTCGGATTCAAGTCTAGGAACTTTTAAACTTCCAAATTCCGCAATTGATGCCGAAACCTATCAAACCACGTTCGAATGACCTCAAATTTTACACACACGTGAAAAATGACACCACGAACCTACTCCAACTTCCGGAAATTCATTCCGACCCCGATATCAAAATTTCCACTACCGACCAAAATCGCCAAATTTCCAACTTTCGCCAATTCAAACCTAATTCACCTACGGACCTCCAAATCACATTCCAGACGCGATCCTAAGCCCAAAATCACCTAACGGAGCTAACGAAACCATTAAAATTCAAATCCGAGATCGTTTACACATATGTCAACATCCAGTTGACTTTTCCAACTTAAGCTTCTAATAAAGAGACTAAGTGTCTCAATTCACTCCGAAACCACACCGGACCCAAACCAACTAACCCGGTATATCACAATATAGCTGAAGAACACAAAAAGAAGTAGAAATGGGGGAAAACGGGGCCTCTCGAAATGACCGGCCGGGTCATTACATCCTCCCCTCTTAAACAAACGTTCATCCTCGAACGAGTCTAGAAACATACCTGGAGCCTCAAATAAGTGTGGATATCTGCTCCGCATCTCCCGCTCGGTATCCCAGGTGGCCTCCTCCACAGGACGACCTCTCCACTGCACCTTCACTGAAGCTATATCCTTTGACCTCAACTTCCGAACCTGCCACTCCAAAATGGCCACCGACTCCACATCATAAATCATATCACTATCCAACTGAACCATGTTGTAGTCCAAAACATGGGATGGATTGCCATTATACTTCTGGAGCATAGAAATATGAAATACTGGATGCACACTCGACAAGCTGGGTGGCAAGGCAAGCTTATAAGCCACCTCCCCTATCCTCTGAAGCACCTCAAAAGGCCCAATAAACCGGGGGCCCAACTTGCCCCTTTTCCCAAACCTCATAACACCCTTCATGGGTGATACCTTCAGCAAAACCTTCTCTCCGACCATGAAAGACACATCACGGACCTTCCTATCCGCATAGCTCTTCTGCCTAGACTGCGCCATGCAAAGCCACTCCTGAATCAATTTCACCTTATCTAATGCATCCTGGATCAAGTATGTACCCAAGAGCCTAGCCTCACCCAGCTCAAACCATCCTACTGGAGATCTACACCTCTTTCCATATAAAGTCTCGTACGGAGCCATCTGAATGCTTGACTGATAATTGTTGTTATATGCAAACTCCGCGAGCGGCAGAAGCTGGTCCCATGAACCCCCAAAATCTATGACACAAGCGCGTAGCATGTCCTCCAATATCTGAATAGTGCGCTCAGACAGTACGTCTATCTGAGGGTGAAAAACTGTGCTCAACTCAACCTGAGTACCCAACTCTCGCTGCACGACCCTCCAAAAATGTGATGTAAACTGAGTGCCCCTATAGGAGATGATGGAAACTGGGACACCATGCATGTGAACAATATCTCGGATGTAAATCTCCGCCAACCGCTCTGAAGAGTAAGTAGTACCAACTGGAATGAAGTGCGTGGACTTGGTCAACCTATCCACAATAACCCAAATAGCATCGAACTTCCTCGAAGTCCGTGGGAGCCCAACTACGAAGTCCATGGTGATCCACTCCCACTTCCACTCTGGGATCTCTAACCTCTGAAGCAAACCACCCGACCTCTGATGTTCATACTTAACCTGCTGACAGTTGAGACATCGAGCCACAAACCCAACTATATCCTTCTACATCCGCCTCTACCAATAGTGTTGTCTCAAATCCTGGTACATCTTTGCGACTCCCAGATGGATAGAATACCGTGAGCTGTGGGCCTCCTCAAGAATTAACTCCCAAAGCCCATCCACATTGGGTACACATATCCGGACCTACATCCTCAACACACCATTATCACCAATAGTCACATCTATAGTATCATCTTACTGAACCTTGTCCTGAAGAACGAGCAGGTGGGGGTCATCATACTGACGCTCCCTGATACGGTCATAAAGAGAAGACCAGGAGACCACACAAGCCAATACCCGACTTGGCTCTGAAATATCCAATCTGACAAGATGGCCAACTAAGACCTGAACATCCAATGCCAAAGGTCTCTCTGCTGCTGGAAGATATGCTAAACTCCCCCAACTCTCTGCCTGGCGACTCAAAGCATCGGCCACCACATTGGCCTTCTTCGGATGGTACAAAATAGTGATACCATAGTCCTTGAGAAGCTCCAACCATCTCCGCTGGAACAAATTAAGATCCTTCTGCTTGAACAGGTGCTTCAAACTCCGGTGATTAGTATAGATCTCACAATGAACCCCGTACAAATAGTGTCGCCAAATCTTTAAGGCATGCACAATAGCTGCTAACTCAAGGTCATGGATATAATAATTCTTCTCACGATTCTTTAACTGGCGTGAGTCATAGGCAATCACCCTACCCTCCTGCATCAGAACACATCTAATCCCTATCCTCGAAGAATCACAATACACGGTGTAAGAACCTGAAGCTGACGGTAGAACTAGAACTGGAGTTGTGGTCAAAGCAGTCTTGAGCTTCTGGAAGCTCTCCTCACACTCATCCGACCACCTAAATGGAGCACCCTTTTGGGTCAATTTGGTCAAGGGCGATGCAATAGATGAAAATCCCTTCACAAAGCGATGGTAATAGACTGCCAACCAAGGAAGCTCCTAATCTCTGAGGCTGAGGACAATCTAGGCCAACTCTGCACTACTTCTATCTTCTTCGGATCCACCTGAATGCCCTCACTGGACACCACGTGCCCCAAGAACACCACTGAATCGAGCCAAAACTCACACTTGGAGAACTTTACATAAAGATTCTCCTCCCTCAATCTCTGTAATACAATCCTCAGATGCTGAGCATGCTCCTCCTGGCTACGAGAGGACACCAGGATGTCATCAATGAATACAATAACGAATGAGTCCAAATAGGGCTGTAATACACTGTTCATCAAATGCATGAATGCTGATTGGGCATTGGTCAACCCAAAACACATCACTAAGAACTCATAATGGCTATATCGGGTCCTGAAAGCTGTCTTAAGAATATCTGAATCCCGAATCTTCAACTAGTGATACCCAGACCTCAAATCAATCTTGGAGAACACCTTCGCTCCCTGAAGCTGGTCAAATAGATCATTAATACGAGGCAAATGATGCTTGTTCTTGACTGTGACTTTGTTTAACTGCCTGTAATAAATGCACATCCTCGTAGAATCATCCTTCTTTTTCACAAATAGGACCGATGTACCCAAGGTGACACACTAGGCCGAAAAACCCCTTATCAAGGAGTTCCTGAAGCTGTCCCTTCAACTTCTTCAATTTCTCCGTTGCCATACGATATGGTAGAATAGAAATGGGCTGAGTGCCCGACACCAAATCAATACCAAAGTCAATATCCCTGTCAGGCGGCATGCCCGTCAGGTCTGTAGGAAACACAACCGAAAAATCACGTACCACCGGAACAGAATCAATGGTAGGGGTCTCTGCACTAACATCCCTCACAAAATCCAAATAGGATAGACAACCCTTCTCAACCATACGCTGAGCCTTCAAATATGAAATCACCCTACTAGGTACATACTCTATAGAACCGCTCCACTCAACCCTTGGCAACCCCGACATCGCTAACGTCACGGTCTTAGCGTGATAATCTAGAACAACATGACATGGAGACAGCCAATCCATACCCAATATCACATCAAAATCAACCATACTGAGCAGTAAAAGGTCCACTCGGGTCTCCAGACCCCCAATAGTCACTGCACAAGACCGATATACGCGGTCCATAACAACAGTATCGCCCACAGAAGTAGATACATGAATAGATGAGACTAAGGACTCATGGGGCATATCTAGAAAATGAGAGAAATACGAGGAAACATATGAATAAGTGGACCCAGGGTCAAATTATACCAAGGCATCTCGGTGGAAAACCAAAACAATACCTGTAATCACAGCATCTGAAGCAATGACATCTGGTCTGGCTGGGAGGGCATAGAAACGGGCCTGGCCACCCCCTGATCGGCCTCCCCCTCTCGGACGGCCCCTAGCTGACTGAGCTCCACCCCTAGCTGGCTGGACGGGCGGTAGAGGAACTGGTGTTGAATTTGAAGGCTGTCTCCTCTGTTAAGATGAACCTCCCCGTCAGGCGGGGACAAAACCTCTTGATATGACCCAAATCCCCACACTCAAAGCAACCTCTACCGGCCACTGGGGACTGAAGGGAACCCCGAGCACTGGAATAACCGCTCGAAGGTCCTGGCACAGATGAACCCTGAGCTAATGGTGCATGCGACGAACTCTGAGATGGTAGCGCACCGAATGATGTCTGGCCCTGCTGATAACCATATGGCCCATGACCAGATGATGCATCTCGGTGCACTAGGCGAGCCGTCTGAGCATGCCTGAAAGGACGACCTCTACCGTGCTGTAACTAACCCCCAGAAGGAGCACCACTAAATCTTCCTTATCCACGAGGCCTCTTGTCCTCCCTCTCAACCCTCTCTTGACTGCGAACCATCTCAATCTGACGAGCAATGTTGACAACCTTATCAAAAGTAGCACCAAACACTCTCTCTCTAGTCATAAGCAATCGCAGCTGATAAGTGAGGCCATCTATTAACCTCCTGATCCTCTCCCTGTCTGTGGGAACCAACCAGATATCATGATGGGCCAACTCCGAGAATCGCATCTCATATTGCATCACAGACATATCACCCTAACGAAGCTACTTAAATTTCCTGCGCAACTCCTCTCTGTGGGACTGAGGTATGAACTTCTCCAGAAAGATAACAGAGAACTGCTGCCAAGTCAGGGGCGCTGTGCCAACCAACCTACGCCTCTCGTAAGCCTCCCACCAACTGAATGCGGCCCTAGAGAATTGAAAGGTAGTAAACGAGACCCCACTGGTCTTCAGAATACCTGCTGTACGGAGTATCCTCTGACACCTGTCCAAGAAACCCTTTGCATCCTCTCCCTTTGCACCACTGAAAGATGGAGGCTGGAGTCTCCCAAACCTCTCCAATCTACGCTGCTCATCCTTAGGCATAGCGGGAACTACACAGTCCTGAGCAGCTGTAACCGGATGGGCTGGTGGTGCCCCCGGTGTCTGGAATCCCTATACCACCTGCTCTGGTGTGCTGGCAGCAGGAGTCTGAGCACCTCCCCCGACCTGAGAAATGGCTGCTGCGGCCGGAACAGAAACCACCTGAGCAAGGCTGGTACATGCTGTCAGAACCTGAGCTAAGACCTCCTGAAGGCCTGGAATCACAATAGGCACAGGTGGTGCTTGAGCTGGTGCATCAACAACTGGAATCTAGTCCTGATCTGGGGCAACTGGTGGATCTGCAGGTACTACCCCAGCTGCTGTGCGGGCTACACCTTTGCCCCTACCGCCCCCTCGGCATCTCGCGGCCCTGACTGGTGGTACTGGTGGCTGTCCATCCTGCTCGGTAGTATGAGTCCTCACCATCTGTGAGAGAATGAAATAATATATGTTTAGTTACTAGAATCAACAGATTCACACGACAAGAATTCAAAAATGTGGAGTTTCCTAAGGGTATTGCAACCTCTCGAAGATAAGTATATACGTCTTTGTACCGATCCGCAAGACTCTACTAAACCCGCTCATTACTCATGAGACCTATGTAACCTAGGCTTTGATACCAATTTGTCACGACCCAAAATCAACCATCGTAATGGCGCCTATCGTGGAACTAGGCCAGCCTCAACCCAACACCAACAACAATAAGTTTGAAAACGTTAACAGAAGCATTTAACATTTAAGAAAAAACTATTTAAAACATATGAAAATCCCAAAGTGATACAATCCAGCCTAAAACCAGGGTGTCACTGAGTACATGAGCGTCTAGATCAGAAATACAGTCTACTACAGTGTCTAGAGATATAAACTGAAAGTACGACAAAGATAAAGAAGGAGAGTCAAGGCACATGAACGTAGTGCAGCTACCTTGATAGTCTCCAAAACTCTAGGATCCTCAATCAGCAACCGGCGCTATGACCAGTAACACCTAGATCTGCACACGAGGTGCAGGAAGTAATGTGAGTATACCAACTCAGTAAGTAACAAGTCCAATCTGTGGACTGAAAGGTAGTGACGAACTTAACCTCAACAGGTATAACAGAAATAAATGTGCAGAAACATATGCATGCTTTCAAGTCAAATATACAGCTCAAACAGTAAAGGAAATACGGATCTGAATAGTGTAAGGTATACAACTCAGCTATCTCTACATGCAAATGCACAGACTGTATGAAATGCACCATGTGCTCCACTCTCAAGTATTCAACTACTCGTTACTGTATATGGCTATCCGGCCCAGGGAAATCCATCCCAGAACATATACAACATTGACTATAAGTTACCAGTACCGAGGAAAAAGGGCAATCCAACCCTGTAGAGAAATCCATCTCTAGGTATCAAGTACTTCGGACAAATCCATGTCAAGGGAAATCCATCCCTCAATAATATCATCCGCGCTCACTAGGGGTGTGTTACAGACTCCGGAGGGGCTCCTACAGTCCAAGCGCTATCATAATCATCAATATAACCGTTGCGGCGTGCAGCCTGATCCCATAACTGTCACTCATAACTAGGCTTTCGGCCTCACTCAGTCATCAACCTCTCCAGTCTCACCCACGGCTCACAATGTCATAAAAGTAAACCCGGAATAATGATGTGATGACTCAATAACTAATCGAGACTAAGATATGATATAAAAAATGTATGATCATGACTTAGTATGGAATAGTTAATGAAACTAGTGAGATGACAGCAATAAACGACCGCTAAGGTTCCAACCAATACCGACATAAAGCCTAAACATGATATCTAGCACGATCTACAACTCAACTACATTATCACCTAATGAAAACATGGATATTAACATGATAGAGTCACTAAACGGTGCCATGGAATCACCCAGGTCACAATCCTCACGGTGCACGCCCGTCACTTAGCATGTGCGTCACCTCAATACCAATCACATAACACATAATTTGGGGTTTCGAACCCTCAGAACCAAGTTTGGAAGCGTTAATTACCTCAAACCAAGCAAAATCCTACTATGCAATGCCCTTTCCTCGCAAATCGGCCTCCAAACGTCCCGAATCTAGCCAAAAGCAATACCATACGATCAATATAAAGGAATCAATTCCATAAAAAAATACCAAATTATAACCAAAATCCGAAATCGGCTCAAACCAGGCCCCGGGGTCCACGTCTCGGAATCCAACAAAAATCACAAAACCCGAAAGTCCATTCACTCACGAGTCTAGTAATAACAAATTTACCAAAATCCAACCTCAATTGCCCTTCCAAAACCCCAAAGTTCATTCTCCAATTCCCAAGCCCTAAATCCCCAAATTTTCAATTCCAATCCCTAATTAAATGATAAACAAAGTCATAGATTCACGGAAATTAGACCAATACGGGTTCGAATCACTTACCCCAATGACCTTCTTGAAAACCTTCGAACAATCGCCTCTCTCTTGAGCTCCCCAAGTCCAAAATTGGAAATGGAAGACAAAACCTCGAGATGGGATTTTCTGCCCAGTTAAAATCGCACCTGCGGAACCGCATCTGCGAAAAGGGCTCCACTTCTGCGGAAATTCATTAAAAGACTGACTCCGCTCCTGCGATCACCTGACCGCATCTGCGGTCATCGCAGATGCAGGATCCAAGCCGCACCTGCATTCCATCTGCGCATCTGCACCTCCCAACTGCTTCTGCGGCCACCGTAGATGCAGGATTTCCATCGCACCTGCGGTCTGAGCCTAGGTCTCCCTTAGCTGCACCTGTGGCTCTTCCTTCGCTCTTGCGGACTCGCACCCACTGTTCCCACTCCGCAGGTGCAGAAAGCACCAGTAGCAGCAGCTTCAGCTGCACTCCTCCAACTCCAAACCTTCCGTTAACTACCCAGAATCACCTCGAGGCCCTCGGGACTACAACCAAACATACCAACATATCCTATAACATCATACAAAGTTAGTCGAACTTTCGGATCACTCAAAATAACATCGATACACCAAATTATCCTCAGATTAAAACCTAGGAACTTCTAAAATTCCAAATTTCGCAACCAAAGACGAAACTTATCAAACCACGCCCGAATGACCTCAAATTTTACACACACGTAAAAAATGACACCAAGAACCTACTCCAACTTCCGGAAATTCATTCCGACCCCGATATCAAAATTTCCACTACCGACAAAAATTGCTAAATTTCCAACTTTCGCCAATTCAAACCTAATTCTCCTACGGACCTCCAAATCACATTCCGGATGCTCTCCTAAGCCCAAAATTACCTAACGGAGCTAACGAAACCATCACAATTAAATTCTGAGATCATTTACACATAAGTCAATATCCGGTTGATTTTTCCAACTTAAGCTTCTAATAAAGAGACTAAGTATCTCAATTCACTCTGAAACCATCCCGGACCCGAACCAACTAAACTGGTGTATCACAATATAGCTGAAGAACACAAAAAGAAGTAGAAAGTGAGGAAACAGGGCTATAACTCTCGAAATAACCGGCCATGTCGTTACAAAGACATTACCAGAAGGCATATTCACATTACTGCCACCAACATCCACTTGACCAACACCATCAACCCGAGATGCTGAACACATAAAATCATTATCAACATCACTATTTAAAGAAATAAAACTATCAAAAATCTCTCATTTATATACTAACTTCAGAATCAGTAACATCAACAATCGTACCATGCAGAGCAGTATTAGACTCAATAACAGCATCTCGTCATGTCTGTGCAGGAATTCCTAATGGCAACAGAGAAGGTCCAAACTTTTTAACATCATGAGATGGGAGCTTATATTTTGCTTGTTTTGTAATGGCGGTGAGTTGATCAATTGCAGATGCAGACAGTTCAAAGTTAGAATCCAAGCCAATATCATGCTCATTTACGAAGGGGGCTGAAAAAAGTTAAAAAAGGTTAGTGAATGCACAAATACATAAAGTTAAATAAATAAAAAAAGAATAAAAAATTACATATACAACATTTTACCAGAACGTAAATCATCATTAACTACGCCATGCCTTGTTGTGACATTCTTCACATTGACACCACTGGCACCACCCTCTCGACCAACCCACCAAAACCAGACATATAAAAGTATAATCAAGAGTACTATTTTAAAAAAACAACAGCAAAAAAAATAAAATCAAATATGTGATTTACATACTAGAAGGCGCTTTGGGCGTGCTATCTCCAATAACTACAGGATCATTTCCACCGTCGCCCTTTCAAACTGGTCATAATCATTACGCATCTCACCAAAGTAAGGATCATTATCATGTTGCTTATGCTGAAAATGAGAAAATAATAATTTTATTATTATGTATATTACAAGAATACTATGTGCACTAAAAGTAAAAAATGGAATAGTATCCTATAAGCATATATTGCATCTTTGAACAATATACTATAGCATTATATTATATAAAAGATCAATACCGCTGAATTTCCCTCTGGTTTCATTGACTGCCTACCAATTGCTACAAGCACCTCCTCAAACTTGGTCTTTACAAAAAGCTTCAAGTGTTGTAACTCCTTCATTACCTCAGCATTGGTAGGTTCAGAATCACCTCCAGTACTTTGATGCATACTTTGTGTCTTTGGCAATTGAGTGCCAAAAACCTGAAAGCTATCAGGATGACTGTCAGTGCAATCAACTTCAATTTCAAAGTTTAGACCACGCACATCAAATAGTTGTTTCTCAGGATCAGTTGGGGTAATGTTCTTTAGGTGCAATTATTAAGCACACTAGTTAGAAATAGAAATGATAATAAAACAGGGAAAGATAAAAGATCCCTATTATCATATGATACCAATATGGTATACATGTATACCAACAAAGTATATCATTGATCTGGGATATTGCTACAACTACCTGTGACTAAACTACTGTACCAAAACATTAAAAGATGGAATAAAAGTACGAGAAAATTAAAAGTATAAGTAGCAATAAAACTATAAGTAGCAGAAAAGATCCCTATTACCATATGATACCAATATGATATACATGTATACCAACAGAGTATATCATTGATATGGGATATTGCCACAACTACCTATGACTAAAATACTGTACCAAAACATTAAAAGATGCAATAAAAATATGAGAAAATTAAAAGTATAAGTAGCAGAAAAGATCTCTATTACCATATGATACCAATATGATATACATGTATTCCAATAGAGTATATAATTGATCTGGGATATTGCTACAACTACCCATGACTAAACTACTGTACTCAAATATTAAGAGAGGCAACAAAAATATGAGAAAATTGCCTGCTCGTGTTGCAAGCTAAACATTCGCAAAGCAACTCGCTCATTCTGTATTTGAACCATGACTACCCAATTCAGAATTCGTGGAAGTTTGTTTCCAATATGATCAGCAAAGTGACCATCCAAACTTGGGCAACATTCATACAACCAAATATGTAAAGCCAACGGGAAGCCACCAAGTCTACAAAAAGAAGGCTTATCTTGAAACTTGTTGGAACACGAGTCGATTGTACCGTTATAAACATCTATACCCCAGTGATAATTATTAACATCACCGCACTCAACCAAGTCAATGTAAGACCGTGAAATAGCCTTTGTTTTGAACAGAGAAAGTAAGAAGTTGTTTATAAAATAAAGAACTGCTATCTTCAACGCATCATCATATGTTTCCCATTTCTTCTTCATAAAACAGTCTACTAGTTGGGCCAATGTCACAGATGCAGTCCCAAAATATTTTGAAATCAACCTATTCTCTTCTACGCTCTCTATTCTTGTATCACCCTTACATTTCAGCCCATTAACGAGTGAAAATTCACTCAAACCAAAGCGCAACCTAGAATCACTCACTACAAACCGCATCTCATTTTTCACCTCATGATGTACTTCTCTAATAAGAAAATGGTGCATAACCCGAATTTGCACAATAACTGGTGGCAGATCCAAAAAATATCCAAAGCATGTTTTTTTAAACATCCAAAGTTGCGTCTTTGATAAATTTTCTTTCAATAGACGAACAACATGGCAGTTGGTATCCCAATCAACCTTTGGTTTATAATCTATGTCCATAGGCATAAGGAAATTCCAACACTGCAAAACATGTTCATATAAATAAAATCAAAAATGTTACAACCAAAAAACTAAAAATATTACAACTACCATACGATACCAATACGGCATATAACTATACCAACAGGGTATACAGTTCTACTGGCTAATTTCCGGCAACTATAAATGACTATACTACTATTACATAATAGATAAGCATAAAGAGAAAAAGCAAAAAGCTATGCAGCTATAAAGTATTTTCAAGATATTGTACGATACTACTATTATTAAAGGAAAAATAAATAGCCAAGACAACCAAAAAAGGGATCCAAAAGCATATGATACCAATATAGTATATAACTATACTAACAAGGTATATAGTTGTACGTAGTTGTTCCAACAACTGTCTATAACTATAAAAACTATTACATAACACACAGACACTATGTCCATAGGCACAAGAGAATCTCAACAATGCAAAACATGATCATATAAATTATTTCAGAAATAGAATTCACTTAAAAACTATAACTATAATATAATACAAAAGCATACCAGGAAATCAAAAAATAACAATGTACTATACATTCAAAAGCACAGATCCTAATTTTAAGAAAATTACCTTCTTGGGTGCGACACCAATTTTTCTTCTTTAACTGAGAATCATCGCTACAATCAACATCTACTGGTTGAGTCTCTGTTTCAGGCACAGATTCACGTCGGCTTCCCCCAAACTCAGAATCCTCTACAACCTTACCTTTTCCCTTATCATTCACAGCAACACCTGCTATGACTGGTTCAGAATTTGTGTCGGGTAAAGACTGGTAGGGAGTTCCATCGACTGACGAAGCATCAATATTGTTGCCTTTTCCACCCTCTAATTCTACATTTTCAGTTGTGTTTTCAACACGACTACTGCTAGGGTTAGGACTAAACACAGACGGAGAATCAGAAAATAATGAAAAATTAGGACAGAACATGACTGAGGCAACAAATACAGCAACTACTTTGGTTGAAGAATGATGTTGTCCATGACGCCACCATCTACGCGCACAATGCTTCCGACCCATAGTGAAAACAACTACCCATAGACATTGATTCACAAAAGTACAAAGAAAAACACAAAAATTCTATGATTTTTGTCACGACCCAATTTTTCCTCCGTTGGGTATCGTGATGGCACCTAGTCTTAGGGACTAGGTAAGCCTAACATTAATTGAAACAACAACATTATTTAAATAACATCTAACAATTTGAAATAGAAATCTCTTAAAATTTACAATTCCAAAAACCATAAGCTCTTACAAGTCATAAGCTCTACAAAGTGTTTGCTAGAAAACTTCTAAATATAACTGTCCAGAAATAAGAATAAACAGTGCAAAATAAAAACTTGAAGGTGACTCCGAAGCCTGCGAACGCAACAACAGGTTTACCTTGAGTCTCCACAGCAATGACCCGCACAACTGCTAACGAACAAAATCCCTGGATCTGCACAAAAATGTACAGAAGTGTAGAATGAGCACATCATAGCGGTGCCCAGTAAGTATCAAGACTAACCTCGGTGGAGTAGTAACGAGAAACAGTCAAGACACCCACTGGTCTAATAAAATGAACAAGTATAAGTATATGAACAACAGAAATACGATATATACATAAAAGACTATGCAATATGGCTCACAATACAGTAATGGCAATAAGAAAGGAAATAACAAGTATTAGCAAAATACCAAAAAAATGACACAGAAAAGTGAATGGGACACAACCTAAATCCGGAATCACAAATACAGCAAGGACAAGTAATAACTCATCAACTACAATCGCTTTTACATCAGGTGTTAGTCATCAAATTCCACGAGGTACCGAACCTCGGACAAATCACAACTCACGGGTCTCAATACCTGAACCATAACACTTGGCATCCTGTGCCCTCATAACACCTCATAACCGCACTGACAACTCACGTGCCAATAAAGCCATTCTCACATAGAAGTCAAGTAAGCAAGGGTGTGCATTTATACTCAATAATATCAATAAAATCTCTTATCCGATAAGAGTGCTTAACTATGTGTATGCTTGTGCATGTGTTCTGACATAGTTCATACCAGCTAGTGAGCATAAGGAAAAGAACGGACAATACGTAGAATGTTTTCTCACAACTTTCATAAGATAAAGCTCACACAGGTAAGTGTACCACTACACAAATATCAACAACAAGAATGCCCCCAGGACATCACAAATCATCACAAATCAATCCCTGACATAGCCCACCTTGTCTCACCACGTGTGCAATAATAAAGTAAGTGCCCACCTTGTCTCGCCACACGTGCATAATAATGTTCCCACCTTGTCTCGCCACATGCGCAACCCCCCCATATATATATATATATATATATATATATATATATATATATATATATATATCCCGCCTTGTCACGCCACATGTGCAAATATCAATAGTAACAATAGCATGGCAGAAACCTCATGCAACCCCATAACAACAACCGCATGGCAGAAACCTCGTACATCACAATAACAACAACCGCACGACAGAAATACCGTGCATCACAATAACACCAACTGCACGGCAGAAACCTCGTGCATCACAATAACACCAACCGCACGGTAGAACCTCGTGCATCACCACAATAAGTACAACAACAACAATGATAATAATACAAGGATACGACATATACGTCAACTCAGAAATTTCAGAACTCAAGGAAACGAAGGAACTAATTCACAAGGAGTAGCCACAATAGAGAACACTAGTCATAATAAGAACAACTCAACAAGAAAGAAAATATTACTGTATGTAACAACGGTCCACAATGTACAGTTCGACAACGAGGGAGCTAACACAAGACGAATAATTCCAATTAAGGACAAGTCAACTAAAATATAGGATATCTAACTTCTTTTAAGGTTGGCTAATTAAGATACAGATACAACAACTTCAATTAAGGATAAACAGTATAAGGATAATCATTTGGCTCAATTAAGGATGAACAATTATAGAAGAGATAATTATAATTTCAGATAAAGATAAACAGTTAGGGAAAAGACAACACGACAATAAAAGAGATAACAATTTCAGTTAGGCATATATGAATCAAATGAATAACAAGAGTGGATCATGAAGAAATTAATTTCAATTAAAGCAGGTAGAAGTGAAACTGGAAATTTAGAAACGTAATCGTAACGAGAACAACTGCATATTCAATGAATATAAGAACCTAAGAATCCCTAAAAGGCCAAATTTTCCACAAATAAGTCCGGACATGTACTCGTCACCTCGTGTACATGAACTACAATTAGCATAGAAGATTCAAATCCTAAGGGGTAGTTCCCCCACACGAAGTTAAGCAAGATACTTAGCTCAAAGAAGACAGACCGATACTCTAAAATGAACTTCTCAGGTGAAAGGACCTCCGGGCAGCTCAAATCTAACCAAAATAACTTCAAAGCATAAATAAAACTCATAAGAAACTATTTCGGATCATAAAGCCTCAATCTTTATCAAAATCTAAAAATCGACCCAAAAGTCGACTCCCGGGACCGCACATCGGAACCCGACAAATTTTACCAAACCCAAACACCCATTCCGATACGAGTTCAACTATACTAAAATTATCAAATTTCGATACCAATTCATCCCTCAAATCATGATTTTTCATTTTGAAAATTTTCTTCAAAAACCTCCTTTTCCCCAACTCAAGCACAAATTAAATGATAAAAATAAAGATAAAATCATGGAATATAATAAATTTTAGGTGAAGAACACTTACCCAATTGATTTGCTTAAAAAACCCACAAGGAATCGTTCAAAACCGAGCTCTATAAGTCAAGGTATGATAAAAATGACATAACCCTTGATTTGAAAATCTTATATTCTGCCCATCGCGTTCGTGAAGAAGAAAAACAAAAGCTGACCAGTTGTGCTTCACGAACGCGACAACACGTTCGCGAACGCGTAAAGGAAAAGTCTGATGGCCCAACGACTGCTCTTCGTAAAAGCATGAAGTAGTACGCAAACGCGAAGAGTGGAATGGCATAGCTACGTGAACGCGTGGGATGAACGCGAACGTGATGAAGGAAAAGATTGGCTTCTGCGATCGCGGAATGAGGAATGCAAACACGAAGAACAAATATTCCCTCCTCCAAAATTACTCTTCGCGAACGCGGAGGAGCAGACGCGAACGCGAAGGAGAAAACCAGATGACATATATCAGTAGTCCAAAAATAGAAGGAAATGGCCCGTAGCCCATCCGAAACACACCCGAGGCCCCCAGGACCCCATCCAAACATACCGACAAGTTCCATAACCTAACACGGACTCGCTCGAGGTCTCAAATTATATCAACAATGCCGGAAATACAAATCGCACCACGAATCAAACTTATGAACTTCTAAAACTTCCAACTTCGAAAACTCATGCCGAAACCAATCTAACCAACCCGTAATAACGTCAAATTTTGCAGGCAAGTCCGAAATAACATAAAAAAGATGTTCAACTACCAGAATCACATTCCGACCTCGCTATCAAAAAGTTCACTTCCAGTTAAAATCTTCAAAAATTCAACTTTCGCCATTTCAAGCTTAAATTAGCTACAGACCTCCAAAACACAATCCGGATATGCCCCTAAGTCCAAAATCATCTAACGGAGCTAACGGAATTGACTAAACTCCATTCCGGCGTTGTCTCTACACAGTTCTGACTACGATCAAAATTCTAAGACTTAAGCTTATGTTTTAGGGACTAAGTGTCCCAAATCACTCTGAATCACTCGGTAATTGAATTCAACCACGCACGCAAGTCAATACACATAATACGAAGCTGCTCAGGGCCTTATGCCGTCGGACGAGACTTAAATTCTCAAAATGACCGACCGGGTCGTTACAATTTTGAAAACCCACTTTTACTAAAATGTACTTTCACAAGCAAAAATTTCACCCAGAAATTACTATTAGACGAAGAGATAGAATGGAATCTGAAAAAAAAATTAAAAACTAGAATCTGGGTGAAATATGGGTTCTCATGGTTTGACTATGGAGATTTGGAAACTGTCTGTAGTGTTAAAGGACGAAGACAAAATAAATGAGAAAGACGGTGGGTATGAAATCCGCTAATTGCGTGGGCTGCTGGGTGAAATAGCTTGGGCCGGGTATGAGAATCCGCTATTAGGTGGGTCACGTAATAGTATGAGTCATATGGGTAGGAACAGTAAATAGTTTGGGCCTGCGTATTAAAAGGTAAATAGTTTGGGCTTAATAGGTATAAAGTGAGATTTTCTCTATATTAAAAGTACAAAGGCTCTTAGCGAAATATCGTTCGCCTTTTTTACCCTTTAAAAATATAGTTCAGAGTAGATAAAATAGTAATTAATTATTTCCCTAATAGTTAGTTTTTTTTTTAATTTTCCTATTAGTTAGTAATTTAATTATTTTCCTAATAGTTAAGTTTTTTTATTTTTCTAATTGTCAGGACTTTTATTTTCCTAATATTTAGGACTTTAAATCAACTAAATTATTGTTGTTAAATATTTTCTTATTTGAATTATTTAGAAAGTCCTAATATTTAATAATTTAAAATCAAATAAGCTTTTATTTATCTAATTTTTTTCCTTACTTGAATTGAATAAAAAAACTACCAACATGTAATTATAAGTATGTTTCTTTCATGTAGAATAAAAAATAATCCTAATTCCATACAAAAAATGTGTGATATACAAAATTAACTTTGTAATTAAATTTGTTTCTTTCTCTAGATATAAACAACCCAAATAAAAACATTCTTAATAAATTATGATATTTAAAAATATAAAAGAACAAAGACAAATATTAAGTTAAGACCAGATCACTTCTATGGAATTACAGGACAATAATTAAATAAACAGGGCCATAGGCCAACTGGTTTGTACTGTCCCTATAAGGAATTTTTTTCAGTTTTGGTTTCTGCCATCTCTGAGAGCTGCTATGAAACTTTCAGGTAAGCCTCTTAACGTGAGTGACTTGAAGACAACTTGTATTAAACCAATATGTAAAAATCACGAGTTTCCCTATAAGTGGCTAAATTATTTTCAGATAATAATCTAAAGGTAGCATGATTACTATCTACCGTGATAGTCTCTTCAGTAGTTTTAACTTCTTATTTTAATACTAATTTTCAAAGGTACCTAGTTGATATATAACCTTAGGTTAGATTTTAGGAATCGCCCATTTATTAAGTTGATCTAATTGTTGGGGCATATCATACTCTTGTTTTCTATTGTTTTTGACAGTAGTCTGCTTTCTAATGATATTCATTAGAGAGAATTGTGTAGAACTTAGCACCTATCAAGCCACATGGCTTGATTTTTTCACATGGCTCTAATACTAAGTTAAGATCACTTAAATGGAACTACAAGACAACAATTAAATAGCTTTTTGTGAGACCCCAACCCTGTCAAGCCACAGTCCTGTCAAGCAAGCCTTAAACCACAGTCCTCTTCATGACTCTTTACAATGCCCCTGGCTAATACGAGTCTTTAAGGACCACCGGATACGTTACCATAACCAAGGCTTACTTCCTGGATTGTTAAACTGCCTGGTCTCTACAGTCTCAACCTTAGAACCATTGGGTGATGCAGTATAAAACTAGCAATAAAACATGCTTTAAGAATAGACTAGTATGTATAAATTCAACACAACACTATTTAGCCTATCATTTAGGCTTAATGAATATCTATATTATAAAGAAACTAACTAAATAAAAGAGTACCTGAGACTGCCGAAGTTGTGGCTAAGTAGCCTTTTCTGATTTTTTATCAATACAAAATTTTTACAAAGGGAGATTTATAAAAGAAATTTAGAAAGAGGTTAGAGAGAAGGGAGAGTTATCTGAAGTCTAAGCTGAAACCTGCCTCTACTAATGAATGTTAGATCCTTATATAATGAATCTCATACACAAAATAACAAAATAAGAATAGTAAAATGGCCGATAAGATTGTCCGACAAAAGAAAAGATAAAAGTAATAAAATAAAAACTTTTAAAAGTAGATTCCCAACATCTTATCATGGCGGGTCCGTCTACTTTTATTAAAGTAGATTCCTTCATTCTTATTACCGCAATAATTTAGTGGTGGAGTCTTCAATCTTTTTCAGATCTTGTCTTTTCCTTTATCATTATTTACAAAAGATTTTTCTGCACCTTCCTTCATTTTCTTTAGGAATTCTTCAATTTCTTCCAAATTAATTGGTTCTTGCTAGCTTTGTTGTGCTTCTCCTGCCAGAAATGTTTCTTCTTCTGAGGTATTACCCAGAGAGGTCATTGATACATTATCACTTACTTCGATCTCGAAGTTTCTTGCTAAATCCTTTTTTATTTCTTCGAAATATGAAGCTAGAATTTTTATTTTGGAGAGAGCTCCTTTCTTCATCTGAAGTTTTATGGTAACCCTTTGGAATGGACTTAGTTCTTCCATTACCACATCTGTTACCTCTGTCTTAGCATAGCCTTCAATTTTGGCTTGAATTTCTTGTATTAACTCTTCACCATAGATTTTTCCTTGCTTATCTGTTTGGAGTAATTTACTCCAGAATTTTGTATAAATGATTCTGTTTAGGCTGGGGAATTCTTCTGTGGTATAACCAATTTTTACATCCCATTTCATTATCCAAGGGATTGAAAAATCTATGAAAAAAATACATGGCTGCTATACCATCATAAAAGATATCATCTTTTTGTAAATAAATAATTTTGGGAGATATATCTACCCATTGAGTATATAAACTTTTAAATAGTGGAGGAAGTATTTCTAATGATGGTCCATTTGATTTCCACCATTTACAGAACAAATTTGGGATCTGTTGCTCTATCATATTAGAACATAGTTTTATGAATCATGAATGTTTCCTATTAGGATTTTCAAATAAGAAAATTTTATTAAAACTTTCAACATATTCCCAGTAATTGAATCTTACCGTGACTTTTTGTTCATGATGGGTGAATTCCCTTTCCTTTAAAGTACTAAGTCCCCATTCATCTGAGGCTAATACCTTTTTAACAATAATCTTAGAAAAAATATAAATTTTCTTCGTATTAGCAGGATAAAAATGCTGAATTTCAGCTGATCGTGTAGATGAGAGTATTACTGTCACTACCCCAATTCACCCTTCGTGGGATATCGTGATGGCACCTAGTCTCTAAGACTAGGTAAGCCTAACGAATTGTAAAATTATCACGACCCAAAATCCAACTAGTCGTGATGGCACCTAACCCAACCCGCTAGGTAAGCCAATTATCAACTATACAATTCCAATAACAATTATTAAAGCAACTTAAGTAAAGAAAAATCTTAATATTATACATTCCCCAAGAACTGGTAGTACAAATCATGAGTTTATAAGAATAGAGTATACAAAGCTGGTATGCAGTAAATAGATCATATGTTTGAAAAGTACAATAACAGAGTTTTATGAATCTAAGGCTACCATGAACAAGAGGCAGCTACAACCGGAGCGCAAGTACATCTTCAGATCCATCTCTCAACGAACACAACAACATCAACAACCAATATCTGCACGCAAGATGCAGAAGTGTAGTATGAGTACAACGGGCCCCATGTGCTCAATAAGTAACAAACCTAACCTTAGGTTGAAAGTAGTGACGAGCTTGTACCAAGGTTGGGTCCAATTCAATAATCAACAATAGTTCATAATAACATAAAACAAGTAATACGAGAAGTAACTCAACGATCAAATGCTCAACAAAAACATGATTTCTGAAAATAGTTCTGCCTTTCAAGTATATCAATGAAAACCCAAATTGTTCACCGAAGTTGCCAAAAATATGAATAAGTTTGAAAATAATAATTTTTTCAAAATCCTTTCAATAATAAATAAGATGTTTCATTTTCTTTCTAGATAACTAGTGTAAAAAAATGCATCATTATGCCCATCTGTCAACATGTGTGAGAAATCATGAATGATGTGATACCATAGAACATGAGAAAAATACATCTCTATGCCTAGATGTCATATGTGCATGTCAATGCAATGTATCTCAAAGATGAACTCATGTACTCACACTCTTAGAGTACTCAATCTTACTTTCTCTCACATATTCCACTCATCATGCCCAATCAGTCAGTACTCTATATAGCCAATCCGACCCAGGGAAGATCTATCCCGGAATATACACATCAACTGATCATCAGTCACCCAGTACCGAGTAGGGCCAATTCAGCCCATGGAGAAGATCTATCTCCAGGTATATAATACTTCGGACAAGATCCATCCATTAATAATATCAACCACGCTCACTGAGGTTGTGTGCAGACTCCGGAGGGGCTCATTTAGCCCAAGCGCTATAATCCGCACGGATAACTCACGTGCCATAATATCAATATCAGAATTAATCAGGCCCTCGGCCTCACTCAGTCATCAATCTCTCCAGTCTCTCTCTCACAAGGTCACAATGTCCTGAAACTACCCCAAAAATGATGATATGATGTATCAATAAATAACAACAGAGACTGAGATATGATATGTAATGAATGAATATGACTGAGTATGACATTGCAATGTAAGCAAATAACTCAACAACAGTAATGACCTCAGTGGGTCCTAACAAAATTAGCATGTAGCTTAGACATGGTTTCTAATACGAATCACAACTCAATCACTCTAGTACGTAGGGATTTCATGATTATAGATAAGTTCAGGTAACTACACAGTACCCCAAAAATAACGGAGTCACAGTTCACATGGTGCATGCCTATACCCCGTCACCTAGCATGTGCGTCACCTCAACACCAAATACATAACACGTATAATCAGTGTTCATACCCTAAGCTCCAAGATTAGAAGAGTTACTTACCTCGAACAAGACGAATCCAATGCCGAGCAAGCTAAATAATGCTCCAGAAATCCCAATTCTGCACGTATCAACTCCTGAACGGCTCGAATCTAGCCACAATAAATTTGATTCAGTCCACACAATTTATAGAAATTAATTCTATATCAAAATACTAATATTTTCTCACAAAATCCGAAGTTACACTCCAAAAATCGCCCGTGGGGACGACGTCTCGAAATCCAACTAAACTCACAAAATCCGACAACTCATCCAATTACAAGTTCAACCATACTAATTTCACTCAATTCTGACTCGAAATCGATGGTCAAAACTCAAAAATCCGTTTTATGAAATTATAGGAATTTCCTTCGATATCTCTTGAGGATTCGATAATCTTACACCGAAAGTGAAGATTAATTCATGAAATATAATCACAAGGGAGTCAAGAACACTCTCCCTAAGTTGTGTGGAAACATTCCTCTCCAAAATCGCCCAAACCGAGCTCCAAAATCCGAAAATGGGTGAAAATGTCGAACCCTCGAACTTAAAAGGTTTTGCCAAGGCTTTTCGCACCTGCGGAGCCTGGGCTCGCTCATGCGCAACCGCTTTTGCGGGAACAATGCCGCACCTGCGCCCTAATTTCCCGCTTCTACGATCAATTCCAACCCAGCCTTCCTTCGCTTCTGCGACCAGCTGTCCGCATTTGCGTTCATTCTTCCATATATGTGGAAACACCAGAACTAGTAGCCTTCAACAATGCAATATGAAATGAAATTGTTCCGAACCTCGTCCGAAACTCCCCCGAGGCCCCAGAGACCTCAACCAAATACACCAACAAGTCCTAAAACATACCACAGACCTACTCGAGGCCTCAACTTATATCAAACAACATCAAAACGATGAATCGCACCTCAAATCAAAAATCTTTGAATTTTGAACTTTCAAATTCTATATCTTCTGCCGAAACACATCAAATCAATCTGGAATGACTTCAAAATTTGCACACAAGTCACATTTCACATTACAGACCTATTCCAATTTCCAAAATTGGATTTCGACCCCGATATAAAAAAGTCAACCCCCGGTCAAACTTCACAAAAATTCAACTTTCGCCATGTCAAGACTTATTCAACTACGGACCTCCAAATAATTTTTCAGACATGCTCCTAAGTCCAAAATTACCATACGGAGCTACCGGAATCATCAGAATTCGAATCCAAAGTCGTTTACACAGATCAACATCCGATCGACTTTTCCAACTTAAGCTTTCCTTTTAAGAGACTAAGTGTCTCATTTCACTCTAAATTCCCTCTGGACCCGAACTAACTAACCCGATAAGTCATACAACAACTATAAAGTACAAATAAGCAGTAAATGAGGGAACATGGTTGTAATACTCAAAACGACCGGCTGGGTCATTACAGGAATAACATAATAAGAGTCTGAAACTCAAACCTCAATAGTTATACTAAATGAGAACTGCAAGTCAAAGAACTAAAATCCCCCAAAACCCGGTAGAAATAAGTCACAAGCTTCTAAGAGGAATACTAATGTCTCTATACATAAGAGTCTACTAAAATAAGAAAAACAACAAGATAAGGATGGGGGGAGGGGACTCTGAGGTCTGCCGACGTTGGAAGATGAACTGTGAAGTGTCACACAAATAGCTCACTGATATCTGAGCTGGTATGAAGTACCTAGATCTACACAAAAAGATGTGCAAAAGTATAGTATGAGTATACCACAGCGGTACCTAGTAAGTGCCAAGCTTAGCCTTAGTAGAGTAGTGACAAGGTCAGGTCAGGTCCTACTGGAAATAATAGAAAAGTAAGACAGGGGATATAATAATATAACGAAATGACTAAGAAGTGAACAACACATCAAATAGAGGTAAACAATAGGGGCGCTCCCGAGGTACCATCTTGTAGTCCCAAAAGTAAATATGCAGTACATAGGGATCTCCCAAGAAACCGCCTCGTAGTCCTAAAAGTAAATATACAATACAAGGGGATCTCCCGAGGAACCGCCTCGTAGTCCCAAAAGTAAATATGCAGTACATGCGATCTCCCGAGGAACCGCCTCATAGTCCCAAAGTAAATATGTAGTATAAGGGATTCTCCCGAGGAACCGCCTTATAGTCCCAAAAGTAAATATGCAGTACAAGGGCGTCTCTCGAGGAACCGCCTCATAGTCCCAAAAGTAAATTTGCAGTATAGCGGGATCTCCCGAGGAACTGCCTCGTAGTCCCAAAGTAAATATGAAGTATATGCGGATCTCCAGAGAAACAGCCTCATAGTTCCTAAAGTAAATATGCAGTATAAGAGGATCTTCCAAGGAACCACCTCGTAGTCCC